>NC_049223.1:71802332-72450457 GCF_011100685.1 Canis lupus familiaris | reverse complement strand
GAGGGCGGGAGTGGGAGCCAGTCCAGGAAAGGAGAGAGGGGGCTGGGAGCTCAGCCTGCAAGGAAGGAGTGAAGCCGGAAAGCTGCTGCCGGGAGCTTCCCCACCCAGAGAAGGGCCGGGGTGCAGGCAGGCGCGCTGGGCTGAAATTCCGGGGAAATGGAGGGAGGCGGAAGGCGGAGGCAGGCGGCCTGGCGGGAGGGCGCCTCGGGGCGGGCTGGGGGCGGCTCGCGGTGGGCCGGCAGCAACACGCCCCTCCTTGCGGCCCTGGCGCGGCGCGGCGCTCCGCCCCGGCCCAGCTTCAGTTCCGCCGCGTCCAGCTCCAGTGACAGCCCCAGCCCCGGCCCCGGCCCCGGCAGCGGCGGACTGATGCTTCGCTGAGCCCGGCGCTGGTATTTATACGCACCAACGAGCAGCCAGCGCCGCGGGCTAGAGGGACCTGTCAGCGCCCGCGCACCGCAGCGACCACTGCCGCCAAGGGAGGGAAGTACGCGTAGGAAGAGGAAGAGCAGAAGAGGGAAAAAAAAAAAGGGGGGGGGGGGATTGAATCCCCAGAGATTCTAACTAACAAGGATAGAATGCCGTACTATTTACAAAGCACTTTCACGTAGACACCTGCGGGATCGTGAGTTCCCAGCTATCTTGGAAAGGATATATTTTATCTTATGTGTTTGGTTACTATATGACCTTGAACAAGTTACTTAACTTCTCTGTTCCCTAGCTTTTTTATCTGTCAAGTGCATATGGTAACACTACCTATTTTGGAGGGATGCTATGATGACCAGATGAGATAATCTACACAAACTGTTTAGAATAGATCCTAGCCTATAAAACCATTCCAGTTTTGCAGGTGAGAAAACAAGAGAATTCCTTAGCTAGTATATAGTTATATTAGTTTGCTAGAGCTGCTGTAACAAAGTACCACAAACTGGGTGGTTTAAAGAATAGAAATTTTGGGGACACCTGGGTGGCTCAGCAGTTGAGTGCCTCCCCAGGGCATGATCCTGGAGTCTCGGGATCGAGTCCCACATCTGGCTCCCTGCATAGAGCCGGCTTCTGTCTCTGCCTATGTCTCTACCTCTCTCTATGTCTCTCATGAATGAATGAATGAATGAATGAATGAATAAATAAATCTTTAAAAAAACAAAAGAAGAGAAATTTTTGTCTTATACTCTGCAGACTAGAGGTCTTAATTGAAGGGGTCAGCAGAGTTGGGTCCTTTTGAGAGCTCTGAGGGAGAATCTATTCTTTGCCTCTCCTAGCTTCCAGTGGTTGGCTGACAATCTTTGAGGTTGGATGATTATGCCAACATAACCAGTCTTCATGTGGTCATCTCCTTGGGTCTCTGTCTCTCAGTCCAAATTTCCCCTTTTTACAGGATCACCAGTCAGATGGATGGGGGCCCACCTTAACGATCTTATCTTAACTTGATCATCTTCAATCATCTATTTCCAAATAAGGCCATGTTCACAGGTCCTGGAAATTAGAACTTCAACATCTTTTGGGAGGGTACAATTCAATCCACAGCAGTGGTGAAACTGAGATTTGAACGTGTTCATTGGAATTGGTAAAATTTAAGAGGTCATAGCTGTAGACAGGAATCATTGGAAAGCTTAGAGCAGTACCCAGCAAACACCACACATATATATGCATATATGATGTGTATATATATGCATATATATGCATATATATATCATTATCTTTATTTACATGTACTGAGGGCCTCAAATGTAGACTTTTGGTGTTAGGACTGCATGAAGTTATACATTCAGTCACATAGACACATTGACAGACTAAAAGGAAGGGATATCTGAAAATTGGTTCCATCATGAGACTCTACCACCTAGAGTGTGCTATGAATTTAATAATTTCAGATAAATTATATCACTATTATATTATTCAGGGTAAAAGTGTGATCTTATTAAAAACAGTTAAATATACTGTGATATTTCTAACCCTGTTTTAGCAAGTCCTCATTTTTTAACCATTCCAGCCCCATCCTTCTCAACTCAGAGAAGACATGTTTGTGCAGATCTTTCCCCCTGCAGATCTAGTGCAGTCTCAGATGCTTGGACCTTGGGTGGCATCTCCTCCCCCCGCACCCCCAGCCATGTCTGCTTCCCTGTCCCCTCACTGAATATTTTCAACAAAAGTAATGGGAATTTTATGGAATTGCTATAGCTATGACATCAATATATGTAGCAAATAATGTGTGGAAAGAATATGCTGGGCCGCTTACTAGCTGTATGTCATGACCAAGTCACATTTTACATTTTGTTTTGTCACTTAGTTTCTTCATATACCCAGAGTAGGTCTTGAACCCACAACCCTGAGACCAACAGTCACATGCTCTACTGACTAAGCCAGTCAGGTACCCCTGTGCATACCTTTATTTAAAAATACTTTATTTTTTTACCCAGGGGTGCCTGGGTGGCTCAGTCGGATAAGCATCTGACTCTTGATTTTACTTAGGTCATGATCTCAGGTTATGATATTGAGCCCCATGTTAGGCTCCAAGCTCAGCAGGGAGCCTGCTTCTCTCCCTCTGCCCCTCCTCCTGCTTATGCACGTGCTCGCTCTCTCTCAAATAAATAAATAAATCTTAACTTAAAAATACTTTATGGCTTGTTTGGCTTTCAGTTCAGAGGAGGTGAAGGTGCAACTGTCTTTGGTGGTCTAGAATCCAGGTTCATCTGACACCAGCCACCTCCACCATGCCACCTAAGTTTGACCCCAACAAGATCGAAGTCATCTGCCTGTGGTGCACCGTTAGGGAGATCAATGTCATGTCTGCCCTGGGCCCAATCCACCCTCTGGGTCTATCTCCAGAAAATGTTGGTGATGACATCACCAAGGCAAGCAGTGATTAGAAGAGTCTGAGGATTACAGTGAAACTGACCATTCAGAATAGATAGTCCCAGATTGAAGAGATATCTTCAGGCTTGGCCCTAATTATTAGAGCCCTCAAAGAACTGTCAAGAGACAGAAAGAAGAAAAACATTAAGCACAGTGGAAATATCACTTTTGATGAGATTGTTGACATTACCTAACAGATGCAGCACAGATCTTTAGCCAGAGAACTCTCTGGAACCATTAAAGAGATCCTGGGATGGCCCAATCTGTGGGTTGCAGTGTTGATGGCCACCACCCTCATGACATCATAGATGACATTAATAGTGGTACAATGGAATGCTCAGCTAGTTAAGAACTACAAAGGAAAATATTCCAATAAAGGATCATTTGGGGTGCCTGGCTGGCTTAGTAGAACATGCAACACTTGATCTCAGGGTCATGAGTTTGAGCCCCAGTTTGGGTATAGAGATAACTTTTAAAAATAGTAAGTTAAATAGCATATTTTTTAAAAGAGAGACAGGGTAGCCTGGGTGGCTCAGCGGTTTAGCGCCTGCCTTCCACCCAGGACTTGATCCTGGAGACCCGGGATCGAGTCCCACGTCGGGCTCCCTGCATGGAGCCTGCTTCTCCCTCTGCCTGTGTCTCTGCCTCTCTCTCTCTGTGTGTCTCTCATGAATAAATAAATAAATAAAATCTTAAAAAAATAAAAAGCAAATAAAAAGAGAGACTCATTTGACAAGACTCCCCCCCCCCCCAAAAAAAAAAAAACTTTATGGCAAAAAAATGTTAACCACCATCTGAGTTTTCAGCAAGTCATAATCTTTTTGCTGAGAAGATCTCACCTCGATGTTAAGGCTGCTGACTGATGAGGGTGGCGGGTGCTGAAGGCCTGGGTGACTGGGGCAATTTCTTAAAATAAGACAACAATGAAGTTTGCTGCATTGATGACTCTTCCTTTCATGAACGATTTCTTGGGAACATACAAAGTTATTTGATAACATGTTACCCACGGTAGAACTTCTTTCAAAATTAGAGTCAATCCTCTCAGACTCTGCCATTGCTTTATCAACTCAGTTTATGTACTATTCTAAATCCTTTGTTGTCATTTCAACAGTCTTTACAGCATCTCCACCAGGAGTAGATTCCATCTCAAGAAACCACTTTTTCACTCGTCTATGAGAAGCACTTCCTCATCCATTAAAGTTTTATCATGAGGTTGCAGCAAGCAAGTCAATCCCATATTCAGGCTCCATTTCTCATTCTAGTTCTCTTGCTGTTCATACCACATCTGCAGCTAGTTCCCTCGCTGAAGTCTTGAACCCCTCATAGTCATCCCTAAGGGTGGAAATCAACTTCTTCTAAATTCCTGTTAATGTTGATATTTGGACCCCTTCCCATGAATCATGAATGTTCTTAATGGCATCTAGAATGATGAATCATTTCCAGAAGCTTTTCAACTTACTTTTCATAGATCCATCAGAGGAATTACTATCTAAAGCAGCTATAGCCATATGAAATATAATTTTTAATGTATTTCTTAAATAATAAGATTGAAAGTCAAAATGGCTCCCAGACTCATGGGCTATAGAATGAACATTGTATCAGCAGGCACAAAAACAACATAAATCTTGATGTACATCTCCATCAGAGCTCATGGTTGACCAGGTACATTGTCAATGAGCAGCAGTGTTTTGAAAGGAATCTTTGTTTCTGAGCAATAGGTCTCAATAGTGGGCTTAAAATATCCAGTAAACTAGGTTGTAAACAGATATGCTGACATCCAGGCTTTGCTCTTCCCCTGGTAGACCACAGGCAGAGTAGACTTAGTGTAATTCTTAAGGACCCTAGGATTTTCAGAATGGTAAATGAACATTGGCTTCAACTTAAAGTCATGAGCTGCATTACCCTCTAACAAGAGAGTCAGCCTGTCTTCTGAAGCTTCAAAGCCAGGCATTGACCTCTCTCTAGCTATAAAAGTCCTAGATGGGGCAGCCCCGGTGACTCAAACATTTAGCACCACCTTCAGCCCAGTGCCTGATCCTGGGGACCTGGGATCGAGTCCCACGTCGGGCTCCCTCTGTGGAGCCTGCTTCTCCCTCTGCCTGTGTCTCTGCCTCTCTCTCTGTGTGTCTCTCATGAATAAGTAAATAAAATCTTTAAAAAAGGGGGGGAGGGATCCCTGGGTGGCGCGGTTTAACGCCCGCCTTTGGCCCAGGGCGCGATCCTGGAGACCCGGGATCGAATCCCACGTCGGGCTCCCGGTGCATGGAGCCTGCTTCTCCCTCTGCCTGTGTCTCTGCCTCTCTCTCTCTCTCTCACTGTGTGCCTATCATAAATAAAATAAAATAAAAATTTTTAAAAAAAGACTAAAAAAAAAAGTCCTAGATGGCATCTTCTTCCAACACAAGGCTGTTTTGTCTACATTGAAAATCTGTTGTTTAGTGGAGCCACCTTCATCAATTATCTTAGTTAGATCTTGAAAGCTTGCTACAGTTTCTACATCAGAACTTGCTGCTCCATCTTACACTTATTTTAAGGAGATGACTTATTCCTTTACAACTCATGAACCAACTTCAGATAGCTTCAGACTTTTTCTGCAGCTTCCTCTCCTCTCTCAGACTTTGTAGAATTGAAAAGAGTTAGGGTCTTAATCTTTGTTGTCCTATATGGGTGTGGTTCATGTCACCACAAAACACAAGAGTGACATCAAAGATCACAGATCACTGTAACAAATAAAATAACAATGAAGAAGTTTGAAATATTGTGAGATTTATCAAAATGTGGCACAGAGGAGTGCCTGGGTGGCTCTGTTGGTTAAGTTTCAGCTCAGCAGGGAGTCTGCTTTTCCCCCTCCCTCTGTCCCTACTCCCCCACACCGTGCTTGTGCCCGGAGCCTCAGTGTCCATCGAAAGATGAATGGATAAAGAAGCTGTGGTCTATGTATAAAATGGAATATTACTCAGCCATTAGAAATGACAAATACCCACCATTTGCTTCAATGTGGATAGAGCTGGAGGGTATTACGCTGAGCAAAGTAAGTCAATCGGAGGACAAACATTATACGGTCTCATTCATTTGGGGAATATAAAAAATAGTGAAAGGGAATAAAGGGGAAAGGAGAGAAAATGAGTGGGAAATATCAGTGAGGGTGAGAGAGACTCAGAACAGAGAACATGAGAGACTCCTAACTCTGGGAAACGAACAAGAGGTAGTAGAAAGGGAGGTCGGCAGGGGGTTGGGGTGACTGGGTGATGGGCACTGAGGGGGGCACTTGACGGGATGAGCACTGAGTGTTATGCTATATGTTGGCAAATTGAACTCCAATTAAAAAAATATACCAAAAAAAAAATGTGGCACAGAGACACAAAGTGAGCAAAAGCTGTTAGAAAAACAGCGGGATAAACTTGCTCAATGCCAGATTGCCACAAACCTTCAATTTGTAACAAATGCAGTATCTGTTAAGCACAACAAAAAGAGATCTGCTTGCCCTTGCACCTGTAAGGTTATTTGAAGGTGGAAATGGCTACTGTATGTCAATCTCAGTTCCTGGCACATAGTTAGCACTCAGCAACTGTTCATTTCTTTCTTTCCTTCGTTATATAGTATCACTGCCCCTTTTCCCAATCTCCCCTTCACTTGCTCCATTCCAACCACACCTAACCTCTTTGCTATTTTTTAGACGCTTCTGCCTCAAGGCCTTAAGCATTTACTGTTCCTTCTGCCTGGAACACTCTTCCCTACATATCCACTCAGCTCACTCCCTCACATCCCTCAAACCTTCCCACAAATCTCCCTCCTGCACAAGGCCTACTGCCTGATAACCCTATTTAGTAGTGAGGCTTCCCCTGTCCAACCACCACCACTACCACCCAGTCCCAGCCCCTATTCTGCTCCTTTTTTTTTCCGTAGCATTTTTCACCTTCTCACATATGGTATAATTTACCTATCTACTATATTTATTGTTTACTGCCATTTCCCACATAGGATGTAAGCTCCACGAGGGCAGAAGATCTAATTAATTAATTAATTAATTAATGGATGACAGGACATTATTTGCACACGAGAAAATCAAGGCCCCAAGAGGATAAATGCTTGTTTCCTGAGAATAAGGGGGGGTCAGGTGTGGATCCAAGTCTGTCTGACTCTGAAGCCTAAGTTTTTCCTACTTTTCTAGGCTGATAGCCAGTATGGAAACATACACACACCCTAGGCAACTAGAAGAGAGTTGGGAGGATGGTCTGGAGTTAGAATTTGGAATTCAGGGCAGCCCCGGTGGCACAGCGGTTTAGCACTGCCTGCAGCCCGGGGTGTGATCCTGGAGACCTGGGATCGAGTCCCACGTCGGGCTTCCTGCATGGAGCCTGATTCTCCCTCTGCCTGTGTCTCTGCCTCTCTCTCGCTCTCTCTGAATGAATAAATAAATAAATCTTAAAAAAAAAAAAAAAGAATTTGGAATTCAGCAAGAGGATTTTAAGCTAAGATCATAATTCACTCAATAAATATTTAGTACCTACTATGTGCAAATTCCTGTGCTTCCTGCAGTGGGAGTTCAATGAAGAATCTGATAAACACCCATCATTGAACTTGATATATCTACTCACTGCCTGGACATCCCATAGGTACTTCTACCTACAGGTATAAAGCACGGCCTCTGGGGGATCCCTGGATGGCTCAGCAGTTTGGTGCCTGCCTTTGGCCCAGGGCGTGGCCCTGGAGTCTCCGGATGGAGTTCCCCGTTGGGCTCCCTGCAGGGAGCCTGCTTCTCCCTCTGCCTGTGTCTCTGCCTCTCTCTCTCTCTCTGAATGAATAAATAAATAAAATCTTAAAAAAAAAAAAAAAAAAAAACACGGCCTCCCGTCTTCCCCTGAACTTGCTGCCACTCCATGTTCCAGATACAGATTGCTTGGCCCTGCTGGAGAAGTTAAAATTTAGCAGGCTGGAAAGGAAGGGCCCAGGGCTGGGATTTTTATTGTCTTTGGGAGGTTTTGAAGCAGATGGCCCTGTTCTCACTTAGGAAAACTCTGGCCTGGGGATCCCTGGGTGGCTCAGCGGTTTAGCGCCTGCCTTTGGCCCAGGGCGCGATCCTGGAGTGCCTGGATGGAGTCCTGCGTCGGGCTCCCGGCATGGAACCCGCTTCTCCCTCCTCCTGTGTCTCTGCCTCTCTCTCTCTCTCTATGTCTATCATGAATAAATAAATAAATCTTTTTTTTTTAAAGGAAAACTGGCCTGATTTATTAAAGTAAACTTTGGGGTTACTGGATGGCTCAGTAGATTAGGCATCTGGCTCTTGATTTTGGCTCAGATCATGATCTCAGGGATCTGAGATCAAGTCCTGAGTCAGGCTCCTCACTGGGAGTGGAGACTGCTTGGGATTCCCTCTTTTCCTCTCCCTCTACCCCTCCCCTGGCCCTCTCTTAAAAAGAAAGAAGAAAGAAAGAAAGAAAGAAAGAAAGAAAGAAAGAAAGAAAGAAAGAAAGAAAGAAAGAAAGAAAGGAAGGAAGGAAGGAAGGAAGGAAGGAAGGAAGGAAGGAAGGAAGGAAGGAAGGAAGGAAGGAAGGAAGGAAGAAAGAAAAGAAGAAAGAAAGAAAGAAAGAAAAAAGTAAACTTTTTATTACTTCCACCTCTAGTTGGCTGTGCACAAGTGGGGCACACACAAAGCTTTCAGAGAGAACCTTCTAAGCCGTGATCATCCTCTGGTTAGACAGCTGTACACCCCATTCTCCACATAGCACACAAGGTACTTCATGCATTTAGGCCCACAACTTTCCCCCATATTTATTTATTTATTTATTTATTTATTTATTTATTTTCCCCCTTAATTATTTATAAGACAATTTGAAAGTACAAAGATAACATAACAAACACCAGAATTTTCACTTCTAAATTGTCAACAATTACAGTTCCTTATATTTGCTTTCAACATATAATTATTATTTGTCTTTGATGGGTTTTTTTAGCAGATATATGAACTGTTCTATCAAATCTTAAAGAGTATCTTTGAACCATCATTGACATCAACCTCTGTCATGGATGTGATGTACATCAACTTCTATCAATGACAGGCAGCTTCTATCATGAGTGTAATGTATTATTTTGACATTTTAACACACATCGCTTCACTCAGCACTCCCTCCAGCTACTGCCAAAAACTGAGAGAACTGTCTATACTGTCTGCATCATCTCTCCTCCCATCGTCTGAAATCTGATCCAGTTAGGTTTTTACCCCCATAACTAATGTCACTAATTGTCAATGTCACTAATGTCCTCTGTTGGAGAGGAAAAGTCTCTTCCTCTACCCATCTTAGGTTCTCCAGCTGGGGCCCCATAAATGAGATTAGCCAAAGATGGATTAACAAGGGAAGAGCAAGTAGAAGTTCATGATCGCATGCCCACAGATGAGTGACCCAAAAGTTGAGTGAGAACTTGGGCTTATATATCATCTTAGCCAAGGAACAATACATTTTTAGGGAAGTGACAAGACAAAGAAAAAGAACCTGTCTCCAGGGGCAGCAAATTGTTGGGAAGGCAAATATATGGGAAACTAATGATAAAGAGAGGCTCATTAGTGAAATTTGTTATATGGACTCCTCGGGTGCTATCTCCAGGCTAACGTTCTAAAGCTAGCTTGGGGATTAACTCTTGTTCTTCCTGGTGGAGAAGGAGCAGGGACACCCTTGTAAATTTGTGTCCTCCCTTCATCCAAAGAGGGGGAGGACAGAGAATCTTCCTTGTATCTGCTCCTCCTCAGTTGCCTTCAGCTCAAAATAACCCTTACACCAAAGTAGCATATTTTGGAGTGTTGTCCTCTGCCCCCCTACACTTCCATGTAGCTCAATCAGTCATTCCTCAGTCCTCATCTTTGTTTACCTATCAGAGCCTTCAACACATTTGATCACTTGCTCCTTCTTGAACCCATTTCTTCAATTAGCTGGTGAAACCCTACTCTCTCCTTTTTCCCCCTGGTCTTCCTCCACCCCACTGGCTGTTCCTTCTCAGTCTCCTGTTGCCAAATCCTCCCCGTCTCAGCTCCCTTTTCCTCAGCTTCTTGCACAGCCTCTGCTTGTTGAGGCCTCAGGGTTTGGTCTTCACCTTTGCAGCACTTTCCATCTACACTCATGTCTCTGGTGATCTCACCCTTTCTTATGGTTTCAAATAACATCTCTTTGCAGACCCTACACAGATTTTTTTATCTCCTCTGCTATAAACCCCAGACTACAGCGTCCATCTGAACATTGCACATGTCCACCTGGTTGTTCAACAGAAACCTCAGACGCAGAACATCCAAAAGGGAACTCCAGACCATCCCCCAATCCTCAGACCTGCTTTTTTGCACCATCCAGGAAACACTCCCCCCATTTTCCCACTTATTTATGCCAAAAACCTGAGTCATCCTAGACTCCTTTCTCTCTTTCAGGCCAATCCTCAGAAAATACTGCCAAATGGATCTGCAAAATATGTCCAGCACCCAACTACTTCTTTGCACCTCCACTGTCATTTCTTGCCCAGGTATGACAAAAGCGTCTGAGCAGTCTCATCTCAACAAAGCAGCCAGATGGAACCCTGGAAAGTCCAAGTCAGATGCTGCCACCCTCTGCTTACACCCCCTCCACCATCCTCATTAAGACTTCTAAGGCCCCATGCAATGTAGCCCTCACATCTCTCTAGCCTCATCATCTCTAGCCTCATCTCTCTACCCTCATCTCTCTAGCCTCATCTTTTCCTCTTCTTCCCTCTGCTTTACTACCCTGGCTTCCAGGCTATTTATTTTCAAATACTCCAGGTTTACTACTTCCGCAGAGTCTTTGACCTTTGCTATTTCCTCTGCCAGGAATGCAGTCACCCCCAGATATCTGCATGGTTTCCTCCTTCACTTCCTTGCTCAGATGTTATCTCTCAATGAGGTCTTCCCTGACTCCCACATCCCCTTCACCCTCTTCCTTCCCCCTTGTTATTTTTCTCGTGCAGCTCTTTCACTGTCTTCACACTACACATACTACACTTTTGTATGGCCTTTTTTGTCGTCCCTAGAACGCAAGCTCCATGACAGCACAGATTCAAGGCAGAGAGCATAATGGTTGGTTGGACAGACTTGGAGCCAAGCTGCCTGGATTCAAATGCTCTCACTACCGCAGTCTAGTCATGTGACCCTAGGCAAGCTCACCTCACTGTACTGCACTCTAAGATGGAAGTAATAATAGAACCTATGTCATAAGGTTACTATGAGGATTCAATGAGCTAATGTATGTAAAGTACTTAGAATTATACCTGTTATGTAGTAAATGCTACACAAGAGTTTGCTATTATTATTATTAATTATTATTATTATCACAGAGCCCTTGGCTCACAGCAAGTCCTATATAATTGTTAGCTATTATTCTTCACTGCTGTATCCTCAGAACTGAAAATTGCACTTGGCACATAATAAGGCACTCATGAAAGATCTATTAGGTGAACAAATTAGGATACATGTAAACATAAACAATATATGGTATTTTTGTGAGTCTTTTAAATTCATATTGAGGGCATCATATTTATCCTTCTTCATCTTTACCTTTTCACTTGATATTATATTTTTAACATCTAGCCATGTTGATATATATTGATCTTGTTCTTTCTTTTGAACTGCTCTGTAGTAAATATTTCATCATATTAATGCACCTCAATTTTTTATAAAGATTTATTTCTTTATCTTAGAAAGAGAAAGAACAAGAACAAGTGAGAGGGGAAGAAAGAGAAGGAGTGAGAATCTCAAGCATACTCCATGCTGAGAGCATGCAGAGCCTAATGTGGGGCTTGATATCACAACCTGAGTCAGACACTGAACCAACTTCACCACCTAGCATGCCAACATATGTCAATTTTTAAATGTGTCTCTCTCTTGGGGGGTTTAGGTGGCTCAGTCGGTTAAGCATCTGCCTTCAGCTCAAGTCATGATCCTAGAGTCTTAGGAACAGACCCATGTTGAGCCACCTGCTCACCAGTGAGCTTGCTTCTCCCTCCCCCTTGGCCCCACCTCCCCACTCCCCTCACTCTATCTCACTCTCTCTCAGATAAATAAATAAAATATTTTTTAAAATAAATAAATGTGTTTCCCTATTAATGGACATTCAAGTTGCTCTAATTTTGTGCAACTTGTTATTGTGCAAGTTGATATTCTTTGTTATTGTGAAGAATATCATATCAACTGCCCTTGTACATATCTCTTGATGCACATGCTTAAGAATTCTTCTCCCTGGGGACACCTCAGTGGCTCAGTGGTTGAGCATCTGTCTTTGGCTCAGGGCATGATCCCGCAGTCCTGGGATCGAGTCTTGCATCGGGCTTCCTGCATGGAGCCTGCTTCTCCCTCTCCCTCTCTCTCTGTGTCTCTAATGAATAAATAAATAAAATCTTAAAAAAAAAAAAAAGAATTCTTCTCCCTGTATACTCAAAAATGATTTCCAGATTCTAAAGTTTATACATTCTCTGCTTTAATAGACTAAAGTGTTTTCCTAAAGTATCTTTTTTTCTTTTAATCTCAAACTCACGATCCTGAGATCAAGAGTCACATGCTCTACCAACTGAGCCAGTCAGGTGCCCCTTCCTAAGGTATCTTTTGCCCTCCTACCTGTAAATATGAGAGAGCTACTTTTCCCATATCTTCTTAATACCTGTTTGAGTCAGACTTCTTATTTTTGTTAATTTGATGGGTAGAAAATAGTGTCTCTACATTTTTTTAAGATTTATTTATTAATTTGAGAGAGAGAGAAAGAGAGAGCAGATGAAGAGGAGGGGCAGAGGAAGAGGGAGGGGGAATTTCAAGCAGACTGTACCAAGCACAGAACCAGATGCTGGGCTCTATCTCTCAACCCTGACACCAGGACCTGAGCTGAAACCAAGAGTGAGAGTCCTAACCAAATGTGCCACCCAGGAGCCCCTCAACATTCTTAAAAATAAACTTTTTATTTGGAGTATTTATTATTGGACTATCTTAGGTCAACAGAAAAGTTGCAAACATAGTCAAGAGAGTTCCCATATACTTCTCACTCAATTTCATTAACATTTTATGTTACCTTGACAGATTTTTCAAAATGAGGAAGCCAATTAAGAAGCAGTAATTGGCTTATTTTTTTTGTATTTATTTTTTAATTTTTAATTTTTAAAAAAAGATTTTATTTATTTATTCATGAGAGACACAGAGAGAAAGGCAGAGACATAGGCAGAGGGAGAAGCAGGCTCCCTGCAGAAAGCCAGATGTGGGACTCAACCCCAGGACCCTGGGATCACGACCTCAGCCAAAGGCAGACGCTTAACCACTGAGCCACCCAGGCATCCCTATTTTTTTATTTTTTTAAAGCAATCTTTATAACCCAATGTGGGGCTCAAACTCACAACCCTGAGATCTAGAGTCACATTTTCTATCAACTGAGCCAGCCAGGTGCCCCAGCTTATTATTATTAATTAAATTTAGATGATTTCAGATTTCATTAATGTCCTTTTTCTGATCTAAGATCCCATCTAGGACATTACATTGCATTTAGTCCTCATGTCTCCTTAGTCTCCTTGGATCCATGACAGCTTCTATCTTTCCTGTCCCTATGACCTGGATAATCTTCAGGAGCACTGATCAGATCTTTTGCAGAATGTCCTTAATTTTGGTTATCTGATGTTTTCCTCATGACTCGACAAGGTAATAGGTTTACGAGAAGAATAGCACAGAGGTGAAGTGCTCTTCTCACGTCCTTGTGGGGGGTTGGGCATGTGCTACCCACATGACTTATTACTGGTGATGTTATTACCCTTAGGCACGTGGTTAATGTGGCATTTCCAGGTTTCTCCACTGTGGAGTTATTATTTTTCCCCTTTCCACTTTGTTACTTGGAAGCAGTATCTATCTCATGGTGTTAATCTGCATTTCTCTCCCTTAGAGACTTCCTCTTGCAGAATTGCCTGTTCCTGTCCTTTGCCTATGTTTCAACTTGCTTGCTAATCTTTAGTTCTTACTGATTTCTAGGTGTTCTTTATATATGAATTGCAATTACCTTCTTCCAGGGAGCCATTTAGTATTTTAACTTTGTTTACAATGCTTTTTGCGGTGTCTAATTTCTTTATTTTAGCCTAATCATATTTACATATTATTTCCTTTATTCTTTGTGCTTTTTGAACCACCTTTGGAAACCCAGCCATGACTCAGCGATCCTCTGATAACCATTGGTTCTCTATTCACGTTGCCCCTTTACCTTAAATGCCCTTTCTCCCTTTCCCTCTCAAGCAAGCTCCTACTTATCTTTGCTGCCATAAAACGAATGAAACCTCCTCTGTGAAGTTATCCCCAGTTATCCCAAGTAAAATTACTTGGTTGCTCTCTCCACTGTGCTCCCACAACTTATTGTCCATATCTTTATTAAAACACGTATCATACTCCATTCTGTTGCTCTTTGCTTAATTATTTGTGCATCTTCTGTTCCACTCTATTATTACTTGAGGAAAGGGACCTCATGTAATTCATCTCTGTAGTGGAGCACTAGGCATGATGCAGTACATGTTTATGGAACGAATGGATGAGGCTGTCATCTGGATCAGCAGTCTTCAGACTTTTTTGCTTTTAAAATCCTTAAGGGACCCACCATTTGCTTCGACGTGGATGGAACTGGAGGGTATTATGCTGAGTGAAAGAAGTCAATCGGAGAAGGACAAACATTATATAGTCTCATTCATTTGGGGAATATTAAAAATAGTGAAAGGGAATAAAGGGGAAAGGAGAAAAAATGAGTGGGAAATGTCAGAAAAGGAGCAGAACATGAAAGACTCCTAACTTTGGGAAACAAACTAGGGGTAGTGGAAGGGGAGGTGGGTGGAGGGTGGGGGTGACTGGGTGCCTGGCACTGAGGTGGGCACTTGACGGGATGAGCACTGGGTGTTATTCTATATGTTGGCAAATTGAACACCAATAAAAAATTTATAAAAAATAATAATAATAAATTAAGGTTAAAAAAATAATTAAAAAAAATAAAATCCTTAAGGGATTTTGAAAAACTATGCATCCCTTCTGTATTTGTGAGGATTCCAACAGGAAACAGTGGCACACTCAAATTAGGACCATTCAAGATGGTTATACTATATATAAAGGGGTAATTTAGAAGGTGTGATCAAGGTAGAGAAAATCAGAAGGGATCATGCAGGAAGCTGAGATGGGCAGCAGCCAGGCAGTTACCATCTGAAAGCTAGAGGGGCAGCTTCTCTGTTTGAGAGGACTACTACCTTTCTGTCCAGGGACAAGGCCAGACTGACTAGACCTGCAGAGGTAAGAACGAGGGCAATAGAGATCCTGACCTCACTTTCTTTATCCCCCTCTGTCTCCTGCTAAGACTCCCCATTGGCCAAACCAAAGCCAAGGCCAGAAATCACAGGGTGGTTGATGTCCTCCTTCCAGGTGTTAGCAGGATTTCTTCCCCTTTAGCAACCGCTATTCTTGGTCACGCCGCTTCAAAGAATGAAGTGGTAGTCCAGACGAAGAGTGGTGGGCAACATAGCAAAGTTTATTGAGCAATAGTAATGATAGAATGATAGACTACAAAGCCCCCAATGAGGGAAGGGACCCAAGAGGGTAGCCACCCAAGTTTCTAAGTCTAGGAGTTTTTATGGACTTGTTGGCGAGCTGTTCTAATCTGATTAACCTTCCATGCACCTGTCATCCAATCAGGTTTTTGCCATCTATCTATCACGTGGGAAAAGGTGGAAGGCTCCTTTCTGGGTGGTGTATATTCCTTCTAAGGATGGTTTTCTCTTAGCATGGGGGGGCCCCCTTGTCCCTACCTGCCTTTCTTCCAACTATCCTTCATTACATGTGAGCCAACCAGGGGAAAGGAAGGGAGGAGGAGGGTGAAGAATGGATCTGCAGGTCCACAGGCAGAATATGTGGCATATTTTTTGAATGACAACCAAAATGTTCATCATAAGTATAAATTGTTGCAAAGGATGTATTTCCTAGCATATTTTAAATATCAATATTTTAAATAAAACTGTTCCGTCATCAACATACTATCATTCATTTCAAGAAAATACTGAAACAAGCTCTACTTTCACAGACAGAAATGCTACATCATTCTTTTTTTGTTCTTGAATGTATAGTTACATTTTGCTTCCTTTCACATAATGTTATCCTAAGGTGATGTATTTTATGCTTGAAAGTCTGTTATTGATTACCTAATGTATACTTCAACAGAAATTTACATATAAAATTACAATTTAAAAATTTTGAAAATAAAAAATTTTGAAATTTAAATAATTTAAATATCACCAGTATTGTTATTATATGTATTGTTACATAATTGATCAAAGCAACATATCTTTTTTGAAAGATCTTTTTTTTTATTATTTATTTATTTATTTATTTATTTTTAAAGATTTTATTTATTTATTCATGAGAGACACACAGAGAAAGAGAGGCAGAGACACAGGCAGAGGCAGAAGCAGGCTCCCTACAGGGAGCCCGACGTGGGACTCGATCCCGGGTCTCCAGGATCAGGCCCTGGGCTGAAGGTGGCGCTAAACGCTGAGCCACCGGGGATACCCTCTTATTTTTTTTAAGATTTTATTTGAGAGAGAGAGAGAGAGCATAAGCTGGGGTTGAGGCAGAGGAAAAAGCAGACTCCCCACTGAGCAGGGAGCTTGAGACAGGACTCAATCTCAGGACTCTGGGACCATGGCCTGAACTGAAGGCAGACAGCTCAACCGACTAAGCCACCCAGGTGCCCCTATGACTTTATTTTTAAGTAATCTCTACACCCAACATGAGGCTTGAACCCATAACCCAAGATCAAGAGTTGCATGCTCTACTGACTGAGCCAGCCATGTGCCCCCATAACATGTATCTTTAGGTAAATGTTAAAAAGAAAACCACAAAATAAAATTTAAAAAAATAAAATAGAGAGGAAGAAAGGAAGGAAGGACAAGAAAGAAAGAAAAAAAGAAAAGAAAGAAAGAAAGAAAGAAAGAAAAAAAAAAAGAAAGAAAGAAAAAGAGAAAGACAAGAAAAAGGAAACCACAGGCCCCAAACGGCATTAGTTGGGTGGGCCAGGCCAAGTTACTAAACCAGGATTTAATTCCTAATCCAATCGTTCTTCAATCTCTCTGAGAAACGTAAACCCTAATCAGTCAATCAAGAATTTTCTGGTAAGCACCAATGAGGTAATCCAAGCATAAGCCTTCTCCTCTCCCAAAGGAAGATGAGGTAGTCTGCAGTAAGAACCCCTGCCTTTCCCCCCTAAGGGAAGATGATCTTGCCTTTCTTTTCTTTTGTTTGTAACTTTCCTGCCTCATCCTCCTTCCCATAAAAACCTTACATTTTTGTACAACTCCCTCAAGCACACCTCTACTTGTTAGATGGGATGTTACCTGATTCATGTTTGTCAAATTTACTCAGTTGAATCTTGTTTTTTAACATAAATAATTATTAAGCCAGGAGTAAAATAATATTGGAAATGCAGCTCTTATTAAAATAAGTTTTTTTGCAATGAGTTCATATATTTCTGGATAAATATTGCTTATTATTAGAATAAGGCTGGATTCAGCCACAATTTTATACCTCTTTTTTATTTCTATAGATAGAATCACTAAGAAACCATGTTACCCATAGGTAAGATGAGAATGGAAGGAGCTTTGTTACAATAATTTCACCCAATTATTTGAATTCCTTCTGAGTGGGGTGCCTGAGTGGCTCAGTTGGTTAGAGCATCTGCCTTCAACGTGGATCATGATCCTGGGGTCTTGGGATCGAACCCCACATTGAGCTCCCTGCTTGGTGGGGGACCTGTCCCTCCTCCTCCCCCTCCCTCTGCTGCTCCTCCTGCTTGTGTGCTCTCTCTCTGTCAAGTAAATAAATAAAATCTTAAAAAAAAAAAGAAATCTATTTTAAAAAAATGAATTCCTTCTGAGTTACAAGCCAAAAATCACATAGTGATCTATCATGAAGAGTTATTTTTAATGACAACAAAATTAGAAACTCCTTCAACTATATTGAAAGAAAGGAACTAGCAACTGCCCGATTTGCCTTATTACTGTCATTAGAATCCTTCACCTTTGGTTGGTGCCCTGAAAGTGCAAGACCCCCCACCTCCACAGTGCTGTGGGTAAAACCCTAAGTTGAGTGGCTTTTGTAAAGTGTGAGCAGAGAAGATGGGAAAGAAGATAGCCCTGGACTCAAGCATGTGTTTTCCAGAAAATGGATCTTCAGAAAGAGCACGAGCGAAGTTTGAGGATCTGGACATTGGTTCTTGGAAATATCTGTGCCATTTCCCCCTGCCCTCCAGGCACTCCCAATCTAGTAGGGGAGGGAAGCTAGCAAACTGCCAAAGTACAGAATGTATGGCGGGGTTGGTGAATAGTAGTTCTGGAAGTGTTCAAAGTTTATTCTGGCTGTAAGGGGCCAGGAAAGTCTTCATGGATAAGGTGGCACGTGAACTGCTTTCCAGGTTTGGTAAGATTCTAACAAAAGAGATAGGAGAGAAGGCATTCTAGATGGAACATACTGGACAAATAGAGGCTTAGAAACAAACAACCAAAGGGAATGTTTGGGGAGTAAGAACAATTTCATAGAAGAGTGTAGAGGCAAAGAGTAGGAGAAAGTCTAAAGGTATAGAATCATAAACTCTCAAGGATAAAATCTATGTTAGAAAGATCACATGATCCTGGGGAATATGGCTGGCTCAGCCAGAAAAGCATGCGGCTCTTGATCTTGGGATTGTGAGTCTGAGCTCCACATTGGGTGTGGAGATTACATAAAAATAAACATGTAGGGATCCCTGGGTGGCGCAGCGGTTTGGCGCCTGCCTTTGGCCCAGGGCACGATCCTGGAGACCCGGGATTGAGTCCCACGTCAGGCTCCCTGCATGGAGCCTGCTTCTCCCTCTGCCTGTGTCTCTGCCTCTCTCTCTCTCTCTCTGTGTGACTATCATAAATAAATAAATAAGAAAATTTTTTTAAAAATTAAAAAAAAAAATAAACATGTAAAACTTTAAAAAAATCATCTAATCCTGATGAAATAAATTGAAGATGACACAAACAAATGGAAAGGTATTCCATGCTCATGAATTGGAAGAACGAATATTGTTAAGATATTCATACTGCCCAAAGTAATCTACAGATTTAATGCAATCCTTATTAAAATATCAACATTTTTCACAGAACTAGAACAAATAATACTAAAAATTGTATGGAACCACAAAAGACCCTGAATAATAACAAAGCAACCTCAAGAAAGAACAAAGCTGGAGGGGTCACAATCCCAACATGTACTATAAAGCTGTAGTAATCAAAACAGTATGGTAACTGGCACAAAAATAGACACACAGGGTATTGAGTCCAGAAATAAACCTACGCTTATATGGTCAGTCTATGACAAAGGAGGCAAGAGTATACAATGCGGAAAAGACAGTTTCTTCAACAAATGGTTCTGGGAAAATTGGACAGTTACATGCACAAGAATGAAACTGAACCACTTTCTTATGCTATACACAAAAAGAAACTTAAAATGGATTAAGGACCTAAATATAAGACCTGAAACCATGAAACTCCTAGAAGAAAACATAGACAGTAATTTCTTTGCCATCAGCTATAGACACATTTTTCTAGATACATATGTCTCCTTAGGCAAGGGAAATAAAAGCAAAATTAAACTATTGGGACTACACCAAAATAAAAAGCTTTTGCAGAGTGAAGAAAACCATCAACAAAACAAAAAGGCAGCCTACTGAATGGGAGAAGATATTTGCAAATAATATATCTGACAAGGGGCTAATATCCAAAATATATAAAGAACTTATACAACCCAACACCAAAAAACCCCCACAAATAATCCCATTAAAAATGGGCAGAGGACTGAATAGACATTTCTCCAAAGAAGACATACAGATGGTCAACAGACACATGAAAAGATGCTCAACATCACTCATCATCAGGGAAATGTAAATCACAATGACATAACACCTTTCACTTGTTGGAATGACTATAATTAAAAAGACAAGAAATAACAAGTTTTGACAAGGATGTGGAGAAAAAGGAACTCTTGTGTGCTGTTGGTGGGGAGGTAAGTTGGTGCAGTCACTCTGGAAAATACTACGGAAAAGAAGTTCCTCAAGAAATTAAAAGCAGAATCACCATATAATCCAATAATTCCTCTAGTGGGTATTTACCTGAAGAATACAAAAACGCAAATTTAAGAAGAGATCCATGTCTATGTTCATTGCAGCAGTGTTTGCAATAGCCAAGACATGGTAACAACCCAAGTGTCCATCCACAGATGAATGGATAAAGAAGATGTGGGAACAGAGAAAGACAAATACTATGTAATTTCACTCATATGTGGAATTTATGAACCAAAATAAACACAAAAAAACAAAGAATAAAAAGATATAAACAAACAAAAAAACCCAGACTCTTAATTACAGAGAACAAATTGATGGTTGCCAGAGGTAGGTGGGTAAAGAGAAGGGAAAAATAGGTAAAGGGGATCAAAGGCATGAATAATTTATAGAATTGTTGAATTATTTTATTTTACACCTGCAACTAATACAACATTATATGTTATTATACTTCAATAAATAAATTTCACAGGGATCCCTGGGTGGCGCAGCAGTTTGGCGCCTGCCTTTGACCCAGGGTGCGATCCTGGAGACCCTGGATCGAATCCCACGTCGGGCTCCCTGCATGTAGCCTGCTTCTCCCTCTGCCTGTGTCTCTGCCTCTCTCTCTCTGTGTGTGACTATCATGAATGAATAAAAATTAAAAACTTAAAAATAAATAAATAAATAAATAAATAAATAAATAAATAAATAAATAAATTTCACATAATCAAACTTCTACTGATGGCATCACCACTCTACCAAAATTTAATCAGTACTCAAATACAACCAGTTATGGGGACACCCCTGTCTGATAGAAATACAATGCAGGCCATGTTCATAATTTAAAATTTTCTGTTAAATACAAAAAAAAAAGTCAAAAGTAACAGGCGAAATTAATTTTAATAATGTTTTAGCTAATTTAACATATTCAAAGTATTATTCTTTTAACAAGTAATCAATATAAAAAGCTGTTAATGAGATACTTTACATTCTTTTTTTGTATTAAATCATCCCATCTCAAACCCAGCCACAGTTCATGTACTCATTGGCCCCATGTGGCTAGCAAATGAAGCACAGATCTAAAGGGAACCCATTATATCCTCAGATGACTCAGGCAAGTAGGCAAGTTAGGAAGTTTTCCCCTGGATGGTAGAAATGCTGGCTTGATCTCACCCTTAAAGATCTGGATCTTCCAACTTGTTTATCATGGAAATGCATTAATACAGAATCAGGACAGGAATAAATGCCAGGTGCTACGAGTGCTCATATGAGGGGCATCCAATCCTGGCCTTGCCAGGAGATGGTTTCAGGAGGAAGATACAAAGGAATGAACATTATTAATAGTAAAAAAACAGATTTTATTATCTTCAATTTATAATTATTCTTTAAACTGTACTTATCTGCTTGATTACACTTCTGTGTATGTATATTCACAATTTCAAAACATTGTTGTAATACTTTCATTAAAAAAAAAAAAAAAAAAGGCCTACTCCTCAGTAGCAACAAACAAGGATCCAATGTCCAGATTTGGGGTTCTAAAAAAATTCTCCAATAAAAAGAACCAGGGATATTTGGAGAAACTGATTCTGTGGCAGTGGGGGACCATTGAAAGCCTGGGGCAGAGAATAGGCAAGATGAGCCCAGAGCATCTTATACTGCCAAAAAGTAAGAAAATATTCAAAAGGATGGGGGCATGGCAAAGGAGTTAACCTGAAAGATTGCCCAGTGGCCAAAGCTGGGACAATTGGAGTAACAAAATAAATAACATAGTATTGGATTATAACCCAAAGTATAAAATAAATATATATGAGTTGAGTCCATATTGATATAAATAAATAATTCAATAAAAGAATAAGGGAGAAGAGACAAATCCACTCATTACCTCTTAAGTATGGGCTGGACTTGGTGACTTGCTTAAGAATAGAGTATGGAGGATCCCTGGGTGGCGCAGCAGTTTGGCGCCTGCCTTTGGCCCAGGGCGTGATCCTGGAGACCCGGGATCGAATCCCACATCGGGCTCCCGGTGCATGGAGCCTGCTTCTCCCTCTGCCTGTGTCTCTGCCTCTCTCTCTCTCTCTCTCTCTCTGTGACTATCATAAATAAATAAAAATTTAAAAAAAAAAAAAAAGAATAGAGTATGGAAATAGCAGAGGGGGAGAGAGAGTAGGGTGTGGGAGTGGGTGGAAGTATCTTCACAGTAAAGAAACCTGGGGAGTATCACAGAGTGATCCACATTAACGTCACCAGTAATAAGTGACGTGGGTAACACGTGCCCCTGCTACAGTGTGAGAGAAGACCATTTCACCTCCGTGCTATTCTTCCCATAAACCCCTAATGCTGTCTAGCCATGAGGAAAACATCAGATAAACCCAAGTTAAGGACATTCTGCAAAAGATCTGATCAGTGTTCCTGAAGACTATGCAGGTCATAGGGATCTGTCCCAGACCTGAGGAGACGAAGGGGACATGAGTACTAAATGCAATGTGGTGTCCTAGATGGGATCTTAGACCAGAAAAAAGACATTTGTGGGAAAACTAGTGAAATCTGAATACATCTGGAGTTCAGCTAATGAAATATATCTATGCTGAGTTTTTAGTTTTGACAAATGCACCTGGGTAATAATGTAAGGTGTTAATAGTAGGGGAAGCTGTGTAAGGGGCATACGAAAACTGTCTTGACTATCTCTACCTTTTCTTTAAATTTAAAATTATTCTAAAGGAAAAGTTTGTTTTTATATATCCTATATTTGATGTCTGTGTATGTGTGTCTATATGCATATATGCGTATATATGAAATGGGAGAAAGGCTTCAGGAAAAAAAAAAAGGAGGTCTTGCTTATCCCAAGCAGAGATCACAGTAGGAAGCATGGGAGGGGGTAGGCTGGGTTCTTTGGGACTTTATCCTGTGGCAGTGGGGAAACACTGAAGGTTATTGAGCAAGGGTGTGGCTAATTACATAATGACTCAGCCAAGTTCATGCAGTTCAGTTTCCTGAGGCCTCCTACAACCCTCCCCTCCTGATGCCCCTTCCTTCCACGTGCTCTTCCTTCTTTGCCTGCAGAGGACAAGTTCTGACAAGAATCTAAGTTATTAGCACAGAGGCGATCACCTCCATAGCCCACACTGGGCTGGTTCAGTGGTCCTTAGAGGCTGGGCATTTAGAATCTCAACATGCCACACCTGATAAGGGCTGGAGCCTCCCACCCAGCACAGGGACCCCCCAGCAGGGTGGAGCTTTATGGTACAAATCACCAAACCCAAGGTTGAGTCATTTTTTCCACCACACCTCCTCTGCTCACTCCTTCCTCCCACAGTGAAATGAAACCAGTCCGTGGGTAAGGACAGGGGACTCGGAGCCAGAAGAGAGACTTTAAGACTGAACCTAGGACACCATGCCATCAGGAGAGTGGTCCATTATCAGTCTTCAACAGGCTTGCTTAGAAACACAAATAAGTCCAGGTCAGAAGCAGGGGGAGGAATAGAGAGAAGAGAAAAACGAGATGAAGGGACACATATATTGGTGTACACTTTTCCACCAGCAGTAGTAGCCATGAAAGTTCAATCTTAGAATTTATCAGATTCTCACCTCGGTTAAACCAGTTTTCACCCTCCCATATATTTTAGTCCTGCCATGGAAAACGAAAACAAAAGGTTGAAGTTAGTGAGGAATCCGTTCTGTGCCAGGCACTGTGCATCATTTCATTTAGTCCTCTATATTAGTATACCCATTTCAGAGGTGAGAAAGCTGAGGCTCAGAGAGGGTAAGTAACACATTCAAGGTCATGTAGGTGGGAAGTGGCAGAGCTGGGAGAAAGCAAAACCAGTTTCTGACCTTCCCCACCCCCTGCCATGGCTAGAGTGGCTGCAGCATACAAAGAACCTCTCACCGGGGATCCCTGGGTGGTGCAGCGGTTTGGCGCCTGCCTTTGGCCCAGGGCGCGATCCTGGAGACCCAGGATCGAATCCCACATCGGGCTCCTGGTGCATGGAGCCTGCTTCTCCCTCTGCCTGTGTCTCTGCCTCTCTCTCTTTCTCTCTGTGTGACTATCATAAATAAATAAAAATTAAAAAAAAAAAAAAAAGAACCTCTCACCTCTAAGCCTTGCCACTCTTTCTTCCCAGAAGGGTTTTCCCTCTGCTCCCCATATCTTTCCCTCTCTTCATCATTCATGTCTGCCTAAAAGTCAGAGAAGCCTTTATCAACCCCATCCAAATGGCAGCCTCCATCACCCACATCCCCTTACTCTATGTCATTCATAGCACCTTAATATACTTATTTCTCTGCTTCTTGTCTGTCTCTACCCACTCCATGAGGACAAGGACCTGGTCTGTTTGGTTTACTGCTGGATTCCTAGTGTCTGACACATAATAGGTCCCTAAAGCATTTGATAAATAAAAAGAGGAAATTCTGCTTCCTTCCACTAAGAGTACTTGACTCTATTCCCCCATCAGCTGCTATATCCTCTTGCCCTTGGAAGCCCCTCCCCTCTGGTCTCCCTTCAGGGACAACTTTTCCCTCTTCTCCAACCCAGAGATAGATGGAGCCACCCACACAGCTGTTCCAACCAGAAACCAGAAGTCATTCTCAAATCCTTTTTTTCTGCCTGATTCCCCCCAACTCCCAGTTTCCAATCAATCACCAATCACCTGCAATGCTCCCTCCACCAGGCAGCCCTCCCTTTTTGCCTAAGTGCTACATTAGCCTCCTCACCAGACTTTGCCTCCAGTTTGGCCCCTGCCATTGAGTCTCCACATTGCAATCAGAGTGATTGGTCTAAAGCTCAAATCGCCTGGGTAAACACCTCATTGATTTCTCAGTGGCCTCAAATAAAGTCTAAGATCTCAATGTGGCTTACGAGGCCCTGTCTCATATGGCCACAGCCTCACATCTAACACTCTCTGCTCTTGCCTGGTTGAACTACTTCCAGTTTCCTAAATGTGCTCATATTTCTTTAGCCTGGAAGCTCTGGCCAACTCCTGCTCATCTTTAGGTCTCAGCGTAGATGCCACTTTCTCCAGGAAGCCCTCCCCAACCTCTTCTGCACCATCAGGCTGGTTTAGGAATCATTAGTGCATAGAATTGGGGCTTTCTTCCCACCCGGAGGGATCCCAGTGGTTATCTGACCCAATTTCATACCCTCTTCCCCTGCATCTTTAATGGGTGTCCCTCCTTGAGGAACCTCCATTGCTTCTCCAATGTTTCTCACCTTTCAAGACCCATTTTAAGTCCAGAATTATCTAGAAAACTTTCTGGGGAGTGAAAAATGGATGTATTTGAGTCAGGCTGCCCCTAGCTCAAGTCCCACCTTTGCTACTTCCCAGTGTGACCTTGGGTATGTTCCATTGCCTCCAAGAGCCTCAGTTCCCTCTGTAAAATGGAGATGACAACATTAATATCCACCTCACAGTTGTTATAAGTAAAATTATAGATGTTAAAGGACAGTGTAAACACTGAAGTGTTACATAGACATGAGGATGATTATTATCTTCCCTGGCTCTATGCCCCCACAGCACTCTCAGGCCATGACCCACCATTTTGCACTTAATTATACCCTGTCTCCAATGATCTGTTCTTGTTTCTTGTGGTAGCCTGCTGCTCACAACCACAGTGGCAGCCTGCTGGGATCACATCTTCTACAACCCTTCTGTATCCCCTAGAGTTCAGATAGCAGTCCCAAGCAAATAGAAGGTGTATGTTATTACTGTGATTATAACCACCTACTATTTATTGATCATCTATTATGACTTAGTACTTTCTGCATTATTTCCAATTCTCAAAACTACCCAAGAGATAGATATTTTTTTCTCTCCACTGTGCAAACCGAGACTCAGAAAAATTAAATAACTTCTTCAAATTCACAGAACTGTTATGATCTTGTGGGTTAGAACCATGAGAATCTTTCTAGCACTTTGCCTGATTGATGTTAAGAGGCTCATGGATTTCCACCTACTGGCTCTTCACTTGGTCATCAATTGGGCTGTGTCTAGAGGAAGAAAAAAAAATCAAACTGGGGGCTTGGCAGAGGAGGTGATTGCCACACCGTGGACCAGACATAGGGATGGGCTTTTGACATGTGAGTTAAGTATTGCTCCACCAAGAGCAGAGTCACAAAGTTTGTTCCTGTGGATGGAGGGAATGGGTGGTGGTCACGAAATGCCCTGGGACATCTAGCAGTGTCAGCACTGCACTGCTTGCCCAAGGAGAGTAGACCGGAGTGGGATCTCATGGCCAAATTAGGCACAGTAAGGGAGTGGTCAACTTGCTGGAGTTTCCATCTTCCTTGGCCAAGAGGAGGAGATGCAGGGTCTACAGTGCACCACTAGATGGCACTGTACAAGGAAGGCACAAAAATTATCCAATTAGGACCTTTCTTTCTTTTCTTTTCTTTCTTTCTTTCTTTCTTTCTTTCTTTCTTTCTTTCTTTCTTTCTTTCTTTCTTTCTTTCTTTCTTTCTTTCTTTCTTTCTTTCTTTCTTTCTTCTTTTTTTAGATTTTATTATTTGAGAAAGAGAGAAAGAGCAGGAGCAGGAGGAGGAGCAGACGGAGAGAAGCAGACTCCCTGCTAGGCAGGGAACCCAATGTGCAGCTCCATCCTAGGACCCCTTAGATTATGACCTGAGCCTAAATCAGATGCTTAACTGACTGAGCCACCCACACACCCTTAGAACCTTTCAACATGGATAATTAGAAGGAATTTTTAGAGCAAGCAAACATAAAGTAAAAGCCTCGTTTTATAGAAGGGATGTGAGGCCCAGAGAAGTTATCTGAGTTGTCCAGTTTCTTGGGCCTGAAACCACTACCAGAGACCTACATCTATCTCTTTCTATGCTCTGTACACTTCACCCTCAATGCTCATCAAATCGTATCTAGGTGCCAGTCTACTCATGGTGTGAAATTATTCAAGTCACTGACAACTTTTTTAGCCTCAGTCTTCCTGTCCACTGAATAAAGGATTTGTCTAGGCCTGTGATGTCAATGTGGTAGCTACAAGCCCCGTGTGGCCATTCAAATTTAAATTAATTAAAATTAACACAATTTTGGATAGCCTGGTGGCTCAGTCTGTTGAATATCCAACTTCTAATTTTGGCTCAGGTCATGATCTCAGGGTCATGAAATTGAGCCCACGTCCAGATCCATGCTAACTAAGTAGGGAGTCTGCTTAAGATTCTCTCTCCTTCTCTCCCTACCCCTCCCCCACTCACTCTCTCTTTCTAAAACAAATAAATAAATCTTTTTTAAAAACTGGCCTAGGGCTCCCGGTGCATGGAGCCTGCTTCTCCCTCTGTCTATGTCTCTGCCTCTCTCTCTCTCTCTCTCTGTGACTATCATAAATAAAAAAAAAAAAAAAAAAAAAAAACTGGCCTAGGGGGCAGCCCCGGTGGCTCAGCGGTTTAGTGCCTGCCTTTGGCCCAGGGCGTGATCCTGGAGACCCAGGATCGAGTCCCATGTTAGGCTCCCTGCATGGAGCCTGCTTTTCCCTCTACCTGTGTCTCTGCCTCTCTCTCTCTCTCTCTCTCTCTCTCTCATACATTTAAAAATCTTAAAAAAAAAAAAAAAAAAAAAAACTGGCCTAGGGATGCCTGGGTGGCTCAGTGGTTAAGTGTCTGCCTTCTGCTCAGGTCGTGATCCTGGGCTTCTGGGATCAAGTCCCACATCAGGCTTTTCACAGGGAGCCTGCTTCTCCTTCTGCCTATGTCTCTACCTCTGTCTCTATGTCTCTCATGAATAAATAAATCTTTGAAAGAAACTGCCCTAAAAAATTAATTACAATTTTAAACTCCATCCTCAGTTACACTAGCCAACATTTCAAGTTCTCAATAGACAGTTGTGGATAGGGGCTATCATATTTGACAGCACAGATATAGAACATCTCCATCGTTGGGGATAGTTCTAACAGACAGCATTGGCTGGTAGCTGAGGTCCTCCCAGTATCTGATGCATCTTCTGCAAGAACATTGAAGAGTGTAAGACTAAATGAATAAGGTTTCCCAGCTCCTAGCCTGAGTTTTTAACCACACACAAGCACTGGGACATACAGAAGACAGTACGAAGGGAAAAAAATCCTCCCTTCGTGGAGCTGACAATTCTAATGTTTCCAAGGTACTGAGTCCAAAAGCCACAGCTCCTGCAATGAAGGTACACTGTCTTAAACTATAAGGTGTCTAATTTACCTAGTTAAAATACAGTTTCTAATTCAATAGGTCTGGGGGGGAGCCTATGAACTTGCATTTCTAACAAGCTCCTTGGTGATGTCATTGTTACTGATCCCAGAGCACATTTTAAGTAGCAAGGATTCGGAGAATTTTGTGGCCAGACAAAATAAACATGTGTGATTCATCTAAAATATTGTGTTTATATTGTGGATCTTCCTGGGAAGCCTGGGTTCAAATCTCACCCCAGGGTAATCTATTCTTCCTGATTCTCAAAACTAGTTTAGAAAGGCTCTCCAAGGCCTGTCATTCCTCATACTTCCGCAGCCTGGTACCGTTCATGCTACATTGCCTTTCCTTTAAGATCTTTGTCTCAGAGGTACCCGGGTGGCACAGTAGGTTAAATGCCTGCCTCTTGTTTTTTACTCAGATCATGATCTCAGAGTCTTGAGATCAAGCCCCACATCAGGCTTTAGAGTCTGCTTGAGATTCTCTGTCTCCCAATGCCTCTTCTGTTCATGCTCTCTCTAAATAAATAAATAAATAAATACATAAATACATAAATATTAAAAAAAAAAAACTTTATCTCAGCCTCTTTCAGGAAGCTGCTGCAACATATCATTGGTCTCCTCCAGTTCTTTATCCATTAATTCCCTCAAAAAGTAGTGAGAGCATCCTGCATGCTGCTATCCATCAGGCTAGCTGCTGGAGATCCTGCAGGCAGATGGTCCCAGCATTCAGAGGGCTCACAGTATACCAAAAGCTGACGGTGAAAAAAATCATGGCAGATGGAGTAAGTGTCACAAAAGAAGAAGTAGAAGATGTTCTGGGAGATTATGACCAGGGACCTACTTGAATTTTGCTCAGAGAAGACCTTTTAGAAGAAGAAGCATTTCATTTGAAAACTGAAGAAGAAATAAGAATTATCCAGGCAAACAGAGGAGATATCTGACTTACTACGGATGCATATTAAATTCCCAAACCTTACTGATGTAGAATAACTGCAGGACAAGAAATGTCGCTGTGGCCAGTGTTGAAAACACATTCTGCCCCAGTGGGAGAAGTGTAACCATGTAGAGAATGCTTGAGCAGAGCCCATCTGAGGGCATAAACACAACCTAGCAAGACTGGCATGTAGCAAGAGAAAGAGACTGGTATAAAATGAGGTAAAAACCCCCAAATCTTCATCCTTGCCCTTGAGAAGTTTGTCTTCTTAAGAGCTATGTTACCTGCCCTGTGTTTCATAATTTACAACCAACAAAGAAATGCCTGCATTATTTCCTCATTTATTTTAAATAACAATACCGTAGCATGAGCCCTATTTACAAAGAGACACAATGCATCAGTGAGGGAAATGAAGAGCAGTGCAGGAGGCATAAGGTGACTCAGTGATTTTAGTTGACACATGGATAAATATTTTACATGTTAATAGTTAACGTGTTTCTTTTCCTAGAAAGCATCAAGCTTATGATGTCACTGATAATTATGGTTGGGACAGATCAAAGAAGTGACTTTATGTAAAGTGGACTTAAGGGAAACTGTTCAATGAATAATAGTATAGAAGGTCTGTGACGATGGTAATAGTGACAAAGATGGAAAATAAGTGAGGAGAGTTTGCAAAACACTGGCAAAGGAGTAGGTGTGTGGGATCTGTCTGGACTCAGATCAAATCTTGGCCAGGTGTTAAAGGCAAACATCCAAGAGAGAGCCAGACATGTTGTTTAGCTATCCCATGCTTTGGTTTTCTCATTTTTAAAATGAAAATGACTCTATTCCCTCCCTTCATGGGGTTGTCATGAAGAGTAAACTAGTTAATATTTGTAAAGTGCTCAGAATAGTTGCTGGCACTTAGTAAGTGCAAGATAAGTGCCTGTTAAGGAACTAATTTAAATTAACTGACTTTAGAACCAGAAGGAATGTTTTGGCTCTTGCAACTGAACTCTTCATGGGTATCTGTGTTTGTCTTTAAGCTGGATCCAGCAGCTCAAAGTGCATCATTAATTCTCTCTCTCTTTCTCTTCCTCCCTTTCTCTCCCCACATTTCAGTTCTACTCTGTTTCATGTCGATCCATCCTCAGGAGACCGACCTCTCACTCAGAGTTGGTTACTACAACTCCAGGGTTAGAGGAACACAGCCATCAGTGCAGAAGAAGGAGATGCCTCCTTGCTGATATTGTAGGAAAAGCCCCTGAATTAACTCTGATTGGTCCTACCTGAGTCAAATGACCATACCTCAACCAATTGCTTTGGCACATTGGAGGATTATGCCACTTGGCCAGCCTCATCATACAAGTGGCCCTGAATACAAGAGGCATAGAGCCAGTTTACCTGAGCCACATGGACTAAGTGGGTAGATGGGGTGGTTCCTTAAGGAAAATCCAGGCATTCTTCAAAGAAGAAAAGAGATTAGAAACTAGGTAGGCAAACAAGCAAACACAGAGAAAAAGTCTTCTACACTAAGTAACTTGTAAATGATCTAATCTCTCCAAATCTCATTTTCTCTGTATGTAAATGAGCACAACCTAAAACAGTTTCTAAAGAACAAAGTCAAGGTAAGGATCAAGTAAGATAAACATTTACTAAAACTTAGCACCATATCAGTCACACAGTAGGCTCAATAAATATTAGTTATTAGTAGTAGTAACAGAGTTAGTCATGATAGGGATGAGATTTAAACCTAAACTTTCTAAGGCCAGTAATCTTTATACATTTCCATCAGCTTTTTGTAATGGCAAACCCTCCTACCTCTGTAGTATTTTGCAGTATACAAAGAGATTCATCTACATTTTTTCTTACTTAATCTTCACAACAACCTATTTATTTGCTTTATGCAAATGTTACATAGTTGGAGAACTGGAAATTTGAAGAGTAAGTCATTCCCTCCATTCACTTCCTCAACAAATATTAAATATACACCACGTTCTATTGATCATGGCCTCTCTGAATGCTCCAGCTCCCTTCCAGATTGCCAATCATCTAGACTCCAGACCAATGTTTTTCAAGTTGTAGGTCATTACTCATTAGTAGGTCATGAAATCAATTTAGTGAGCTGTTATCAACATTTTAACATTTAAAATGAGAGAGAAAACACCACATATATCCCAAATAGGGAGCCAGAATATTGATTTGTGAAACTCTTGCAACTATACTTCTGTGTATATAGGTGGATCTTGGGTCATGATATAAAATGGATTCCCTCTGTGGGACCTTGTTAAAAAGTTTATAAGTCATTAATTGGTAGAGGATCTCAAACTTTTTGGTTTCAGGATCACTTTACATCTTAAAAATTATTGAGAATCTCAAAAACTTTGCTTTTGTGGGGGTTAAGCCATTGATATTTACCACATGAGAAATTGAACAGAAACATTTTAAATCATGGGCCTACACAAGCATATATACCACTAGCCATCAGATTGATCTCATTATCACATGTTTTAGTCTCTGTACATTATGTACACTGTACACTATGACAGTGGAAAAAGAAAATAACTTTTTAGCACTGTTATGGATATTGGTTTGAATGTGAAGACTCCCTGAAATGGTCTTAGGGATTGATCTATAGGATATCTCTATTTAAATGTTTCTGCCAAGTTTCCAATTCACCCTTTCCAAAACAAACTCTTCGTCTTCCTCCCTAAATCAATAAGCCTTCCCAGGATGCCTATTCTGGTCATTGGCACTACTCTCCTGTAGTGACCCAAGATTCAAACTAAGGATTCTGTTTAAGAGCTGTTTCTTTTACCCATCAGAGTCAATGCCACCAGCTCTCCTCTACTTCTCTTCTCTCTTCCAAGTGGACAAGGCTCGGAATCATTATTGGGAGGCAGCCTAGTGTAATGACTAAGAACATAGGTGGCAGCTATACAGACCTTGGTCAGACTTTGGGCAATTTACTAATGAATGCGCAAAAATCAAAAGTACTAAAAGGTGTAGAACAAAAAGTCAACCTCCTTCCCTTCCCTGTCCCAGAGGCCCCCTGTTCCTCACCTACAGAGTAGCCACTTCTTGAGCATGATCTCTCAGAGTTTCTGATTTCATGTCATCCCTTAACTCTTCTGCCTGCCAAACTCCAGACTCACCTGGAACCCCTTCCTGGCTCTCCCCAACAAAACAGGATTTTTTTCTTCTTCCTGTTGGCAAACTCTACATAAACTTCTACAAAACTTAGCAAATATACTGCTTTGAACATAGATGCATTTATTTTTCTCACTATATTATGAGCAAATAGAACAATGTCTTTTTTCTTTGTAAGTCCAATGTCTACCTAGTTCAGTGCCTAACACAACATGAGCGTTTGGTGAATTTCTGATGACTAGATGTATTTCCCCTGTTCAAGAATTTTCAATGGCTCCCCGGAGCCCGTGGGGATATCAGTCTAAACTTCTCAAAGGGGGATCCCTGGGTGGCAGCGGTTTAGCGCCTGCCTTTGGCCCAGAGAGTGATCCTGGAGACCCGGGATTGAATCCCACGTCGGGCTCCCGGTGCATGGAGCCTGCGTCTCCCTCTGCCTGTGTCTCTGCCTCTCTCTCTCTCCCTCTCTCTCTCTCTGTGTGACTATCATAAATAAATAAAAATTAAAAAATAAATAAATAAACTTCTCAAAGGGGTTTCCAATCCTCTCCATTTAACCTCAACTTCCATAGAGGCACCTGGCTGGTACAAGCGTTTAAGCATCCAGCTCTTGATTTCAGCTCAGGTCATGATCTCAGGGTCCTGGGATCAAACCCTGAGTCACACTCCATGCTCAGTGGGGAGTCTGCTTGGGATTCTCTCTCCTCTGCCCCACCCCACCCCATGCTCTCTCTCTCTCTCTCTCTCTCTGAAATAAATAAATAAATCCTTGAAAAATAAAAACAAAAACAAAACCTCAACTTTCCCATCCAAACTGGTCCTCTGGGAAATCTAGCTGTAGCCAAAATAGTCTCCTCTGTAGAGACTGACTGCCAAACTCTGTTCTACTGCCGGGCTGTTGCTTGTACTGTTGATCATCAGCTAAAATTCTGAAATCAAATATTACATCATGTCATGTGCTAGTCCCTAGAAACAATAAATTTATCAATTTTTATCTAACATGTAAATGCTTTATAAGTCTCACAAGAAAATGTTTGATTTGGAAAGTTACATGAAATCAATCCCACTGCAACATTGTTTAAAATAGCAAAAGACACTGAAGGTATCCTAATTGCTTATCCACATATGGATAGTTAAACAATATCTACTGCATCTTTATGGCATCTTTACTCAGTGGTGTGTTATATAGCTGTTAGATGAGCTAGATCTAGATAGGTCAATCTGACTTAATTTCAAGTGGAATAATACAGCATGTGTACATGGCTTCTTTCTATGGTGTTATGTTTATGAGATTCATCTAGGTTGTTGCTTGTAGCAATAGTTTCCTTCTCCTCCTTGCTATATAGTATTCCACTGTATGAATACATCACAGTTTATCTATTTACTTATCTATTTTACTATTGAATACCATTGGGTTGTTTTCAGTTTTTGGTTGTTATGATTTTATTGGCTGTAAAGAATATTCTTGTGCATATCTTGTTATACATATGAACGTATATGCTCAAAATCTACCTGTAGTGGAAGATATGCATGTATGTTCAGATTTACTTGACACTGTCCAAAGGATTTCCCAAGTGCTTGTACCATTTTACATTCCTACAGTAGTAAATTAGGGTTCCAGTTGCTTCACACCTCTAAAACTTGATAATGACGATCTTGAATTTTAACCATTTTTGTGGGTAAGTAGTAAGATCTCATGTAGTTTTATTTTTTATAATTTTTTTAAAAATTTATTTATTTATTCATTCAGAGAGAGCGAGAGAGAGGCAGAGACACAGGCAGAGGGAGAAGCAGGCTCCACGCGGGAAGCCCAATGCGAGACTCAATCCCAGGTCTCCAGCATCACACCCCGGGCTGCAGGCGGCGCTGAACCGCTGTGCCACCAGGGCTACCCTCTCATGTAGTTTTAATTTGTAATGTCACGACTGGGGTTAAGCAACTTTTCATATGTTTAATAACCAAATGAACTTCCTCTTTCTGTATGTGCCTACTTAAGCATCTTACCCATTTTTATCTTGCCCTTTATCTTATGGAGTTTATTTATTTATTTTTGACTAATCTCTACATCCAATGTGGGGCTCAAACTCATGACCCCAAGACCAAGAGTCTTATGCTCCTCCAACTGAGCCAGTCAGAAACTCCTATCTTGCCCTTTATTTTAAAGGTCAACTATCCTAATTGATTTGTAGTAATTCTTTGTGTGTGTGTGACTTGTAGTAATTCTTTATATATTTCAAACATCAGCTCTTTTTGATTTATATATATGTTGCAACTATCTTCTCCCCTTTCTCTCTGTTTTATTTTAGCAGCATGTGAGGTTGCCCATTCTTCTCCATCTTTGTCGGCATCAAAATGCAATTTAAAAAAAGAAGCATGTCGAAAAGCATCTATCTCTATTTTAATTAACAGACTTAACTTTTTTAGAACAGTTTAAACTTTATATAAAACTGGGTAGATAGGGCAGCCCGGGTGGCTCAGCAGTTTAGCGCCACCTTCAGCCCAGGGTGTGATCCTGGAGACACAGGATCGAGTCCCACGTCAGGCTCCCTGCATGGAGCCTGCTTCTCCCTCTGCCAGTGTCTGTTTCTCTGTCTCTCATGAATAAATAAATAAAATCTTAAAAAAAAAAACTGGGTAGATAGTAGAGAGAGGACTATTTATCCGCTTTCTTCCCTCCCCAAACATTTCTCTATGATTAATATTTTGCATTAGTATACTACATTTATTACAGTTGAACCAGTATTGATATATTAACTAAAGTCCATAGTTTACATTAGAGTTCTCTATGTTGTATATAGCAATATGGGTGGTTTTTTTTAAAGATTTTATTTATTTATGCATGAGAGACACAGAGAGAGAGGCGGAGACATAGACAGAGGGAGAAGCAGGCTCCCTGAGGGGAGCCGGACACGGGACTGGATCCCAGGACCCCGGGATCATGACCTGAGCCAAAGGCAGATGCTCAACCACTGAGCCACCCAGGTGCCCCAGCAATATGGGTTTTGATAAATACATAATGTAATATCCACCATTACAGTATCATATAGAACAGTTTCACTGCCCTCAAAAGCCTATTTCCATCCCTCCCTTTCTAATTCCTCCGCAAGCCCCTGGAAAACACTGATCCTTTTTATTATCTCTATAATTTTGCCTTTTCCTGAATACCATATAGTTGAAATCATATAATATGTAGCCTTTTGAGATTGGATACTTTCTTTTTTTTTCAGATTGGGTACTTTCACTAAGTGATATGCATTTAAGTTTCCACCATGTCTTCTATGGCTTGATAGCTCATCTCTTTTTTTATCACATATTTTTAATTTTTGTATTTTTTTAAAATTCTGGTACAGTTAACATACAGTGTTATATTAATTTCAGGTGTATAATATAGTCATTCAACAATTCTACACATTACTCAGTGCTCATCATAATAAGTGTACTCTTAATCTCCTTCACCTATTTCACCCATCCTCCCATGCACCCTCCCTCTGGTAACCACAAGTTTGCTCTCTATATTTAGAAGTCTGAAAAAAAATCTGATTTTTTGTTTGTCTCTTTTTATCTTTGATCATTTATTTTGTTCTTAAATTCCACACATGAGTGAAATCATATGATATTTGTCTTTGATTTCTTTCACTTAGCATTATACCCTCTAGATCTACCCATGTTTTTACAAATGGCAGGATTTCATTCTTTTTTATGACTGAATAATATTTCATGATAGATAGATAGACGTCTATCTATATATATATCCCCCACATCTTATCTATTCATTTATAGATGGACTTGGTTGCTTCCATATTTTGTAATAGCTCATTCCTTTTTATCATCAATTAATATTCCATTATATGGATGTACCATGGCTTATTTATACACTCACTATTTGAAGGCCATTTTCGTTGCTTCCAGTTTTGGGCAGTAATAAATAAAGCTGATGTAAATATCTGTGTGCAAGTTTTTGTGTAGACATAAGTTTTTAACTCATTTGGGTAAATACCTAGGAATGCAATCACAGGATCATATGAAAAGACTATGTTTAGCTTTGTAATAAACTGCCAGGCTTCTTCCACAGTGGCTGTGCCATTTTACATTCCTACCAGCAATGAATGAAAGTTACTATTGCTCGACATCCTTGCCAGCATTTGGTATTGTTAGTTTTTTGGATTTTAGCCATTCTAGGTTTGTAGTGATATCTTTTTTTTTTTTTTTTTTTTTTTTTGGTTTGTAGTGATATCTTGTTTTAAGTTGCAACTCTAATGACATCTGATGTCGAGCACCTTGAAAGCATCTTTTCATATGCTTCTTTGCCAGCTGTATTTATCTTCTTTGGTGAGATGTTTCAGATCTTTGTCCATTTTTAAATTGGGTTGTTTGCTTTCTCGTCAAGTTTTAAGAGATCTTTATATAATTTGAATACAAGTCCATTAGCTGATAGATGTTTTGCAAATTTTCCCCCAGTCTGGGGCTTGTCTTTTCATCCTCTTAATGGTGTCTTTTGTAGAGCAGGTTTTTAATTTTAATGATGTTCAGACTTTCATGTTTTTCTTTCATGGATCTAAAAACTCATCACCCCACTCAGAGTTACCTAAATTTTCTCCTTTGTTATCTTCAATAAGTTTTATAGTTTATTTTTTACATTTAAGTCTATGATCCATTATGAGTTAATTTTTGTGAAAGATATAAGGGCAACATTTAGTTTTTTGGGTTTTTGTTTTTTTTTTTTTGTACATGGATGTCCAGTTACTCCAGCATCGTTTCTTGAGAAAAAGACTTTTTCTCTATTAAATAATCTTTGCTTCATTGTCAACAATCAGTTGACTATATATGTGTGAGTCTTTGTCAGGGTTCTCTATTTTGTTCCATTAATATATTTGTCTATGCTTCTGCCAATACCACACTGTCTTGATTATTACAGCTTTTTTTTTTTTTTTTATTACAGCTTTGTAATATGTCTTGAAGTTAGGAAGTGTCAGTCCTCCAATTCATCAGTATTTTAAAATTTGAATGTCACAATTTCAATGCGTTCTACATACATACTGCTAATTTCTATTTATAGCTTCTGTCAAGTAGATAGTGGCATATGGTATACTCTATTCACAGAGGCATAAAGAGGCTAAATAATCTGCTCATCCAACAGGTAACAGAGTCTCAGCTTTTTAGTGCCTTCGTGCACTAACCTGGTCCCTGGGAAAGGAACCTTGGTCTATTGTCTGCAAGGTTAATTATTCCCCATGTAGATTAAAACACTGGAATACTATTTGATCTGTTTTCTCGGAGTTTGATTATCGGAAGGTGTCTCCCTGATTTGATTGGTACTAGGAACCCTGGCACTGCTGAGAGTCTAACCATATACAACTGGGTGTGGCCACTGGACTGAGTTATGCGCGAAACTATCATCTTAAAAGATTCTGTAGTAGGTATTCCTAGTGTGGCTTGCCAATAATAATTCATTAATCTCTTTTGCTTGGCTTCCTCCTGCAATATAGCAGCTGGAAATGCTAAATAATTGCTTCCAGACTTTCCCAATCCTACCTTGCAGGTAGTTATAAGACAGTTTTGGCAAGTAAGATACACTCCTCCGTTGGGGGTTCCTAAAAAAGCTTTTGCTTTCTTAATAAAAGGCATCTAGTGATGCTTCCTCCACCTCCCAATTCTTCTTGTCTTTATCATAGATACGATGCTTGATGCTGCAGCAGCCATTTTATTAATAGTGAAAAACCAAAACTAAGGATCCTGGGGCAGAAAAAATAGAAATGAATTATGTTAAACAGCTAATTACAGGAATAATGTATCTCAAAACCTCTTGTTAATGTGAGAAATTTCACTCTCATATGTTAAAGCCACTGCTGGTCAAGTTATACATTACTCGTAACTGAAAACAGTCTAAATAAATCTAACTCTTCTAGTAGGTCTATCCTTGCATAGACATTTTTGGAATGCTTCTTTTGGAAATGCCATAGGATTCCTTGACATATTCTCTGAATGTCTTCAGTAGCATCAATCTTTGCCTCCCCCTTTTGTGGCTGTATCAAAGGAAGTAGATACATTTTATTTAGGAAAGAAAAGACTCGCTAGGGACATGAGAGCTGTATTCATTATCTGAAGCTTTTTTAAGAGGAAAGGGGATAATGATGACTGCCATTCTTTCTACCCCTCACCAAATTGGCCTAGTTTACCCAAATACCACCTCATTTAGTATACAAAATTGAGGTTGTTACAGAATAGAGTCGAGACAAAGGATTTTTATTATTAAGGGTTGCCTACCAATCAGAGTAGTTCAAACACAGAAATGTGTTGCTCCATGAGACAGAGAACTTTGCCTTCCTGGGAAGGGCTGATCAGAGAACTGAGGATGCCTAGCAGGAAACCCTTTAGGAACTGCTCAACTTCAAAATTCAAACCTCAGTTTGGGGAGTGAGATTAGCTAATTCTTTCCTAGCCTAGTGGAGTAGGGTTTTAAAGAAAGAACAGATCAGTAAGATAAATGGGAGCAGGAGCATGATTCCAAGTGAAAGGAGCAGCTTAAACAAAGGTGCAGTGTCTTTAAGATGAGTTTGGATACTCTGGATGGACCAGTTGGACTGGAGTGGACAGTTAGGGCCCTCGGCAATTTGTGACTTTAGACTAATCACTGAACTATTGTAGACCATGGATTTTCCTTGGTAATATGAAGGGACCAACTGAAATCAGCAAGTCTCAACCTTTTCTTTCTTTCTTTTTTTTTTAAGATTTTATTTTTTTAATTTTTATTTATTTATAATAGTCACAGAGAGAAAGAGAGAGAGAGAGAGAGAGAGAGAGAGAGAGAGGCAGAGACATAGGCAGAGGGAGAAGCAGGCTCCATGCACCGGGAGCCCAACGTGGGATTCGATCCCGGGTCTCCAGGATCGCGCCCTGGGCCAAAGGCAGGCACCAAACCGCTGCGCCACCCAGGGATCCCCTCAACCTTTTCTTACAGTGACCCAGGCAACTACAAGTCCTAAAGAAAATACAAGGAGGTAGTGCCTGTTGTTTTTTTTTAATCAGTGAGATTCTTGTATAATAATAATTACCACAGTATGGATATCGACCTTTAACTTTTTTCTTTTTAATATATTGACCTTTAACTTTTAGACAAGGCTGATACCTGTGTCCAGATAGGATTTTTTTTTTTGCCCCTTATTTAATCTTTAAATTAAAAAAAAATAATTATAAACTATTTCAAACTTTTAAAAAAGTACAGATATTAATATAATCACCAAGATAAAAGTTTAATATTTTTCTATATTTACTTCTAATCTTTTAAGATATAAAATGTTACAAACATAGTTAAAACCTCATCCCTCGCCTCTTCTTTCATTTTTCCCAGGGGCAACCATTCTCCCAAAATTGCTGTGTGTCTTTCCCATTTCAGTTTGTGTATTTTTACTGCCTATATAAGTATCTGTAATATATGGTATTTTTTGTGTTAAATTTTACATAAATATCACACTGAATGTATCATCTTTCAACTTCCTTTTTCCATTCATTATTATAACTATCTTGACAGCATGTAAATAATTTAGCTAGTTGTCTAGTACTTCATTTTATGAAAAAAAACATAATTTATCCATACATTCCCCTACAGAAGGACAGTTAGGTTGTTTTGACTTTCTTTTGCTATTTTAACAAGGCTGGAAGTAGGGTTGCTTGCCCATGTCTCCTTGCACACACATGCAACAGTTCCTCTAAAGTTTAGAAGTAAAATTTCTGGGTTGTAGAACAAGAGCATCTTCAATTTTAGGTCAAATATGCCTCCTTTTGCCCAAGTATCCAATCAGCAGATGAAAAAGTTTGTATCAGTGACTACCTCTGCAGAGCTGATCAATTGAGGCATTATCCAGTGCACTTAGGAGAGAAAAAGGAGCTACATTCGTTGTCACAAGCCTTATTTGAATAATCCTTGTCTTCTTCCAAAAGCCAAACAAGGAAATATTGGAATTAGTCACTTAAATATCTACCCAATAGACCAACTGTTCCTATAGTATCCTGGACAGATGATTATACATCCTATCCTTGAATACTACCAAAGACAGAGGGTTTACAACCTCCCAAAGTAGCTCAGCTCCATAGGTTAGAAAGTTTTCTCTGAAATTATCCAAAAACACCTATGGCTGGGAGGGGTGCCTGATTCTGAGCTTAATTCTCCTGTGAGCCTGTCTTTCCTATGTGAAAATGGGAGTAAGAATAATACCTAATTCATAAGGTAGCTATAGGAATCAAATGAGTTAGTGTGTATGTGAATGTATGTGTATACATAGATAAATGTATGCACATATACATACATATGTATGTACACGTATATATATGCAGTATACACATATAATATATATGCATATATTCATATATGTAGAAAACAGAAAGAGAGTACATGAGAGGGCAAGTGAGCTCCTGGTAGAAAATAATCAATTAACTATAGCTGCAGCTATTTTCTTTTTAAAATTTTATTTATTTGAGAGAGAGAATGAGCGATGGCGGGGGGGGGGGTGAGAGGGAGAGGGACAAGCAGAGCCCAATGTGGGGCTCGATGCCAGCACCCTGAGATCACAACCTGAACCAAAGTCAGACCCGACTGAGCCACCTAGGCATCCCCCAGCTCTTATTAATATTCTTTATCCTATCATCCATTCCTCACCAACAAAAGTTCATTCTGCCAACAAATATTTACCATCTACTATGTGTCAAAGACTGCTAGGAGCCACAGACAAATCACCCACACTTCTCTGTTGGTATTTTTAAGAGCCTCTGTGATATTGCCAGCAGAGAGCAAGAGTTTAAAATGGGAATTCTGGATTCAAAGAATCTGGATTTGAATCCCAACTGTATCTCTTCCTAGCTATGCAACTTGTGAGGACAGAACTTACCCCTCATGGTAAGTGTTCCATACATGTTAGTTATTATTCAGTTTAATTGAGCCAGTGACCTTAGCCAGGTTTCAGCCTGAGCCTGGAGAGCTATGGAGAGAGAATCTCAAAGCTTCCTTCTAGTCCCAAAGTTTATGATATTTTATATGCAGTGGAACATCTATGGGGGGAGAGATCAGGAAGATGACCCACAGTTACAAGAGAAAAACATTTCACAAAGCTGAATTCAAGTAGGTTCTAACTCCTCCAAATGGGAAGAAATCACCCTTTGGGAGCTCACAGACTAATTTATACACTTGATGTGAGCAGAAGCAGAAAAAACAAGCAACTCGTGGAGTGATAAACACGGAACAAGCGCTATGGATGCTAAATATGTCTAGTCCTTCCTGAGAGTGGGTGCTGCCTGGTTCTCACTGGAGGGACAGGGAGTCTTCAAAAAGCTCAGACTCTGAAGTAATGCAGATCTAGGTTTGAATCCCAGTTTGGTTCCTTGTCAGCTATGTGACCCTGGGCAAGTTGCTTTTAATCTTTTTGTGCCTTAGCTTTCTCTTCTGCAAAACCCAGTAAGAGTATCTAACAAACTGTACTTCATATAGCGGTGACACAGTAAATGCTAAATAAAAGCTAATTATCGTTATCTGACAAGTGGCACCCACCCTATGGGTGAGTGACAAGTTTCCATTCTCAGTAGATGATGACAGTATCTTCTTTTTCTGACTTGAGGCGCCTCATGGGTGGGGCCTGGTCTCTGCCTTCAGAAGTTGGGCAAGATGCCTCCTCCCTTGTCACCTTGGGAACTTCCTTAGAGAGGACGGTGTCTCCTCCATCAGACTTGGCACTCCGCTAGGCTGGAACTGCCTCTTCCTTCGAGGCGGGAAACAGCAGTGCTTCCACCGTTAGTCCCAGATGGACCCCGTCTCTCTCTCTCGGTCAGGCTGAGAGTTTCCAGAGTGTGTGTGGCTGGCTCCCGTCCAAGCCACTTGGTTGTAGGACTGATTACCTTTTATCCGCCTCCTTCAGGCCCAGGAGCAAGAGTGAGGAATGTGCCATTTCAGCAGCCCCCCAGGGCAGGAAGAAGTAAGATGAAGCTCGGCTCTGGGGGATGGGAGGGAGGCACTGGGGCCCCAGTCTGAAAAGTCTCTGTGGAGCTCTTAGGAGACTCCGTCGGGCTCTGAGGGGCAATGGGTGAGTGTGATGGGTGTCCCAGAAACCACATGAGGGAGCATTTTCCTTGGATGTGGGGTGGGAGGTGCGTCAGGGTAACTAATGGCAACTGGGCGGGGTGAGCCCACGCGGCAGGAGCTCTTCCACGGAGAAAAACTACGACTCCCAGGATGCCTTGGGGCTTAGTCCGGCTTTCCCGCCTGCCCACTGGCTGCCGGTCCGGTTAGCGCAGGAGCGGATTGGTCGCGGCGGTGCGGGGCTCCCCCACTAGCAGGTTAGTAGGCACCGCCGGCAGCAGACGTTGACCGGGCGCGCGGGGCGGGGGAGGGGCCCGGCTAGCCATTCTGGAAGCCGCCGGACGCCGTCTCCGTAGCGTAGCCGCCGGCTGTGAGGCGCGGGGCGGGGGCGGAGACTGCGTGGCGCAGGCGCGGTGCCGGGCTTCTCCTGGGTCCCCAGACAGCTGGAGGAGATAAACAGAGGAGGAGGAGGGAGGGGAGTGCGTGTGTGAGAGCGCGCGAGGGAGTGTGAGTGTGTGTGAGCGCGGGTGTGAGGCGGTGCGCAGGGGCGGGCGGAGGCGCTGTCCGGCCCCGGCCAGGCGCCGGGCGGGGAGCATGGGAAGGGGCTAGAGCTGCCCGGGCCCCCAGCCCCCTCCCCGGGATCCGCGCCCCCCCCCTCCCGGGAGAGGGGCCGGGCCCCCCGGACGGACATGGGCTCCTGAAGTTGCGCCGCCGCCGGTCCTGGGAAGAGGCCTGACAGGTACCGGTAGCCACCGCCCCCTGCCCTCGCCGGGCGCCGGAGCGAAAACCGGCTCCCGCAGTCCCAGCACACGGGCCGCCCGCTCTGGGCCGCCCGCAGCCCTGCCGGCCCCGGGGCCTGAGGCCGCCAGCCTCGGGGCTCAGGGGTGTCCCGAGAGGGGGCAGGCCTCGCTGGGGCGAAGGGCAGAGTGGGCCGGGGGCGGAGTGGGATGGAGGGTTGGCCGGGACGTGGGTGGGGGGGGAGGCTCTGGGAATCCAGGGAGACTCTGCCAGCGGAGAGGTGGAAGTCGTCCCATCACGGGACTTTTTTTGCGGAGTTTTTGTTTGACATCTGATCTGGCGCCGGTCTCAGGAAGAAGGGGGCAGGTGGAAATGCCGGGAGGGCTACGTTGACCTGACCTGCTCTCTTAGTTTCCTGCTCTCCTGCTCTCGCTCTGTCTCGCTCGCTCTCGCTCTCGCGCTCTCTCTCTCTTGCCCTCCCGCTCGCTCTCTCTGAGAGAGTGTGTGTGTCCGTGTGTCCGTCCGTGGTCAGGCTTTTTGCAGCCGCAGATGCCTTCAGTGGCCCATCCTGGCACCAAGCTGAACTCTGCCAAGGTGTTCCCTCCGGGCGACTGTAACGCCCTTACAGAGGGCCTTTACTTGGGTACCAGCTATTCAGTACCCACTTCAAAGGGAAATAGGAAGTGTGGAATAGAAGAGAGACTGTGAACCGACCAGCGGGATCCAATTCTTGTCACTGAAAGCTGCAGTGGGACGCCCCCTTGCCAGCCAGGTTGAATTTGCTTAGTGACCTCTGACTCTCCTCTGCAGGTGTACCACCAGGGTCTCTAAGAAAAGAGGTATCAAGACTTATGACTAAAGTCTAACTGCCTAATTTGACTATTTTCCTCAAAGTCCTTTTCTTCTGTGACTATTTTTTTAACTTCCTGAGGTAGTGGTAGAGCAACTTTAAAGTTTTCCTCTTAAGTTTATGAGTTTAGAAACCTGATAGGGTGTCTGTAACTTCCCCATTCTTCCCAAGGATGCGGTAGATGATCAGTGTAAAGTGGCAGTTAAGTGTTCCCTTTTAACAAAGTCTGAAACGGTTTTGAGAAGGTGACGATTCAGAGGACACCAACTGACTCAAAGATATTAGGAAGTCTCTGCCTAGGGCACAGTTCTGTCCAGTGGTCTGAACCAAGCTTTTTCTGTACCTTACAGTCCCTCCTGAGTGGCTAGTGTCTTCACTAAGTGAGGGAACTACTTAAGGCTATTTCTGGTTTGAGTTCTGGCTTATTCTTCCTTGTAATTCTTATATTTTTAAAGAGATTGAATTGAATCTTGTCTGTTGAGTATGATAATTGGATCCTCTAGCACAGACTAGGGAGTAACTAGAAAGGCTCATTTGGGCTGACTCTGAGACTTAACAATGAAGCTTCATTGCAGGTTGTTGTAGTTCATTGGCAGGTGGGAAGCAGCCTTTTCTGCCATAGTTTATGATCCTGCTGCTTTAATACTGGGATATTTTTATCTATTTGGGGGCACTTATGATCAACCCACATCTCAATTTGTAGTGCTTTGGGTCAACTCTGAAGAATAATTGGACAACAATCCATAGTTCTGCCTGAGACTCCTTCCCTTGGACTTACTAAAAGAAAGAGAGTATGTGTGATGATTATGGTGATGATATTAACATTGGCGATTTGCCACCTGTGGGTTTTAGAATTGTCATGCACTGACAAATTTTCTAGCTAGAAGAAACTCAGTAGTGACTCATGGGACATCATATTAGGTTCTTTTTTCACACACCTAGGCTTTAGGACCTGAAAGGATACAACTGAAGATCTTAAAGCCCTCTGTTAAACGTCTTTGGATTTTGAGGGACCAAATGCTGCAAAGACCCAGAACTGTGACTTTAATAATTTTTAAAATTTTCTCTAATTATTTTCTTCTCTCCTTTTTGTATTAGGGAATGTTGTCCACATGTGCAGTCCTGGGTCTCAAAGAGGGAATCATAGACAACATGTAGTATGGTGATACTTACCTTTCTTTTGGGTCACTGATTCCTTTCCACTGCTTCTTTGGGCTGCCATTGCAGAGGGACTCACATAACTTCTTAGGCTTTAAAAACACAAGCCCTGACAGTTTCCATCAGAAAACAATCCCTTGGTGTTAATATTTAATTATGGCTACTTACTTTGAGAGATATTTACTAATTAGAATACATTCTTAAAAGTGACTCTGGCATTTATTGAGAGCTTGGTATATGTTGGGCTGTGTGCTAAGTGGTGTTTTACTTTATCTAGCTTAGCCCTCATTACTGTCCTATATGAGGCAAAAATCATCTTCCCTGTTATACATATGAAGATACAAGTACAGAGAGGTTAAATAACTTGCTTAAGGCCACATAGCAAATAAGGGAAAGCATCTAACAAATGGCTGGCACACAGTAAGTATGCAATAAAGGTTAGTTTTTTACAGATCAAAATGACAGGAATTTGACATCATTTCCATATAAAAACAGGGTGTAAGGACACCTGAGTGGCTCAGCAGTTGAGCTTCTGCCTTCTGCTCTGGGCATGATCCTGGGGTCCGGGGATCATGTCCTGCATCAGGCTCCTGCAGGGAGCCTGCTTCTCCCTCTGCCTGTCTCTACCTCTCTCTCTCTCTCTCTCTCTCTCTCTCATGAATAAATAAATAAAATCTTTAAAAAAACAAAACAGGATTTAAAATACTGAAAGACGGGAGCCTGGGCAGCTCAGTGATTGAACTTCTCCCTTTGGCTCAGACAGTGATCCTCAGGTCCTGGGATCAAGCAGCCCATTAGACTTCATGTGTCTCCTTTTGGGCTATGACACATGAAGAGCTGGAAGGACCAAAACTGAGATCCTGGGAGAACACAATATGTGCCTTCAAGTATTTAACTGTCCTGTAGAAAGAGAACTGGACTTTCTTTGTGTGATTCTGGAAGGTAGCACAAGGATCAAGGGATGGAAATTCCAAGAGGGGTTGGCTTGATAGGAGAGAATTTGGCTCTATAAAAGTAAAATGGGCCACCTTGTGAAGGAAGGAGTTATCCATCATCATAGGCATTCAAGCAGAGGCATTGCCACTTCTTACAATGATTTGGTAGAGGAGTTCATACTTATGTAAGTAATTGGACTATAAGTAGTCTTTCAGTATTTTAATTTTTTAAGATTTTTTTAAAATTTATTCATCAGAGTTGCAGAGGGAGAGTCCCACAGGGAGCCTGATGCGTTGCTTGATCCCAAGACCCCAGGATCACTACCTGAGCCAAAGGGAGAAGTTCAATCACTGAGCTGCCCAGGCTCCCGTCTTTCGGTATTTTAAACCCTGTTTTGTTTTTTTAAAGATTTTATTTATTTATTCATGAGAGACAGAGAGAGAGAGAGGTAGAGACAGGCAGAGGGAGAAGCAGGCTCCCTGCAGGACATGATCCCCGGGACCTCAGGATCATGCCCAGAGCAGAAGGCAGAAGCTCAACTGCTGAGCCACTCAGGTGTCCCTACACCCTGTTTTTATATGGAAATGATGTCAAACTCCTGTCGTTTTGATCTGTAAAAAACTAACCTTTATTGCATACTTACTGTGTGCCAGCCATTTGTTAGATGCTTTCCCTACAATATTTACCCTCAGATCCCCTATGAGGTAAAAATTATCATTATTCCTACTTTACAAATGAGGAAACTGAGGCTCCAGAAAATTAAAAAAAAAAAAAAACAGACTAACGTACAGGTTACACAGCTAGTAGTAGTAGGACTGATATGCGAACCTTTGTCTGTACCTTCTTAGCTCTGTAACATAGGGTAAATCATTTGTTTTCTCTGAGCTATAGTTTATTCCTATGTGAAATGAAATTTGTGACAGTACCTTCTTACAGTGGGTTTATGAGTACTAAATGGTATAATACTTTTCACTAGACCTCACTGATTGCCCTTTAGAGCCTGGTTTGGGGTAAAAGAGTACCACTTTGTTTCTTTAGGTGAATACAGGCCTGACAAACCCTGAGAATTCTGGGGTTCATTCTTTGTACTATTTGTAATAGTTGCTGACTCTTTGAAGGGCTTTGTGGCATTAGTGACTAATACCTTAAAAACTTGAGGCTGAGAAAGAGGAGGGTTCAGCCAATAGGTTGGAGACTAGGAGGCAGTGTCAGAGGCCTTGTGGGAAGAAAGTCCTTACCCTACTAGAGAGTCAGATTCAGGGATCACTGTTTACATTTTTATATTTAATGTCTGATTTTAGAATGAACAAGGTCACAATTGCTAGAGCTCTGATAGAGCTGGATGTCAAGAATAATAACCCTTAATCCTCCCTGTAGCCATCTGGGGAGGTATTAACCCCATTTTCTTGGGGAGTGGGGCAGAGCAGGATCAGACCTTACCCAGGTAGCTATCCAGGGGCTCCCCTGAGGCAGTGTTAGGATCAGGATGGTGGCAAAATTTTATCCTTGTTCACAGCCCCCAGATTTTGTTTTCAGAAAGTACAAAACTGCTTAACTATATACCTTTTAGGGAGACTTTCTCAGAATGGGAGTCAGGCATTTCTGGTCTTGGAGCTTCATCAGTTGAGCCCTAAGTATTTGGGTCCAGTAGCTTTACCTGGTTCCTTTTTGAGTCAGACATCTGGATGTAAGCAATTGAATTGAAAAGGAAGCATTTCCACATTGATTGGCTTAGTTTTCCTTAACCTTACTGCTAGGAGGAAAGTTAGAGGGTGAAACTTCAGGGGCTTTATTATGAGACATACTTTGTATAGTGGCAGAATTTGGAAAGATGCAGGTTAAAGGCAAAATCCAAGACTGCAGATGCTCATACATACAGTGAGAGAGGACAGCATTATCAAAGTATGCTCTGTTTTGTTTTCTCTTTCTGTTCCCTTCCATTACCTTAAGGTAATTGTGGCTTTAGGAGAAAGCAGATAAATTAGCTGTAATCACTGAAAAGCAAAGTTCTGAAAACATCAAGAAAAATTTTTCACAAAACACAAATGGCAATACAGAACCCATTCATGCAGAGAAGCCATCGAAGTGAGTTTTTATCCAGTTTCCCACAAAGTGAAGCATTTCTTAGGATAGACTTCCATAGAGAAAGCTTTAGTCAACCCTTTATGGAATCATTTGAGTCAGGAGCCTCAAAGATGGCAAAAAACTTTTCCAAAGATGCTTTGCTGATGAGCCTAGCCCATCAACCAAAACTTTCCCAGATACTGTCCCTTGTGCCAACCATGACTCCGAAACACATTCTTGAAATTTATGTTTGAGACTGGCAGAGTCAAGATGATTTTAATTCCTTAGCTTAACCAAGGAATGCTAAGAGCTTCTTTTAGATCTTTTAAAAGATCTGATTAAAGATAGTAACTATTATTTAGTGGCCAGTGACTTGGGTTTTAGAATTAAACTATCTAGTTTGACTCTCCATTTAATAACTGTAACTTTGGGCAAATTAACTTCTCTGTGCCTCAGATCCTGCATCTGTAAAGTGAGGATAACAATAGTGCCTACCTCATAGGTTTATGAGGAATCTGTCAGATAACACTTATGAAATGCTTTGAATGTTCACTGAATATTTTTACCAGGCTTGGTATCAGGCATCTTACATGTGTGGATCTTCACTCTGAAGGTAGGCATTATCATCCTTGTTTTGCAGATTAGGAAGCGGAGGTTTAGAAATGCAGTCACACAGAAAATAGGTGGCAAAATCTGTCGAACTCAGCGCCCAGCTCTTCATTTTATTATGCTACTTCCGATGACCTTTATACTTTGGAAGTGCATTTTTTTTTTTTTTTGTCATCTATAGGGTTGCTCCAGTAGGTAAACCACTGCAAATAGAGTGAAAGGACTTGCATATGTCTCTCGCATAATTCAGAATGTTTAAAGGGGGGCAGTGGTCACTCAGGCTGGGGCATTTTTCTGCAGTGGGAGGCAGCATGTCCAGAGGAAAAAGAATACAGATAACTGAGGTTCCATCTCCACTCTACTGCTACTAGCAGTGTATCTTTAGAATCATGGGAAGAGGTTTTATAGCTCATCACAGAGTGCCTCTCATTTTGCAGATAGGGAAATAGGCTGAGACAATGAAATGCCTCACATGGGGTCCTTCAGCCAGTTAGAGGCAGAGCCTAGCCTGGAGCACAAGACCCTAGATCCTGGTCCAGTGCTTATTCCTCAGTACCACACAGCACTCTGCCTCAGTTCTCCTTTGTTAAAAGGGGTGATGATAGCTTTCTAACTTCCTTACAGGATTGTTGTGAAGTTCAAGTTAAAAGAAGGAACAAAAGCACTCTGATGGGTATAAAGCACTGTATGTATTGCAAGATAGTCATGCAGTCATTCATTCAGCAAGTACTTATTGGCACCTGCTAAGCCCACATCACTCCTTGGAGACCTAGGAAGGTCAGTAGATGAATCAGATGAAGAGCTGACCCTCAGGATGCTTTTAGTCTCTTCAAGAAGCTACAAAAATAATTATAGTTCAAGGCAGGAGATAGAAGGAAAGGGTGAGAACTAAATTTTCATAAGTTCTGATTTTGAGGCAGAGAAAAGAAGAAATGGTTTTGGGGACTTTGTAATTGAGATATAATTCACATGCCATAAAATCTACCCTTTTAATGTGTTCAATTCTGCACTTGTTAATATATCCACAAAGTTGTATAACCATCACCACTATCTAATTCCAGAACAACAACAACAACAAAAAATTCCAGAACATTTTCATCATGCCCCGAAGAAACCCATACCCTTTAGCTATATCACCACCCCAATCACTCCCATCTTCTTCCTCAGTTCCAAGCAACCACTAATCTACTCTCAGTCTCTGCAGCTTTTGCTATTCTTGACGTTTCATATAAATGGATTCATATAATATTAGTGGCCTTTTGTGACTTCTTTCAAATAACAGTGTTTTCAAATTTCATTCCATTGTAGCATGAATCAGTGCTTCATTCCTTTTTATAGCTGATTAATATTCCATTATGTGGATATATCACCTTTTACTTAGCCATTTGTGGACATTTATCCACTGGTGGACATTTGGGTTGTTTCTACTTTGGGGCTATGAACATTCATTTGTGAGTTTTTGTGTAGACATATGTTTTCGTTTTTCTTGGGTTATACCTAGGAGTGGAATTTCTGGGTCATATGGTGACTCTATGTTTAACTTTTTGAGAAGAGGCCTGTCTTCTTCCCCCCACCGCCTTTAAGAGAGAGAGAGAGGGGCGGAGAGAGGGAGAGGTAGAGAGAATCTTAAGCAGGCTCCAAGCCATGTGTAGCCCAACATGAGGCTCAGTCTCACAACCCTGAGATCATGACCTGAGCTGAAATCAAGTGAGATGCTTAACTGACTGAGCCATCCAGGCACCCCAAGAGGAGGCTTCTCTTAAACAGTTTTTTTCTTATTGCAAGTAATACTATCATTCATACTTAATAAGTATTTACAGTATTTACAATGTGCCAGTTATCCCATATAATCCTCACAACTGAGGTAGGTGCTATTATATAATATATCTTCATGTAACAGGTGAAAAATATCCAGTATTTCTTGAGCACTTGCCAGGTATTATGCTAAGTGTTTTATAATGCATTATCTCATTAATGTTCCCAATAACCCTATGAAGTAGATATTATTACATATATCTACATGTAAAAACAAACAAACAACCCAGGAGCTTAAAAGGTAAATAGTTTTACCCAAAATCACACAACCTAGTGTATAGTAGACCCCGGTTCAGACTCCAGTTTCTTTCAGTTCGAAGCTTTTTCCTAATAGCTATTTCTATATTATTATAAAAACAATAAATGTTCACGATAGAATACTTGGTAAGTACAGAGGAACACACACACAAATATATATATATATCACCTGTTGTCTTACCAGAGAGAAGACCACTGGCACATTTTTGATGCATATTCTTTTTGTTGTAACACTGGAGAGATGTACACTTTTGGTGTGTCTTTTCTTTTTCTCCAAGGCTAAGATGGCCATAGATATGTCCTAAACCTGATTTTTTAAAACTATATATGAATGGTTTTCTATTTTATTAATCAGTCTTCCATGTTTTGAATGATTCTGTAATAGGAAAAAAGAATTTTAAAAGGACTTATGAGAGGGGCACCTAAGTGGCACAGTCGGTTAAGCATCTGACTCTTGGTTTTGGCTCAAGTCATGATCTCAGGGTTGTGAGATTGAGCCCCACATTGGGCTCCCTACTCAGTGAGGAGTCTGCTTTAGATTCTCCCCCTCTGCCCCTCTTGCTCATGTACTCTCTCTTTCTCTAAAATAAATAAATACTTTCTTTAAAAAAGGACTTTATTAGAATTTCAAATTTTATGAAGTAAACAATATTGAACCCCCATATATCTGTCCTCCTATTTCAATAACTGTCAGTATTCTGTCATTCTTGTTTTATCTATATCTCCTCTGCTTTCCACCTCCATTCTATTTTTAAGTAAGATTTCCAAACATTAAAATTCACTAATCTTGATTGTGCTATTTTGACAAATGGTTATACTCATGTAACCCATACCCCAAATACCCATGTAACCATGTTCCTATCAATATATAGAGAGAGCCCGTCACTCTAGAAAGTTTCAGGTGTCCTTACCTTGTCAATCTCCACCCAAGCAGCACCTTTTTGTTTTTTTCCACTGAATTTTTGTCAATTCTAGAACTTCATATGCAGTTGACTCTTGAACGATGTGGGAGTTAGGGGCATCAACCCTGACACCCCTCCATGCGGTCAAAAATTCACATATAACTTTTGACTCCCCCAAAATTTAGCTACTAATAGCCTGCTGTTCACTAGAAGCCTTACCAATAACAGTTGACAACATATTTTGTATGTTACATGTATTATGTACTATATTCTTATAATAAAGTAAACTAGAGAGAAAATTTGTTAAGAAAATCATAAGGAAGAAAAATACATTTATAGTACTATACAGTATTTATTGAAAAGAATCCACATATAAGTGGACCCACATATTTCACATTTTCATATTGTGTTGTTCAAGAGTCAACTGTAAAGGGGATTGTACAGTATGTGCCTTTTTTTTTTTTTTTAATTTATGATAGGCACACAGTGAGAGAGAGAGAGAGGCAGAGACACAGGCAGAGGGAGAAGCAGGCTCCATGCACTGGGAGCCCGACATGGGATTCGATCCCGGGTCGCCAGGATCGCGCCCTGGGCCAAAGGCAGGCGCTAAACCGCTGCGCCACCCAGGGATCCCAGTGTGTGCTTTTTAAAAAGATTTTATTTATTTATTAGAGAGTGCGAGTGAGGGAGGAGCAGAGGGAAAGGGATAAACAGACTCTTGCGCTGAGTACAGAGCCCTACATGGGGCTTGATCCCATGACCCTGAGATCACGACCTGAGCTGAAATCAAGAATCAGATATTCAACCAGCTGAGCCACCCAGGCGCCCCCAGTATGTACTTTTTTTATATCTGGCTTCTTTTGCTCAGAATCCATGAGATTCATCCATATTGTTACCTGTATCAGTAGTTCCTTTTTAAAAATATAATAACTTCAATGGGATATAATTTATATACCATACAATTCACCTGTTTAAAGTGTACAATTAGGTGGTTTTTAGTGTTCTCACAGATGTGCGCAACAATCACCAGTTAATTTTAGGACATATTTATTATATTCATTACCTCACAAAGAAACATCAAGTCACAATGAAATATCACTTCATACCCACTAGGGTAGCTATAAATAATTTTTTTAAAGCAAGCATTGATAAGAATGTGGAGAAATTGGAATCTTGTACATTGCTGGTGAAATTGCAAAATGGTGCAGCTGCTATGGAAAACAGTTTGTCCATTCCTCAAAAAGTTAAATATAGTATTACCATATGACTCAGCAATTGCGCTCCAAGGTACATACACTAAAGAATTGAAAACAGGTAGTCAAACAGATACTTGTATATGAATGTTCATAACAGCAACTATTTGCAATGCCCCAAGTGGATAAACAGTATGTGATATAGCAGTGCAATGGAACAGTATTCCACCATAAAAAGGAATGAAGTACTGATGATACATGTTACAAGATGGATGGACCTTAAAATATTATGCTAAGTGAAAGAAGCCAGTCTCAAAAGGCCACATATTGTAGGAGTTTATTTATATAAAAATTCTAGAATAGGTAAATTCATAGATGTAGAAAGTTAATTGGTGGTTGCCAGATGGCGGGTGGGGGCAGTGAGGAAGGAAGAAGGACTGACTTCTTAATAATTATGAGATTTTCATTTGGTGCAATGGAAATGTTTTGGAACTACCTAGAGGTGATGGTTGCATAAAATTGTGAGTGTACTAAATATCACTGAGTTGTACACTTTAAAATGGTTAATTTTATATTATATTAATTTCACTTCAATTAAAAAAAACACCTATCCTTTAGCTATCACTACTCTATCCTCCATCCCTCTAGCCCCAAGAAACCACAAATCTACTTTCTATTTCTATGGATTTGCCTATTCTAGGCATTGCATGTAAATGGAATTACAGGCATCCTCAATTCTTGAAAGTTCACATTATGCCACTTCACTTTGTGAAAGACCTACATTAGCACCTGTTTTTGCTAACCAAAGGAAATCTAAAGAGGATTTTTGCTTTTATGAAAAGGATGAAAATTGGATATAGTGTTCAGCATTTGTTTTGCTGTGAGCCCATTATAGAGGCAGTGCACACCCTGAGCAGCGAGGGTGGCACTTTCCAGCTTCTCCCCTGGGAACTACATTCGGCATCAAGACACCATTGCTTTGAACTGTGTCTTTGAGCCTCTGTGCTTTATCTTCATTTATTTTGTTCATCCATTAGCAAGGTGATACCAGAAAAAGCCTAAGAGAGGTTATTTTTTGGTTTGGGAATGCTCAAAAAATTTTCCATATAAACTAATGGTAACTGCCTTTTCACGTTATGTCACTGCACCTTAGGATAGGTTTCATAGGAACGATTTACTTTTGGATAGCAGGAGAAAGCTATATACAACATGTGGCCTTCGTTCACTTAGCATAAGGTCTTTAAGTTTCATCCATGTTGTAACATGTATCAGTTCTTCATTGCTTCTTATGGCCAGATAACATTGCATTGTATAGATATACGACATTTTGTTTATCCATTCATCATTTGATGGGCATTTGGGTGTCTGCCTTTTAGCTATTATGAATAATCCTACTATAACCCTTCTTGTACACACTGTTGTATGGAGTTACTTTGTTTTTAACAAAGTCACCTTTTTCCTCCTGATCTTGCAATTCTAAACTAGCAGAGGTGAGAAAGACATCACACTCCCTGTGCCCCATCAGCCTACAATGGAGTCCTCAATATCAGCTTTGTCTCTCTGGTAGAAAAGAAAGTAAGGGAGAAATGTAACCACACCACTTCTGAGCATAGATCAGAAGCTATCAAGTCTTACTAGAATTCAGATTTGGCTAATAACATCTGTTGAGCACCTACTGTAATCCAGGTACTATTTGTACCTGTACCTTCATATATATTTTATCATTTATTCCTCCAACAACCAATTTAAGTAGATGAGCATCCCCATTTTACACATAAGGAAATTGAAACTCAGAAGGGTTGAGTAACTTGCCTAAGTAGGTACTAATCAGTAAGAGAGGGCTGGATTTGAGGCCCAAGTACCTAAATATTTTAAGTTTGCTTCCCTTTCTGCTACCAGAGTCCAAACAAGGACTATGGCACACCTGATATGGGTGGCTCCTCATGTTTATTTGGATATTACCATTCAATCTTTGGTTCCAAATGAGTTATCTTTGCCAGGTGTACTTTGTTCTAAGGCCTGTTAACCTCAGGCTATTATATTACTAGTACCTTTTGCATTAGGAAGTAGATTAATTCCTCCAAATTGAGCTGTTAACTGAAATTTCTTATTAACTTCCTTTGTAATAGCAGAGATCTGCCCATGGTAGAAAGTTTCCCAATAGCCTGAGTTAAAAATTTGTGGAAGGGATAGGGTTAAGTGGCGACATGCTAGGCATTTTAGACTCTAGGAGTAGAATATACCTTTCGGGAGGTATATCATATGCATGGGAGCTCATATTTACTCTAACATTATGTCATATGTTTTCCTCTGTGCCTTAGGCATTTTTTATATTTTTCATATTCCCAACTCCCAGAAGCTGGCTTCCTTCTTCCTTCTGTTATTGTCAACTATAGTTGGCTTGCAGTATCCTCAATGACAGCAGATGCCGTTCCTAAACCTTTGTACTTTACCTAGAGAAATTTTTTTTATTGAGTTTTCTTGTTCTGCTAATTAGTCCTCAATGTCATTAGAGCTTTAAGATGAACATAAGTTCACTGTGCTATCCTTAGAATGAAGAATACACATTAAAAGTTGGTTGTGGTTTGTTACAGTCCTAGTTTTTTTTTTTTTTTTTTTTTTTTACATTTTTATTTATTTATGATAGTCACAGAGAGAGAGAGAGAGGCAGAGACACAGGCAGAGGGAGAAGCAGGCTCCATGTACCGGGAGCCTGACGTGGAATTCGATCCCGGATCTCCAGGATCGCGCCCTGGGCCAAAGGCAGGCGCCAAACCGCTGCGCCACCCAGGGATCCCCAGTCCTAGTTTTTTGCTTGTGATTTCCAAGTGCCCTTTCTTGCTCTCCTGCCATGTTTAGTTTGTTTTTCCCCACTGTCATTTTTGTGCTTTCTTCTAAGATGTATGAGTAAATGAGCATAAATAAGATTAATTTATTATTCTTGTTGTTCCTTCTGAATTTACTGTCCTAGCTGTTCATTTTGGTCATTTGGTTAAATTGGCCTTTTTCAGTCCCTTTAAGGTGTTCTGGTCACAATAGCCTTGGTGCCATTGATACTCAATTCATGACAACTATATTGTGTGCTCTTGAAGAGAATGGTCTGTGTTTAGCTTGTTCTTTGCTGTATTTTCAAAGTCTCGTGTGGTGCTGGAATACTAGGCATTGAAAATGTTATCTTATGGATTCTTGAAGTCACTTATTTCAGTATTTTTGCATCTCGGCAGAACTGAACACATTATTTGCATACTGCACCAGAGATAGAAATCCCCTTGATGTAGTCTTTTCTGGTGTTTAATCATAAATATATAACTTCCTTTCTTCAATTCTAAAATCTCCATCATGTCATTCTATATCTGTGAGTTCTCTTTGTTTTATGGAATTTACTATTCTAGGACACTCCTTAAAATAATGCTTTTAAATTTTGACTGTGATTAATTTTCTTCATATTCAAATGACTATTCCTTTATTGATTTTATTATTTGTATTTGGGGGACTTTTGAATCAAAGTATGAAACTAATTATGCCCCTTATAGATATGGGGGTATTTCCCTCCTACTGTGAACCTTTTAAATAATCTCTGCTTAGAAGTGTTTCCAGTTAATGATTGCCTGCCTAAAAAAGTTTGTAGAAGGTACTGAATCCATGTTTCCTGAAAGGGGAATGAAGATGGGCTGTGCTCTAGAATGAGCTGTCTGCTGATATGCTATCATTTCTTCTTAGGAGGGGATCAGAAGTGTTTACCAAAATACTAATGGAGCAGTAGTTTTATTAAATTAGACCTTTTGATTTTTAAACCTCTGCCTACCTGTCTGATATTGTTTTAAATCCCAGTTTTCATTTTACCATTTATCTGAATTGTAATGGCTTTTGTGTGTGTGTGTGTCTACGTTTTCTGTTTTTTCTCTTCTGTTCGTCCTTTCAGTTTTTTTTTTTTAAGATTTTATTTATTTATGCCTGAGAGACACAGAGAGAAGCAGAGATAGACAGAGGGAGAATCAGGCTCCTCACAGGGAGCCCGATGTAGGACTTGATTCCCGGACCCAGATCACACCCTGAGCCAAAGGCAGACGCTCAACCACTGAGCCACCCAGGCGTCCCACCTTTTCATTTTTGTAAACACACACCAATCTTAGCTAAAGTCCCTTGCCTTTGATTTTCTGCTTTCTTGGGTGCTGTGTCTTTCATCCCAGTCAGTATTCCCCCATGTCTAGCGCAGTGCCTGATACTTGGTACAAACCCAGTTAATGTTTTAAGAAAATTAATGAATGAGTAGTAACAATTTAGTTGACTCCTATGGTATATTATCATAGTGAACATTACTCTAGGAAATTACATGATTTATTCATACATACAAAGTGATAGTGTACATATAGCTCTGGGTTTGAGTCTCTGCTCTAGCTTCACTTATTACCTGTGTGACATTGTGAAAATTGTTTCGTGTCCATGACTCTGTTTCCTGTTCTGTAAGATCATGATAGTAACAGCATCCACCATACAAGCTTTTTGAACCAGTCTTCTCCTGTACTCTTTTAACAGTGGTTGTTCTTTCTCCTCAAAAGCACCCTCCCCAAGTTCTTTGTGACTTCTTCCCATTCATGTTTCACCTGAGTGTCATCTTTTGAGAGGGTTCTTCTCTTTCAGGCAGGATTTGTAGCTGTAAGCAACAGAAACCAACTTTGGCTGATACTGAAAGGTTATTAGGGAAACTAACAAAATATCAGGGAAGGCCACAAAGCCAGGCTTGAAGAATGGGCTAGAACAAGGGAAGTTGGGTAGTAGCCAGGACTCTCAGCCAAAATCATTCACAGAACCAATCCATGAGGTAGGTCACTGCTGCCGCTTATAGGGCTTACACCACTATGACCAGCTGACTGGACTTTAACGGCCACTATAGCCACACTTTGCTGCCAGCATGGACTCTCCATGGTCCTCTGATTCTTTGATACCAGATCCTACTTAAGGTCTGAGGTTGATGTGTCTGTGTATATTAAGCCCTTAGCACAATTCCTGGTACATAGTAAGGGTATATTTGGCAACTTGCTATTTCTTAGCAGATAATAGTATATTATTCTAAGAATAAAATTAAAGAAAAAACTTGTACCTACATTATATCATTTGGCCTTTTTAGTAATCTTCCAAGAAAAAAAGCGTTGAGGCTGAAGCACGTGTGGCCCTTTCGGTGTTTGTCCTAGTTCTTCCTGTGCCTGTGAGACACAGGAATAAGAGCCTATGTGGAGAGACAGACTTGACCAAGGCTGCATAGCTTACTTAATACCAGATATACTCACTGATTTTGGTGTTCTTTCCATTCTGATAGATCTCACCGTATATTCTTGGTTATTGTGGGGGAAATTACTGTTGTTGTTGTTGTTGTTGTTGTTGTTTGGAAGATGGGGAGGTTGACCATTGTATCACAAACCATAGCCATAAACATAATTGCAGGCCAGCATTAGTTTATGCTAATCTATCCAAATTCACATTTTTAATTTGTTGGCCAGGTACCCCTGGAAAAGTTATCATGAAACCATAGTTTTCAGTTGGCATCCCTAGGTGTTCTTCATGTTCACAGGTTTTATGATTCTAAACAATGCCAGTGACTTCCATATCTCCCTGGTAATCCTCACTAAGATGCAATACTGAGTGGCTCCCACATTGTGAGGGAAGGCTCTTGCCCTTTTAAGAGTTTATGATCCCAAAATAGATCATGGAGACATAAGTCCCAAAGAACTTGGTCTGAGTGGGAACATCTAATCAGTAAGATTTTTATTGCCCTACTGTGTGCCTAATGCTAAAGAAGAAAATTTGCAATGATACAGTGTTTATATAGTTTCTTTTGTGATTAAATGCCAAAGGAAAAGGAGTCTGCTTACAGGTCAGGTGGAGAGTGATTTCAGGAGGGTGTGCTAGGAATCTGTAGGAGGGCAGCTGATGGAAAACCAGGGCCAGGAGATCCAGAAGCAGTCTTGAGAATCCTGCTGGCTTGGGAGGGTTGGCAGAGAAGCTTGGTGGGTCCTGAAAGCCATCATCACAGCACAGAGGGCTATAATGGGGAAGAAAGACCAGACCTTCTATGTGGCTTCATTGGTACAACCAAGACCAAAAGTTGGAAATAACAGGAGGCAGAACTTTCCTTTAAAGCCTAGTGTTTTTTTTTTCCTCTAGCATTTTCCCTCGATTGCAATATTAATGTGCTTTTGTAGGAAAAAGTTGAAAATATCAAAAACAGAAGGAAAAAAATCGCACTACTCTTCAAAGATGGCTATTATTATTTTATATTTCCTTTTTTCAACATAGCTTTAATAATAGTATTTAAAATCATGTTATCATATAAACATTTGGTGTGATATAAGCATTTTTCCTTCATAAGCAGCATTTCTAATGCTGCTTAATATCATATGGCTATACATTGCTGAGCCATTCCTCTATAATTGGAAATTTGGGCACTTTAAATTTTTTTTTAATAAAGTCTATGATAGGGGTACTTGGTTGGTAGAACATGGGACTCTTGATCTCAGGGTCCTGAGTTTGAGCCCTGTGTTGGGCATGGAGCCTACTTAAAAATAAAAATAAAATAAAACAAAATCTGTAATGAATATGCTTGGGTATAGAACTTTTGTATTTCTTGTATTTTTGCATTTTCTAATGGTAAGTTATCATAAATGAGATTAGTAGATCTTTCTAACCATCATAGTTTATTACAAAGAAATAAGTTGGTTCAAGAGGTGAGTGAGACTGAAAGCCTACCTACCAGGATGTTGAAGAGGGATTTCTTTATTAGATTGGATCTTAGCCATAACTACCTTTACATTTTCTGTCCACTCTTTGATTCTCTGAATCTGTTAGAGGGTTGAGTACTCTCTATTGATACTGATTTGGTTTTAGAAAGAACCAAGATGAGGGTCAGGGATTCAAAATATAATGAGAAGACTGGTTGCCACAGATGCATAGTGAACAAGTGAAATTTGAATCTTTCTTGCTGCATGCCTTGTTCTTATTTTCAGGATATGCTCCCACCATCCTTCTTACTGCTACCCAGCCCTCCATTTTCTGGTGAAGCATACATGACTCCGTCAGTGTTTGTTCCATACTTCCTGTGGCTCTGAGTCATTGTCTCCCCCACCACACACACACACACACACACACACACACACACACACACCACCCTTTCACCTTCCAGAGGTTCTTCAATGCTAGGCAGCAGGGCCAGCCCACTGTGTCCTAAATCACAGGCAGTAGCCAGTTCACTAGGTAGGCTGGTGGGCTGTTTTAGGGATGGAACCAGAACTCTGAAGCCACCTTATTCCATTCCTCAGGGTTTAATGATTTTTTTCCCCAGGTAATTAAATGTGTGTCTTGTGGACCTGGGCTTGGCTGGAATGCTCAAGGGTCCTGAAGATCCTTCTATAGCTTCCTGCTGTTGAATCCATTAAGAGAAGATGGCAAAAGTCAACATAACTAGAGACCTCATCCGTAGGCAGATCAAGGTAAGCAGCTTAGACCTTTGAACCAGAGCATGAGGTCCTTTCTTCCTAACAGATTCATTTTACAGCTGAAGAAACTGAGGTTTGGAGTTGGTGACTTGCTTGAAGTCACACAACTAGTTAGTGGCAGACCCAGGACTAGAATGAAGGTCTCTTGACTCCCATCTTTTCCCCAAGAACAGGGAAATCATGGAGACTCCTCTGTCCCCATGCTGTGTACCTGCTGAAATTAATGGAGGCTGGTGAGAGAAGGGAGCCATTAGTGTGTTGTGCATGTGTATACACAGCCATGTGTGCATATATAGGTGTGTGTGGGGGTGCAGCAGGAGAAAATATGGCATCTTCGTGTTGCTCCACCTGCTAAGTTGTGCATGTAACAGAGCCTGGAAGAGTCTTAGTCCCAGTTCACATAGACTCTTCCATTTCTTTAAGGGTCTCCTGCACCTGACTTGTGCAGTTTGTACATTCTGTGAGATGAATGGATGACAGGCAGTCAAGTTTATTTAGCAAGGTTGCCCAGGCTTTGTCAGAGAAACCCACAGTAAAGGAGCGCAGGGATTTAATGGAAGAGTTTCCAGCAAGACATGATATGCTGCTGTAGTAAGAGATCCAAGCTGGGGTCAGGAGCTTAATCTCACCACTGACCTAATTACCTATAAGACTTGAGTCAATTACCTCCCTGTGTTTTCTGTTGTTAAATGATAATAATGTCTGTCTTTAGGCTGATCATAGAGAGTGAAATCTGAAAGAACATGAGGAAGTTCTTTGAAAAGGTTTTAAGTGCTAAAATTTTTTTTTAATTAAAAATCTTTTAGGGACGCCTGGGTGGCTCAGTGGTTGAGTGTCTGCCTTTGGCCCAGGGCATGATCCCGGGATCAAGTCCCACATCGGACTCCTTGCAGGGAGCCTGCTTCTCCCTCAGCCTATATCTCTGCCTCTCTCTCTCTCTCTCTCTCTCTCTCTCTCTCTCTCACTGTGTCTCTTATGAATAAATAAATAAAAATCTTTTTAAAAAATCTTTTAAAAATTAAGTGGCATGCAGCATAAGCTGTGATCATCATCAAAAAGGATTGAGTGTATGCCTCTACATGAGCCATGTACTTGGTACACAACAATCTATGTTTCATGTGTTTTTCCCTGCATCCCTGAATTCTTTGGGAGCTTTGTCCATTTGTGGGTTTTTTTTGTAATTTCATTAGCATGGATGACCCTCAAGGGCTAGGATCATTTCCTAGAGGCATAGAATCATAGAGTTGGAGGAACCATGCAAGTTATTTATTTTCTTTGAATATCCCCCACAATATGTGTCCTAAAAATGATGCCCACCCTCTCTAACCTAAAAATGGAAACTCTATTTGTTGTTTTCTTTTTTTTTTTAAGATTTTATTTATTTATTCATGAGAGATACAGAGAGAGAGGCAGAGACAGAGGCAGAAGCAGGCTTTCTGCAGGAAGCCTGATGCAGGACTTGATCCCAGGACACCTGGATCATGACTTGAGCCAAACACAGGCGCTCAACCACTGAGCCACCCAGGTGTCCCTGTTTGTTGTTTTCAATTTTATTCTTCTTTCTCCTCCTCCTCCTCCTCCTCCTCCTCCTCCTCCTCCTTCTTCTTCTCCTTCTCCTTCTCCTTCTCCTTCTCCTTCTCTTCCTCCTCCTCCTCCTCCTCCTTCTCCTTCTTCTTCTTCTTCTTCTTCCCTTTTTTTTGTAACCCAACAAGCACAATTTAGTGCTTAATTTTACAGTCTTTTATTATTCTCTATAATCCCTGCTCAAGTATAGTGCAGGCTCCTACAGGCCAACTTCTTGTTACATTTCATAACTCCTGTGGTGCCCAGCACCGTGCTGGATACATAACAGGCACATCATAAGTCATGTTGGATTGAATTAATGAAACTGTGAGTTTGTTTTTGTTCCCCAGGAGCGAGGTGCCCTGAGCTTTGAGCGGCGCTACCATGTCACTGACCCCTTTATCAGACGGCTGGGCCTGGAAGCAGAGCTACAGGTAAGAAATCCAGTTTGCATCCTAGGTGCAGATAGCCGGCTCTCCATTCTCTGTCTGTAATCTTCTGCATTAATCAAGGCATAAACAAGATTTTCTCTGCAGGTCATATCTGATGGTTACCTCTCCTTTCCAGCAGTTTTATTAGGCAGGTAAATATAGGCAGGTGAATCAAAGTTAGTGATTGGCATGGTCACACAGAAATTGTTTTTTGATCATATTATTTGCTTTGTGCTTGGAAAAAAAAGATTGTTGAAAGGCATACCAGTGTTTTTACTATTGGCATGGACAATAATCTTACCTTTGCAGAGGAAGTTAGAGTTTACATAGTGTTTTTACATACACACACACACACACGCTTTCTCATTCTAGCTTCAAAGTAATGTTGTGAGGAGGTATATAGGGAATGGGTCTTTAAAAACAAAGTTTAGAAAGGTCCAACACCTTTTCCAATGTTGTCCAGTCCATGGAGAGCCAGGTCTTCTGTCCAGAAGTTCAGTTTTTTTCATTATGTCTAACACAGAGACACTCCATAATGTTAGTTCTAGTCCCTTTCCTTCCTCCAGATCATGTTTGTTTGTTTGTTTGTTTGTTTGTTTTTTAAGATTTTAATTTATTTGAGAGAGACAGACATAGATAGCACAGAGATAGCCACACAGAGAGCAAGAGAGAACACCAGCAGCGGGGAGAGGGAGAAGCAGGCTCCTCACTGAGCAGGGAGCCTGACAACGGGCTTGATCCTGGGATCCCGGGATCATGACTTGAGCTGAAGGCAGACATTTAACTGACTGAGCCACCCAGAGGCCCCATAAATCATGTTTTTAATCCAACTTTTAGCTGTCCTGTCCAACTTAGTGTTATCTGCAGGTTGAGTTAGAATTCTCTTTGCTTCCTTCAAGTTAGTGTTTATAAATGATCATGTTGATCTTAGAAGAAGACTAGACAGAAATTTTTTGAATGTTCACAAGTGTTATCTCGAGGTAGTGCGACTTACAGATGATTGTTACTATTTTCTTTTAATTATATACTTTTAATCCGTTTTAAAATATAACTACATTAATAGGGCAGCCCAGGTGGCTCAGCGGTTTAGCACCACCTTTGGCCTAGGACATGATCCTGGAGACCTGGAATCGAGTCCCACATCAGGCTCCCTGCATGGAGCCTGCTTCTCCCTCTGCCTGTGTCTCTTCCTCTCTCTCTCTCTCTCTCTCTCTCTCTGTGTATCTCATGAATAAATAAATAAAATCTTTAAAAAAAATAACTACATTAATAATAATCTTGAAAAGATAAAAATTAATAAAAATTACTTCTTAGTCCCTAATAGAATTACTATTAGCATTTTGTGTACTTCCTTTAATCTCCTGCATATTTTCACGTGATTGTAATCCTACTCTACATTGAATTTTGGATCTTAACATATAATAATCCTTTTCTCCATGTTACCAAGTATTCTTCACAACTTTCACTTATAATTTTTCTGATTATAGAAGTAATAAATATTATCAAAGTAGAAAATATGGAATAGAAAAATATAGAGAAGAAAATAAAATTACTTTAAATTCTATCATTTAGAGATAAATATAATTAACATTTGGTAGGCTGCCTTTGGGCATTATAAAGCAGAATACTAGTTAAGAAATGGGTATTACAGCTGGATAAATTTAGTTTTAAAACTTGTTTCCAGGGATCCCTGGGTGGCGCAGCGGTTTAGCGCCTGCCTTTGGCCCAGGGCGCGATCCTGGAGACCCAGGATCGAATCCCACGTCGGGCTCCCGGTGCATGGAGCCTGCTTCTCCCTCTGCCTGTGTCTCTGCCTCTCTCTCTCTCTCTGTGACTATCATAAGTAAATAAAAATAAATAAATAAATAAATAAATAAATAAATAAATAAATAAATAAATAAATAAATAAATAAATAAATAAATAAATAAAACTTGTTTCCAGGCAGCTGGGTGGCTCAGCGGTTTAGGGCCGCCTTCAGCCTAGGGCCTGATCCTGGAGACCTGGGATCAAGTCCCACGTCATGCTCCCTGCATGGAGCCTGCTTCTCCCTCTGCCTGTGTCTCTGCCTCTCTCCCTCCCTCTCTCTCTCTCTCTCTCTCTCTCTCTCGTGTGTGTGTGTGTCTTTCTCATGAATAAATAAAACCTTTAATAAATAAATTAATTAATTTTTAAAAACCTGTTTCCTTGAGCTGTATGGCCTTGTACAGGTTATCCCTAGCTTCCTGATCTGTGAAATAGATCTGTGAAATAGAGCAGTAACTGAGAATTGTTCTGTTGATTAAATGAGATTTGTGTGAAGCACTAACACAGTGCCTGGATCATAGAGAGCTAGTTCAGTGATAACAATTATGATTAAGTCTTTCATTTTTTCCCATGCTTATATAAATTTTTTTTGCCCACAAAATGGGACTTGTACCATTTAAACAATTTGGTAAACTCTTTTATACTTTTCTATCATGATTGCTTTCCCATATTTCTAAAAAATTATTTGAAAACATAATTTTTTAAAAAGATTTTATTTATTTACTTAATTGAGAGAGCACAGAGGGAGAGGGAGAAGCAGACTTCCCACTGAGCAGAGAGCCTGATGCACAGCTCAAACCCAGGACCCTGAGATCATGATATGAGCTGAAGGCAGATGCTTAACCAACTGAGCTACCTGGCACCCTGAAAACATCATTTTTAATACATTTATTTATCTTAGCATGAATTAAAGCAAACAGCACCAAATTGTCATTGACTAATTAAAGCCATGCATTTGCAGTAACAAAACAAAACAGGTTTTACTTAAAATGTCCTTGATGTGAAGCAGTAAAAATTACTAGTTTTATTAAATCTCAATCCTTGGAGATCCCTGGGTGGCTCAGTGGTTTGGCCCCTGCCTTTGGCCCATGGCATAATCCTGAAGTCCCGGGATCAAGTCCCACATCGGGCTCCCTGCGTGGAGCCTGCTTCTCCCTCTCCCTATGTCTCTGCCTCTCTATCTATCTCTCTGTCTCTCTGTTATTCTCATGAATAAATAAATAAAAAATTTTTAAAAACACCTTATGAAAAAAAATCTCAACCCTTACGTACACATCTCTTTAGTAGTCTGTATTGGGGCTGGGAAGTACCCATAAAGTACTACTGCTGCACACTGCACTATGATGGTTGTCTTGAGGAAAGAGCACTGGTGCAATTGTTTGAGTTGCAAGCCCAACCAACCACTTTTTTCATGAAGTACTACTATCTGAAAGAACCAGACAAAAACTGGTTATTCAAATATGAGTATTTGGTGTACTTTTTCTTAAAAATAAGTGAACTGAGCAGTTAATTCAAGAAAAACAACTGACAGTATTTGTTGCTAAGGATAAAACTTGAACATCTAGGGAAAAAAACAAAAAACAAAAAATAAAATATAAGAAAACTTGTATCTGCTGCAATGAGCTTGATAACTTCTCGATACTTAAAAGGGTTTTTTGACAGGATCTGTGGTAATAATGTATAATGAATGTTAACATTGAAGATCTTTAAATTCAGTGAGTCACTGTTTTCAAAATGACAAATGTATGGTGTAACAGACTCATACATGTTTAAAAGACCTATGCATAAAAAAAAGACCTATGCATAATATGTACTAGACCAAGGCATTTTAACATAGCAGGGTACCAATAGTTCATTTATATGGTTTCAGATTCTACACTCTAACTTAAGAAACCATTACTTGTGGAGTTTTGGTGCAGTATCAAAGAAGGATATCTAGAATTATCTGAAAAAGGTATTAAAATACTCCTCCCTATTGCAACTACTTATCTTTGTGATGCTGTATTTTCATTATATACTCCAATCAACCAAAATAACATATTGCAGCAGACAATACAAAAATAGATATGAGAACCCAGTTACCTTCCATTAAGCTAGACGTTATGTAAAGCAATGCCTCTCTTTTCATTAAATTCTTTTGTCTTAGAAAATATATATACTTTTCATTTAAAATGTATTAACTTGGGGCAGCCCAGGTGGCTCAGCAGTTTAGCGCCGCCTTCTAAACTGATCCCAGGGTCTGATCCTGGAGACCCGGGATCGAGTCCCACGTTGGGCTCCCTGCATGGAGCCTGCTTCTCCCTCTGCCTGTGTCTCTGCCTCTCTCTCTCAGTCTCTCTCATGAATAAATAAATAAATCTTTAAAAAAGTCATTTAAGAGATAGAATAAACAGAATTCTTGGTGACTTGATATGAAAAGTTAGGAAAGGGGGAGTCAAGAGTGAAGATCAAGTTTCTGGCTTGCCTGACATGTAGTATCATTCACTAAGTTAGAGATCACTGGAAAAGGAATAGGTTTGAGGGGAAAGATAACAAGCTCAGTATGGATGTTCTGGAGCTGTATGCTGTGTGTTATTTGGTGCTTTCTGGATAAGTAGTTGGAATACTTGGGTCTGAGCTTAAGATAGAGGTATATACTGGAAATGTTGATTTGGGAGCAGTAAGCAGCATAGTGATTGGATCAGTGAAAGAGTTTTGATTCCCTTTGGGGAATGTGTAGTGGGAAGAAAGCCTAAGGTAGAGACCTAAAGAAGACCAACGTAAGGGCCAGTGAACAAGGAAGAATATGCAAAGGGTACCAAGAAAGAGTAACTAGAGGAGTAGGAAAGAAAACAGAGATGGTGATGCTACAGAACCCAGAAGAAAGTTTCATTGAGGAAGTGGTCAGCACTATCAAATACTACCAGGGGCCAAGTAAGATAAGGATTAAGAAGTGTCCATTGATTAAGGGCAAGGAAGCTGAATAGTAACCTTGGCAAGAGCCATTTTTGTATGTATGGTGTAGATGATAGAAATGGGTTGAGGAATTACTGGGAAGTAAGACAGTGAAAATATTGAGTATAGCTACTCTTTCAGTCTAGCTATGAAGGGGAAGAGAAATGGAAGGCCATAACTAGATGTAAATTTGGCATAAAGGAAGTACTTTTCTGGGCAGCCTGGGTGGCTCAGCGGTTTAGTGCCGCCTTCAGCCCAGGGCGTGATCCTGGAGACCCGGGATCCATTCCAGTCCCATGTCAGGCCTCCTGCATGGAGCCTGCTTCTCCCTCTGCCTGTGTCTCTGTGTCTCTCTCTCTCTCTCTCTCAAATAAATAAATAAATAAATAAAATTTTTTTGTTAAAAAAGGAAGTACTTTTCCAGATTAGAGGAACTTGGGCTTATTTAATTACACAGGGAAAGAATCAGTATAGAAAGGGAAGTTGAAGATACAGGAGAGGGACGCCTGGGTGGCCCAGTGGTTGAGCGTCTGCCATCAGTTCAGGGCATGATCCTGGGGTCCCGAGATCAAGTCCTCCATCGGGCTCCCTGTGTGGAGCCTGCTTCTCCCTCTGCCTGTGTCTCTGCCTCTCTCTCTCATGAATAAATAAATAAAATCTTAAAAAAAAAAAAAAGGAGAAGAAGAAGATACAGGAGAGCTAGAATATCATCCAGGGTTGGGGCTCTGTCTGATAAATGTTGGAAGAGAATGATTTTAGTAATGAATCATGGATTCTTAGGGAAATAGGAAGGGAAGTAAGGACATAAGGCAGTATGTAAAGAGAGAATAGAGGGGTTGAAGGTTGACTGACTTTGAGGACTTTTTGAAGATGAAGAATCAGTGAGGCATGACTTGAGATTATATATATGTATACACACACACACACACTTTTCATTTACCAGTGTATCTTGGAAATCACTTGTATCAGTTCGTAGAGTTCTTTCTCATAACTGGATAGTACTATATTATGTAGATGAGCCAAGATTTATTATTTTTTAAATATTTTATTTATTTATTCGTGAGAGACACAGAGAGAGAGAGACAGAGAGAGAGAGAGAGAGACAGAGACACAGGCAGAGGGAAAAGCAGGCTCCATGCAGGGAGCCTGATACCTGATGTGGGACTCCATCCTGGGACTCCAGGATCATGCCCTGGGCCAAAGGCAGGCGCTCAACTGCTGAGCCTCCCAGGTGTCCCAGAGCCAAGATTTATTCAGTGAATTTCCCATGTGTGGACTGAGAGTTGTTTCTAATAGTTTATAATTACAACAATACCATCATGAATAACCTTGTGTATATGTATTTTAGTTTGGCTGGAGATGTATCTTTAGGGTAAAAACCTAGAAGTAATAGTGCTAGCCAGAGGGTAAACACATATATGGTTTTGTTAGACATTACCAAATTTTCCTCCATGAGAGTTGCACCATTTTGCCTTCCCTGTAGTAATGTATGAGAGTGTCTGCTTCTCCACAACTCAGCAACAGACTGGGATGTTAGGCTTTGGAATTTTTTTTTTACCATTCTAACAGATGAAAAATGGTATCTCAGTATATTTTTAAGTTATATTTCTCTTATGAGTCAAATTGGATATCTTTTCCATATGTTTAAGGACTATTTTAATATAATTTTTGCCAATTTTAGTGTAACAAAAGAAGGGGAATAAGAATTTATAGAGGTACCTACATATTTTTGCCAACACAAGCATAGAATAGATAAGCAGAAACTAGTGAAATTGGTCACCCCTAGTGGATGGAAGATAAAGGGTAGAGAGGTTGAGAAAAGGGAGGTAACTTTTTTCTGGACATTTTGGTAGAGTTTTTACTTTTATTTTTTATTTTTTTTAAATAAATTCATTTTTTATTGGTGTTCAATTTACCAACATACAGAATAACACCCAGTGCTCATCCCGTCAAGTGCCCCCCTCAGTGCCCATCACCCATTCACCCCCACCTCCCGCCCTCCTCCCCTTCCACCACACCTAGTTCGTTTCCCAGAGTTAGGAGTCTTTATGTTCTGTCTCCCTTTCTGATATTTCCCACACATTTCTTCATATATAATATATCAATGTTGTTCTCACTATGGGAGAAAGGAAATTTAGATATGGAATAAGGAAAGGAAAAGAATAACTCTGAGGTAATGGATTGGAGTTAGTATCAATATGAACTCATAGTTTGGAGCACCTGGGTGGCTCAGTCTGCAGAGTCCTGGGATCAAGCCCCTCTTCGGGCTCCCTGCTCAGGGGGGAAGGGAGTCTGCTTCTCCTTCTTCCTCTGTCCTTCCCCTTGCTCATATGTGCCCACCGTCTCTTGCTGTCTTTCTCTCTCTCTCTCTCAAATAGATTAATAAAATCTTTTTAAAAATATGCACTCATAGTTTAACAAATATGTATATATTAATATATACTTGCATATTACTTCCAGCTCTATGTTTTGATAGAGTCCAGAAGTAATAATACCTCAATAACTATAAGCTGTATAAATAGTATTCCCCACTAAAAAGAAACAGAGGTCTTAGAAAAATAACAGATTCTAGGTCTCAGACAAGGAGTGTACAACATATTCTAGCAGAAGATAAAAAACAAAGAAATAGATGAAAAATGAAAGAAGAGAGATATCATTAGGACACAGGGGCTAAAAAAAAAAAAAAGGACACAGGGGCTAGCTCAAAAGGCATGCTACTGGCCAAATCTTTGACAATCTTTTTTTAAATTAATTAATTAATTATTTATTTATTTATTCATTCATGAGAAACACATAGAGAGGCAGAGACACAGGCAAAGGAAGAAGCAGGCTCTATGCAGGGAGCCTGATGCGGGACTCGATCCCAGGACTCCAGGATCACACCCTGGGCCAAAGGCAGGCGCTAAACTGCTGAGCCACCCAGGGATCCCCAACTATTTGAACATCAGGATGAATAGTGACAGTAATGAATTAAATAAAAAATAAAAAATATCTGAGTTACACTGGTAAGAGAGAGGGAGGGAGAGAAGAATGGGAGGGGAAGAAAGACAGAGAAAAGCCCTTTATTCCAGTTGATTGCCAACTCCTGAATGAAGAAATGATAGAGTTTGAAAAATCACCATTTTATAAACATCATACCACATTATCCTAGTAATTGATTCAGACAAGAATAATCAAATAGTGAAACCTTTGAGTGGAAGTGTTATAGACATTAGGACCTTTATTTGCACAACATAAAAGTATTTCCTCACAAAAAAAAGTATTTCCTCACAGATAACAAAAGGAAAATAGTAAAATTATAGGGGAGAAACTTGAGAGATACCACCTTATGCAAGACAAATAGTACACATACACCACCAAATTATGTACACTGACAAAGACACAAAATTGCTTAGGGAGTATTTCTGTCAAAATTCATTACTTAAATCTAATCATGAGAAAATAATCAGACAAATCCAAATTAAGAAACATTTCTCCAGGATAGCTCTATATTCTTCAGAAATGTCAATGCCATAGAAAACAAGATGGGCTGAGGAACTGTTGTTCCAGGTTAAGGGAGACTAAAGAGAAGCTGACCTCATTGTCATCCCAGTTTGGGATCCTAGATTGGATCCTAGATCAGGAAAAATCAAAAGAGCATTATTGGACAGTTGGTGAAATTTTAATATGGACTACAGGGGATCCTTGGGTGGCACAGCGGTTTAGCGCCTGCCTTTGGCCCAGGGCGAGATCCTGGAGACCCGGGATCGAATCCCACGTCGGGCTCCCGGTGCATGGAGCCTGCTTCTCCCTCTGCCTATGTCTCTGCCTCTCTCTCTCTCTCTGTGTGACTATCATAAATAAATAAAAATAAAAATAAATAATAATATGGACTACATATTAAATGATAGTGATGCAATGATATCAGTGTCATATTTCTCAATTTTGATAATTGTGCTCTGGTTAAGTAAAAGAATGATCGTGGAATGCCTGGGTGGCTCAGTTGGTGAAGCCTCCGGCTCTTGATTTTGGCTCAGGTCATGACCTCAGGATTGTGAGATAGAGCATTATGTTGGACTCCGTGCTATGTGTGGAGCCTGCTTGGGATTCTCTCTTTCACTCTCCCTCTGCCCCTTTCCCAGCTCTCATACACACACACTCTCTCTCTGAAAACAAAGAAAAAAAATGAATGATCTTATTCTTAGAAATATATGCTGAAGTAGTTGCCTGTGTAAGGGGTCCTGAAATCTACAACTTATTCTCAAATGGTTCAGGAAAAAAATGGATATGTGTGTAGAGAAAGGAGAGAAAGGGAGAGGGAGTAAGCAAATGTGGCAGTGTTAACAATTAATGAATTAGGGGAAAGGTATATATGGGTGCTTTTGTATTATTCTTGTACCTTTTTTATATGTTTGAAATTGTTTCAAAATAGAAAGTTATGGGGTGCCTGGCTGGTTCAGTTAGAAGAGTATATGACTTTGATATAGGGGTTGTGAGTTTAAGCCCCACATTGGGTATAGAGATTACTTAAAAAGAAACTGGTGCAGCCACTCAAACAGTATGGAGGTTCCTCAAAAAAGTTAAAAATAGAACTACCCTACAACCCAGCAATTGCACTTCTAGGTATTTATCCAAAGGATATAAAAACAGTGATTCACAGGGAGTACATACATCCTAATGTTTATAGCAGCAACGTCCACAATGGCCAAAATGTGGAAAGAGCTCAGATGTCCATTAACAGTTTATTTTTTTTTTTTCCATTAACAGTTTAATGAATAAAAGAAGATGTGAGATACACACACACATATGTATACACACAATGAAATATTACTTAGTCATCAAAAAGAATGAATCTTGCCAGTTGCAGTGATGTGGATGGAACTAGAGGGTGTTATATACTCTAAGTGCAGTAAGTCAGGGAAAAACAAATACCATATGATTTCACTCATGTGGAAATTAAACAAAACATAGGGGAAGGGAAGGAAAAATAAAAACAGAGAAGGAAGCGAACTATGAGACTCTTAGCTATAGGGAAACAAACTGAGGGTTGCTGGAGGGAAGGGGAGTGGGGGTTAGGGTAACAAGGGCACAGGATGTAATGAGCACTAGGTGTTATATGCAACTGATGAATCACTAAATTCTTCCTCTGAAACTAATAATACACTATGTGTCAACTAAATTTATTTTAAATTTAAAAATATTAAAAATAAAAATAAAATAAAAAGACAAAAAATAAATAAATAAAAAGAAAGAAATAAAACTTTTTAAAAGTTTAAAATGTTCATTAAGAAAATACAAGGGGTGGTGTAGTCAGTTAAGCATCCAACTCTTGGCTTCAGCACAGGTCATGATCTCAGGGTCCTGGGATTGAATCCCACGTTGGGCTCTGCATTCAGTGTGTAGTCTGCATGAGATTCTCTCACTCTCTGCCCCTGATCTTGTGCTGTCTGCCTCTCTCTAAAATAAATAAAATCTTTAAAAAGAGAAAATAAAAAGAACTGGTATGTTGGCAGCAACTGAGTAAGAGCCAGAAAAGAAGTTGAGATTAGAGGATTTAAGTTTAGTATTAATTAGTATTAATTCTAAGATGTTCTAGTATGTATTTTCCTTGGACATCTTTGCTGAGCATTCCACGTCCCACTTTAGTTACATGTGCTAGCTCATCTTGTCTTGGTGAGTTTTAATGTCATAACTGGACAGGAGCCAAATATCCTGGGATTCCAGTTTATAGCCTGCAGGGCAGGGATCCTGAAATCTACAGGGTCCTGAAATTTTTTTGCAGGACACTTTCATTTTTGGTGCATCATCAGGATCTCCCAAGTTCCACTTTAAAGTTTTGACCATACTTTGATCCATTCTATTTCTTTCACTTGTGGGATTTCTTGGCACAATGTTCCACACCTGTAGAGAGAGGGAGAGGAAAGGATCTTCCTTTACAAATAAGAAAAGTAAAATCTAGCATTTCCAAGGTCACATAAGTGGTAGAAACATGATTAATAACATTGTATCAGGCTTGTCTGGCCACACAGTTCATAATCCTTCCTACCTCAACCATGTGTCTACTTTTTTAGAAAGGGTTGAGCAGTATCCGGCTGGCTAAATCTGTAGGACAGGCAATTCTTGATCTCTGGGTCATGAGGTCAAGCCCCACATTGGGTGTAGAGCTTACTTTAATTAATTAATTAATTAATTAATTAATTAATCAGTTGGTTTAACAAATAGTTCTTGGCTTAGCGGATTTATTCTCTTGCCTTATTAGTTTTTTTTTTTTAAGATTTTATTTAATTAATTTGAGAGACAGAGAGCATACAAGCAGGGGGAGGGGCAGAGGGAGAAGCATACTCTCCACTGAGCAGGAAGTACAACTTGAGGCTTGATCCCAGGACCCTGAGCCAAAGGCAGCTGCATAACCGACTGAGCCACCTGCCTTATTAGTTTTCTTAATATTTTTCTTAAATAAGTTGCAAACATTACATATCTCACTTCACAATATGGCTTGATTTACTTTTTTGGGTTTTTTTGTTTCTTATATAATTTGAGCATAAATTCACTAGAAACAAGTCGTATCAAACTAGATTGGTTTTCTTTTTGAACATAGTAGTAGACCAGGGAAGTTTTATTCTTCCTTATTCTAACAAAGACTTGTCAGAATTCTTTTTATGATATCCTTATAGAGAAGTAAATTATATACCAAGTTTATTAAATAGTCACCCACAAAGAAAAAGATGGAAGTGAGACCTGACTTTGTGAGAAATTTCAAGGAATGTCCTTTAGATCAGGGGTCAGCATATCAGGGCCAAATCCAGTCTGCCACCAATTTGTTGGCTTGTTTTTAGTTCCTTTTTTATTTTATTGAAGTGTACGATTCAGTGTGTTTTTTAGTGTATTCACAAAGTTGCATAACTATCACCAGTATCTAATTCTAGACATATTTATCACCCCCAAAGAAACCCTTTACCCATATTAGTTATTCCCTCTCCCTGCCAGCCCCTAGTCTACTGGCTATCTCTGGATTTTCCTATTCTGGACCTCTCATAAAAATGGACTCATACAATACATGGCTTTTCTGTCTCTGGCTTATTTTACTTAGCATGATGTTTTTACGATTCATCCATGTTGTAGCATAAGTCAGTACTTCATTCTTTTTTACAGCCAAATAATGTTCCATTTTGGATATACTGCATTTTGTTTATCCATTCATAGTTGGTAGACATTTTGGTTGTTTCCACTTTTCAGCCATTATGAATACTGCTATGAACATTTGTGACAAGCTTTTGTGTCGATTGTACATTTTCATTCCTTCAGGTTTATACCTAAGAGTGAAATTGCTGAATCATATGGTTTTTGTTTGTTTTTATGTTTAATTTTTTGAGGAACTGCCAAACTGTTTTTCCAGGTGACAGCACCATTTTACATTCCCAGGAGAAATGAGAGTTCTGATTTCTCCATATCCTCACCAAAGTGTATTGCTTGTCTTTTTTATAATAACCATCCTAGTGGTTGTAATGTGGTATTTTATTATTGTTTTGGTTTGCATTTCCCTGATTAATGATTTTTGTGCTTATTGGCCATTTGTATATTTTATATGGAGAAATGTCTAGTTAAATCCTTTGCCCCATTATTTTTTAAGTAGGCATTACATCAGCATGGAGCCAACACAGGGCCTGAACTCAACCCTGAGATCAAGACCTGAGCTGAACCAAGAGGCAGACACTTAACCAACTGAGCCACCCAGGCACTCTTCCTTTGCCCATTTTTTATTTTATTTTATTTTTTTTAAAGATTATATTTTATTTACCCATGAGAGATACAGAGCGAGAGAGGGAGGCAGAGACACAGGCAGAGGTAGAAGCAGGCTCCATGCAGGGAGCCCAACGTGGGACTCGATTCCAGGTCTCCAGGATCACGCCCTGGGCTGCAGGTGGCGCTAAACCGCTGCGCCACCGGGGCTGCCCCTTTTGCCCATTTTTTAATTGAGTTTTTTGTCTTTTTATTGTTGAGCTGTAAAAATTCTTTATATATCCTGGGTACTAGACCCTCATTGTATATGTGATTTTAAATGGTTTTCTGCCATTTTTGGGGTTGTCTTTTCACTTTTTTGATATCACCTTTGACACACAAAAGTTTTTAATTTTAATGAAGCCCAAATTGTTTTTTTACTTTTATCACTTGTGTTTTTGGTATCATGTTTAAGAAATCACTAGTCATCAATTATAGCCCTACCACCAAAAAAGGGGGAAAAAAGAAACCATTACCTAATCCAAGGTCACAAAGATTTATATCCATGTTTCCTTCTGAGAGTTTCATACTTTTTTTTTTTTTAAGATTTTATTTATTAGGGATGCCTGGGTGGCTCAGTGGCTGAGCATCTGCCTTCGGCTTAGGGTGTGATCCTGGAGTCCTGGGATCGAGTCTCACATTGGGCTCCCCGCAGGGAGCCTGCTTCTCTCTCTGCCTGTGTCTCTGCCTCTCTTTCTCTCTCTCTCTCTCTGTGTGTGTCATGAATAAATAAATAAAATCTTTAAAAAAAGATTTTATTTATTTATTTGACAGAGAGCACCGGTAAGGGGAGAGGCAGAAGCAGAGGGAGAGTGAGAAGCAGACCCACTGCTGAGCAGGGAGCCCCTCCCATTGGGCTTGATCCTAGAGCCAGGGATCAGGACCTGAACTGAAGGTAGCTGCTTAACCAACTGAGCCACCCAAGGCACGAGGTTTCAATACTTTTTCAGATCTTATGTGTAGGTCCTTGATCCACTTTGAGTTAATTTTGTATATGATGTGATATAGGGGCCCAACATCATTCTTTTGCATGTGAATATGCAAGCCAGTGTCCTCAAAGATCCTTTAAGCTTGTTCCTAAAGCCAAATGTTCCTATCTTTTTCTAGGTTTTTTGGGTATCTCTCTCCTTTATTATGGTAGAGCTTTTCTCATGTTGCCATGGACATGGGCCTGTTTTTTGTTTATCCAGTATTTATTCCCTTTTCTCCCAGTACTTTATACATAATGGGTACTGAATAAATGAATTTTCTGTTTGATCGTAGCTTAGGATAGCAATTTAATAGCTGTAGAAAATAACTCTTTTGGAAAAGTAAGTAAATAAGGAATCCAGTTGTTCAAGATCTGTATCTTTTGTGAGTATCCTAGCTATGTGACTATACCAAGTATATGAGAGATTATACCTGAGGACTAGTTCCAGGGGTGGGGACCAGTGTTTACCAAAATGTGCTTGCATATATTACATCATCTGCTCTTCACGGTGATCTTGTCAGGTTTACATTATCATCACCCCCATTTCTAAATGAAAAATCTGAGATTCTGGGAATCTTAAGTGACCACCCATACAGCTTGGAAGAGGCCAAGCCAAAGTTGAACCCAGACGACTTTCACTTTACAATTCTGATTCTCACTAACTAGCCTCAGCTTATTTAAAAAATAAATAAATAAACTTGGGACGCCTAGGTGGCTCAGCGATTGAGCATCTGCCTTTGGGTTCAGGGCATGATCCTAGAGTCCCGGGATCGAGTCCCACATTGGGCTCCCTGCATGGATCCTGCTTCTCCCTCTCCCTATGTCTCTGCCTGTCTCTTTCTGTGTCTCTCATAAATAAATAAATAAAATCTTTTTAAAAATAAATAAACAAAATAAGTCTGGACAAAAGGCTCTCTAATCCTTTTGGTTATACCAGGATACACACTGATTTGTAGACTTATTAGCTCTTTGCTTCTCTTTTTTTTATTATTATTATTCCCTTATACAATGGGTCCCATTTTTTTTTTCCTCTAGAAGTGAATGACTAGAGTGACTTTTCTTTTCTCCCTTTGGATTCCCACATTTTGATAGATTGCTGCCTACTAACTTGTACTTATTTATTTTCAAAGATTTTGCTTATTTATTTATTTGAGAGAAGAGAGAGAATGCATACATATAAGTGGGGGGAGGAGCAGAGGGAAAGGGAGAAGCAGACTGCACACTGAATGTGGAGCCCCATGTGGGGCTTGATATCATGATCTTGAAATCATGACCTGAGCTGAAATCAGGTTAGGCACCCTCACTAACTTGTATTTATTAACAATGTTTCCCATTTTAATACAGTTTTCCACACCATGACTGCTCATCATGCTCCTAAATAGCACAGGTGATATCTAGCATTGCAACACAGATTTCTAGGGGTCCCTGGGTGGCTTAATCAGTTGAACATCTGACTCTTGGTTTCGGCTCAGGTCAGGATCTCAGGGTTGTGATATTGAGCCCTGTGTCTGGCTCCGTGCTCATCAGGGAGTCTTCCAGAGGTTCTCTCTCTTTTCCTTTCCCTCTGCCCCTCCCCCTTCCCCGCCTCTCTCAATAAATAAATCTTTTTTAAAAAACACAGATTTTATATGTTTCCGGTCAAGTGCCATAAAATAAAAAGAGCAAAAAGCCCCCCAAAACATGACATTATACTTAGTCAGAACTGGCCAGTCACCTGTAAATGTTCTTTTCCCACTAGAATTTTAAAATAAATCATCTCGCCAAATTTGCAACTAACTTATGTGTATAACACTAAGGTAGAGGTGGATATGGTTTAACCTTTGGAGGAATATTCTTTTTTTTTAAAGATTTTATTTATTCATGTCAGACAGAGAGAGAGAGAGAGGCAGAGTCACAGGCAGAAGGAGAAGCAGCCTCCATGCAGGAAGACTGACCTGGGACTCGATCCTGGGTCTCCAGGATCATACCCCGGGCTGAAGGCAGCGCCAAACCGCTGGGCCATCAGGGCTGCCCTGGAGGAATATTCTGTAGCCATTTGAAGTGATGCTTTTGAGGAGATTATAACAACATGGGCAAAGGCTAATGTTACATGTTTGGAGAAGAGGAAGAGAAAACCTCATCAGCTCTATGAGGATAGAAGATGTGTCTGACTCAGTCATGTCTCTCTGAGCCCATCCAATACTGGTGGGCGCATAGCAAACATTTAAGTTTTTAGGAGAGACAGCTCAAAATTTAAAAATTTAATATATGGTATTAACTTTTTCCTCACCTGAAAAATGAAAATAGTACTGTTTCCATCATAAGACAGTTATAAAGATTAACTAAAAGCTTATATGTGGGGCACCAAGGTGGCTCAGTTGGTTAAACTTCTGCCTTTGGCTCAGGTCATGATATCAGGGTCCTGGGATGGATCCCCATGTCAGGCTCCTTGCTCAGCGGAGAGCCTGCTCATCCCTCTCCCTCTCTCTTTGCCCCTCCCCTTCTGCTTGTACTCTCTCTTGCACTCTCCCTCTCAAATAAATAAAATCTTTAAAAAATAAAAATAAAAGTATATTTGAAGGGCATAGTACTGTCCCTGGTACATGGTGAAATAGTATATTTCAGCTGATATGTTATCACTATTGCTATTATTACCTTTTTCTCTCTTTATTGAGGTATAATTTACACAAAATAAAGTGCATAGGTCTCAAGTATTGAGTTAGATGAGTTTTGACACTTGTATAACTGCCATCTGCAATAAATTAGAAAGTACTTCCATCACCATAGAAAGTTCTCATGGTGCCCTTTCCAGTCAACCCTCCTACCTCAGAGCAGCCACTTTCTAGCTTTTGTCTCTAAAGAGTAGTTTTGCCTGTTCTTTATCTAATGTAAATAGAATTAAATGGTACATTTTTGTGTGTGCGTGGCTTCTCTTGCTTAGCATAGTGTTTTTTGAGTTTCATCCATGTTGTTGCATATATCTATAGTCTGTTCCTCCTTTTCATTGCTGAGTAGTATTCTACCATGTGGATAGACTATATTTTATTTATTCTTTTTCCTGTTGATTACTATTTGGTTTCTTTCCAGTTTGGAGCTTTTATTTATTTTTCATTTTTTAAAGATTTTAAATAATCTCTATACCCAGCATGGGGCTCTACCTCACAACTCCGAGATCAAGAATCACATGCTCCTCCAGCTGAGCCAGCCAGGTGCTACTGGAGCTTTCAGAAATAAAGCATCTACAGATATTCCATAGATGTCTATCTTTGTGTGGGAAAATGTTTTAATTTCTTTCAAGTAATTACCTAGGAATAGAATTTCTGGGTCATAGGGTAGATATAAGTTTAACTTTACTTGACACTACCAAACAGTCTTTAAGGTGATGGTAGCAATGAGATCTCTTTTTAATACAGACAGTAATAAGCATGGCAGCTGAGATAGTCCAGCATAATCAGAGAAATACTTTGGTGTTATTCTGACCTGAGTTCCCATCTGGGCTCTGATATCAAACAATACAAATTTATTATCTCACACATTTCTTCTCCCTTCCCTTGTTTTCCCTTTCACTATTATTTATATTCCCCAAATGAATGAGAACATATAATGTTTGTCCTTCTCCGACTGACTTACTTCACTCAGCATAATACCCTCCAGTTCCATCCACGTTGAAGCAAATGGTGGGTATTTGTCATTTCTAATAGCTGAGTAATATTCCATTGCTAACTCTGGGAAACGAACTAGGGGTGGTAGAAGGGGAGGAGGGCGGGGGGTGGGAGTGAATGGGTGACGGGCACTGGGTGTTATTCTGTATGTTAGTAAATTGAACACCAATAAAAAAAAAAAAAAAAAAAAAAAAAAACAAATTTATTATCTCACAGTTCTATAGATCAGAAGTCTGCTCCAAAAAATTTAAAAAAAAAAAAAAAAAAAAAAAAAAAAAAAGGGATCCCTGGGTGGCGCAGCGGTTTGGCGCCTGCCTTTGGCCCAGGGCGCGATCCTGGAGACCCGGGATCAAATCCCACATCGGGCTCCCGGTGCATGGAGCCTGCTTCTCCCTCTGCCTGTGTCTCTGCCTCTCTCTCTCTCACTGTGTGCCTATCATAAATAAATAAATAAAAAAATTAAAAAAAAAAAAAAAAAGAAGTCTGCTCCAGGTCTCACAAGGCTAAGAGCAAGGTCTTGACAGGGCTGTGTTCCTCCTGGAGGCTATAGGGTAGCCTATAGGGTAACCTGGAAAGAATTTGTGCAAGAGTAATAATAATAATTTGTGTAGTAGTAATAATTTGTGCGACCCTGGGTAAATTATTTCATATCTCTAAGACTTGGTCTTACCTGTGAAAAGGGAGTGATAGGGATGCCTGGGTGGCGCAGCGGTTTGGCGCCTGCCTTTGGCCCAGGGCGTGATCCTGGAGACCCGGGATTGAATCCCATGTCGGGCTCCCAGTGCATGGAGCCTGCTTCTCCCTCTGCCTGTGTCTCTGCCTCTCTCTCTCTCTGTGACTATCATAAAAAAAAAAAAAAAAAAAAAAAAGGGAGTGATAATTAAATCATGTATATTAATATCTAGCATTCTTTCTATTAGTGGCATACCAAGGTGGGGGCTGTAGTGCAGGCTAAAGGGGTACATAGTGTGTAAAGAATTTGAAAGCAGTAAGAAAACCCACTAAACCTTTTGCTTTTTAATCATCATTATGTACCTAAAATTCTGAGCAGTGTCAGGATAAAACACTTCTTGCCTCATCCTCCTCCCATAGACCACACTACCTAGCAAATTATAGAAACTTATAATAAATAGTAATTACAATCAATATTTAACAAAGTTAAACAGGAACTAAGAGATCATAATTTGGAAGGTAAGTGAGATTGCACTGGTTAAGGGCTTAGTCCAATAAGACTGCCCTGCTGCCCCCTGCACCACCCCCCCTCAGATGCCAATCCAAGTTCAGGTTATCACATGTGCTTCTGAAAAACTGTCTATAGACTGGAGGTTCCAATAACCTCCTCCTTGAATTTGATTAATTTGCTAGAGTGGCTCACAGAACTCAGAAACATTTTACTTCTATATTACCCATTTATTCTAAACAGATACAACTCAGAAACAGCCAGATAGAAGAGATGCCTGGGAGAAGATATGTAGGAAGGGGCGCAGAGCTTCCATGCCCTCTTGGAATGTGCCACTCTCCCCCAAACCTCCACATGTTTATTAACCCATAAACTCTCTGAACCCTGTTTTTTTTTTTTTTAAGATATTTATTTATTTATTTATTTATTTATTTATTTATTTATTTGAGACAGAGACAGAGAGAAGCAGAGACACAGGCAGAGGGAGAAGCAGGCTCCATGCAGAGAGCCCAACATGGGACTTGATCCCGGGACTCTAGGATCATGCCCTGGGCCGAAGGCAGGCGCTAAACCGCTGAGCCATCCAGGAATCCCCTGAACCCTGTTCTTTTGAGTTTTTGTGAAGGCTTCATTACGTGGGCATGATTGATTAAATCATTGACCGTTGGTGATCTGTTCAGCCTCCAGTTGCCTCTCTGCAGAGTGGGCCTGAAAATTCTAACTCGCCTCTGGCAAATTCTAACTGGTTCCTCTGGCAGCCAGACCCCATCCTTAGGTACTTTCCAAAAATCACTTCATTAACACAACTTAGATGTATTTGGGAGGGACTTGTTATGAATATCAAGACATCTTTTTCACTGTTAACACTTAAGGAAATTTTAAGGGCTTTAGGGATTCAGAAATGGGGAACAAGACCAAATATGTATTTCTTATTATAAATTACAGTATCACAGTAGGTTAGCTATCCTCTCTGAGCAGTTTTTCTTACCTGTGAAATGAGTAGTGATAACCTGTTTCTTAAATAGGATAATAGATGTAGAGTGCTATATTAGTGTCCTGTTGCTGTCATAACAAGTTACCACAAACTTAGTGGCTTGAAACAATACAAATTTATTATCTCACAGTTCTATAGATCAGAAGTCTGCTCCAGGTCTCACAAGGCTAAGAGCAAGGTCTTGACAGGGCTGTGTTCCTCCTGGAGGCTATAGGGTAGAATCTGTTCCTTTGCAATTCCCAACTTCTAGAAGCTGTTGCATTTTTTGGCCCATAAGCCCCTTCTTCTATCTTCAAAGCTAGAATAACAGGACAAGTCCTTTTTATAACTACATATCTCTAGTTCTCTGCAGCTAGGAAGCGTTCTCTGATTTTAAGGACTCATGATCATATTGGGACCACCTGAATAATCTAGAATGCTCTCCCCATTTCAGAGACCTTAACCTTAATCACATCTGCAAAGTCCCCTTTGCCACCAAACATAACATATTCATAGGTTCCAGAGAATCAGAACATAGACACCTGGGGGCCATTTTTCTGCCTATCACAAGTACTTAGCCCTGTGGAAACCCTAAGTGGATGGCAATCACTCAAGGCTTTTAGTACTCCAGAACATTGCAAGCTATAGATGTGACACCCTGCCCCCCACCCCCGGCACATCATTTACATCCTAGTGGGAAAATGAAATGGCTGAGGACAGAAATGATTCTGACCTAAAAAGAGTGACCAGAGCCATGCATGGAGGTTTCAACCAAGTATGATGAGAATGTGAGAGAGGCTCAGGTCACCAAGTGATCTGATAAGTCTGAACAGAGTGAATGCACATAAGTGCAGAACCTGGAAAGAAATGTGGTTCAACCCCAATGAGAATCTTTATAGAACAAAGGGTAAAAGGGAAGGAGAAGGCAGAAGAAAAGCATTTCTAACCAGATAGTTGGGGAATTAGATTTGTTCATATTGCTCAATCCTTCCCACTAATCCCATTGGTCTTGTTTGTTCATTCAGGCAATGGATATGTGCCAGGCTCTGTATCTGGCCTTGGGGATGCAATGAATATAAGACACAAAGTTTGCTTTCTCTGGGCTCAGTCTGGTGAAGCAAACAACCATGTCAACACAGAGCCATAATACAGTGTGACAATAGGAGTCCACAAGGAAGGGTGTTCCTCCCTCCCAAATTTACGGGACAGGAAAGGCATCTTAAAGGAAGTACCCATAAACTGAGACCTGAAGAGTGAGTTGGAGCTATCAGCACACTTTGGGCCACAAGTCGCAGCCTGAATCAAATGACCTCAAACAATAATGAATTGACTGCCTCACTTAACTAGAAGTCCAGAAGTAGAGTAGGCATCAGTATTGGTTACTCTGGTCACTCTTGCTCCATATTTGTATGATTCCCTTTGGCTGGATTATCCTCTGTGTGTTGACTTCACTCTCAGGCTGGCTTCCCTTGTGGTGGCAATTCCAGATGTCACATCAATACACTCAGCATTCAAAAGAAGAAAGGCATCTCTTTCATAGACTGTCTTCTAAGAATGAGGAAATTCCTTTTCCAGAAGCATCCCAGCCGCTGTGGCCCTGGCATCTGATTGGGGTCACAGGGTTACTTCTGAGCCAATCCCTGTGCCCAAGTGAATGCCATGTCCAATTTGACTAAGACCTAAGTTCCTAAACCTATCAGTATGACAAGGAGAGTGGATTTACACTTGCTAAAACCCATGGTCTAATTTGAAACAGGGAGATAAATAAATGAACATCTAGGTACCATTTAAGAGTAAAGGAGAGTGAGAGAACAGAAAATAGTATGTAGGAATGCCTAGTGACTTGCTCCTTCCTTCTCCCATGTAAGACTCATTTCTGCCAATTTATACCTTCTGCTTTTCATGGGTTCTGTTTCCTCATTGCTCTAGCTTTGCCATGATTTCTCTCCATGCATGCTCTCACCTTCAGTGTATTGGTAACTGCCTCACTCTCTCCATGTTTCTCAATTCAGACCTCTAATCTCAAGACTGTCCCAATTAATCTTTCTATATCAGGTTTCATCTACTTGTAGTAAGCTCCAGAAGATCAGGGACTTTGTTTTGTACAGTGCTGTATCCCCAGTGTCTAAACAGTACCTGATATGCAGTGGGTGCTTGACAAATTAAACATATGGCAAATGGATGAAAGATCAATCAGCCTCCTAGTTAATTGACTGCCTTTGGGTCACATACTCCTCTGGGCAAATTTTCTGTGGCTGAGGGGATGTCCCTGGAAGGGGACATGTCACTTTTAGTGGTAGAGCCAAAATTTGTTTGGATCTCATTCCCACTGCTTACTTTAATCTGAACTTCAGTTTACATTTCTGCAAAATAGGATCGATAAAACCTGTCCTTTAAAAGGCACCTGGAAAAATAAAAATAATAATAATAATAAAAGGCACCTGGGTGGCTCAGTAGGCTAAGCGTCAGCTTTCGGCTCAGGTCATGATCTCAGGGTCCTGGAATGGAGCCTTGAAAAGGGCTCCCTGCTCAGTGGGGAGGCTGCTTCTCCTTCTTCCTCTGCCACTCCCCTGCTTTGTGCTCTCTCTCTAGCTCTCTCTCTTTCTCTCTCAAATAAACAAGTAAAATCTTTTTTTTAAAAGATTTTATTTATTCATGACAGACTCAGAGAGAGGGGGGCGGGGCAGAGACACAGGCAGAGGGAGAAACAAGCTCCATGCAGATAGCCTGATGTGGGACTCGGTCCCAGGTCTCCAGGATCACACCCCGGGCCAAAGGTGGCGCTAAACCGCTGAGCCACTGGGGCTGCCCACAAGTAAAATCTTTTTTAAAATTTAAATAAAATCCGGGGATCCCTGGGTGGCTCAGTGGTTTGGCGCCTGCCTTTGGCCCAGGGCGCGATCCTGGAGTCCCGGGATCGAGTCCCGCATCGGGCTCCCGGCATGGAGCCTGCTTCTCCCTCCTCCTGTGTCTCTGCCTCTATCATAAATAAATAAATAAATTTTTAAAAAAATAAATAAATAAATATTTAAATAAAATCTAAAAAAAAATAAAAAATAAATTTAAATATTAAATAAAAGGCTCAGGGGTTCAGTATTTTTTTTTAAGATTTTATTTATTTATTCATGAGAGACACAGAGAGATAGAGAGTCAGAGACCCAGGCAGAGGGAGAAGCAGGCTCTACACAGGGAGCCTGACGTGGGACTCCTAGGCTATAGGTAGCGCTAAACCGCTGAGCCACCAGGGCTGCCCATCAGGGGTTCAGTATTAAGTGAGATTGTGATTATGAAAGTAGGTTATATATTGTAAGATTCCAGGCAATTTAATTCAAATCTGGTCACTCACATGCACCAGGAAAACATGGATGATGGAAAGGCCAGCTTGCCTGTTTAGTTCTTTTCGGTGTTGTGTTCCCCCAGAAGAACCTCTAACTGGCTCTCTTCTTGTTCCTTTCCGTTTATTCCCCCAGGGTCACTCAGGATGTGTCAACTGTCTGGAATGGAATGAAAAAGGAGAGTGAGTATGAACTAGTGCACCTCAGAAGGTTCTGGAGATGGGAGTGAGGAGGCTGAGAGGGGAAACTTTCCTCCTCCTCAGTAGAACTAAGGAAGAGAGACTGATGCACTTTTCTGTATACTTCAGTTTAGTCCATCATTATCAACACAGAGTTGAATGATGAATTGGATAACTGCCCAAACCCTGCTTTTCTGATAACCTAGGGCACTTAAGGAATAATGAGAAACCCTTAGGACAAAATAGAAGAAACTCAAGTAATGTTTACAAGATAACCTTGAATTCTGTGATATCTCCTGTTTGTCGTGCTCTATGTGGCTTCATTCCCTATGAATAGGGAATGTGGGGTAAAGGAATGGAGCCTTGGAACTTGAGAGGTCAGAACCCCTCATTATGCTTGCAGTTTGCTTGCCTCTGGTTCCGATGACCAGCACACGATTGTGTGGGACCCTCTGCACCACAAGAAGCTGCTCTCCATGCACACGGGACACACAGCAAATATCTTCTCTGTCAAGGTGAGCAGGATAAGGCACAGAGCAAGTACAAGGTGTGACTAGGCTGTGCACATGGTTGTATTTGCCCATTGGTGTCCCATGTTCCCCCTGGGGTCACAGACACCTTTGTGATCTGAGCATCTGACTATGATTCCTGGAACCCCATCTCTTTTACATGTTCTGCTTCCTTACATAGAGCCACAAGGCCAGCTCTAGGTGAATTTACATTTATTTGAGTGGTGATGGTATGTGGTATGGTTCCAAGCATGAACTTAGATAGCAGAAAGACTTCTCTGCCTCTTAGAAGCTGTGTGACCTAGGCAAGCCCCTTTACTCATCTGTAAATAGGAAGTTAACTTAGGAAAAACCCCAAGATTCATGAATAAATGAGTAAATAAATCATTTAATTTTAAAAGGGAAGCAGCAATCCATAGGCTTAATATTATAGCTCAAGGAGATGATTGTAAAAAGGCACCTGGCACAGGTGCTTTTAGCTATTCTACATTTGGGCTACCGACTCGGTGGTGGAAGTTGAGCGAAGGAGAATTGGGAATAGGACTTAGAAGTGTCTTCAGACCTCTGAAGCCTTGTAAGTGGAAGTGACATGAAACTTCTGCCTTTTGGTCCCAGAGAACAGATGTGAGATTAGTGACTCAAGTCCACAGGAGCAAATGTGGACCAGATGAAGGAGAGAACTGTCTAATGCTAGAGCAATTTGGAAAAGGTAGAATGGACCCTTTGAGAATGCAGGAAATGTCCAAGCACTGAGTTACTCTCCACACTGGGAACTTTATCTGCCAGGTATAAGGTTGGAGGAAACGACCTTTAAGGACCTTTCCAGCTCTGAAATTCTATAATGGATGTATGTGAGAATGAGGCTGTCTTTTGGAAAGCCTCACTAATCTAAGAAATATTTTCCTAATTAATATCAAGAAGAATTACAAGATACATGAAGAAGGTAGATTTGAGAGCGGAGAACCTACGTATCTCCCTAAACCCTGCCTCCTTCCTAAGCTCTGATTTTCACCTCCTGTTCCAGGGACCAATCCTAGATGATTTTCTGCAATTTTAGAGAGAGAACAATGCTGACTCACCTCTTGCATGGCAAGCAGGGACTGTTTTCTGCCTCCTGAAAAGTGTTAGATTCAATTTGAATCCAGGGGGTGGAATCTGGGAAAGGGACCTGTGCCATCAGTTTGGCATCATACAGCACAAAATGTTGAGTTCGGAAACCAGAATTTGACAGTGGTCTTGATACTCGCTAATAGTTAGGGCAAGGCACTTATATTCACAGACCCTCAGCCTCCTCTTCCATTCAAGTGTAGAAAAGGATTCTTCTCTCTAGATAGTAAGTAGCACTACACACAATTTTATTTAACCCACAAGCTCCCCCTGGTGGCAACTACAGTGTGTGATGAGTGTGGCTCTAGCCCTCAAGAGCTCACCTGTTCATTTCTGTTGTGCATGAGGTATATGCTGTCTCCAGACAGGATTAAAGACTACTAGTTGCCCCTGAAAATGATTAAATTCCATCTATTTCATCTATCCCTTGCCCTGGTGATCCATTAGAGAATGGTATGTGGAAAGAGTGTATTGTTGTTCTTTTGTGAACAGTTAAGTAGGACTTGAGCTCCTTAAGTGCAGAATAATGCCCTACCCCCAGCACCCATTCAGCCTTATTTTGGGTAGGAAGAAACTTTTCAATTAAGAAAGAAGATAATTAAATTTTTTGAACTCAAGAAAAAGAGGAAAAAGTTAACTAACACCACACCTAAATTTTTTCTTCTCAAAGCTAGGTGACAGAACTGCACACTTTTGTAAAATTACTGTTCAAAGCTATGCTTATGGCTGTTTTGTTCTTATCACATGTCATCTGGAATATTTTGTTCTCAACTTCATCTGAATGGCGGGGTTCTCATTCTTTATAATAGCTACATGGAGATGTTGTCTCCTGATGCTCAATCTTTCCCTAGAGTCCAACATTTGAGCCATTTCCAGTATTTGTTATTATGAGGAGGGCCACTGAGCATTTCTGCACAGGTCCCTTTTTTCTAATAGAATTATTTCTTGGGAGTGGAACTTTGGGGTCGAAAAATAGAAACAGTTTTTATTTTATTACCTATTGCCAGATTATTCTCCAGAAATATTTGAAGCCAACTTAAAATACTACTTCCTTCTTAAAACACTGGAAGTCCTTTTCATTTTAAAGATAATTTATTACAGAATCCTCAGTTTATCAAAAAGTCCTCATAAGGTAGTGTGCATATGGGAATCAGACAGACTTGAGTTAACCCAGTGTTAGTGCTGAACCTCAATTTTAAGGGGTTATTTTAAATATGAATAAGATATGGCACCTGCCCAGGTGTCTAGCACATGGTAAATGCTTAGTAAATGGTAACAGCCATGATTAGCATCCACTCAGCTCTTACCTGGGGAAGAATCAAAGGAAAGGGATTCCTTAGGTAGTCAGTTTAGCATATCAGGACTACTCCAGCAAAGTAAAGGTGTGTATGCCCCAATTTTGACTTGTAGGCCTATGGGCTGATTCTTGAGATCCAGTTTTCTTAGTGGACTGTCTTAGATGGGCTCATTTTCTTACCTGATATGAAGAAAAGAGAGTGCTAACATCCAGGCTAGTCTTCTTTCCTGGCCAGCCCTACCCCCACTACCTGCCAATCTCTTCTTCAATCTTTCTGGAGCAGTTCCTGCCTCATGCTGGGGACCGAATCTTGATCACGGGGGCAGCCGACTCCAAAGTGCATGTCCACGACCTGACAGTAAAGGAAACAATCCACATGTTTGGAGACCACACAAACCGGGTGAAACGCATTGCCACAGCGCCCATGTGGCCCAACACATTCTGGAGTGCTGCTGAGGATGGGCTTATCCGGTAAGGGCCTGAGGGATGAAGCGGGGCCTGTGCCTTCCTGGTTCCACTGCATGTTGGCTCCCCTATCCCATCTGCCCCTGCTGCTTCCTTCTACAGGCCTCGTTCCTTCCCTTCAGCAGAGTTCCAGCCTCACTTGTCTGCCCAGGGCACTTGTCTGTGAACATTTGCTTGTCCTGCTCTCATCTTCCCCTCTCCTACACTATATCCAGGCCTGCCGGCCTGCTCTCACCAGCACAGAGTCTGCTTCCTCCGGGCTTTCACACTTGCTTTCCCTCCATGTGGTTTCCTCTGTCCTCAGTTTTTTCAGTGTTTGATTTTCTCACCCTGAGATCACCTTAAGAATCACCACCTCAGAAGCACCTTCTCTGACTATCCTGTCTGAAGTAGGACCCCCTTCCATTATTCTGTCTCAGCACCCTAATTATATCCTCTATCACTCTAATTACCATCCGTAGTTCTCTTATTTTATTTACTTGTTGGTTTTCTTCTTGTCTGTATCACTCACCAAACAGTGAACTGTCAGAGCACTCCATCTGTCTCTTGTCCCTGGTTGTGTCCTTAGAACCCAGCACAGTGCCTGCCACATAAAGATGCTTGACACTTCTCTCGAATAGTTGATCAGTGAGCGTATGTGTGAGAAGGGAGAGATAGCCAGCCAGAAATGGTAAAGTGGGCTTTCTCCCTTTGCAGTGGCCTGGATTGTCACACCTTTGCCTCTACTTCCCTTCATCCTAAAATGGTCTCAATGCCCTTTAACTCCTTTCTTCAGAGGTGACCTTAGAACTTTTATCTCCCCAACCTGCTTTAACGCTTCCCTTTAGATCTTTTTTTTAATTTTTTTAATTTTTATTTATTTATGATAGTCACAGAGAGAGAGAGAGGCAGAGACACAGGCAGAGGGAAAAGCAGGCTCCATGCACCGGGAGCCTGATGTGGGATTCGATCCCGGGTCTCCAGGATCACGCCCTGGGCCAAAGGCAGGCGCCAAACCGCTGCGCCACTCAGGGATCCCTTCCCTTTAGATCTTATAGGACTTTATGCCCTCTTCCCTGTTACAATGGTGGAGAGATATGTAAATCATTCATAAACAGCAGTTAGAAGCAGGGCACTGATGTCAGACAGACCTGGGATCAAGTCCTACCTCTGTCACTCAGTGTTTGGGGCAAGTCACTTTACCCCCTGAATCTTAGTTTATTCATGTATAATGGGAATTATATTCTCCCCCTTGCTGGCCTGAGTATTAAAATTGAGATAATGGCTGAGTGAAGTAAGTCAATCAGAGAAGGACAAACATTATATGTTCTCATTCATTTGGGGAATATAAATAATAACGAAAGGGAATATAAGGGAAGGGAGAAGAAATGTGTGGGAAATATCAGAAAGGGAGACAGAACATAAAGACTCCTAACTCTGGGAAGCGAACTAGGGGTGATGGAAGGGGAGGAAGGCAGGAGGTGGGGGTGAATGGGTGACGGGCACTGGGGGGGGCACTTGACAGATGAGCACTGGGTGTTATTCTGTATGTTGGTAAATTGAACACCAATAAAAAATAAATTTATTAATAAAATAAAATAGAATAAAATAGAGATAATGCCTGTGAAAACCTTAGGATAGTACTTGGAAGAAAGAAAGCGCTTGGTGATGACAGATGCAACTCCATGTTACTCTTGTTGACCTTAACTAATTACTGTGTGCCAGGGATGCAGGTAGAAGCTAAGCATTTGAGTTGGAGCCTAAGCACTTAAGCAAAGGCACAATCAGGGAAGGTGTCCTAGTAGAATGTGAGCATACACTGGGCCTTCCAGAATAGACAGGATTTGCATGGGCAAGGAAAAGCAGAGTGGCCTCCCCAACTTAAGCAGAGTTTATAAAGGCAGGGGTAGATAGGCCACATAGGGGATAGTTGTAATTGACACAGAAAACTGAGGAATAAGACTGGTATGAAATCAGGTCTTGGAAAACAGACTGAGGAGTTTGGTAAAAATAAACTAACAATAAACTCATCCTAGAAGTATTGGGGAATCTGCAGTTTTTTGAGCAGGAGAGTGATATAACAAAACCAGTATTTTAGGAAAAGTAATCTAGTGAGATTAGCTTAGAAAGGTAAGGTGGACAGGGTAGAGATTATTGCCAATGTCTAGGCAGGAGGTGAGTGAGCATACAGGGGACATCCCCCCTCTTTCTCTGTGCCATTGTTGACAGCACAACAGTCCCCCAAACTGCACTGAGGGGCGTGTTACTGCCCGGGATGTCTGGCATGACCTTTACCGCCTGAGTGGGATTCAGAGTTGTCTTGGCGCACTGTTTCTAGATAACTCTTAGGTGACCTCTAGATTCTTTTTTCTGTCACCTCTATACTTCTTCTGTTTCTTGTAAGAAATTAGATTAAAAGTAGAGTTAAGGAGAAGAGCCAAGTGGTTAAAGGCTGTCTCGCCAGCTCTGCACTATCACAGCTTCACACTTACTGGCAGTGTCATCCCAGATAGGCTCTTTACCTGCCTTCAGCCTCAGTGTTCTAATGGTACCTGGGGATGGTGGAAGGATTTAATTAGATAAGCCATGCACAACACTTAGGGACAGTACTGGACACAAAGCAATTTCTCACTCTTATTAATCAAGAGTAATAGTATTTAATAGCGATATCACTGATACCTGTTAAAAAAAACAGTACAGTAATATTTACCTTCAGTAGTTATATGAAGAATAAGACAGATTGTGTGAGAAGCCTATTTCAGGTGCCTGGCCTACAGTGAGCACTCAAGAAGTGGGAGTGGTTTTTCAGGGCATCTGGCTGGCTCAGTTGGAGGAGTTTGCAACTTTGGTATCAGGGTAATGGGTTCAAGCCCCACACTGGGTGTAGATATTACTTAAAAATAAAATATTTTAAAAAGAAAAAGAAATAGGAATGGTTTTTGCCATTCTTATTATTAAGGAACAGGTCAAAGCCACTCTCAGTTGCTTTATATAACAAGGCATTAGCTTCTACCTTGCCTCACAGGAGGACCCAACCCCCACCCCCTAACACTGTCCTCTCTCACAGCCAGTATGACCTTCGGGAGAACAGCAAACACTCAGAAGTGCTGATTGACCTGACAGAGTACTGTGGCCAGCTGGTGGAGGCCAAGTGCCTCACTGTCAACCCCCAGGACAACAACTGCCTGGCAGTAGGGGCCAGTGGGCCCTTTGTGAGGCTCTATGACATTCGCATGATCCATAACCACAGGTATGAATAGTTCGGCCTCCCCTGGGCAAGTCCCTGGGAACCTGCTGCCCCTTTCCCTCGTTGCCATGCCCTCTTCTTTTTGAGGTAGGTTTTTTAAATTTTGTGATTTAAAAAAAAAAAATGTAATCCATACTTGTTTTGGAAAATATGGGAAGTATAATAAAGAAACTACCCGTAGTCCACCACCTGAAAGAAATCACTGTGTATAATATTTTCTGCTGTTCTTTTACTCTATTTGTACAGAGTTATAATCTTGTAATTCTTTTTTAGAAAATTTAATTTTTTTATTCTTTTTTTTTTTTTTTAAAACAAACGTAGAATATACTCAGAACCTCCACATAAGTCCCAGACCTGCTCTGCTAGCTTGGGTTTTCACTTGACTCCTGGGACAGACACAGGGATGTCTGGCCTGCTTTACTTTCATTTGTGGGTTTGGGCAACCACTGCTGCTCCTCACACACTAGATGACCTGGAGTGGACCTTGACCCCTACCTTCATCATCTGTAAAATGGGGATGATAGGGTGGTCATGAAGACCAAGACAATGGACAGGACCTACTTGTAAAGCACTGTAATGTATGTGGCCATGGCTATCTAGTTGGTGAACCTTTGGGGTTGCTGAGGTAAGGAAGAAAGTTACCTCCTTTCAGAGATACTCATTTAGGTTTTCTTTTAGGGATTGTGGTCTGATCCAGCCAGGGGTAGTGCTAGGGGTTATAATCTATATGCTTTGCCTTCCCACCAGGAAGAGCATGAAGCAGAGCCCTTCAGCAGGTGTCCACACCTTCTGTGACCGGCAGAAGCCCCTTCCGGATGGTGCAGCCCAGTATTACGTGGCAGGTAGGACTGAGTACAGCTCTGGCCCCAAATTCTTGGCTGGGTGCTGACTCTCTCTGGGGTGGTACAGGAGACGCATGGCATGGTGGTCAAGAGCAAGGGTTTTAGAGTAAGGCAGATGTGGGCTTTAATCCTGACTGTCATTGACCAGCCATACTGTGACCTTTGGCAAACCATTACCCTTTATAAATCTTAATTTCTTTTCCATAAAATGGCATCATAATGATTAAATGAGATAGAGTATTTAAAAAGCAATTAGCAAAAAAATAAAAAAATAAAAATAAAAAGCAATTAGCCTAGTGCATCTAGTAAGTGTTCAACACTTGAAGCTGCTTTTATGATGAATATAATTGCTACCATTATTGATATGGTTGGCTTCATACAATCCCCTGCCCCTCTGGGGGGAGATGGAGAAGCTCAATTAGGATAACTAAGCTGTTCCCCACAGGTCACCTGCCAGTGAAGCTGCCTGATTACAACAACCGTCTGCGAGTGCTGGTTGCCACCTATGTGACCTTCAGCCCCAATGGCACAGAGCTGCTGGTCAACATGGGAGGGGAGCAGGTATGTATGGCTGCCCAGGGTGGCTTTGCTCCACCACCCATATTCAGTAGCCAGGTCTTATTTCTCACTTCCACTACCATGAGGCAGACAAGAAGCAACAGCCTTATTGTAAATGACTTTATGGTGAAATGTAGGAGCAATAAGGCATCATTGGAATTCCTAGAGAAGTGCCCTGGCCTTGGCTTTTTCTTAAGCTTTAGAACTGACAGGATCTATCTTCTCTGTACTGTGAATTTGAACAAGTGTCTTCATTCTTCTGAGCCTCAATTTCCTCATCTTTTTTCCTAGGAGAAAATCCTGGGGCTCAGAGCCAGGCTGTGGGTTAGGGCTAGCTGTAGGAGTGTTCCTTGATTATGGCAGGTTACTGTTTGCATATTCTCAGGATATTTAGTAAGCCTTGCTCAAATCCATTTATTCTGCATACATTCACTGAGTACTTACTGTGGGACTAGCATTATTATAAACATGAAGGAAACAAATGTGAACTATGATCCAGCCCAGGTTGACAGGGGAAACATGACAAGCGAACCAGTTGATGACATTACAAGGCAAGATGGGTTATGTACCAAAGAACTGGGATAGAGAACAGGCGAGCACCTGAGTTCAGAATATAGTTCTGGCTTCAGATTGCTGAGCCATCACCTGGCCTAAAGGTAACCTAAGGATGAGTAGAGAGGCAGTCTAGCAGAGTGGTTTGGAGCCAGACAGACTTGGTTTTGGGTCCTCGCTGTGCTACATGTTGTTTTTATGGCCCTGGGTAAGTAAAGTCTGAGCCTGTATTTCTTCCTCTATAAAGGAGGTGATAATAATAGCAATTCTTAGGGCACCTGGTTGTCTCAGTCAGAAGAGCATGCAATTCTTGGTCCCTGGGGTTGTGAGTTTGGATCCCATGTTGGGTGTAGAGATTATTAAAAACAATAAAATAAAAAAATAGTAGTACCTCTCTATGGGGTGGTTTCTAGGATGAAATGAGATAAATCATATAAAACAGTTTGCAAAGTTTCTAAAGCAAAGTAAGAATTCAATAAATGTTATAATAGATAATAGTATAATAGATATATTATTATTAGTATAATAGATATACTATAATAGATACTATAGATGCTATAATAGATATATTATACTAATAGTATAACAGATAATAATATAATAGATAATGTTTGCTGAGATAAGTAAGTAGCAGTGTTAATTTGGGCAAATTGCTTCCCTTCTCTGAGGCTTCAGTTTTCCCATCTGTAAAGTGAGACATTTGGCTTTGTGACCTCTGAGGACCTTTCCAACTTAAACATGTGATTCTAATTAATGGCAGTGTTTTAAGCAGTCTACCCTAAGGGCCAGGAACTGGGAATATTTTCCTATCTGAGGTTTGCTCCATAGGAACCTCTCCTGGCCTTGCTTGATGGCTCCCTCCTCAACACCCACTGTGTTCCTGAGAGCCATCAAGCCACCAAGGCCTTGCTCATAGCTAGCCACATTCTTACCTCATGGTCTCTGTCTCTTTTCTTGACCCTTCCTCTCTAGGTCTATTTGTTTGACCTGACTTATAAGCAGCGGCCATATACCTTCCTCCTGCCTCGAAAATGCCACTCCTCAGGGGGTAAGTTATTTCTTGGGATAGGGTATCTCTGCTGGGAGCTTGAATGTGTGTCACCTCTGCTGAGAAAGCTGCCTCTTCTCTTGTACTGTGGCTGTGATCCACCAAAAGGAGTAGATTCCCTGAAAGAACATTCTTCTGTACAGTAAGAAGGAAGATAACAGTAGGCCAGAGAGATCCATCAAAGAGGTTGGCATCATGGTCCTTTTCACTTCCTTCTCAAAAAGCAGTTTATTTGTCTCTTGAGGACCTGAAGTAGTTGCCCTTCCTTTCTCATCCTGGATCAGTCTCCTCACTGACTCCTCTCTGAGCCTTACTGTTGATTTAGGCACCTCTACTTCTCCCTCCCCAACCCCCAGCTAAGTGTAATGTCATGTTGAAGCTGTGTCCCTCTCCAACCAGCAGAGGGCGCACAGGCTTTTCTTTATGCATTTGCCTGCGTGTCAGAACTTGCTTTCTGGGAATGGATCTAACCCCGGGAGAATGGCCCACAGTGGAACCATCAGGTCCTGTGATGGAAGCTGGAACGCTGCTGAGGAGAAATGAGGACTTTCTCTTAAGTTGTTGCTGTTCCTTTCTCCCCACCCCTGCCAGAAGTTCAGAATGGCAAGATGTCCACCAATGGTGTATCCAACGGTGTGTCCAATGGCCTGCACCTTCACAGCAACGGCTTCCGGCTGCCAGAGAATAGGGGACATGTCAGGTGAGGCCAGACTGACTTGTCCAGCCCTCTCAGTCCCAATTACACCTTATGGTACCTTACCATAGAATTGGAGAAAAGAGCATGTCCTGTAAAGCATCCAGGCACACACCTCAGAGTTTGAGGGGCTGGGGCAAGGGTTATAATGGAGTAATGGAGTATTTCTGGATATGGCTAGTGTTTCCAATACTGTTCCTCCCTGGTAGGATTCCAGTCATGCTCAAACTGAAGCTTCAGTCCCTTGGTATCAGTAGCTAGGTCAGGAACTGGGGGCCAGCTGCCTCTTAGTACTGAGCTCTCTCTTAAAGGTGTTCCACACAGATGGACCTCCCCTATTATATTTTTCTTTGTCCCATACCATCTTTTGGTTTCTGTTCACTGCCAGGCCCAATGCTGGACTGTAGATACAGAGGTGCTCAAATCCTCTGAGCTTTGAGAGAAACAGATGTCTCTATAGATCCATGGGAGGAACTTGGGTGGTCATAAGGTTCATCTCAGTGTGGAGGCAGGTGGCTAGCTACTGTCATGCCCAGGAATTTGATTAAGAATTGCCTTTGGGAAATAGAGTAGAATCGCTCTTGGGGTACCTGGATAGCTCAGTTAGTGGAGCATGCAGCGCTTGATCTTGGGGTCATGAGTTTGAGCCCCATGTTGGTTGTAGAGTTTACAATTGTAGAGTTTACACAAAATTGCCTTTAACCTGTCTGTGATAGCTTCATTTCTGTTTCTCTGATTTTTTTTCACTGGTTCAGTGTATCTGGACTGTGCCCACTACCTATTACAGTAATCCAGGCCAAGGATAGGAGTGGTCCCCTCTTCTAAATGATGATGGAGATCTCACAGACCAAGAAAATATGGGTGCCCTTCAGGCAAGGCTGCAGACTTCTCTGACCTTCTTTGGCTGGCCTGACTTGGCTCTCCTTCCCCATAGCCCCCAGGTAGAGCTGCCCCCATACTTGGAGCGTGTGAAACAGCAAGCCAACGAGGCCTTTGCCTGCCAGCAGTGGACCCAGGCCATTCAGCTTTACAGCAAGGCCGTGCAGAGGGCCCCTCATAATGCCATGCTCTATGGGAACCGAGCTGCTGCCTACATGAAGCGCAAGTGGTGAGTGGACTCTGGCCAGGATGAGGGATGAAGACGGGGCCTGGTGGAGCCAAGTTGCCGAGGCCTCCAGGGAAGGTGGCAGTGGCATGCCACTGCCTCTTAGGGCTCCTTAGCCTCAGGCTTCTCCTCCCCACCTCCAGACTGGAAGTCAGGAAGTCTCAAGCACCAAGGAAGCTCATAATGAAGTAGGACATGTTCAAAAGTAGCTTCAACACAGTATTTTGTTATAAAATGATGTGGTCACTGGGCAAGTAGGATTTGAAGAGAATGATTAATCCCAATTGCTGCATAATTGTGCCTTGAATTGGACTATGAAGGAGCAGTGGAATTCTTGTTAGATAGAAAAGAGGCATTTGGTGAATTGAGGTGGTATCTATCTGATTCTGCAGCTCCTTGACCTTGGGGCCTGCTTCCCTATGCTCTTAGACCACTGGACCAAGCACAAACAAGATACCAGGGATCTAAAGCTGGCTGTGGGTCATGCTGGGTCATAATGGCTGGTGGTAAAAGGGTGGGTCCATATCCTGAAGAACCCGCTATCTTTGGAGACCATCAGGTCTCTCAGCCCTTCTGCCTGCAGCACCAGCAGGCAAGCAGGCGGGCAGACCCCATCCCCCAGCCGAGGCCAGGACTGGAGATGGATAGAGCTGGGCCCACAGCCATTTCTGCTCCGTCTGGCATCCGTCGGCTCTGCCCAGACAGACAGGCCAGCTGGTGTGCCATCGTCTGGCTGCAACAAGGCAGGCCAGAGAGGGAAGCTTAAGAAACCCACCCAAGTCAGCAGGATGGTAGATGGGGGTTTGGGAAGATGCTACCCCCATAGGCCTTAGCTTAGGCATCAAGAGTTTGCCAAAGGCTCAGATGGCAACCCAACCCAGGAGGTGATGGTTTGGGGGCCATCCTGATGTGTTTTGCCTCTCTGTCCCAGGAGTTGGGTAGAATACAGTGTCCTCATCCAGGCTTTAGACTGAGAGCTGTTTCACTCCTACATTCTTGCTAAGAGTGGCTAATGATTTCCCAATCCATGGGTGCCCTTGACATGTTCTCTGAATTCCTACTATGCACTAGAGACCAGGGACACAAAGTTCTTCACTTTGAGTTCCTGTGTTCCAGAGTGCCCAGCCTTTGGACGGAGGACAAAGACATCATGGTTCGTCATCAAAGAGGCAGGAAGCAATGTCTTTGAGTGATCAGGTGAAGCGCTGTGGGCATCAAGAAAAGTTAGGTCACTTTAGCTGGGGTCAGGGAAATGTCAGGAAGATGAGGTGTCTGGGCTTTAAGTGTGGGCAGGCTTAGGCAAGGAAATGAAAAGGAGGAGGGGATTACAGGGAAGGACATTCCCAGGAAGATGAATGGTGTGAACAAAGGCGTGGGGGTGGGGGACTGACTGAAGAGCTTGTTTGCAGAACAACAAATCCATTTGGCTGGAGCAGAGGGTTCTGGAAGGGACTGGCAGGAGATGAGTCTGTGAGGTAGCCTGGGGCCGGCCTGGGAAGGACTTGGAATGCAGAGCGGTGGCGTTTTGGCCTGGATTCAGTGGGATGATGGGCAGCTACTGAGGAGTTTTGAGCAGGAGAGGGATGTGCTGAGGGCTGTCCTTTCAGGGAGATTGATCTGGCAGTGAGTCTGGATGGGTGAGCCCTGGGGCCAGCCTGTTCTCCCCATCCCCACATGCCTGCCAGTGACCCCTAGAATGTCACATTCTGTCCCAGGCCTGTCTCTCCAGGGCTGCCATCTGCTCCTGGATGCAGTGGGAGCTGTCACCCCCTGGCTCCTGGTTGGTCTCTGTCTGGCTCTCTCCAGGAGCTCTGAGGGGCACTTTGCAGGTGGTAATTGGGTTTCTAAACAGTGCCTGCTCCTTCATCACAGCCAGTCGTTCTGACGCAGGCCATGCCTTCAAAGCACTCTGTCCCCTGCCTGCTCCCACACTGGTGAGCTGCTTGTTGTCTAAGTGGGCATGGCTGCTGCAAGGGCTGAATGCTCCCTCTGAGTGCTGTAGGAGAGGAGGGTCAGGAGGGCATTTTCCCTGTCGGGCCTGCTTTGGCCCTATGCAGGAGGGTTGTGAGCTCTATGTTGGTGGAAGGAACATCAACCCTGGAGAGTGCTGCTTGGCACAGTTGGGTCCTAGGCCCATCTCAGCTCAGCAGGGAAAGGAAAAAAAAAAAACCAAAACAGTTACCGAAGGAGAAGTGGTTCTTATGACCTCTCTGGCTCTCCAAATGACAGGTGGGAACAGATGAGAGGTGCTGGGGAGTGTATTCTATATTCTGGCATAGGGTGGGAGAGCAAGAGACTTTCCTTTGGCCCCTCCCCACTCACTCTCCCCACAAAACCATCCCCACTTCCCTTCGACCATGCTATGGGAGGTTGAAGAAGTGAGTGGGGATGATTTGGAGCTCCTGGCGTGCCCACCCCCCTTTGCCATCAGCTTTCAGAGAGCTGACTCTGCCAGTCTGTCAGTCCCCATCCTTCAGCCCCGGGAGGTAGAGGCCACAGCTGCTGTGGATCAGTCAGCCAGGACAGAGGGGGGTCTGGCTGAGGGCTTGCTGCCTGCTGATCAGACCCTGAGTCCCCAGCCTGGCACTTCTGGCTTCCCCAGACCACAGAACTGTCCTTGAGGGCCCCCTGCCTTGGCCATGGCTTTGAAGACCAGCCGGGGGGATTTGAGGAGGTAGTTGGAGGAAAAGAAAAGGAGGGCTTGGGGAGCCTGAGATGGGCAAGATGCCAGGCCTTCTGCTGCAGAGAGCTGCGGGTGCCTGGGATGAGCCAGTGCACAGTTGCACTCTGTGCCCAGCAGAGGGTAGCCTGACACTGCTTTCCCCCCCAAGAGTACACACAAACCACCACCACCACCCACCACCCACCCCACCCCTACCCCCATCCGCCATCCCCACCATGACTTCAGGGTTCCTGACTTATCTCCTTAACATACTCTGTCTCCTGGGGATCAAGGCCTGGGCTGAGCTAGAGTTCTTTCCATCCCCAACTACCTTCTCCCTGAGATCCATCAGAGGTGGGTGGAGGTGGCCACAGGAAGCAGAAGAAACTGAGTGGATTCCTTGCTTGCTATGTGGCCCCACCTCCAAGCCACACTCCCCTGCCTTCCCAGGGATGGTGACCACTACGATGCCCTGAGGGACTGCCTCAAGGCCATCTCCCTAAACCCATGCCACCTGAAGGCACACTTTCGCCTGGCCCGCTGCCTCTTTGAGCTCAAGTATGTGGCTGAGGCCCTGGAGTGCCTGGATGACTTCAAAGGGAAGTTCCCGGAACAGGCCCACAGCAGCGCTTGTGACGCATTGGGCCGAGACATCACGGCAGCCCTCTTCTCCAAAAATGATGGTGGTGAGTGGGCACTGAGGAGGGGTTACTGTCACTTTCTATTTGAGGTCCTATGTGACATGCTAGAGAGGACATAGTTCTGAGATCAGTAACGCCTGGATTCAGGTGTTGATTCAGAAATCATGTGGCTTTGGAACAGTCACTTGGTCTCTCTGAGACTCAGTTTCCTCATCTGTAAAGGGGGAGTGATAGTACCTCCCATTCAGAGTTTCTGTGGAGGATTAGCAATAGCGTGCTTAAAGCACCTGGTATAATGCCTGGAACTCAGGACAGGGAAAAGCTCAGCTCAGGCCATCTATGTAGCTCCAGCTGGGCCTGCTCAACCTGCTCACAGATAGGGCCTTGGCCGTTCCATTGGACATCTGAGTAAGAGGCAGCAGCTGGGGGTTGCACTCATTCCAGTTTGCACACTTGCAACAGAGGCAGCAGCATAGCGCAGTAGAAATACCTCATGCATGTGGTGTAAAACCTTGGGTTCCAACTTCGGCTCTGCCGTGTGGTAATTATGTGATCTTGGGTGAAGCGCAGCCTCCCTGAACCCACTGCCTTACCTGCACAGAGAGCATTCAAAAGCCCTGTCTAGCTCACCTCAGTAGCATTGGAGAGTGAGCTGGGTATTTGTGGTGAAATGTGAACTCACTGGAGGCAGACATGGATCCTCATCTCTCCTATGCAGTTTACTAACCGTGCGATTGATTCATTTGTTTGAGTAGTTATCAAGCATCTACCATGTGCTAGGCACTGTGCTGGGTCCTGGGAGTACAGCTGTGAACAAGTCAGATGAGATTTCTGTATTCATGGAGTTTACAGCTCTAGTGAAGGAACCAAGCGATGGAGGAGAAACAGAGTGTGATGAGTGCCATGGGGACCCGATATGGTATGGGTGCATGGGGCAGGGCTTGGTATCAGGCTGGGGTTCTAGAGGAGGAGACATTTAACCTGAGATCTCGAGGATGAGGGAGAAGAGGTAACTAGATTAAAAGTAGCTGTGGGAGGTGAAGACTTCCTGGTCTCGGGACCAGCACATGCAAAGGCCTGGAGGCAGGCAGAACCAAGGCACTTTTAAGGCACTGAGAAAACTGTTGTGATTTTACCCAAGGCTCTTAACCAGTCAGTGCCTCAGTTAGGATCTGTAACTTGTCTTCCAACGAGGAAGGGCTTGGACCTTACTGCCTTCAGAGCCATGGATCTATTTAGAAAAATCTCCCCTTCAAGGCTCTCGGTAGTGCTTCACCTTCTCCTCCCTGCCTCTCACCTCCACAGAAACAGACTGCGGGCCTCTGCATCCTTGGGGCTTTCAGACATTTTTCAGGGACCTGAGCCAAGGCCCTCCTAGCATCTGAGGTCCCCTCTTGAACATCCTCAAGGGCTCTGTCCAAAGATGCTTCTTCCTCACAGTCATTCTCAGCTTTCCAGGGTAGGGGTAGGGCTGAAAACAGGGCAAGGGGTGGAGACAGGGGAGGGCAGGGGAAGAGGGACAGGCCTCACCTTTCCATGCTCTCTGCCCCCAGAGGAGAAGAAGGGAGCTGGTGGTGGCGGTGGCGGCCCTGTCCGCCTCCGCAGCACAAGCCGCAAGGACTCCATCTCGGAGGATGAGATGGTGCTGCGGGAGCGAAGCTACGACTACCAATTCCGCTACTGTGGCCACTGCAACACCACTACGGATATCAAGGAGGCCAATTTCTTTGGCAGGTCCGAGGTCCTGAAGAGGAGGAGGGCACAGGCTAGTTGGCAGCAGGAGGTCGGGGTGGGGGTGGGGGCATAATGCTTTTAGAGAAGTCTCAAATCCCAACTCTGCCTCTGTATCCTTGACCAAATGGCTTCACCTCTGTGGGCCTCAGTCTCTTCATCTATAAAATGAGACCAGCCATCCCCACTCACAGGTCGTCCATAATGAGGATTAATGAGGACAACCATAAAGCATCTAGCACAGGGCCTGGACTCTGCCTTTATCCCCTACCTCCTCTCCCTCAGTCTCCATGTGCCAGAGCTTGGTTTTTTGATATTGATACTTGGAGCTTTCCTCTGCTGGAGGTATGAGGCAAGAGCCCTCAGAAGCTGGCGGTCTTGGCACATCATGTGCTCAGAACTGTGCCCAGTTACTGAGGGACATAGCCCATGTCTCAGATTCCATCACCCCTAACCCTCCTTTGTAGATGGTGTAACTTTCTTTGGGTAGGTGAAACACTTGAATTCGAGAATCTCTCCATCAAGATCCCCTCTAAGTGTAAGTCATGTGTGAGGGGCAGATGTACTGTAGGGTCTGGACCCGGGAAGGCTAGAGCTGCTGAGGGAAGGCTTAGACAAGAGTGTTCCCAGAGACCCAAGAGATGCAAGATCTGATCCAGCACCCAGGGAGCTTATAATATGCTTTGAGGGAGAGTATCTTAAAGGGACCGAAACAGTCCCTAATCCTGAGCTTAATAATAGCTGGACAGTGACTAGGGCTCAGCAGTTTGGAGAGAGGATTACCACGTGTGGGAGTTCTGAGTCAAGTGAAGATCCCAGAGTTCGGGGGGCTGAGCAGCTCCAGATGTCCGTGTTCCCCCTCGCCCTAAGCCACACAGCCTCTACTTGAGGCTGTAGGGCAGTACCCCACCTGACCTCCCTGCCCTTTGCCCCTCTGCCAGCAACGCTCAGTACATCGTCAGTGGCTCTGACGATGGCTCCTTCTTCATCTGGGAAAAGGAGACCACCAACCTGGTCCGCGTGCTCCAAGGGGATGAGTCCATCGTCAACTGCCTGCAGCCACACCCCAGCTACTGCTTCCTGGCCACCAGCGGCATCGACCCTGTTGTGCGGCTCTGGAACCCACGGCCAGAGGTAAGGGTATAGAGAAGATGGGCAAAACTAGACAGGGAGGAAGGTTGGGCTGGACACTGTGCAAGGCCTCTGGCTGACTCAGGAAGGGTTGGGAGGGGAAATGAGTCACCCAAAGGCTAAAAGCTGCTAGGATGAATGAGCTCTTACCCAAGGGCCCAACACTGTGTCAAGGTGGGAGCCATCAAATTCTGGAAGTGCCAAATGTAGTGAGTGGGCAGTTCCGGGGCAAGAGTTGGCACCTGCCTTCTAGGGGCATATCCCTGAGCAAGTGGAGATGAGACTCATATACAGGAAATAGTAACCAAGGACAGGGGTGCAGGAGACAGGGAGGGAGGGAACCAAAGCAACTCCAGCACCACCTCGTGAGACCAGTACCTCAGACGCCCCCTAGGTACCTAAGTACCCTGCCCCTCATAGACCACTGTGTTGTATCCCCCAGAAGCTGGACAAAAACCAATCCCTTGGTTACATGGGAAGTATGCAGGCTTTGGAGTCTGGTGAACCTATGTTTGAATCCTAGTCCCTTCACTCACTGCCTGAGGGATTTAACCATCTTTGGCCCAGGTTTTTATCATCCGTACATTGGAATGGAAATGACAATACCACCTCAGAAGGCTGTTTTAAAGAAGTGATTCCTATGAAGTGTCCAGTCCATAGCGACACTTAGGGTGTTATGGTCCCTTCTACTCCCAGAGTGCGTAGCCAGGCAGGCTGGCCTGAGGCCTCCCCTGCCCTCTGACCCACTTCCCTCCCCTTTCTAGCCAGCAAAGCAGAAATCAAGTGGTGTATCTAATTACAGAGGCAATTTACTGTGAATTTTAAAGAGAACCCTACAGGCCTCTCCCATGAGGGGAGAAGAGAAGGATAAAGGAAGCATTGTTGGGAGTGATGACAGAAGGGAATAGGATGGGGGTGTTGTCTGTGCTCCCCATCCTGGGTATCTAGCAGGTGTGCCCAACAGACCCTGTGTGAGTCCTCTTTTGTATGTGTCCACGTACAGGCCCCCCATGTGGTATGTCCCCATCATTTCTGGTATGGGGCCCCACCGACATGTATCCTGATAGGTGTGTGTGTGTGTGTGTGTGTGTGTGTGTGTGTGTGTGTGTGTGTGTATATATATATATATATATCTCAGTGTATTGTGTTGTTCTCTCCCAATGTATATTACCAAATGGGCCCCCCATGTGGTATGTCATGTCCTCACAGAAGTATCCTGGTGAGCATGTCCCCGTACATGTCCCAGTATGTGTATTCCCCTGCACCCAATATACACACATGAGTTTATGTACAAACCTCATGTACATCTCCTGGTATGGATGTCCCCTCCAAATTTATTGCTCCCTGTGTGTGTGTTTGCCCCTGCATACACATATATCCCAGTGGTGTGTGTGCCTTCCCCCACAGAGTGAAGACCTCACAGGCCGAGTTGTGGAGGACATGGAGGGTGCTTCCCAGGCCAACCAGCGGCGCATGAATGCCGACCCACTGGAGGTGATGCTGCTCAACATGGGCTACCGGATCACAGGCCTGAGCAGTGGGGGTGCTGGGGCTTCTGACGACGAGGACAGCTCCGAGGGCCAGGTTCAGTGCCGGCCCAGCTAGACCCTCCTAGCTCTGGTCCCCAGCCTCTGCTACTGGCTGGACCCTCCGCCATGGGCAGGAGGTCAGGGGGTTCTGTTTTGGTTTGTCTTCCCCCCCTCCCCATTTTTTCATTTTCCTGTTTTGTTTGTTAGTTTGGCATTGGGGGTGGGGGGTTGCTACAACTTGCTGGCTTTCAGACTTTTGGGCAGATTGCCCCTTGACTGGTCCCAGCCCTGAGCAGAAGAGCAGGAGGGGAAGCCCCTCTTAATGCCCCCCCACCTCCCGCTTCCATGTCCCTGGAGGGCTCTGGCCTGCCTCAGGTTGGGAGGCAAGGGCCGAAGCTGTCTTCAAGGACTGCCCTATACTTCAGTTGGCGGCAGGAAGGGGAGTGGAATTCCAGTCCGTAAGGGCTAGCCTTGTCCTGTTGCCACTCTTGCTCCTATGGGCAAGGCTAGCTCCTCTGTGGCTTCAGGGAAGGTTCTGAAAAAGGATGGGGTCCCACCCTCCCTCCAGAGCTACCATGTCGGGGTGGAAGCAGAAGGAAAGTGGGAGTTCTGCAGTAGGCAAGACCAGCCCCCTGCCTGGGCAGTAGAGCGACCTCGCCCTTCTCCCAGTGCTGGCTCTGGACCCTGCGCCTGCTCTCGTTGGCCACCCCTGGGGGCTTAGCCTTTCCCAAGGGCCCTGGCAGAGGGTAGGGCACCATGCCCGTACCTTTCTGCACTGCACTACGACTACTCCCACTCCTCTTTCTGGGGGCTCCTTGGCCTCACTGTGACCTTTCTGCCAGAGCTCCCAGCCAGTCCTACTCTGCTGAGGTGGCGCTCCCCGCTAAGGGCCCATTCTGCCCTCCCTTCCACCCCACTTGCTGAGCCGCCACAAAGACCAAAGAAGTGATGGCTTTTCTCTGTCCCCTGCTGCTCTGGGGGGAGGGGGGGTCTCCGGAGCCACTCAGATGGGAAAATCCCTAACTCGGCCCCCTCCCTCCTCAGCAGCCCCAAGCTTAACACTGGACAGCGGTCACCCACCACCCACCAAGCCTCTCTCTGCCCCCTGGTCTCAGCTGGGAGCTGCTCCTGAGAGTGGCTCAGCCTTCCTCCCCTCTCCCTCCCTCTCCTTCTCTCTCCCTCTCCCCTTAGTGCTTACTTGGCTCCAGCCCTCCAGCTGCAGCCTCTGGGGAGCAGCAGCCTCCCTCCTTCCCTCCCTCTGCCTGGTCTCTGCCAGGTGCCTCCTCTCAGTCAGGCTTTAGAGCAGCCCTGGAGACAGGAGGGCCATGTTAAAAGCTTTTTCACAGTTTTAAGAAGAAGGTTGGGGGGCGGTGAGGTTAGTGGTGGGGGGTCTGGCACCATCTCGTCATTGCTTTAATCCCAGCAACACAGGTGGCAGCTTCTCCCCCCTTCCTCCCCACCCAGTCCCTCTCCCACCCCTCTCTTCTAGCTTGGTAATGAAGTATATTTATTGGTGAAGGAAACAGCTGCTGCTGCTTTTCCTGCTGCTGGGACTTGCTCCCCTGTCTCTTCTCCATGACCTTTCTCGAGCCAGGGAGGGGAAAGCAGGAGTACTGGGGCTGGGCCCTGGGGCCCAAGGACCAGCAGGGGCCCCTTTGCTTTCCTGTGTTCGAGACACCTGCCATTTCCTCTCTCCCTGCCTCCCTCCCACCCTCCCTCCCTCCCTGCCTTCTGCCCCCTGCCTGCCCAGCCTGGGCCCTGCAGTGTGGAGAGACACATAAGCCTTACTGTCCTCTGGGGGCAGGAGCCGAGCCTTTTTGTTGCTTCGCTCCCAGGAGAGTGAGGGTGACGCAATTGATTAAAACCATTTTGTTCTAGGTGTGGCTGCTGGCATTTGTGGGGTGTAAATGGGTCTTGGAACCAAAATGAGGGTAACTGATCCTTCACTTCTGTAGCTATGTGACTTTGAGTGACCATACCTCTACAGGGTAGAATGAGGCCTGTCTTGGAGGATCCCTGTGAGCAGTGGCCACCCAGCATAGTAAGGCTGAGTGCAACAGAGCCTGCCACTGGTGGCTATGAATTGCAGTAATCAGCTTTCACTCTCCTGGCTGTTTTCTCATCTCTAAAATAAGGAGGTTGAAGTCTTAGTAGCTTTTCAGCTTCTAAAATCATCCCAAACAAGAAATACACATTTTACATTGTGACCCAAGATACCCATACTTATTTGTATGTATACATAATGAACATAAGTTTCATGCAATAATATTTACCTTTGCTACATGCAATGTGTTCTATTTACCAATCTATTTTATTAAGGAGAAAAAAAATGCTGGCCACAACCCACTAAATGGACTTCACAAACCTACAGTTTTTTAATGTGCCCTGAATTAGAGGATTTATTAGACCAGAGGTTCCCAAACTTTCTCAGCTCACAGCACTCACCTCAGCACTAGTGGCTCAGTCATTTTCTCATGGAGCCTTTAAACCATAAGAAATGCCTAACAGTTCTATTTATCAAGTATTTATGCTCAAATCACATAACGAGAATTATGTCCTACTAAGTCATTTTAAAAAAAAAATAGTACATATGAACTAAAGGGAAACAATACTTTTATTTCATTCTTAAATACAGTAAGTAATGGGATCAGTGTGCTTGTTGGGCACTATAAAACTTGTCACATTTTCTAATCAGATTAGACACTACTGCCTTTATTTCCTGTTCTGCATCAACTTTCAGTTGCTTTTTATCACAGCAACCACTAAAAACCCAGCTCCTCAAAGATGACATAACCATAAGAATGTATCACAACCTAATGATGAAACTATGAACTAACTACGTTGAACTAGTAGATCTCTTTGTAGCCAATAGATGTTGAGTATCTCCCAAATTTAAAATCCTACCATACCGCCTAAAATTTGTTATGGCACCTCAAGGTTGTTGATGCATAGTTTCAGGACTGTAGTTCAATATTGTGGGAATAATAGCTTCATTCCTGAAACGTGATTCTTCTGTTTGTACATTTGGAAAGAACAGGGGGTGATGAGGAGGCAGCAGGGTATGTTAGGGTATGCTCAGTTTAGTGCAGGAGACTGGAAGGAGATCCTGACAGAAACAGGTGCTCCAGACAGAAACACCTATTGTGGTGTTATGAAGCAGGTGCTTTGGACTAGTATCACTTCTTCGTGCCCAAGTTGAAGTCTGCAGAAACTTCAAGACATTTGCAGACCAGGCAAGGGAGGGACAGTGTTACAGATCAAGAGAGTATTGTAAAGTCCCAGATTGCCTCCTGGAGCCTGAGTGATTCAGTTCAGCTGCACTGTAGATGTTGGGGTGGCTCATGGGCTGAAGGGGCAGTCCAGTTATAGAGGACTCTGTGCTTGGTAAGAGGCTATAGGCCTGTCAGCAAGGAGGAGCCACTAGAAGACTTCATTCACCAGGCGTTCCCTTTCATTTGGAGTTGGTATTCACCCTCCCCCCCTCTTTAAAATACTTTGTTTTTTTAGAGCAGTTTTAGACTTATTCATTTTTATTTATTTTTGCATGTGTGCACACACGCGCCCATGAGCCGGGGGGGTGGGGGGAGGTTGGGAGGGCAGACAGAGAAGCAGACTCTCCCCTGAGCAGAGAGCCCGATGGGTCCTGGTGTCATGACCTGAGCTGAGCTGAAGGCAGACACTTTTTTTTTTCTTCTTAAAGATTTTATTTATTTATTCATGAGAGACAGAGAAAGAGAGAGGGGCAGAGACACAGGCAGAAGGAGAAGCAGGCTCCATGAAGGGAGCCTGATGTGGGACCCGATCCCAGGACTCCAGGATCATGCCCTGGGCAGAAGGCAGGCGCTAAACCGCTGAGCTACCCAGGGATCCCCCTGAAGGCAGACACTTAACTGACTGAGCCACCCAGGTGCCCCAGGCCTACATGCAACTGAGCAGATAGTAAAGTCAAAGAACAAAGGAAGATTGGCACTACTCAACTTCAAGATTTATCATAAAGTTACAATAATAAGACAGTGTGGTATTGGCAAAGGACTAGACAAATAGATCATTGGAATGAGTAGAGAACCCTGAAGTAGATCCACATAAATATAGTCAGCTGATCTTTGCCAAAGGAGCAAAGTCAATTCAATGGAGAAAGGATAGTCTTTTCAATAGATAGTGCTGGATTTAAACACTATACACCATTCACAAATGTTAACTCAAAACGGATCATGGATCCAAATGTAAAACACAAAACAATAAAATTTCTAGAAGATAAACAGGAGAAAACCTGGGTGACCTTGGGTTTGGTGATGAGTTTTTAGAAACAACATCAAAAGCACAATCCATGAAAGAATAAATAAATTGGGTTTCTTTTTTTTTTTTTAATTTTTTATTTATTTATGATAGTCACAGAGAGAGAGAGAGGCAGAGACACAGGCGGAGGGAGAAGCAGGCTCCATGCACCGGGAGCCTGACGTGGGATTCGAACCGGGGTCTCCAGGATCACGCCCTGGGCCAAAGGCAGGCGCCAAACCGCTGCGCCACCCAGGGATCCCTAAATTGGGTTTCATTAAAAACTTCTGCTCTACGAAGTCATTGTTACCAAAATGAAAAAGACAAGCCAGGACTGAGAGAAAATGTTTGCAAAACATGTCAGATAAAGGCATTGTACCCCCAAATATACAAAGATCTACAAAGAACTCTTAAAATTCAACAATATGAAAACAACCTATTTTAAAAATGGGCAAAAGATCTGAATAGACACCTCACCAAAGAGGATTACAGGGGACTAATGAGCATACAAAAAAAAAAAAAAATGCTCAGCATTGTGTCATTAGGGAATTGCAAATTAAGTCAACAATGAAATATCATCACCCATTAGGATGCCTAGAATCCAAAAACTGACAATACCAAATCCTGACAAGGATGTGGAGGACCAGGAATTCTCATTACTGGTGTGAATGCAAAATAGTACGGCCTCTTGAGAAGATAGTTTGGCAGTTTCTTACAAAGCTAAATATATAGTCTTTCCATAAGATCCAGCAATCGCTCTCCTTAGTATTTACCCAAATTAGTTGAAACTTATGTCCAAGTTGGAAGCAACCAGGAAGTCCTGTAAAAGGTGAATCAGTAAATTGTGATATAGCCACATAATGTATTATTCAGTGATAGAAAGAAATGAGCTATCAAGCCACAAAAACATGGAGGAAGCGTAAATGCATATTGTTTAATGAAAAAAGCCAGTCTGAAGGCCACACTGTATGATTCCAACTATATGACATTCTAGAAAAGACAAAACTAGAGAGAAAAAAGTTCCCTTGTGCTCCATTTTTAATGTGCTTCCGCATATATGACTCACCCAAAGCTCTTACCAGCCGTACTGGTAAGAGAGGCGGGGGTCGGATAAGCCCTCTCAGTGAATGCACAGCCAAACAATCCTTTTTAAAATTTTTGTTTTATTTTTAAGTAATCTCTACACCCAATGTGAGGCTCACAACCTCGGGATTAAGAGTCACATGTGCCACCAACTGAACCAACCAGGTGCCCTGGCAAGCAAAACAGACATTAGAATTGGGCCCCCTGTGGGGCACCTGGGTGGTTCAGTTATTGAGCGTCCAAGTTTCTATCGCAGCTCAGGTCCTGATTTCAGGGTCATGAATTCAAGTCCCTGCCACCACATTGGGTTTCACACCAATGGAGCCTACTTAAAAAATAAAATTGGGTCCCCTGTTTGTGGTGAGCAGTTGTAGCCCTTAGAGGTCTGCTCCCCATCTCCATGCTTCAGCACATGCTGAAATGTGGCTGCAAAATGTAAAGAGCAATGAGAGATCATCTAGCTCAGAGGTTCTCCACTCTGGCTATACCATCAGAATCACCCAGAATATTTTTTGGGGGGATGGTCAGAGGCAAGAAGAATCTTAAGCAGCCTCCATCTGCCCTCAACATGGAGCCTGACCTGGAGCTTGATCTCATGGCCCGGAGATCATGACCTGACCCAAAATCAAGAGTCAGACTGAGCCACCCAGGGGCCCCTCACCCAGGATACTTTAAACAATGTCCCACCCCAGAGATTGTTTTAATTGATCCGAGGTGGGACTCAGGAATCCATCCATTAGTTTTAAGCATCCCAGATTCATTCTAAGTATGGCTAGAGCTGAGGATCACTGATCTAACCCTAAAGTCTACATTTTCTGAAGAGACAGAGTTCCAAAGAGGGGCAGGAAAAAGGTATGAGCTGTCCAAGGACTCCAGTGAGTTACAAGCAAAACCAGGGTGGGGTGGGGAGGGTGCATATTTAATTTTATAAGGCAGGGGGCACCTAAGTGTCTCAGTCGTTGAGTGTCTGCCTTTGGCTCAGGGTGATTCCGGGGTCCTGGGATCGAGTCCTGCATCAAGCTCCCCACAGGAAGCCTGCTTCTTCCTCTGCCTGCCTCTGCCTCTCTCTCTCTCTCTCATGAATAAATCTTAAAAAAAAAAAAAAAAAAGGCACCAAAACCAGGACTAGATCCCTAAACTCTTATTCCTAGTCCAAGTCTTTTTTTTTTTTTTTAAGATTTTATTTATTCATGAGAGACATACAGAGAGAGGCAGAGACACAAGCAGAGAGAGAAGAAGCAGGATCCATGCAGGGAGCCTGACGTGGGACTCGATTCCAGGACTCCAGGATCACACCCTGAACCAAGGCTCAACTGCTGAGCCACCCAGGGATCCCACCTAGTCCAAGTCTTTAAAAATCATTTAAATATCATGAAACTTTTTTAACTCCTCCTCTGTGCCCAGCACTGGCTTAATGAAAGTGCATACAACAGACTAATCCCTGCCCTCCTGGTACCTCCACATTATTTGGAAGATGTGGAATAGAAATGCAGACTGTGCATCGTCCCTGAACATTGGATTTCAGTGGGAATCAGGAGTCCTCCCCAGTACATTCTCCCCACTGGTTTGCCAGGCTCTGTGTCTGGTATGGGTGGTAAAGGAGGAAAGCATTCTGATGGACATGATGGCAGGCATGGGGTACTCTATTGTTCAGTCTTGTTCTGCCTCCTGCTCTTGACTGGTTTCTTTTTTATATATATAAAATAGCCTGGTCCTAATGAGCTATACTTTGCACCTATTTTGTGGTGATTTACGGAATCTCAAGCTGGTCTCAGCCTCATGACTCTTCAGTAGACCTAAGAGGGGTCACCAGCAGAGACAGCCAGGGTTGAGGCTCAAAAACCCCAACTCTTATCTAATATGTGCTTAGATTTCAGAAAAGTTCTTGAACCTCTCTGGGCTCATTTTTCTCATCAGTAAAATGGGTATATTAATACCTGCTCCAGTTACTTCACTACATTGTAAGAAGGTCCCTAATCATAGATTATATGCATCAAAGTACTTTTTAAGTAAGAGTTCTACAATTGTGATGTGTGGCTTTCACTGCTATAATAGCTAAAATTGAGTTTATTTGGGGCCAGGAGCTGTTCAGGTATAGCCTGTCAAATAAACCTTATAAGAACTCTATATGTGAATTACCGTTTCCCATATTAGATGTGAGGAAACCGATGCCAAGAGTCTCAGTTACTTTCCTAAGATATGACAACCACTGACAAAGCTTAGGTTGAAACACTGGGCTTGCTGGCTGACTCCAGAGTTCACATGTTTAACCGTCATACTTTACTGTCCACCAGGGTGTAGGAGATGTAGAATCTGGTCCTAGCTGTGCTTTCAATAATCTCAGGCAAGTTTGCCATCTATAAAACAGAACAGAGAAGGAAGTCGTTTTGTAAATTCTAATGTCCGAAGAGTCAGATTGTCTATTCTCCCCACCATGGAGAGGTTTGGAGCCATCCTGGAAGACAGTTCAGGGTTTAATGGGGGAGAATCCCAATGTCCAGGAGCCAGAGAAGATAATGAATGAGGCAGGAACAGAAAGGCTGAAGAAGAGAGGACTCCACCCTCCCATAGGCCAGACACACTGCATGATGCCCAGCAGCAACTCCAGCCTGCCCCTGACCGCCCACTGGCTTGGCCCTGCTTCCCTGGGGTTATTGATCGAGGTAATTCTTCCCCAGAGCCTGAAGGAGACCACCTATGATCAATAAATAGCAATGGTGGCATTCCCTGAGCACTTCCTATCTGCAGGTGCTGTGCTTGGCTACAGGGACCAATAGATCCAGTCAGACCCCTTCTCAAGGAGTTCACAGTCCCTCAGCGGAGACAGACACGTAAACAGCTAATGCTAATGCAAGTACACATGAATATTCAATAGGTAGAAACACAGCCTTCGTGCTCTGGGAGCAAAGAGGGAACATTTGCCAGAAACCTTGAAAGTAGTATGAGAGAGTAGGGGAAGGGCATTCCACTGAAGGAATAGTGTAAGCAAAGACATGAGGTATGAAGTGCAGGTCTCATTCTCTGAAGGGCAAACAGCTCAGTGAGGTTAACTCCAAGCAAGTCCCGAGGGCAATAGTGAGAGATGAGGCTTGAAAAGTAGGTTGAGGTTCAAAGCCAGACCATGGGGGCCTTGAATGCCAGGATGAGGAGTTAGATAGTGGAAGGCAGGTGGCGTGTGAGCCCCGGGGACTCATAAATGGAGCCAAGTGAGGGGGTGCCCTGACTCCCACCGAGAGAACGAGAGAACGTGCCCTGAGTTCACCCATCAAACAAGCAGCATCTTGCCCTCGAAGATTTCCCAGCTTGACAGTTCCGGCTCTACTATCCTTCCCTCCCCCAGCCAGCCCTATAAGTGGATCCAGATGGTCATTCCTATTTTAGGTCGGTGTGTGTGTTGAGGGGAGGGGTAGCTATGAATCCTATCAATCCTTTCCTGAGCTGCCTGTTAGTGGAGCTTCTTCCAGGACCCTGCTGTGATCCTCTGAGCCTGGAAGGAAGTGTTAGTCTGATGGAGATTTCCCATCTGTCTGTGGGTGATAGAGGTGGCAGCAGCAGAGGAGGCAAGGCACAGGCTAGGGAGGCTTTTACGTTGGGTGGGAAACCCAGGTGATGTGTGCATGTGAGATGGGGCCTGTGGAGAGACTGAGAGGTGGCGAGGGGAGAAGCCTGGGAGAGAGCCCCAGAGAAGTCAGAGGAGCTGGTTTCTTTCTCCAGGTACCTGGCCATCTTTATGCCTACGCTTCTGCAGCTGCCTAGGCCAAGGAGCTAAGGATCTTTGACTAGACGCTACTCCCAAGCACTGTGCCCAGCAACCTCCATGGGCCCCTTAAAAAAGCTTAGGACACCAAGAGGTAGCAGATGATAAAGACAGGCCCCTGTCCTAGGACAGTCTGTAGCCAGCATATGATACCAAGTTTATAAGTGTGTGCCATTTCGTTCATTTTTGCAAATATTTATTAAGCAGATGCAGATGCTATTCTGCTAGAGACTACTAGGCACTAGGTTTACAGAAGTAAACAAATGTATTATCTGCCCTCAAGGAGTTTCCAGCCTAGTGTGGGATTCCAAAAATACAGTTAAAAATGTGCTTTGAAGGAAAAGAACAGGATGTCCCAAGGGAGATTAACAGGGGCCTTCTGATTTATCTTGGGAAGGACTCTCTGAGAAAGCCACATTTAATCTAAGACTTGAAGGATAAATAGAAGTTAGCCAGCGTGGGCAGCCCCGGTGGCTTAGTGGTTTACCAGGTTTACCACCGCCTTCGGCCCAGGGCGGGATTCTGGAGACCAGGGATCTAGTCCCACGTCAGGCTCCCTGCAGGGAGCCTGCTTCTCCCTCTGCCTTGTATCTCTGCCTCTGTATGTGTGGGTCTCTCATGAATAAATAAATAAAATCTTAAAAAAAAAAAAGTTAGCCAGCTTAAGAGGGGGGTGGGAACATTCAGCAGAGGAGTGTGTGCCAAGTCCCTGGGGGCATGAAAGAGTGTGGTACACGAGAGGAACTGAAAAAGAAGCCAGGGTGGCTATAGTGTAGTGAACAACAACAAAAAAAAGGTCTGATGATGCAGGGCCTTGCAAGCCATGGTAAGATATTTGTGTTTTGTCCTAAGTACAATGAGAAGCCACTAAAGGCTGTCAAGAGTAAAGGTGGTACTTGTGTTAGTACTACCACATTTGTGGCAGACCCTAAGAAAAACTTACTTTGGTTATTTATTCACCCATATACACAATATGTGACTAACGGGCGCCCACCAGCCAGAATTATGGATTGACTGTGATGACGGAAGAATATCTAAGGCAAAGACCTTCCTCAGAGCCTGTGATCCAGAAGAGATTACCTATCTTGATTGAATCAAGAAGTAATGTAATTTATTCATCAACAAACATATACTGCACACCTAATAAATTCCAAACTCTGTGCTAGATGCTGGTTGTTGGTCTTCAAGGATTCCACACTACACATGGGTCACAGGAGGGGCACAAACCTACTCAAAAATTTTTGAGAACATTAGAATCATTTTCAGCTGTGATATCTGTAAGGCCTTTATAAAACATCCATTCAGTCATTAAAACACATCTAGTGGGCATCTGCTCTGTACTAGGAGCTAGGCTAAGTACTGAAATCGAGGAGTTTAGAGTTCCATAACAGATATGTAACAGGACAGCAGGCTTTCTATAGGTCAGCATTGAGAGGGTAATTCAGTGGAAGAAAAAGACGTTCCCAAGAAGGCATAGCTCCCGTTTTTCTGATTTTGTCCCTACCTCCTCCTAGCCTGATTTTTAGCTGCTGTCTTCCTTCTCATCCCACATTTCCCCTTCCCATCCCAGCGGATTCCATTTTCTTTGGCTATCTTGGCATCCTTTAGAAAGCCCCCAAAACCCAAGATTTAAGCCTGCCTGCCTTATACTGGTTGTGTGTGATCTCAATTAATGAACTTCTTGAGCCTCAGTTTTTCCATTTGCGCCACGAAGGGTTCGGATCACATCTAAGGTTTGTGATTGCAACCAAGGTGATATTCACAGTCCTGTACCCTGCGCTCTGCAAAGCCTTTTCTTTCTTTGCACGGCTTCTTTCTTTGCACGGCTGCACGCATCCCCGCACCCCCAACCTCTGTGCCACCTGGCCAACACCAAGACGGCCCAGACAGCTCCCGGCAAGTCTCCCCTGCTCCTAGCACACCACACGGCATCTTAGTCTGGCCTTCCTCTGCGCCACCACCTCGTGAGAGACCACAGAATGAAAAGGGCAAGGGACACAGACTCGGGTTCGAGCGTGGCCACTCACCGCACCTCTTGAGCCTCAGTTTCTCACTTGCAACCTGGGGGAAACACCTAAACTCGCTTGTCAAACCAGTTTATGGGGGTTAAAAGCAATCTATGTCCAGTGCTTGGCCCCTCAGGAAGCGCTCAATAAATAGCGACGGCATCGCGCCTCCTGGGAGGCCTCACGTTCTGAAGCACGGAGCTCTCGGTCTGGCTCCCGCGCCAGACTGCGCGCTGCCTGAGGGCATCTCTCCCTCCGCGCGGTCGTGCGGCCGCAAACCCGCGAGGCTGGCCGGCGCCGAGGCACGGGGCCCCGCAGGCCCGGCCCAGAGGCTTGCGGCCCCGATTCCCAGGGGGAAGGCAAAGCCGGCGGACCCCACCTCCAGGAAGTGACGCCACGGGGCGAGCGGCGCCGGAGCCCGGGGCCCGCCGGAGCGGGGGGCGCGCAGCATGGCGGAAGCGGAAGGGAGTTCGCCGCTCCTGTTGCCGCCGCCGCCGCCCCCACCCGGGATGGCGGAAGTGGAGGCACCGACGGCGGCCGAGACGGACAAGAAGCAATTCAGCGGCTCGGGCAGCAGCGCCATGGACGTGGACCGGAGCCGCTTCCCCTACTGCGTGGTGTGGACGCCCATCCCGGTGCTCACGTGAGTCTCGCCCGGCGTCCGCCGAGGGACGGGGAGAGTCGGGGGGGCGGGGAGGGCCGGGCCAAGCCTGCGGCTCCGACGTGCTGCAAGCCCTTCCCTCGGGTCCGGCCCGCACCCCTCGCCCAGTCACAGAACCCCGTCACCTGCGCCGTGCCAGTTTCTGATGACAGATGGGACTCGCTCCTCGCCCTCATGACACCTGGTGTAGTCAGGGAGAAGGACGGTTGTAGAGCGGCGGAAAAGGTCCTGTGTGTCTGGGAAGCGCAGGACCTGTGGGCGTACGGAAGAGGGGCCCCTCACCGGGGCTGAGGAGACACCTTCACTCATTCACTGCTTTATTCGTTCATTGAGCAAATGCTTGCTGATCACTTCTTTATACGCAAGACAGTCCAGAGGCGAGAGCCGGGAGTGTGGCTGGGACCACACTGCCTCCTGAGATGTCAACAGTGACGAGGGGCCCCAGAGATCTGGGAGTCCAGCGCTTTGTCTCCCAGGTGATGAGGCTGGAGATCACACGCAATTTCAGTTGCAAAGCGAGGTTAGGTCCCAGGATGTCTGCCTCCCAAGGCAGCGCGCCTTCCTTGACCTCCTTCTTTGTCAGGAGAGAGAGCAGGTGCTCCTGGGTTGGGGGAGCTGGTTTGCTCTCCTCCCTCAGCCTTGACAACTGCTAAAAACCACACCTCACAGTGCTGGACCATTGCTCAAGTTCTTTCACACCTATTTCCTCTGAATGTCACGGTCATTTTCTAAGGTAGTAATTTCACAGATGATGACACTGAGCTTCCGCTTTACCATTAAAGGTCTTGGTCAGGTTCACATGCCAGTGAGCAAGGGCATCCCAAACTCAGTCGACTTTCTGACTCCATAACATGCTCTCTTTTGATTGCCTCCCCTCACCTGATGAGATAAATTTGTTCCCTGTATCATAAACAGCCAAGTGGTGTGGAGAAGGGATCATTTTTCTGGCCTTATATGTTGATGATCCAAAAATGACTTTTTGTATTATGTTAAAATACTTCACTTGCTTGTGTTTTCAAATGTTTATGCATTTGGTTTAAAAGTTTTCAAGTCTGAATCCTTTAAAAATAAAAATGTTAAGAAAGTGTGTTCATTCATTCATTCATTCATTCAGTGTTCTTGTAATACATTTGCTAAGTTGACTCCTTTGTGCCTAGAGTAGTTCAAAGTGATAAAAACATAAAGTGACAAATGAAGCAGATAGGATCCTTGCTGTCACAGAGTTTAAATCATGGTGAAAGGAGATAGTAAACAAGTAAGCTAATAAAGTGCTTCTGATAGTGACTAGTGCTATGAAGAAAATAAAATGTTAACATGAGAATAACTGGAAGGGGTATTCAAGGAATATATCGGTTTTATTGAAAACCTGTCTTTTTTTTCTTAAGACCTCTTTGGTTTTTCCCTGTTCTCAGAAACACATTCATAGAATCCCTCTTTTCCAGAGACCTGGTAACAACATCAGGTGGAGGCATCATGATCCCCAGTCAGCTGGGCAGGAACAGCTCACACCCCATTTCTGTTCTCACCTATGTGCATGTGTTCATAAAATAAATAAGCCAGAGTTCCCCCGTCAAACCTCCAGCAGAAGGGGGAGACAGAGAGGAACTAACCATCGCAGTGCATCGTGATGATAGCTGACCTAGAGTGCAGAACTAGGAATAGATGTGGCACAAGGAACTGTCTGTCATCTGTCTTTGGAAAGGGGATCAAAGAGGAGGCAAATGAATCCAAGGATCTGTCCACCCCTCAAAGATGTTGATAATTCTGCATGAAAAGCCAGATAATAGCTACTGCTACTAATAAAAGCAGCTAAGATTGAATACATGCTCTGTTCTGGACTCTATTCTAAGCATTTTATATTCATTATCTCAGTCCTTATGTCAACCTAATGAAAATAGATACTGTCATCCCCATTTTGTAGATGAGGAAATAAAGGCTTAGAAGCCAGCGTGAGGCTCTTTCCACTGAGATAGTCTACCAGGTGGAGCTCTCCAAGGTTAGGAACTTCCTAACTTCTTTCCTTCCTTCCTCCCTTCCTTCAATGAGTAATTATTGAGGATCTATTATGTACTGGGTCTGAGTAGACAGTAGTCCACAAAGCAGCTTTGGAGTTTGCCTTCATGGTGCTTCCAGACTGACAAATACTTAGAGAGTTTCTTCTCTGAGGCTTTCCTAGGCTGAGGGCTCTGCTGTTGTCTCCAGCCTTTACTCTGATTTCCGGCACAGCTGTGGTATGTGGGTTACTGGTCAAACCCAGACCTTCTCCCCATCCAGATGAAAGGAACTGAGATGGGGGTGGAGGGTGGTTTCTGAAATCAGGGTCTGAGAAAAGCCAGAGGAGTTACTTTCCCATAATTCTGAGTGTCTAGCCTATAGCCACCATAGCTCTTTAGCAACTTATTCTATGCCAGTCCAGCCAATTAGATAGCAAGTACTTATCGAGCACTTCATGGTAACGACATTGAGCAACTACAAATGCAAGGAAGTGTGTTAAGCACTTTGCAAACATAGCCTGTTAATCCTCAGAGTAGCCCCACATTGAGGTATTTATTACTATCCACCTCTCACTGACAAAGTTGGGAATGAGTAACTTGCCCAAAACAAAGTCAAGATTCAACCCAGCTCTGAATTCAGAGCCTGACTTCACTAAAAAATTCAGGACATTCCGTCATTCATCATTTATCAGTCAATGAATTCTTAGCTCCAGCTGCATGCCAGGCACTGTTCTGGGGACTGTAACAAATAAGGAAATCCCTGCTTTCTTGGAGTTTATCTACTAGTGGGGAAAGACAGTATCCCTGTGAGTAAACAAGATTAATTTCAGATAGTAGTAGATACTATGAAGAAATTAAAGCAGAGTGATGAGATCTGGGATTCCTGGGGTGGTGTGTGGCTGCTCTAAAAACCATGGTCAGGGAAAACCTCCCAATTGAACAGTCAAGCTGAGGCCTAAATAATGAGAAGCAGCCAGCTGTGTGAAGCTCTGGAGGAAGAGTGTTTCAGACAGAGGCAAATGCAAAAAGCATTGAAGTGGGAAGATTTGGTGTGTTTGAGGAACCTGAAGCAGGCAATGTAGCTAGAAAGAGGGGTGAGGTGATATCAAGGAATAAGCAAACCCAAACTGTTGGAAGGAATTTTAAGTATATTTTAAGTATAACAGGAAGCCATTAATGAGTGTTAAGCAAGGGAACAGTGGAACCTGGATTATGTTCCCAAGACACGGCTCTGGCCACATCATCCTTTCAGATGCCCGGGAAGCAGACCTAGGAAGGCCTTTGTCCCATTGGTCATAAAACTGCCCAGCGTTCTTTTTAAGGATCTTTTGAATCCATCTGCGTCTCAGCCACCTTACCACCCACCAATACTCTAGTCAGGATCACCATCATCTCTTGCCAGTATTCCAAAACAGTCTCTGAACTGGCTGCCTTTCTTCCCTCCACTCTTGGTCCCCTCACGTCCTCCAGACACATGCAGCACTTTGATGCTTTGGAGTTTTGCTTTCTGCCTGATGACAGACATCCTGTCCTTTCACGGGTCAGGGTTGAAAGTCACCTCCTCTGCAAAGCTTTTGCTGACTGCTCCATCCCCTAATGATTGCTTCCTTGAGCCAAACCTTGAGAGGTTTTACCTCTCCCTAGCAGGATGCAGCTTTCAAACCAGCACTCGGCCACTGGCCTTGTAATGAGTTCTCTCCCCACCCCCTCCCCACGAGTCCTCAAACTGGATCAGTCTGTTCAGCACCTACACCCTTGTAGTACCATGGTTCTCATGCCCTAGACAGATCAGGGGTTCCTATATGTTTTGCATATTGGGGTCCAACTGAGATTTGGTTTTTTAAAAATTTGGGCTTTAAGTTCCTGGAATACACCATGCTTTTGTCTTCATTATCCTTCCACCTATTGTTACTTCATCATCTCTTAAGAGCAGCCATCCCTGAAACCCTTCCCCCACCAACAGATTGGTTTCAGTGTCTCCCTCTCACACTTTTTGTAACTTTTTTTTTTAAGATTTATTTATTTATTCATGATAGACATAGAGAGAGAGAAAGGCAGAAGACACAGGCAGAGGGAGAAGCAGGCCCCATGCCGGGAGCCTGACGTGGGACTCGATCCCGGGACTCCAGGATCACGCCCTGGGCCAAAGGCAGGCGCCAAGCAGCTGAGCCACCCAGGGATCCCTACAGTGTTTGTTATGTCTCAATAAAAAAGTTACAAAAAGGGGATCCCTGGGTGGCGCAGCGGTTTGGCGCCTGCCTTTGGCCCAGGGCGCGATCCTGGAGTCCCGGGATCGAGTCCCACGTCGGGCTCCCGGCATGGGGCCTGCTTCTCCCTCTGCCTGTGTCTTCTGCCTTTCTCTCTCTCTATGTCTATCATGAATAAATAAATAAATCTTAAAAAAAATAACAAACACTGTAAAGTGGACAAATCTTAAGTATGTGGTTCAGTGAATTATTGTATATGTATATACTCATGTCACCCAGGTGAAGATAGAGAGCATTTCCAGTACCAAAGGACTCCCTTGTGCCAGTTAATTCTGCCACAGAAATCACCCCTCTTTTCCCCTCTAGCACCATAGGTTAGTTTTGCCTCTTATAGTTTATATAAGCAGAGTATTTTTTTTAAGATTTTATTTATTTATTCATGAGAGACACAGAAAGAGCGAGGCAAAGACATAGGCAGAGGGAGAAGTAGGCTCCCTGCAGGGAGCTCGACCTTGGAACTCCAGGATCATGCCCGGAGCCAAAGGCTGATGCCCAACCACTGAGCCACCCAGGCGTCCCCATATAAGCAGAGTATTATTCATGGACTTTCGTGAAAGGTTTCTTTCACTGCCTAATGCCTGTGAGAAGATGTGTTGTGTGTAGCAGAAGTATATTCTTTTTTTTAAATATTTTATTTATTTATTCATAGAGACAGAGAGGGAGAGAGAGAGAGGCAGAGACACAGGCAGAGGGAGAAGCAGGCACCATACAGAGAGCCTGACGTGGGACTCGATCCAGGGTCTCCAGGATCATGCCCCGGGCTGCAGGCGGCGCTAAACCGCTGTGCCACCGGGGCTGCCCCTCTTTTTTTATTGTTACATACATTTAATTTCATGACTATACCCTAATTTACTTACTCATTTTGCTATTGTTGAACATATGGATTATTTCTAGTTATTTTTTTAAAAGATTTTATTTATTTTTTTATTTATTCATGATAGAGAGAGAGGCAGAGACACAGGCAGAGGGAGAAGCAGGCTCCATGCCGGGAGCCCGACGCGGGACTCGATCCCAGGACTCCAGGATCGTGCCCTGGGCCAAAGGCAGGCACCAAACCGCTGAGCCACCCAGGGATCCCTTCTAGTTATTTTTAAAAGCAACTTTATTGGGAGAGGTGGAGAGGAGGATGGGTTAAACAAGTGACAGGTATTGAGCTGGGCACCTGTTTCAATGAGCACCAGCTGTTGTATGTAAGTGATGAATCACTAAATCCTACACTTGAAACTAATATTGCACTGTACATTAACTAGCTGGAATTTAAATAAAAACTTGGGGGGAAGACATCAACTTTATTGGGATATAATTTATATACAATAAAGTACATACATTTTAAATGTACAGTTCAGTGAGTTCTGACAATGTTATTTTGAGCTATGCTGAATGAAGATGCTATGAGTATTCTTGTACCTGGCATCGGTGGACATTTGTTTCACCTGAGTGTCCACTCTTAAATGGGATTGCTGAGGCATAGAGTAACTGCTGGTTTTTGAAGGCAGTAGAAACATTTCCAGTTGCCCCCCAGCCTCCCCATACTCCATGTTACCATCCCTATGGTTTAGCCATTCTTAGGGTGCAGTGGTATTCCACTGTGGTGTTTGTTTGCACTCACCCCTCTTCTGTCCTTCCCCAGCCTCCCAGCCTCGCTAACTGGCACTCATTGCACAATATTCACATACTCTCACACTGGATGGAGTGTCCCCAGTGTCTTTCTGACCAGCTGAAAGACACCCTAAGCTCTGTCCCTTCCCTGTCTTTTTTCGCAGGTGGTTTTTCCCCATCATCGGCCACATGGGCATCTGCACATCCACAGGAGTCATTCGGGATTTTGCTGGCCCCTACTTTGTCTCGGTGAGTTCCCGTCTGGCCTCCCTCCAGTGAGTTCCAAGGCTTACGTGGAAGACTGGCCTGTCCTACCTGAGGCGGCTTTCCAGTCTGCCCAAGGCCCAGGAGAATGTAGGTACCAGACAGTCCTGGCACTGGCCCTCTGCTCTTCACCAGTGTTTGACCCCTCTCCCCCTTCTCTTGCCTCCAGGACAGGCCAGGAGGGCAGTGTGGCCAGAAGGATTCTTAAGTAACTGACCCAGTCCTTTGCCCATCCCTGGGGTACCAAGACATGGGGGGGTTAGAGGCAAGAGTGGAGAGTCAGACCATCCAGGAACCACATCTCTGGACCTTCAGAAGGTGGGAGTCACAAGGTGGGGACACGGGAGGCTGATGTGGTTCTCTGGGTGTGACCATGGAGAAGAGGGGGTGGGGCTTATAGAATGGAGCAGCTGTGTTCTTAGGGGATGTGCTCAAGATGGGTACAGTGGGCCTGTTCCAGATGAACAGCAGCATCCTGCCTGTTGCCAGGGCATAGCTTTATCTCCATCAGAGGCTGGAATGAAGGGATGTGATGGTACCAGTCTGTTTGTATTAATAGTTGTCATGACCATCTTAACATGACAAAGGTGTTTTGCTCTTATATATTCTTATCATAATTCATCTTTGACCAGCTCTGTCAGCTGGGTCTTCTTGATTCTGAACCCAAAATCTGCCCCAGCCCTTGTATGGCAGGTCTGGAGCTTGGATGAAACATCCCTCATAGGAAGTATTCCCCAACCCCTAGACTTGCTCTGAATGATTCAGTCAGGTTACCAGACAGAGAAGAGCCTCTGTGGGCCACTGTTGTCGGGTCAGGTCAGAGAGTGTTGTCATTTATACCACAGAGGAAACTGCCTCCCCGTGAGCAATGTGAGATTGATCAGAGAACTTGGAGCAAATGAGGGCTAGAGAGAGTGAGAGAATTATACCTGGGAGCCACACAGAAGGGCAGTCGTGACTGGCCCTCCAAGTGTTTGGTTCCCGGGTGCAGAGCTCTGTGCAGTCCTGCTGAAATGCTGCCTTCTCACAGAAAAGCTGCTGCTGGCACTTTAAATGCTGTGCCAGCCCCAGAGCAGGGCCCAGATGCCACTTCTGCCCTCCTGACATACCCCCTTCTTAATCACTGCACTTCCACTGCTGGCCAGTCCTGTCTGCCAGGCTAGATGCAGGTCCTCCACTGACTTCTGCTCTTGTCCCTCAACAGGAAGACAACATGGCCTTTGGGAAGCCCGCCAAGTAAGTGATGAGCACCCATGTGACTAGCCCTAGGGCCAGGCCTTCTGGGACACAGTGAGAGTCAGCACCCCGAGAATGGGATGAGGGGAAGGATAGCCAGGCTCTCCTAGAGCAAACAGCGTGTGCCAAGCATCTCGTGCACCAGTCCCTGGCTGGGTCTTCACCCACAGACCATCTAGAGTTTGCCTCAGTTCTACAAGGTTGTATTCAGGTCCGTTGGAAGGATGAGGAAAGAAAAGGGTCACAATCATACGGGAAGTGGCAGAGCTGAGACTCATACCCAGGTATCTCATTCCAAAATCTAGATTCTTCTCCTCAGAAATAAACAAGCCATTTAAGGTATAAAGGAGGCACTGCTTGGAACTCAGCTGGAAATTTCTGGTTAGAATAAAAGTAGTCAGGCCCTCTGGGAGCTATTGGTATGTCTGGGTGTTTGGAATTATTGGTCTTCGTTTTTTTCTCTTTTTTTTTTTTTTTTTAAGTGATCTCTACACCCAGCATGAGGTTTAAACTCAAAACCCCCAAGATCAAGAGTTACATGCTTCACCAACTGAGCCAACTCGTCACCCCTTAATTTTTTTCTGTCTTGGGGGCCCACTCAGCTGTGGGCCTGGTGACAATGTCTCTGTCATCAGTATGCTTAGAACAGCCCCTGTGGTCTGGGGCTGCCCCTGGTGAGTCAGGCCCCAGGGAGGAGTTGGTATCCCGCACAGCAGAGGCAGTCTGGAACTGGTTCCCCAACACTTGCTGACTTCTACAGGCAGGTGGAAATGTTGGCCAGGGACCTCTGGGCTGGATATCTGCTGCCAGGCTGTTTTTTTAAAGGCACCTGTTTCCAGACAGGAGCCCCTGCGCAGCCAGCCACAGGACAGGCACAGCCTCTAGGCTCCTCCACCAAGCTGTTCCCCACACAGCAGCCAGAGGGCGCCCTGCCCTCCCAGCACTTCCCATCTGGAGACCCTCTGGGCCCTCTGCCCCTTGGCATAGGCACTCTCACCCAACTCGAGGTCTGTGAGCTTTTAGCTCCACGGGCTCTTCTCCCATTCACCCTAGTCTTGTGTGGGGAAGGGAGGGGCAGAGAGCATGCTGCCTGTGAATAAACTCAAAGTGACATTCAGGTCCCCCACCATGTGGCCTCACCTGCATCTCCTGATTCCCCTTCCAGTGTTCTGTCACTCTGTTCCTATCTCTGACCCCTCCAGCCGTGCCCAGTCACTTAACTCCTGGTACATGCTGCACAATTTTGTGCCTCTCCCTCCATTCACACTGTGCCCTCTGCCTAGAATGCCCATTCCCTCTTCTGTACATGGCCAACCCCTCTTCCTTCAAACTAGATTCAGATGTCACCCCCGAAGCCTCTCATACTCCCCCATATCATCTCCAGGATTCACATGGCATCAGGCACGTCACACCATGTTGTCCACTTTGTGGCTCTTTTCCTGGACTTGCCTCACCCCTGCAGCCTCAGCACACACTCAGGGCCCTGCACAGAGCAGGTGTCCAGAACATTTGTGAGGCTATCTGTAAGAGAGGTGAGCCAATGCTCAGAACCCCCTCTCTCCTCCCAGGTACTGGAAGTTGGACCCTGCTCAGGTGTACGCTAGCGGGCCCAATGCGTGGGACACAGCTGTGCACGACGCCTCTGAGGAGTACAAGCACCGCATGGTAGGTGGGCTGCTCCTGATCACAGGAACTGGGGTGGGAGTTCCCCCACAGCCCAGCCTAAAGCAACCCTTCCTGCATCTCTAGCACAGTCTCTGCTGTGACAACTGTCACTCACATGTGGCGTTGGCCTTGAACTTGATGCGCTATAACAACAGCACCAACTGGAACATGGTGACGCTCTGCTTCTTCTGCCTGCTGTATGGGAAGTACGTCAGGTGAGCTATCCACCCGTAACTCACTTCTGGGGCTGCTCTCCCAAGGATCCCATCAGGGCCATTTGTGGAGTCCTGCAGCGAACAGGGACAAAGCAATTGCTGTTTGGAACCATGAGGGTTCTAGAGTAACTAGCTGAGATCCTGGTGGAAAGGAAGGTGACCATGCTGAAGTCTGTGCAATCTCAGCCACCTGCCTTGGCCTCTCTAAGCTGCAACTGCCCCTGGTCAAATGGAGGTAATGATTCTGGCTCCTTGGAGGGGCTGAGAGCCCACAGAGCCCTGTGCTCAGGTCAGGTGAACATGGAGACCCTTCAAGGAGGGGGTGGTAACTGCCCTACAGGATCCCTTCCCACCCTTCCTCATCAGAGGCAGGGTTCTGGGCAGGTGGGCCTTAGTGGTGGCCTGGGAGGACCTTTGAAGCCACAGGCTCAACCTGTAAGATCAAAGGCATTTTGACCTCAATTCTTAGGTTGAGGGAGCTCAGAGAGGTTGAGTGATTCACCCACCTGGGAGCCAGCACATGCCTGGTCTCACCTCGAAGCCTCTCTAAGCTTCTCGCTAGCTGTATGCATCATTAAGAGCTTCTGAAACGGAGACTCTTAGGGGTCTTTTTTTTTTTAAGTCCCAAAGTCTTTTAGAAGTCCCCAGAGAAGACCGTAACCATGGTCACACACAGACTGAGGCAGAGCCCTGACTCCCAGCCCCTCAGCTCTGGCCACACCATCATGCGCTAACTTGCTGATCCCTCCCCTCCCAGTGGACCTCTTGAGAGGGCAGCCCTTGGCTTCCACACCAAGAGTGAAGAGTTCCCCAGAGAGGGGTGATTGTGGATAGAGCAGTGAAGCCCAGAGAGGGTGGACACATCTCTTGTACTTGCTCAGTGAGATGTCAGATGCTACCAGGAACCTGGAACAGCCCTTGCCCGGGACTGTAATTGGCAGCCCTACAGCCCTACAGCTGAGCCAGGCTGGGCCCATTCCCTTGACTGACCAAATGTGGGGGTGGAGGAGTGGTTCCAGGAGCTTCCTCAGGAGCAGCAGCCCCATCTGGGTCAGTGGGCAAACAGGACTCTGTGAAACACACCCCACTCATCGGGTCTTCCTATTCAGACTCCTCTCTCTCTTCTCTGTCAGTGTCGGGGCTTTCGTGAAGACCTGGCTGCCCTTCGTCCTCCTCCTGGGCATCATCCTAACTGTCAGTCTCGTCTTCAACCTTCGGTGATGGCTGCGTCATGGCCCTGAGCCCACCAGATTCCTGAACAGACAGTTGCCACCCCTTTTGGTTCCAGATTCTTTCTTCTTGCCCCAAAAGGCAGGGATGGGTTTGCTGGTTAGACCCAGGGGTCTGGGCTAGACGGGATTGAATAGGGACTGAAGACAAGGGGGGTGGGGGTGTTTGCTTAGCGCTTCTCACTGGTCACTAAGAAGCTCCCTGTCCCCTCCTCCCCAGGCTTGTGAGCCCTGCCCTTGAGGCACCCTCTTTGTTCATCTGTTGGAAAGGCCTTAGCTTCCCTCTGTAGAGCTGCTCCTGCCACTGCCTGCTGGGCTTCCTCTGCCTCAGCCCAGTGCCTGATGGGGAAAGGGAGCACATTTGGACCACCGGACAAGGCAGCACAGGGGGCCAGAGCTGGAATTGGAGAACATCTGCCTGCCAGGGCTCTGGTCCCAGGGCAGGTGGAGTATACTAAGAAGTCTCCACAAGCTAATCTGCCCTAGGACTTTCACCACTAGACTCTAGAATGATCTAGTAGGGCTGGATGGGCCCCCGATCAGATGTCTGCCAGAAGCTGCACTAGGGGCAGTGTGCCCCATCTCCTGGCACCCTCCAGCCCATGTAGCCCCTGCTTCCCACTCACCCTGGGCTTCCCAGCACTTGAGCCCATCTTCCCCTGCAGTTGGGGGCCTGGGCTCCCCCAGCCAGCCTGGAGAGATGAGTGATGGCTGACAAGTCCAGGGTGACCACCCATAGACCAGAGCAGTGGAAACAAAGCTTGGGTCCCACCCCAGGTACAGGCCTCACCTGGGGGCACTGGTGATGGTGCCCCATAGGTCCAGGATGTGGTGGGGGGCATCAGAGCAGCCAGTGCCCAGGTAGCTGGAGGGGAGCTGTTTCCTCCCACCTGCCACTGGCGCCCCCTGTCTTCAAGTTGTGGAAAGGGCGTGTGCTGCCCCTCACTTCTGCTCTGTGGATTCCTTGCGGGGCTCCCTGGGCAGGGCAATAAAGAGTTTGACTCCAGACTGTGTCTTGTCCTTGTTTCTCCCTCCAGTGGCCCCTGGCCCCTCGAGCTCGTTTCTTCTTGATGTCCTTGAGTACCTCTGCCCCCTGGCGAGGGCTCTGGTTGCCAGGGCCATGGTTGAGTCCTCATCCAGTGCCTACGTCAGGCAGAGCTTACAGAGAGGTCCGCCTCCCTCAGGTCCCTCCTGCCCTGGGTCCAGGCTGTGGGAGCCCCCACCTTTCCACATGCACCATTCCAGAGCTTTCTCCTCCAGGCAGGTGAGTATTGAAACCCTCCTGTATTTCCTGTTGGGAAGAACTGGCAGTAGCATTGGGAGGTGGGGCTGTGCAGACCAGCGCCCTGGACCTGTCGGGTGCACAGCTGGGGATAAGCCAAGGTGATCACCCCGGCCTCTGGCCTCTCCATGTCCATCGGTCATATTGCCAAGTTCCTCATGCCCACCCCCAGTGATCAGGTCACTGCCCTGCCCTCCAACAAGACAGCAGAGACTGCTCATTTCTGGTCCTTTGCCTCCCACCTGTTGAAATTGTGGCCCTCCTTTCCAAGGCTTGGTGTAAAAGCCACTTCCTTGGTGACGTCTCTCCTAACCTTGCCATGTGTCATGTGTCATTTTAGTTGAACTAGCAAAGAATTTGGTCTCTGAATCCTGAGGGCCTTTTGTGTTCCTCCTGAGGGTGGCCTTGAGGACAGCCCTAGCTGCTCTGGAAGGGTCTATCAGCTTATCCCAGACCCTGCAGTGCTGGGGTTTCTCCAGAGCAAGAGAGATGTGCCCCCTCCCTTCTCCATAACGATTCCATTTTCAAAAATCTGTTCTGCATGTATATTGGGGTCCAGCTGAGAGTTGGTTGTGGGGAGGAAGAGTTCCAGGATAGAGGACAACCACAGCAAAATGGATAGAGAAAGCAATAAGGCCTGCCCCCGCCCAGCAGAACTTTAAAATTAGCCTGGGGGAAACAGGATACAGAGAGGTGCCATAAAAATCACCAGGTTACTGAGTGCTCAGTGTGTGCTAGGCCTCATCAGAAAGTCCTTTACCCTCACCACAGCCCCATGAGTTTGGGGCTATTGTCCCCATTTTACAGATGAAGTGAGCGTAGAGAGGTAAAGTGCTTTGCTCAAGGACACAGAAGCAGGAAGACTGGAACCATGTTCAAGCCCAGTAGCCTAGTTCCAGAGGCCCCACTCAGAACCACCATGTGGGCAAAGCACAGGGGGTAAGGTGGGGAGGGGCTCTTCTCCAAAGGACTGGGTGCTATGACCTAAGAGAAGGGAGAATGGATGCTGGAGGCAAGCCAAGGGACACTCCTTAGAGCAGTCCCAGGAGATGTCTGTTGTCACTGCCCTGGTTTTATAAAGGCAGACAGTGAGGCTTACAGATTGTCACTGATCCAAGTCCACTGGGGACCACATGGCAGAGCCAGAAGTTTAAGCCAGACCTGTTGGCCTCCAGGGCCCCTCCCCCCTCACCTAAGCTCCTTGCATAGTGTGGAGGCAGGGGAGCCCAGGGAGGGGTGGGGTGGGAGGGGCAGTGGCAAGTGGGGAGGGACAAGGGAGCATCAAGGGAAGTGGAGCCTTTGGGTAGGCCCCTAAGGATGTGGGTGGCAAGGACACCAGAGCTACACTTACCTTGCAGCTATGAGAGTCAGGCCTAGGAGTGGGGCAGCCAAAGAGTTAGTCAAAGGGCCTCAGGGAGGCCAGGCTTTTTGGGAGGACTTTGGAACCAGAGGGTCACCCTGCTTGTCTGTCAGCACCTTCCAAAGCTGAGGAATCACAGATAAAAGTAGGGCTCAGAAAGGGCCTCCAACAGCCTTGTGCAGGCAGGACCAGAGGGGCTGAATGGAGGCCAGGAGATAGGGAAGAGGAGGACTCCAGAAGAGGCTGGGCCGGTACTGACTGACACTTGGGCAGTAGGAGAGCAAAAGTGATGGGGGACAGATGGGGATGGGGGGCAGGGGGCAGGCAGTCTGGGCACTGGCAGCAAGCAGCAGGAGGCCGGGGGCTGTTCAGAGCAATGGGAACTTGGAAATAAAATTTGGTTGGGGGTGGAGGATACAGAGTTAGGGGGCAGCGCGGCTGGGCTGTGGCCAGCACTTCCTGGGAGTTGCATATGGATATAGGGAGGGACAGCGATTGCCAAAATGTACCGTGTCTGAGAGGGGACACCTGGCACCTCCTATGCGCTGGCTGGGCAATTTCTTGCCCCCTGGAATAGGCTCTTCACACCACTGCCCATAGTTTGCATAGGAGGAAATCACAGCTCAGCGTGGTTGAGACACCTACTTAAGGTCACACAGTGGCAGAGAAGGAAATCTACTCAGGGTCGAAATCTACTCAGGGTTGTCTGCCTGCAGTCAGCAATCGTTCCTTGACTCTGCTTCTTAGAAAGGTTTCTAACCTTGCTTTCAAAGCAAGTTCCTATCAGCAACTCAGCAGTCAGGGTGGGGCGGCCACCCATTCCACAGATGAGGCAACCAAGGCTCTGAGGGGTTGGTGCCTGCCCTGCTCCCAGGAGTTACAGAATCAGTCTGCAGCAGGGCTGGGGCCAAGCCTCAGGTGTCTCTCACCCACCAGATCAGCTCTGGGTTCTCTGAAAGCCAAGGCTGGCGTGCACCCCAAGGGTGCCAGGAGTCCAGGCCCGGTTTTGCATCAGGCCCTGCTAAGAAGGTGTTTCCTCCTCCTCCTCCTCCTCCCCGGGCAGCTGCTCACTGGTGGCTGGTTGAGTCAGCCTTAGTCCCTCTCTGCTCTTCTCCAGAAGTTCTGCCCTGAAACTCGGCTGCCAGGAGTGCAGGAGAGCGTGGGTCACCCTGCGGAGGTGTCTGATCCATACTGGACCCCTACAGGTAACACACCTCAAGGCCAGTTCCCTGCCAGCGTCCCAAGGGGCAGATGCTCCCACCTGGTATCCTGGGTACCTTTTGGGGCCTTGGGGGTCCAGGGAGGTGGGAGTAGGTCTGGGACTGGAACATATTGACCAATGGGTCTGTCCTATAGTGTTGAAATAGAGTGGGGAGGACGGGACACTGAATTCCGCCTCTAGGAGAAGGAACTTCAGGGAGGGCTTACTGCTGGGGACCCTCGGCTCAGATGCCCACAGCTGAGCCCAGGCAGGCCTGCTGAGCAAGGGCAGGGTCAGGTCTGCAGGACGTCCCCCACCTCCACCTGCAAACACACACTCCGCCCGCCGGTGGTCCCTGGGGCACCAGAGCACACACCACCACACAGCCCGTCACACAGCCAGCATAGGGAGAAATCTACAATGCACGAACCACACAGTGCTGTCACCCAGAAAGTTACTGAACGCAGACAACAGTCACCCACGCGGCATTGCATTGTGACATGATGCATTGACACACATGCGGTGACACAATATTCACATCCACAGAACAAACAGCCTCAAAGACCCCACGGTATGCAGACACGTGTGCCATACTCAGACTCTCACAAGGGCACAACATAACACAGAGACCTCAGCACAGGCTTGTGCACCACGCCACAGAAGAGCCCCCAGCCGCGCATTTGCAGCACCCAGCACTTTGAGCACGCAGATGTTCAGGAAGTGTTGTTAATATGGGGCAGCCAGGCATTCACACAGGGTTAGACACAGTTCTACCCCTAGACAGGAACCCTAAGCTCCCTGGTGAGGGTGAGGCAGCAGAGGGAGAGCGCTCTCTCGGGCTCAGACACTGACTCAGCTGGGAGGGCACAGCTCAGGCAGCAGCGGGCACAAGCCAGGACTTGCCTGTAGAGATCCCTCTTCCATCTCAGTCCTGCCTGTCCCTGGACCTGGCCTGGGAGGGGGTGGGAGGGGCAGCAGGGGAGGAGACTGCCCGGTGGGCTCGGGCCATGCCTCCATTCCGCCAGTGGCTCAGTCATGGGCCCCTTGCCACGTCCACATGCCCCTCAGAGCTGGGCGAATGTTTTCCTTCCGGAGTCACCATGGTACCTGGGCAGCCTGAGCTGCTTTGCAGCACTTGGCCTCCACCCCTGGGACCCCAGCCAGGTCCTGGCTTGGGGGAAGGGGGAGAACCAATGTGGCCAGAGCAGAGGGGCCCCAGGATCCAGGCAAGAGGGTAAGGCTGGCAATGGGGACATCCCTGGCTGGAGGCCTCAGTGGGAGTGGGTACAGTGGTTACCTCAGGGGGGAGGAAGTGGAGGTGTAGGCTGGGGAGGAGGTTGCCTCAGACAGGAAGGCCAAATGGGACAGGGCAGGGTGGAGGTGAAGGGTGGAAGGAGGGAACCCATATTGGGAGCTTCCCAGGGTGGGGGGCTATGGAGGGGGGAGCAGATATGTGTGTGCACCTGTGTGTGTGTGTGTATGTGCATGCACATAAGTGTATTTCTGCATTCGGTTAATCAAACTTTTACCAACCGTCTATTGTGTGCAACGTATGGGCTTCTGAGGTGAGGCCCTGTCCCTGTCTTCAAGGAGCTCATGATCCAGTTGGTGGAGGGGCAATATGTATGCAGAAGTCTGTGTGACCCGTGCGTATCTCGGGTTGTGTTTTTGTCCCCAAGTTCTATATTCTGTGGAGCCTTGTATGCAGGTTTAAGAGTGTACATCTCTTGGTGTGGGCATGGGCCTAGCACTAAGACTGCATTGGGTCCTGAGCGGGGGAATGGGCATGCACGTGCCTGTCTATGCGGCTATCCGTGTGCACATGTGACCGAGTGTGCATCTCGCTGTGGGTGGATGTGTCTACATGTACCAGCGTGTGTGCATCTATGACTCTGCACACACCAGCTCCCTTAACCATCTTCAAGTGTGTCCGTGTGTTCATGAGCCAGCGTATGCACAGGTCCATGGGTGCATCTGATGGCACCTTGATCTCAGCCTTCCTGGAGTTGTACCATGCCCACCACCTGGGCATGTATTTGGGCAGAAAAGAGCAGTCAGCTCCAGGATGTGCCCTGTATTTGACTTGCCCCTTGATCTGCTCCCAGGGAACCACGCGTGCCCTGCTGGGGCACTGCCCCAGCTGATGCCCCAGAGGGGCCACCCATCTCAAGAGGGGCTGTGGGCCCTGCCCAGCCTCCCCATGGCGCATGAGCCAGAGCCTGAGGCTGATGGCCTGTTGGACCTCAGCTTCCTGACGGAGGAGGAGCAGGAGGCCATTGCCGATGTCCTGAAGCGAGATGCCCACCTTCGCCAGTTGGAGGAGGGCCGGGTCAGGTGAGGCAGGGCAGAGGAGCTGGGGAGGACAGGGCCTCGGGCACTGGGAGCTCAAGTGCACCCCTGCCCTCTCCCAGTGTGTGGCCTGTCAGATATCTGGGTGGTTCCTGTTTTTGCCCACTGGTCACCTCCGCCCTTAACCCATGCAGCTCTCTACCTCTCCCAAGGTGGCTGCACCAGCTCCCTTACCAGCCTTCCTGCCCGCAGGCTTGTCCTCTCTGACCACTGGTCATACTGCAGCCCGAGCTCCCAGATATGTCCGTAATATCCCCTGCTGAGGGACGCCTGGGTGGCTCAGACATTGAGTGCCTGCCTTTGGCTCAGGGCATGATCCCCGAGTCCCCGGATCAAGTCCCACAGCGGGCTCCCCACAGGGAGCCTGCTTATCCCTCTGCCTGTGCCTCTCCCTCTCTCTCTCCCTCTCTCTCTGTGTCTCTCATGGACGGATAAATAAAAATATTAAAAAAAATAATCCCCTGTTGAAACCGCCCATGGTTCCTCAGCACCTTGCTTCAGGGGCAAGTTCCTAAGCGTGCTCCACAAAGCCTCCCTGATGAGTTCCCTGCCAGCCTCCCCCATCTCATCCTCCACCAGTAACCCCCGCCCCTGACAGACATACACAGAGTATCCACTAGAGCCACTCAGGTGCTTCAGAGTCCCTGAACACATTCACTTCTATACTGTTCCTTCTTCCTGGAAGAACACAGTGGCAGAGGAACATGGGGCTTACCAGGAGTATTTGGAGACAGACAGACACCTCTTGGCTATGTAACCTTGGGCAACTCAGCTGACCTCCCCAGCACCACTCTCCTCATCTGTAAAATGGGACTAAGGAGCACTATCTCATAGAATTAGAAGGAGAGATTATGCACAGTAGTCATTTATTTATTTTGACAGAGTGTGTGTGTGTGTGAACACAAGCAGGGGGAGTGTCAGGCTCCCCATACAGCAGGGAGCCCGATGCGGGGCTCAATCCCAGGACCCTGGGATCATGACCTGAAGGCAGACACTTAACTGACTGAGCCACCCAGGTGCCCCCACAGTAGTCGTTTAATGAATAATTACTCTCCTTCTCTGCCTGGAGAACTCCAATTTGTCCTTCAAGAAGCAATTCAAACGTCACCTCCTCTGGGAAGCCCTCTTGGATTCCCACAGGCAAAGCTGGCCTTTGTCATATCCATCATGGCACCCACCTCATTATAGTGTACTTGTCTATTCTGGAACCAGTCTCCCCATCAACCTGAGCTCCTTGATCCAGAGTAAGCATTGAGTCTGATTTGCTGTTGTGTCCCTGGCCCCAGGTACAGGGCCTGGCACAGAGTGGGTGGCAGAAATGTTGGTTGGGTGACAGTCATGCCCTCCCTCATCCTCTAGCAAGCTCCGGGCCTCGGTGGCAGACCCTGGGCAGCTGAAGATCCTGACAGGAGACTGGTTCCAGGAAGCACGCTCACAACGGCACCACCATGCCCACTTTGGCTCTGATCTTGTCCGAGCCTCTATCCGCAGAAAGAAGAGCTCCATGGGTGAGAGGAGATCCCCGGGATGGGGCTGGCGTCATACAGGCCAGGGCACTGGGTGTACACGGACAGGAAGAGAGGGCCCCTGGTAATGTGTCTCTGGGTGGGCACCACCCCTCAATGAGCTCCGGGCAGTGAGTGAACAGCTCCAAAGGCCAGACTCCCTGAGACCAAGGGTTCACAGAACTTCTCACCCAGGCACAGGAGATCAGGCTCCAGGCAGCGATGGGGAGGCTGAAGCTGCTGAGAAAGATGCTGAAGAGGAGGTGGAGTCCAGGTGAGGCAGCCTGGCAGGGAGAGGAGAGAAGGGTGTCTACTAGTCCCCTGGGGCCTCTCCCCTGACAACCACTTCTCCCTTCTCCTAGGCTCCCCATGGACAAGGCACCCCAAGAGATGCTCAGCAAGGCTAAGGTGAGTAATGAGTAACAGAATGAGCTAAGCAGTGGGCCTCCAATGCTGCTCAGGTGGAAGTGGGATGTGAGACTCAGGAAACCCTCGTCTGGGCACTGTCATCGTCCTCTGTCAAATGGGGTTATGGACCTGGCCTCTAAGGGAATCTCAGAAGCTGGCTATTAGGGGTGGTGGGGGACTGTGCTGGGTGAGTTTCAGGTCTCAGGTACTGTCTGCCACCCATGGGACCCTGGGAGTCAGGCGGAGCAGCGCCTGAGCATGAGGAGGTGTGAAGGACAGGCCCAACTGGTCCTGCAGCTGGTTGCCAGCCCTGCCCTGAGCACTGTGCCCAATAAATCTGGGGTAACCAGCTGGAGCCTCTGGCGGCTGACCCCATTGTGACCTTTGACCGCTTCATCACTAGTTTCCCCCCACACACACCCTTTGCTTCTTTCAGGAACCTGATTTTCCCTCACCATATGTCCCCCTAAAGGCTTCAGATCAGGAGGAAGAGCCCCAAGCCCAGGAAGGTGAGTAGGAGGGTGAGTGTTGGGGAGTACAGAGAGGTTTCAGGGATCGGAGGCGGCTCTAAGTGACCCCAAACTGTGTTCCCCTTCCTTCACCTTCCAATTCTCTCCTTGGTTCCTGCCCATGCGTGTGTGTGCGCGCGCGTGTGTGTGCGTGCGTGGGTGTGGGTGTGGGTGTGTGGTCTCCAGGGGTTTCCCGCAGCACCGGACCTGAATCTGCAGGTCACAGGGATTGCAAACCAGTCCCTCCCAATCTGCTTAGGGCGGGCAGGAGAGGGCCAGGCTCAGGAGCTTATGCCCCACCCCAGCCCCGGGCCCCGGGGACCCGCAGGTCTCGGCGGAGGAGGCGGACCCGGAGCCGGAGCCGCGGTCGCGCGGAGAGGAGCCGCCGCCACCCCCAGCCCAGGTAGGCGGGTGGCCCGCGGCTGCTCCCAAGACCCGGAGCGGATTCTGGGCGGGGAGTGCCCCGCCCCAGGCTGAGAGCCGTCGGGGGAGGGGCTGGGAGAGAGAGGGCGCCCAGTCACTCCCCACCCCCAGACCCAGGCGGCGCCCGAGATCCTGGAGAACGGGGAAGAGGCTCCGGGGCCCGGCTCCTCAGTCGACCGCATGCTCAGCAGCAGCTCCTCCGTGTCCAGCCTCAACTCCTCCACGGTGAGGGGTGAGGGGTGAGGGGTGAGGGGTGAGGGGTGAGGGCTAGGGCCGGGGGGCAGAGGAGACGGGTGGGCGACGCCTTCCCTGCAGATCCCCGCGCGTCGCCCCGGCCTGAACTCTCCCTCGCCCCCGACCCGAGCGCCCCGACCGCCACGCCCACGCCCTCCCGGCCCCCCAGCCCTGACTTCCACCCCCTCCCGCAGCTGAGCGGCAGCCAGCTGAGCCTGTCCGGGGAGGCCGAGGCGGGCGCGGTGCAGGTGCGCGGCTCCGTGCACTTCGCGCTGCGCTACGAGCCGGGCCCCGCCGAGCTGCGCGTGCACGTGATCCAGTGCCAGGGCCTGGCGGCCGCGCGCCGCCGCCGCTCGGACCCGTGAGTGCCGGACCCGCTCTCACCGCCCCGCCCCACCGCTCTCCTTGGCCTCAGTTTCCTTGTCTTCAAAATGGGACTATCAACGTCCTTGGGAGGCGTGGGGGTTGAGTGAGCGAACTCCTGGACAGCCCTGCTCGGGAAGCTGTGCTCCGGGCTGGGGCCGGGGAGGCCCCCCGGGTGGGGGTAGGAGCTGGGGGGGCCCCCCACTAAGCCCGGGTCCTCCTCACCCCTGCCCCGCCCCAGCTACGTCAAAAGCTACCTCCTCCCGGATAAGCAGAGCAAGCGCAAGACCACAGTGAAGAAACGGAATCTGAACCCGGTCTTCAACGAGATCCTGCGGGTGAGGCTGCGAGACCGGGCGGCCCCCCATTAATGAACCGGACGCCCCTTTCCCCGGGGGCCGGGTGGCAGGGGCAGCCGTAGTATGGTCGTTCCCCGTCGCTCCGATCCTCCGTTCTGCGGGAGGAACGGCAGGGAGGCCCTCCGTCCACGCGTTCTCCAGTGGGCCCGTCTCGGGGTGGGCATGGCGCTAGTCTAGACCCCCACTAAGGCCCCTCGCGGCTCCCCTGGATTCCCTCGTGCAGGGAGCGCTGTAGGACAAGCCCCCGTCCACACGGAGCGCTGAGGCGGGGGCCAGGCGCGACGGTCCCTTACAGCGCACCCCCTGTCCCCAGTACTCCATCCCGCAGGCCGAGCTCCGGGGCCGCGTGCTGAGCCTGTCCGTGTGGCACCGCGAAAGCCTGGGTCGCAACATCTTTCTGGGCGAAGTCGAAGTGCCTCTCGACACGTGGGACTGGGACTCTGAGCCCACCTGGCTCCCCCTGCAGTCCCGGGTGAGGCAGCCAGGCCGCGGAGGGTGGCCCTGCCGCCTAGGTCTCCTGCACCCCGCCGCGCTTCCTCCAGCCCCCTCAGACACCGCCTGACCCTTCACCTCCCCCTCGGCCTCACCTCCCCCAGGACGGCCTGTTCGGTCCCCTCCGCCCCCCCCCCCCCCCGCCTGACTACCCCCCCTCGGTGTCCGGAGACCCCGCCCCTTCACAGCCCCTTTCCCTGGGGCGGGCTCCCGCCCTGACCCGAAAACCTCTCGCAGGGCCCGCCCTCTCCCGACGACCTCCCCAGCCGCGGGCTGCTCTCCCTGTCCCTCAAGTACGTCCCCGCCAGCTCCGAGGGTGAGTGACCGCCCCGAGAGGGGCCACACGGACGGACCCTGGGAGGAGGGGGCCTCCGGTCCTGCTACGGTGGCGGGGGCGGGGGCAGCGTGGGGCAGCCTGGCCTGAGCTGAGCCTCTCCGCAGGCCCGGGACTGCCCCCCAGTGGGGAGCTGCATTTCTGGGTGAAGGAAGCTCAGGACCTCGTGCCTCTGCGCTCAGGAACCCTGGATACCTACGTACAGTGGTGAGGGGCATGGAGACCTCCCCACTTCCCTTCCTCCACCGGCCCCCCATGTGCTCTGGAGCTCCCCACCTCTGACAAACCCCTCCTAATCAACCACCGGTGATACCCTGCTCCCCCACCACAGTGAACGGGACAACTTGAGCAAAAGCCTGGAATCAGGAAAGTCAAACACATCCTTGAGGAGTTGCATTTCAGAGTGACTGACACCCATAGGACTCGGAGAACTGAGGCTGGGATCTGGGAGGTCACAGGGACTCTTCCATGAAAAGACTTGGAAGGCCAGGCCTTGGGGTTTGGCCCTGAACTTAAAGTTCAATAGTTTTCAAAGTAAGCTCTGGGGGACCTCTAGGGGTGCCTCCAGGTGCTACCCCACACTTAGAGAGTGAAATGCTGAGTTAGGTGGATCAGGTTCTAAGTTCCTAGCCCTGATTCCACCACAGACGTTGTGCTTTTACTTCTGAGCAATATTTTGTCTTGCAGAAAGGGTTGGGAGGCTTTAAAAAGTTTGAAAACTACTGGGGGCAACAGGAAGCCAATGAAGGGAATTGTACAGGGAAGTAGCAGAACTGTATTTCTGTATTCTGTGGGGTCCTGTGAATAACAGCTGTCACTTTTAAAGACAAGAGGCCTGAGAGGGGGCTGCCCAAAGGTCCACAAGTAGTGAAGGTCTGAGGCTGGGTCCCAGGCAGGAGCCAGAGGACACAGACATTGTGAGGGAGAATGGGGAAGATCTGGTGACTGGCTGGTCCTGGGGAGTGGGAGGGGATAGCCACCTGACTGCTCCCTCCCGCACAGTTCAGTGCTGCCTGATGACAGCCGGGCCAGCCGCCAAAGGACAAGGGTGGTACGGCGCAGCCTCAGCCCTGTGTTCAACCACACCATGGTTTACGATGGCTTCGGGCCTGCTGACCTGCGCCAGGCCTGTGCCGAGTTGTCCCTCTGGGACCAGGGGGCCCTGGCCAGCCGCCAGCTGGGGGGCACACGCCTCAGCCTGGGCACCGGTGAGTAGGGCTGGGCCCTGGGAAGATCTGACACCAAGAGACAGGGGCTCAGTGTGTGGCCCTGGGCATTTCTCTGCCCTTTGCCGAGCACTGGTGTCCACTGAGAGCTGCCTGCAGTTCAGAATCTGGGACCAGGCAGGTGTTCCTTGGGACCTAGAATGTCCAACGCAACCATGCCCTTTACCCCTGTCGGCACATATCCAGGCAGCAGCTATGGCCTCCAGGTGCCCTGGATGGACTCCACATCAGAGGAGAGGCAGCTGTGGCAGACGCTCCTGGAACGACCGTGTGAGTGGGTGGATGGCCTTCTGCCCCTCAGAACCAACCTGGTCCCCAGGACATAGCTGCCCTGCAAGCCCCACCAGACTCCTCTCCAGACCCCCCCATCTCAGGGCCTGCCCTTGGCTAAAACCAATAAAGTCTATTCAAAGGGCAGCGAGGGGCTGATGTCTGTTTTTGGGCAGCAAGACTGATGGCAGGAAAGGGTAAGGTTAGTGAAGGGGAACAGGTGAAGGAACTTTAAACTCAGACACAGACCTCAGGGAGCTGGTGCCAGGACTCCCCCCCCCCCCCCCACCTCAGAAGTTGCCAAGGCCCAAGTGTACAAAGGTGTTCTGTTTAATAGTCTTTGCCTGGTGGTACTTGATATGCTTGGGGCATCTCTATGGTTGACTCCCCCCATGGGGCTAGGCCTGGGCCCTACCCTGCCCGCTACCCTCAACCTGGCCTCCTCCAGTTGGCCCCTGAGTCCTGGGGTAGGTGTATCAGAAGCTGCTTGTGTCTTCATTCATCTGTCCTTGGGTCTAGCCTCTTGTCTCGGCTCTCATTCGGCCTCCTGTCGGCCAGGGGTAACTGGTGTGGATCCTGCTCGCTGTGCCAGGATGGCTCTCCAGATGCGGCATACCATCCCTCCCCTGGGGACAGCAGGCTCCATGTGGTTCAGCCAGAATAAGGCCCTGGGCTCTCTCTGTTACCCCACTCTCTGCCTGATGCCCCCTCTGTCCCCGGAGGACACTGGTTTCCAGGGAGGAACCTAGGCAGGCATGCAGCTGAGGGTCAGGATCTGGCCAGCACGAAGCCATATACATGAGTCATCCCTGAAGGGCTGAGGACATACCTGATGCGGGTGTAGATGAGGTCATCTCGAGTGGCACAGGTCAGTAGGGTACGGAGGGTGAAGCTGTGGTTCAGCAGCTGGTTGTGGTCAAAGACCCGGATGTAGAAACAGTGGAAAAGAAAATCAGAGGAAGATGTGTCCAGAGACCCAGGCACTAGCTCTGTTCTGCTACCAATATGCCAGGGCAGATAACACCCCTTCCTGAGCCCCCCTTCTCATCTGTACAATGGGGAGTATACTAAGTGCTCTTCCGGTACTGAGATTCTCTACATGAGGAAAAGAGTGAGAAGAGCTGAAAGATGGACAGAGATGGAGTCTTTGGTCAGTGGGGGTCAAGGGTGGCCAGCCCTCTCCCCCTCACCATCTGGATGGTGCCTGGATCCACGTTCAGTTCCTGTAGCCACTCTACCAGGCCCTGGTCCCAGGTGGGAACAGCTGTCGAGGAGAAGTCAGGTGGTAAATCCAGGGGTACTTCCTGGCAGAGGCAGCCTCGCACTTGCTATTATGTTCTCCAGCCAGGTGCCGCTCACCTGGGGGCTCGGAGGCCAGGGCGCAGATCCGGGCCTCCCCATTCACCCGCTGTAGAGCTTGTTGCACCAGGGCCTGGCACTCCCGTTCTTTCTCAGCCAGGACATCCCGAAGCCTGGGGGAGTGCACAGGCCGCGTGAGTAGAAAGAATGGAGTAGCGAGTGAGAGGGAAGCTGGCCCAGAGGCCATGGGCAAGTCCCAGGGGCTTCACCTGTCAGTCTCGGCTCGCAAGAGGTCCAGCTGCACCATCCGGGGCGGGGGTGCCTTCTCTGCTTCCTCGGGGAGCTGGCTGAGCTGGACCAAGGTCTCCTGCCGCTTGGGCTGGGGTTCCTCTTCTTTACTCGACTCCTCTGACCTCGGTGGGATGGCCTCCGTCTCCACTTCTGCCAATCCAAGGGACTGGGGTGAGCTCGGGCAGGGAGAGAAACGCCCATTTGGGACCCCCAAACGGCCGGCGGAGGGCGCAAGGCTCTGGCTACCCCGGGGTTCCTTCCAGCCGGCCGGAGCCTAACCCCCGCTGGCCACGCCCCCTACCGGCCCCATCCGTGCCCGTCACGCCCCCCCTCGGGCGGGATAGCTCCTCGCCAGGTTTACCTGGGCCCAACACAGCCAGGGCTACCCGGACGGCTCGGCTGAGCAGCGAGTCCAGCACGAACATCCAGTGTGGGCGGATGTGGCGCCTGCGGAGGATCTGCTTCACCTGCAGAGCGAGAAAGGGCGCGGCGAGTCTCAGAAGTGGGGCATTCGCTAGAAAGGCCTAGAAAGTCTTGCGCCAGAGGCAAGTCGTGTAGGCGGGCTGGGGGCAGAGAGAGGTGCTGAGAAACTAGGATTGGGCAGATGTCCCTTTCCTGATGGCTCCATCTTCACGGGGAAGACCTGCAACCTTGCAACATCAAGTCCTTGCACATTCCCAGGCACAGGGAGCTCACTACCTCTTATTGGGCAGCCTGAGCCCCGAGCAAGCACCCTCACCGCATCCGGGAAGGCGAAGAGCGGTCCGTGCAGAAGCGCAGGCCCGAGGCCTTGGGCCCGCAGCTGCGCCTGCAGCGCCCGAAGCTCCTGGGCCAGCTGGCGGCGGTTGGGAGTGTGGATGTGCGCCCCCAGGCAGCGCAGGAGCTGTTCCACGTGATTCCTGCCGGCCCCGGGACCCTGAGAAGGCAGAGGGTCGTCAGAGGGCGTCCGCCTGAGTCGGCAGAGGTGCTCTGGGGGTGGAGGTGAGGGGGAGCCACCCCCGGAGCGCTGGGGCGGGCACGCCCACCTGTTCCTGCTTCAGGCACAGACTGTCCGCCAGCGTGGGCAGCTCCTGCTCCAGTACAGCCGCCAGCATGGCCCGGCGCTTGCTCTCTTGATGCAGCAGGCTCAGCCCAGAACTCTCCTCAGGGGACGTGGGCTCCTCGGCTCCCGGTTCCTCGGGCACCCTAGTGCAACAGGGAGCTGCGGATGGAAGGCGGGTAGCAACACCATCCAGCCACCTCCACCCCAGGGTTCGAATCCTGGCTCTGCCTTTTACTTTTATGCCAACCTCACAGGGGCACCATAAATACAGGTTGGAGCATCTGGAAGGGAGGCACCAAATGCCATCCTTGAATGTGGTGGGAGGTGCCCAGGCCCCCAAGGGGAGGGGGCTTCTTTTGGAGGGAGTATAAGGGCAAACCCAGATGAGGCAAGGCCACTCCAAGACCCTGTGCTCTCACCGGAGCTGGCTGGTGTCTCCATAACTGAGGCAGCGCTTCGGGGGACTGGATGGGTGCTGAAAGGGTGCCTGAGGGCGTGGGAATGTCTGGGACTGGGTGGTCAGGTCAGCTGAAGGAGTGGGGCTGGCTGAAGGGGCATCTGAGGGAGGGACAAGGCTGTCAGCCTGCCCCCCGCCCCCGCCGTCAGCCCTCTCCCCTCGCCCCAGTGGGCCCACTCCCTCCACCCGCAGAGTACCTGAGGGCCGCAGTGCATGGCGGGGGGAGCCAGGGCTGCGGCTCCTCTTCCCGGGCTGCAGGAAGGGGTCCCCCAGCAATGCTTGAGCACTGGCTCGGAGACGGGGGTCTGGCTCAAAAGTTCGGAGAAGAAAGGCTTGCGCCTCCGCTGACAGAGAAGGGGGCATTGGCGGATGCACCTTGTACATGCCCACCTGGGAAGGGTCAGGGAGGACAAAGGTCAAGGTCAGAGGAGTTTGGGGCTCCGTCTGTCCCCATCCCACCTCATGAGCCAGGCTGTGAGAAGTCTCACCTGAAACATGGCAGCCTGTGGGCTCCCTAGCTCATGGAAGGGTGGGCGACCTGTGGCCATCTCGATGACAGTGCAGCCCAGTGACCAGATGTCAGCTGCCTTCCCATACCCTCGTGGGCCCTGGTCAATGATTTCTGGTGCCATATACTGTAGGGTCCCTAGGGCAGGAGCAGTAGCAGTAATGCTCACCTAGGCTCTAAATGATGTGTGTGGGGGGGGGGTCGCTCTCATCTTCTAGCCACCTGCACCAACCCTGAAGTCTGTCATCCAAACAATTCCTGTCACCTACCCTGCTGGTAGGTGACATCTATCCTGAGTTTTCCTCCCTCATCTTAGGTTCCATCACATTCCAACTCCTTCACCCACAGTAGGTTCCATCACACATCCTGGACAGCATCACCCACTCTGAATCCCATCACACACTTTTGCCCATATCGACTCTTCTGGGCTCTGTTTTAGTTACTAAATTCACCACAGCAGCTACTCAAGCTCCAGTTCTAGATCCTGTCACCTCAGCCCGCCTCAATCACTGGCGGTTCTGTGCCCCATTAGGGTTCTAACTCCATGGCCAGGAGAAACACCATTCCCTGGAAGGCCCTAAGGGTCCTTCTGTCCCAGCGCAGCATCCCCACTCACCACCCCACACCCCACTACCTGTGAAGGTCTCAGTGCAGGGTGTGATGCCTGCCAGCCTCTTGGAGGTGCCAAAGTCAGAAATCTTGAGCAGCCCACTGAAGGTGTTGATCAGTACATTGTCCCCCTGAGTAGAGCAGACACAGTGGACATCAGGCTGGGCTCCTGGTGGCGGAACTGGATCCTCTCCTGGGATCCCATCTCCTACAATCACAGCCTGACTCTGCCTCTATCGACCTCCTCCCTCTGCCATCCCACTTATGAGCCCCTGGGAGCTGGCACCTGGTTTGGGTTCAGGTCTGAAGTTCTCTCCTTCCCTAGGAAGTCTCCTTGCTGGATTCCCCATCCTTTGCAAAGGGGTCTGCATTCTTAATATAAACTGCCGGCCTCTGTCTAGAGCCAAATGTCCTCTCCCCCTCCTCCAGCAAGCCAGGGTGGGCAGCTACAGGACTTGCCTTGATGTCTCGATGCACTATGCGGTTGTCGTGCAGGTAGCTGAGTCCCTGCAGGATCTGGCGGGTGTAGAAACTGATGGTGCTCTCGTTGTCCTGCAGGGGTCCCCACACGGAGCGCAGCAAGGAGGACAGGCTGCCTAGGCAGACACAGTCCAACATCAGCACTGGCACCCATTTACTCCAGCCCTCAGCTCTCTGCTCAAGGCCAGGCACACCCATGCCACCCCCCAGACCCCATCACCGCCCAGCTGCACTGTGTCAGCTAATTATGGGCTACACCACACCCACATGGTAGGATTCATTGTCCCCTAGGGTTCTCCACCCCTACGTGGCTCCATCCCTATGGCCCACACTTCCAGTTCCACTGCCATCCCACACAGGGCACGTACCTCCGGGCACTTCCTCCATGAAGATCTTGAGGTAGCCGCCCTGGCTGGTCGAGCCCAGGTAGCGCACGATGTTCTTGTGGCGAAGGCGTTTGTGCAGAGCAATCTCTTCGTGCAGGGGCTGCGAGAACCTGGGGCAGGAAGGGAGAGGAATAGGCCGCTTTGGGACAGAGGCGCCCACCCAAGTCCAGCAAGAGGCAGGCCACCCCCCAGGACCCAGCCCAGCCCCAAGCCCTCTCTGACCTCCACCTGATCACCCAGCCCACCGCCCCTCCAGACCCTGGGGCCGCGGGGGTTCCCTGCCATTCTGCCCCCACACACACACCCCACCCCCGCCTGGGCCCCTCTGCCTCCGACCCCCTGGCCTCGTGGCCCCGCCCGCGCCCACGCTCCACACCTGCTGTCACGCTCGGGGATCTCCTTAATGGCGATGCGCACCCGCGTGTGCCGCTCGCGGCCCGCGTACACCACCCCGTACGTGCCCTTGCCCAGCACCAGCCGCTGGCCCGTCTCCGTGTACTCATAATCAAACTGCAGGGGGGGCGGAGACGGGGTTCAGCCCGTTGGCCTTGCCCCTCCTCGCGCTCCCAGGCCCCTTCCTCACCTCCAGCACCTCCCTCACGCCCTCCGCCTCCTCCGAGGGCGCCGTGGAATCCGGATTCGTCACCAAGGCTTGGATCAGGCCGCAGAACCTGTGGGTGGAGGTCAGGCCGGCGGGAGGGGCTCCTTGGGTGGGATCTCTCCCCTCCCAGGCCAGGAGCACCCAGGGAACACGGCCCTTGGTTTCCCCCCTCACCATCACTACCACCCCCCACCCCGCACCCCGCACCCCGGCACCCCGAGAAGCTGCGCACCACCGGCAGTGCCCGGCGCTGGGGAAGCACAGCTGGACGTCCTGAGCCGGGGGAAGCGCATAGAGGAAGCAGCAGCGCTCGTCCCTCTTGGAGGAACTGGGAAGGGATGAGGAGCCACAGTGAGTGTCCTCCGGCCCGTAGCACCCCCACACCGCACTCCACCCCAACGCCCCAGGTCTCCCCTCGCACCTGACCCCGCAGATGGAGGCCACCGGGAAGGTCCAGCTGGAGGGAACGTCCTAGGAGAAGAAGCTGGGTCTGAGGGGAGAGTCAGGGGACTGGGTTTGGGGATGGGAGAAAGGTTCCAGAGAAGGGGTGCACAGCGGTGAGTGGGGGGCCTCAGCGACTTCACCTGGGTTTCTGGCTCCAGCAGACTCAGGGTCACCGCGCTAACGGGATCAGCACCCTGAATCTCAAGCCTCCCAGGCAGCAGCACCTTGTTCATCTCCAGGACCAGCACCTGCAGATGACGAGGAAGGGGGCAGGTGAGAAGGGGCCCGCTCCTCTCCTAGGCCCCACACCCCCACTGGGCAGCCTCACCAAGCACTGGTCCCCCTGGGGACAGGCCGTCTTGAATGGCTGACAGGACTGCAGCAAGAAGTGGAGCCAAAAGTGGGCACGGTGTGGGGGTCCTTCCGGAAGCTCTAGCATCGGTCTGAAGTGCTGGTACAGCAGGAAGGTTTCCATCATGGACACCAGGTACCTGCAGGCACAGGTACCCTGTGCTCAACTCAGCCCCAGCCCCAGTTAGCACTGCCAGGGGGAGCAGACTGGCTTGGCTGTAGCCTGAACATGGGCGCTGGGTGCACCAAGCAGTGGTCTGGAAGAGGCCAGGTCATTGGCTAGAATGCCAGCGGACACGCAGCCTGGGCCCGGCCGAGACTAGAGAGGGGCCCACCTACCATATGGGAGCATTGAGCTTGTACAGCTGCTCTGCAGCCAGAGCCACCTGGGCGAGGTCATTGGCGAGGATCTGAGCTCCCAGGTAGAAGCCTACGTCCCAGTAATACTGCATCTTCTCCACGCAGCCTTTTCGGGCCAGCAGGCAGCCCAGCTTCATGCCTGGGAGAGAGGAGTATGGGCCCTAGGGAGTGTGGTTGCAGGTTTGAGCAAAGCATAAGTGTGGGCCACAACATCCAAGTGGGCAGGACCATAGAAACAGGTGAGGGGTGCCTGGGTGGCTCAGTCAGCTAAGTGTCCAGCTCAGATCATGATCTCAGGGTTGTGAGATCAAGCCCCACATCAGGCTTCAGGCTCCGTGCGGAGTCTGCTGGAGATTCTCTTTCTCTCTCTCCTTCTGCCCCTTTCCCTACTCTCCCTCCCACTCTCTCAAAAATAAATAAATAAATCTTTAAAAAAATAAAAGATAGGAATAGGTGAAAACTTAGGTATGACTCTCAGGTGGGAGTAGGAGCTCAGGCACAAGGAAGGTTTGGGGAACAAGTGTATGTTGAATTCAATGTGTAGGGAGTGCAGGTGTGGGCTTGGGAACACTGTGGCCTCAAGGGCTCATGAGGACCCAGGATGGGTATGAGGGTCCAGATGGGGATTCAGGAAGAATAGGTCCAAAGGGGGGCAAGGCCAGTCCCAGCTCCAGCCCAGTGTCCTCTCTGCCTGGGCTCTGTCCTGGCCCTTCTGAGGCCTGCTGGTGGGAGAAGGGGTGCAGGACAGGGACTCACCTATTAGCCGGAGCTCCTCAGAGTCTTCAAAGCGCTGCCCAGCAGCAATGAGCAGCACAGCTGCGTTGATCCCCGAGTGGAGGCTGGGCTCTACGTCAAAAGCCTTGCGATACCTGGGATAGGGGGTAGAGACTCAGGGCCAGACTGATGCCCACAACCCCGTCCTTCAGCCCACTGCCCACTCACTGCTGCCCCTTACCAGTGATACGCCTGCTCCCGATGCCCAGCATCCTGGAAGCCAGAGCTAAAGAACATGTCCTTGTAGACACGGCCACACATGCAGTATAGGTCAGGGGCCACAGACCCCTCCCCCTGCACCAGTGGCAGCAGCACAGCCAGTGCCTTCTCCCGGTCCCCAGGCCTGTTCCTCCTAGGGAAAGGGGGAGATAGAATGGGAACTTACGGATGGCCCTGCCCCAACTCTGTCCAGGAACCCCAAGACCCTGAACAGCAGGGACCCTTCCAAAGGCCTGACCATAATGAGCCCAGAATAACTGTGACTCTGGTCAGCATTGACCTTTCTAGAAGTAATAATCCCAGATAGAGGTGATTCCTAGCAGCTCTGACTCTGAGGGACAGTGACTGTGGAAGCTGTGACCACTCCAAGGACAGCGGCACCATCCCACCACACCCCAGGCAGCAGTAATAGAACAACAGGGACCATCTGACATCAGTGTGACCCTGGTCAGTCAATTCCCTGAACAGCCCTGATCTCAGACTGCAATGACCTCACATAGCAAGACCCACGTCCCCAAGGGGGCTATGACCTGAACCGTGCTCTGTCACTCACCGGTTGAGGGCAAACGTGTAGTGGAAGCAGATGTTGTGCTGCTCGGCCACGTCACAGGTGGGCAAGGCCTGCAGTGTCTCCACCAGCTCAATGATGGCTGAGTAGTCCTGCGGGAGGGAATGGCGCACACTGGCACGGTGGCCTCTAGTGGGTCCCATCGCCCCTGGACCCAGAGGAAGACCTTGAGTTGAGATCCCCTCCCATCCCTGACACTCCATCTACCCACCCACCATACCTGAGGCCCGGGAGGTAGTGTAGACACCACACTTTACACAGAACCTGCTGTGTGCCCCACCTTCCCTACTGCCCGGGGAGACAGTGACATGATCATTCTCTACTACGGATTAGGAAACTGAGGCTCAGACACATCAGACAGCCAGGAGATGGACTCGGGTTTTCCTGACACCGAATGCCGCTGCCCTGCCTGCCTCTCTGAGCACCACACACCTGCACGTCGCGGTAGGAGAGCAGCAGGTTCATGATGATGTCGGGGCTCAGCAGCTCCACGCTGTCCAGCCTCCGCTGCAGGCGAGCCAGCTCCTGCCGCAGCTGCTGCCCGGAGAACCGCTCCCGGGCCCGCCGGATGTCCTGCCGAATGGTCTCTCGGAAGTAGCCACTAAGGCCCCCAGCAGAGGAGGGAGGGGGAGAGCGTGATGGGGCCTGTCCCTCAGCCCCAACCTGCTGTGCCCTCACCAGCCTTGTCCCGGTGCACCCTCCCTGCACCCCATTACCAAGAGTCCGTGGGTGTGGTCTCCAGCAGGCGGGCGAGCCGGCCCACCAGGGGCGTTAGCAGGGCCTCGCTGCCCACCCCTGCCTGGACTAGCCCATCAGCCAGGCCTCTCAGGAGGCCCGCATCACCGCACAGCACCCGGCCACTGGCTGTCACCACATAGGGGATCAGTGTGTAGCTGCCAACACAGTCCTGGTGGGAGGGAGGCAGGAGTCAGTGCGGGTCAGAGGTCAGCACCAGGCAGGGATTAGAACAGCTGAGAAGGGGCATACTTCACGAAGGCTGGCAATAGGGAACAGAGGCCACCCGGATGTCAAGAGAATCAGAGAGGTCAGAGGTGACTGAGGAGGCCAGGAATGGTAGTGGAGAGTGGAGGTCAAAGGGTAAATTGGAGTAAAGGGTGGATTCTGCTCACCGAATTCTTCTGGAAAACGTCTTCCTGCAGGGGGACAGTCAGATTGGTATCGTAGATAGGCCCCAACCCAGCCTGCCCCCCACCAGCCACCTGGCCACCTACCCGAAGGGCCTGCAGGTCAGGGAGGTCAGCCTGGGAGCAGAGGAGCACGTTGTTGGTCATGCTGAAGCTCTCACGCACACCAAGGTGGTAGAAGAGGGAGGGCTGCGCCAGGGAGCTGCTCACCTCCAGTACTACCACGTCTGCGGGCACACAGGTGCACGCCCTGAGCCCCGCAGCCTAGCGGGTGGGGGAGGAGTCTGGGGACCCCTCCTGGCTCAGATGGCCTTCCCACGTGACCCCAGCAGGGTCCAGTTTTGCTCTGGTCTGTTTCCCCTTTCTAGATCCCTCTGGCTCTCATACAGAACTGATGATATCTGTGGTGTTGCGGGAGAGGATTGGGCTCAGTGGGCTGGGACCCTCATCCCACTGTTCCAGAACCTGTGGGCACTCAGCACCGAGAAGAGGAGGCGGGCACCAGCCACCAGCCTGTTCTAGGCCATGTGAGAGGCAGGTGTTGCCCAGACACAGACGTCCCCTACCCTGCGAACTCAGCGCAGTCTCTTGAAAGAGGGGCCGGCACCAGCAGTGTGTAGACAGTGCTGCGCCTGTGTGGGGGGCTGTTTCTATTTCTGTGTGTGACAGTGTCTGCGAGGGCCTGTGTGAGTCAACACATGTGCGATTTGCGAGTCTAAGGCCGTGTGTGTCTTTGCGTCCTCGACGTCAAGTCAGCCTTCATTTTTAGGCTGCGATTTTAGGGCCATCAGGCAAGGTCGGTTGCCAGACTCTTGGAGGAACAAATAAGTGTCAAGGGCGAGACGTCCGGGGCGGCGGAAGGGAGGGGTGACGGGCGCGGGAACGGCCACCTTTCTAGCCCCGCCCCCTGGCGACCCCGCCCACTACCTCGCCACTTCTGGGACCTCAGAACCCAAGCGCCCCCGCCTAGAATCCCGCACCTGTGGGCCCCTTCGTGTCTCTTTCCCCCTCTCTAGCCCGATCCTCGGAAGCAGCTACCGGCCCTGAACTCCGGCCCCCAAGCACGGCCCCTGTCCCTAGTCCAAGTTCCCTCCCAGGATCCGCTCTCACGAGCTCCACGCCAGATCGCCTTCGGCCCCACTCTTGAGGTCCCACGCTCCGCCCCGCTCCCAGCCTCGCCGAACTCCCCACCCCGCTCCCCAGGCACCGGGCCAACCCCAGAGGGCTTTAGCCCCAACCCTGGACCCCGGGGGCTCCGGGCCCGCAGCCAGTAAGTCCCAGCCCACGCCCGGCTGCGCCCCAGATCCCAAAGCCACTCTTATGGTGACTCTGCCTCGAACCCCTCAGCCTAGTCACCTTGTGTCCCCCAGACCCTACACCCATCCCGGGGTCTCCCCGGATCGCCGAGCCCCGCCCCGCTCGGCCCTCTCCGGGCCCCCAAGCCCCGCCCCGGCCCGGCCCCGCCCCCGGCGCGCGCTCACCCGCGTTGTAGAAAGAATCCAGCGCCGCGGTGTCGCCCAGCGCCAGCGTCCCGAAGGGCAGGCTGCAGAGCTCGGGTCGCGCTCGCGGCCCGGGGAGCTGCGCGCAGGCCTCGCGCAAGCAGCGCAGGGGCAGCGGCTCGGCCTCGGCTCCCGCCTCGGGCTCCACGCCGGGCTGCGGCTCCCGGGTCAGCACGTAGACCACGCGGAGCGGCCGGCTTCGCGCGCAGCCCCGGCCCGGGGACGCGGCGGGGGGCCGGCCTCGGCTCAGCGCCTCGGCCAGCGGGTCCTGCCAGCAGCTGCCGGCGCGCTCCAGGGCTCCGGACCGCACGCACCGCCCTGCCGTGCTAGGGCGCTCGGGCGTCGGGCGGCCGGCTCCGGGCACCCGGGCCGGGACAGGAGCCAGCGGCTACGGATCCAGGGAGCTCAGCAATCTGGTACGGGATCTGGAAACCCAGACTCGGCCAGAGGTCCTGTTCCGGGAATCTGGAACCCAGGGCGAGATCCGAGGTCCGACTTGCAAGGTCCTGAGGATCCCAAGTCGGGGACTGGGTCCCGGGAATCTGGGGCATCCAGTGACCCGCGGCTGAGTCACGTAGGGGATCCCGGGAATCGGTCCAGCCGCGTCCAGCACCCGGACACCGCAGGAAAGAGTCTGCCTGCCTCTCCCCTGCCCTCACATGTAGGCCGGGCCCAGCCCTTTCCCGGCCCACTGGGAAAGCTCCACCCTCGGCCCTGGGGCAGCGCCCCTCCCTAGCGGCCCGGGACTTGGCTTGGCCTCTCCCCTCCCTTCTCTCCCGGCAGAACCTCCTGGCGGCTTCCGGAACCGCCTGTGCCCCTGTGCAGGGCAACCGGTGTGGGCCGCACAGGCCAGGGCTAGGGGGACGTGTGAACCGCGGGACCTGCCCTGCAGGGACCTGTTGAATGAGTGGATCTCCAGAGACAGCAGGGTGTGCGGAACACAGCGAGGAGCCGACATCCCCCCCCCCCCCCAGCTGTGCAGGCAGGGAGGGACTAGAGTGGGGCCCGCCAGGAACCTGGTGCTTGGCATCTGAGCCCCGGCCTCTGCCCTTTTGCCAGGGGGCTGCTTTCCCCCAGAATCCCATCTGACCTTTGACCTCCACCCAAACATGACTAGGGGACCTGAGTCCCCACATTTCTCTGCCACCTGAAGAAGAACCAGAAACCAGAAACCCTTGAGCTACCACACCTGCACAGCTCCAAAACCCCCTGGCCTTCAGTGTGAGCTAAGGAGGCAGCAGCCTGGTGTAAACCTCGGTGTAAACCTCGGTGGGTTCTGAAATCAGGAACTGGAGACTCAGCTGCAAGATAACTCAGCTCGGTGACAGGGCAGCATGCAAGCCCAGGACTCCCTGCCGGACTGCAGTTATCATAGTCTCAACTGTGTGTTGCTCTGCCACTTTCTAGAATGTGCTTGAGAACTGCTACCCTGTGGAAGACAAACATACCTTCCCTGGCTTGACTCTGAGTTCAAACTAGCCCAGAATGGGACAGGCAAGAAATAGTAGAGAATGAGAACTTGGCTTACAAGAGAGGTGGCAGTGAGGGGGAAGGGGGCACAGATGGCCTAGAAGCACAGGTATGTGCCAACTGGGTGAGACGCTACACAGGTCGGCCCACAAAAGCATCCACTTATAGGACCTGGAGGGCACCAGAGTGCTATCTGTGGATGCTTGAATCCTTCCAAGTCCTCCACTACATGCTCCTCTGGCCTCGGCTTGCACATCTCCAGAGATGGAAGCCTCACTACCTTACGAGGCCAACCCTTCCATCTTCCTGACTGGAAGGAAAGTCTTCCTTGAATGAAACTGAACTCTGTGTCTCTGCTCTGCCCTCTTGAGTTTTTCCCAGTAACTGGAAGAGTCCTACAAGTCAGGAAAGGGTTAACATGTTTTAATTTTTAAATGTGGGCAGGAGAGCAGAGGCAGTTAGCCACAGGGAGGGTAGCTGAAGGTCCGGAAGCTGCACGGGAGAGATAAGGGGACTGGCTGACATTGTATCCTAGTAAGCATCATGTGAACCTTGCAGTAAGGGTGGCCCATGCCCTGGCCTGAGGCCCATTGATGCCATACTTGTGAGCAGTGGCCTCTGACATTGGGTAGCATCCACTGAAATTGGACTGGCAGTGTGATGTGTACCACCTGGCACCGTGGATGATCACAGCACATGCTTACATCATGGTCAGCATCGTAGGTGGTAAAGGGCTTCTGGTTGTGGCAGCTCGGGGAGTCCCCCGGCAGGGAGGCGATGGAGGCACCCTGGGGCGGGACACCGTGCCTGGAATCCTTGAAGAGACAATCTTACAGGAGCCTCAGAGCAACTGTGGGGCGGACGTCATCAGGTCCCAGGAGAAAACAGCAGCACCAAGGAGCCAGAGTCTTTTCCCAAGGTCACTGGGCCCGTCACAGGGGTACTGGGACTTGAACTCAGTACTGTGGCTCTAAAGCTACTAGCTCCTCCCCATGCCTTGCCCCCTCCCAGAATCCCCAGTTCCCACTAACAGCCTGAACAACTCAGCCTGAGGGGAGGGGGGACTGGAAGGGCTTTCCCAATGCCTGGGCCTGCAACGAGGATCCTGGGGCACCTCCTCATAACCACTTCCCTCTTGGAAGTCTCACAACAGTCACTGTTACTCTGAAAAAAACAAAAAACATAAAAAAACAAAAACCCTTCCCTGCTTCCTCTTCTGAAGCAGATAACACAGGCATGCAGCAGGACCTCAGATGGCTCCCGCAGCCTCCCTCCCTGCCTCCTTGCCCGTTTTACTGGGGAGGAAACTGACACGGAGGTGACTTACCCAAGGTCACATGATTAGTAAATGAAAGATCTAGATTTGAACTCAGGACTCTTTGCCTCCAGAGCCCAAGATCTTCACTCCTGCACCACTCTGTCTCATGATTGCCATTTCTCAAATGAGCAGACGGAGGCCCACAGAGGGGAAGGGATTGCCCTGGATCATTTACGAAGGTCATGGTAGCGCTGGGAAAGGATCCAGCCTCCCTCACCTTCTTCTCCAACTCCAGGCCCACCTCAGGCTCACTCGCCTGCACTGCCCTCTGAGAACTTGTCCAACACCAGCTGGTAGCCATCTGCCTCCCCAAGGAGGTGGAAGGCCTCATGGGGGCAAAGGTGTGTTCGCCAATAAAGTCTTCCAGCTCCCCCTGCAGCTCCCAGGTACCTGGGGGTAAGGAGGAGGCAGGGATGGAGGGGTCCCCAGATCCCAGGGTGGGGATTCAGAGTGCCAAAGAAATGCCCCCCAGGCTCCCTGGGCCCTGCTGGCAACTTACCCTGAAGAGTGAGCTGGTGCAAATTCTCATGCCCCAGCCAGAATTCAGATTCTTGGCTCCCCAAACCTGCTTTATAGGAGAACCAAGAGCAGAAGAAATCCACAGAAACACCCTGTCGCTTTTGGAACACTTAGGGAGACAGAGAAGGCCAGCACAGCAGCCATTGCTCCCGGCTGGACAAGAGATGAGGAGAAGCAGGGGGTGGTGGCGGCAGAGGGTAAGCACACTGTGAGGGGGCTCCTCTTTGGATTGGGGGCTTGTTGATAACGTGTGAGTCCGAGTGATCTTTGCTCGTGAACAGTGATGAACTCGTTCCCCTGACATTCCGCCCCCACCGCAGTGCGCCCTCCATGGTGCAGCCTGAGTGCTTTCCCTAAAACAAAAATCTGACTGGGTCCCTTCTCTGCTTACAATGCTTCCATGGCTCCCCATTGCCTCCTGTGCTTCTTGGTCAGCCCTTCAGAGCCCTCCATGAACTGGCCTTTCTAGAAGCCCTAGAAGCTTCATGCTTGACCTACACCAGTACATCACCTACATGCCTGACCTCTTACTGCCCTCAGCTCATTCACACGATTTCCTCAAACCCTCTTGTACTCTCTGCCTCCCTGTGTGTTTGTCTATCCCTCTACCTGGAACGTCCTCAGCTCCCCATCTAGCTGGAGAACTTCTACACAGCCTTCAAGGCCCTTTCAAATGGCATCTCCCCTGTGAGGCCTTCTGAGACTTCTTCAGCCCCTCTGGGAGCTCAGGAAGCCCTGGTCAGTGGGGGACTAGGAGGCAGGCCTTGCTCCAGTGGGCTCTGGCTCCCCCTAGAGGCCAAGAGGAGAAGTGCCCATTGGGCCTGGCCTCTGAGCCCTTTGAGCCTCTCTGACACTCACCCGTTTTGGTGTCCGTGTCACAAAAAAATCTAGGAGGGCTCTGCCCTCCAGTAGGCACAGATTGCACCAGCCACTCAACGTGCCATGCCGGCTCAGCAGCCCCTAGCAGCTTCTGGGCCTGGGGAAGGGGAGATGGGCTGAGGGGAGTCGCCAAGAGGGCGTCGCCAACCCTCACCCTGCAGGCAATGGAACAGGCCAACAGTGGGATCCCAGGAGCCCTCTCGGCTGGCTCGGCTAGGTCGGGCCCCTGAAGAGGGCTCTATGGAGGGCTGAGCCATGTCTGGCAGCTGGCCGACACCCCAGCACCCCGTGATGCCAAGTTCCTGGCTCCTGTGAAGGCTGCCTCCTGGAACACAGCAGGTTCTCTGGATCTCCTGCCCTAGGAAAAGACAGAGTGTTGGCTCTGAGGTCTGAGAACTTCCAAAGCCCACAAACCAGAGGGGAGGGTGCCCAGACCCCTGTCCTAATCCTTCCTGCTTCTCCCAGCCTTCCATCCCCCTGGAGGGCAATCATAGTGGATTGCACAACAGCAGCCAAGCAGAGACACCCCTCTGTAGTCCTGGGGACAGAAGCAAAGGAAGCAGAGGCGGCCTGTAGTCCCACACATTCCCAGACTCACCCTTGGGCTGAGTGGCCACAGGGCTGACCTGGGGGAGTGGGCATATCTCTTTCAGACCCCTCTGCGGTTCTCTTTCCATCTCCAGAGTCCAGCTATCAGGACTCTTGCCTCCAGAGCTGCCAAGGGTAGAGGGTTTGCACCATTTGCATCTATTTTTGCATAAATTTACAACGCAGAGCCCAGATTCTCACCTTCCTATCCTGCTCCTTGAGGCTAATGTGCCTGGATGGGAGATAGACACCAGGGAAGGAGTGAGGGTTGGTACGGAGGGCACCCTCGGCTGCTACCTGGGCAGCTGGGGGAGCTGGGTTCTTTGGCGGCCTGGCTTCCCCAGCAAGAGGAGCAAAAGGGAGAATAGGGTCCACAGTAGGCCCATCTTACTGGTGCCCCTGAGGGAGGATGCCTATAAAGGGGCCAGGCTGGTGGGAGGACATGAAGCAAGACTTCTGCCCCTTGTCCCTCAGAAGGGGCACCCCACCCAGGCTAGAACCAGCAGGGGGTAGAGGCATTTCCTCCCTCAGCCCCTGTGGCCAGAACGGAGTCCAACTTCTGATCCTGGCCTCCAGACCTTTGGATTTGCACAGGGTGAATTGCCTTTGCACCTTTGCTTGTTCTGGGCCTTCCATCTGGAATGCCCTCCTTTCCATCTCTACCTGCGAAGCACCACCTGTCTGAAGGTCCGGCCCTACGGCCATCTCCTCCAGGGGTCCTTCCCTGGTCCTTGTCAAGTGTTGTGACCACTACACCTACTGTACTCCCCGGGTCCTGCCGGGGATGCTTGTGTGTTGGCTCTGGTCCTGACACAACCCGGCTCCTAGTCATTATTGGCCCTGGGCTATAGGCCTGGCACAAAGCAGGCACTCAATAAATATTGGTGAAATGAATGAATAAACAAGGAGAAACTGAGGCCCAGAGACAGGGCATGGCTTGTTCACTGCCTGGCACTTCTATGCCCAGGGCCACAGAGATTCTGTTCAAGCCTCCCACCAGGAGGAGACATTCTCGGCAAAGTGACCTCATGCCCACTCGCAGGTCCGCTGGGGAGCCCCCGGCAGCACCTAGGAAATAGTTGCTAATACAGGCAGGCCATTGAGTTGGGCAGACCGTGCAGGGCAGGCCGGGAGGCTAGGAGGCCAGTGAGTGGGCAATAGCCACAGTGCAGATGTGGGGGTTGAGGTCTGAGCTGGGGAGGGACCTCGGGTGATAGGAGAGGAGAGGGATGGCTCATTCACTTGTTTGCTTACTCATCCATTCACTCATTCGTTCATTCATCAAGCCTTCCTTGAAGGTCTTCTCTATGCCAGGCCCAGTGCTTGTGGGGGCGGGGAGGGCTGAGGTACCAGGGGGTGTCAGGGAAGGTGGAGGCCAAGTTCACCACATGGGATGGAACCATGAGGACTCTCTGGGATCATGAAATTCTAATTTCAGGGATCTCTCCTCTCCAAACTCTCCCACAAGTGTGCCAAGATCTGCAGACAAGCCCAGTTATCATGTGAAATTTTTTTTTCAAAGATTCATTTATTGGGGGATCCCTGGGTGGCTCAGCGGTTTAGGGCCTGCCTTTGGCCCAGGGAGTGATCCTGCAGTCCTGGGATTGAGTCCTGCGTCAGGCTTCCTGCATGGAGCCTGCTTCTCCCTCTGCCTGTGTCTCTGCCTCTCTCTCTCTCTCTCTCTGTGTCTCTCATGAATAGATAAATTTTTTAAAATCTTTTAAAAAATAAATAAAAGATTCATTTATTTATTTGAGAGAGAGAGCATGAGCAAGAGAGGCAGAGGGAGAGGGAGAGGGAATCTCAAGCAGACTCCATGCTGAGCCCAGAGCACAATATGGGACTAAATCTCAGGAACCTGAAATCATGACCTGAGTGGAAACTGAGAGTCAGATGCCCTTAAAAAAAAATTTTTTTTTAAATGGGTACCTGGCTGGCTCAGTTGGTAGAGCATGCTACTCTTGATCTCGGCCTCATGAGTTCAAGCCCCACATTAGGCATAGAGATTACTTAAATTAAAAAAAAAATTATCATGTGCTGTTTATAATCAACATGGGGGCACCTGTGTGGCTCAGTCAGTTAAGGGTCTGACTTCAGCTCAGGCCATGATTTTGGAGTGCTGGGATCAAGCCCCATGTGGGGAAATCCCTGCTCAGTGAGGAGTCTGCTTGTCTTTCTCCTGCTCATGCTAATCAAATCTTTAAAAAAAAAAAAATCAACATGGAAGTGAGCCAACTGAACACGGATAGGATACAGGCAAATAAAATATCACCATCTGGACAAGTCATAGGGCAAATCAGATCTCTAATGAAAGGGGCAAAGTTTCAGAACAACATGTATAGCAGGACCCCACTTTGTATTTTTAAAATGCTGAATGTGGGGGTGCCTGGGTGGCTCAGTTGGTTGAGTGTCTGCCTTCGGCTCAGGTCATGATCCTGGAGTCCCAGGATCGAGCCCCACATTTGGCTCCCTGCTTAGCGGGGACTCTGCTTCTCTGACCCTTCCCCCTCTCGTGCTCTCTCTCTCTCTCTCTCTCTCTCTCACTTTCTCTCAACTAAATAAAATCTTTTAAACATTTTTTTAAAATGCTGAATGTGTGTACGTATGTTGTAAATTTACAAAAAAAGGCCTGAAATGTACTGTTAAGCACAATTATTTCTGGGGAGTGGGACCAGGGGAAAGTGTTTCTCACTCTTCATATACATTTCCTTATAGTCCTTTTGTTCCCTACAGGCATTTACTACTTTGGAAAAAAACAAACATCCGATAAAGAAATTTCCATAAGTGAGTGGAAAATCGAGGGAGGTGGGGGTATTTTCTCCCTCTTTCCCTGGAAAGACTGGGTATTATCCCTGCCAGCACTTAAGTTCTGGGAGGAGAAGCCAGGGGAGGGTGATCCAGGCAGGAGAAACTGCATGTACAAAGGCTTGGAGAAGAGAGAAAGCAAGACAGGCTGGGTAACAAGAGGGAGATTCAAGTATGGAGAGAGGGGTGCTTGCAGGGGAGGCTGATGTCTGGGATGGGGGCTTTGATGGAAGAGAGTGGAGGGGTGAGGAGGTGGACTGTATGGCATGTGGATGGTGGCATGACGTGTGGGCAGGTGAGCCATGAGGCCAAGCAGTAACCAGAACTGCTCGTGGGCCCAAGTGTCCCTCAGAGCCTGTCCAGCTGGAGGGCAGGGAGGCTGGGCCTGGGGGGGGCAGAAACACTAAGGCTGTGCGGGCTGCACAGCTGGAGGGTGATGGGTGCCCTGCAATGTAGGTGGGGCACGTGCACCGGCTCTGAATCTGCCCCACATCCCATTGAGATGGACACTGCTGTTACCCCCCTTCACAGATGGGGAAGCAGGACCAGAGCTGGGAAATAACTTCCTCCAGTTCACAGAGCAGAGCGGTCGGGCTCCACAGGCCGGCCACGCCACTGCCACCATTACCTGCTATGGCCTCTCTGCTTCCTAGGACAATCATGGGATGAAATCAGATAACACTGCCAGACTCTTAGCCACATGCCCTGTTTCCAGCAAATGCCCAGCAGCAGGAGATGTTATCAGTCAAGGAAGACTTCTGGGCGGGGGTGGGGGGGTGGGGATGAGGGGGGAAGGGGGAAGAACTGGCATGGGAGGGCACAGGCTTTCCAGAAGGGCCTGAGTGAGGAAGGCCGGAAGTGCAGAAATGGCTGTTGAGTCCTAGGGGCATCTCCACCATGGCACTGGGGCGGAGACCTAACTTTAGGAGCCAAGAGAGCCTAGAGATGCCTCTGCAGGGAAATTCTGAACTTCTGCTTATTCTGAGTCAGAAAAACCTTGCTTCGGGGCACCTGAGTGGTTCAGTCAGTTAGAGGTCTGCCTTCAGCTCAGGTCATGGTCCCAGGGTCCTGGGATTGAGCCACTACATCAGCAGAGAGCCTGCTTCTCCCTCTCACCCCTGCTCATGTGCACGACACCCCCCCCCCCCAAATACATGAATAAAATCTTTAAAAAAAAAAAAAAGAAAAGGAAAGGAAAGTCTGGATTCAAATCCCAGTCCTGCCCCATCCCACCGTGTGATCTTGAGCAAGTATACTTACCTTTCTGAATCTCCAAGGACTTATCTAAAAAGGGCTGGGGGCAGGGGGTAAGACAGGGAGAGGGTGAACATGTATAACAAACGAAAATATTTTAAAAGGTGATGGGGCGCCTGATTGGCTCAGTCAGTTAAGCGTCTGCCTTCTGCTCAGGTCATGATCCCGGGGTCCTGGGATTGAACCCCGCATCAGGCTCCCTGCTGAGCAGGGAACCTACTTTTCTCTCTCCCTCTGTCACTCTCCCTGCTTGCGTGCTCTCTGTCAAATAAATAAATAAAATCTTAAAAAAAAAAAAAAAAAGAAAGAAAAGGCAGTAGTAGCAATCCAAGGCTGAATTCCCATTAGGGAGACAATGGCTATACCCCAACCCCTACAAATCCACACACAGCCCAAGACACAGGACATGAAGCAAAGTGCCAGAAAGAGTTGTTTTATTTGGGGGCAGTGCCAGGCCGGGGGGGTGGGAAGAGGCAGGCACAGACCTCGTGTCAGGCAGGGGGCCCACAGGCATGATGGATAAGACAGGAGGTGATTGAAGAATGCTCTCAGCCGCAGGTACCAGGCCCAGGCCAGGAGGGGATGTCACATAGCAGGCACTGAGTCTGCTTGATGGCCCACAGGGGCCAGAAATTGGTGGCCAAAGTTTTTCCCACCCCCAGTGCCTACAAGGGGGCCAAGAGGGGCCTCTTCGTCCTCCTTCCCCTGTGGAATCCAGGCCTGAAGGGGGTCAGATTCTGCAGAGGCCAGACAGAGAGGGCACTCAGGGCAGTGGCCCTGCCTCAGCTGGGCTGAGGGCCCCCACCCCCAGACAGCAGGCAGTGGCTGGAAGAACACACTTTAATGGAGGCTGCAGCAACCCGCCCCACCGCACACACGGCACACGGGGGCCTCGGGGCAGCTCCCCTTCCTCGAGGAAAACCAAACCGCACACATGTCCCATGCTCCTGCCTGCGGCCACGGAGCTGCAAAACGAAGGCTTGCCTGGGCTACCACCTACTGGTTCTCCTCCCTGCTGGCAGCATGAAGGACAAAGACAGGTGGGCTCAGCTGGGCTCTCAGACACGGGTCCAGGCTGAGTCCTGGCCCCAGCCAACAGGGGCAGAGAAAACCCCACAAGTTGAGAAGGGAGAAGTGTGACTCACGTGGGTGACGTCAGGAGGAAGACAAGGCCCTTAGGGCTGCCCCATTGAGAAGAGAGTGCAGTGGGGAGTGGGGGAAGTGCTGGTGGGCCAGGTACTCACAGTGTCTGGTAGGTGCTGTCCTTGGCCTTGAGGAAGCGTAAGATGAAGAAGGCCGCTGCCTGCAGGCTCAGCACCAGCACGACACCCCCAATGAAGCTGGCTCCATCAAAGCCAGAGCTGTGGGGCTCAGGAACTAGGGGGCTCCCTGCAGAGTCCAGGTCATAGCAGATCGCCGGGGCCCAGGATCCCAACCCCACCCCAGTAACCAGCACAGGTCACCTGGGGGACCCAGTCCTCACAATGGGAGCCTTGAGCAGCAGGCTCAGAAGTTCAGCCCAGATCCAGTGGGCAGTTGGGAAGTGCCTGGCAGGGGAGGGTGGAGCCTGGGCTCCAGCCCTGGCTCTGCTCCCAGTTTGCTCTATGGCTTGATGTCTTTCACATCCTCTTTGGGCCTCAGGATTGCATGGTCCCGATAGCAATGGGCTCCCTTCTAGCCTCCCTACCCACACTGGCCCAGTAGGGTGGCCTTGGGTCTCAGGGTTCAAAGCCTAGCTACAGATGATATCGACCTTTTTCAGGACTCCTAAGTCCTGAGACCCTGGAGTCACCCAATGTCAGAGCCCTTAAAGAAGGAAGAAGTGGAGGCCACACCCTACCAAGTGGATAAATGGAGACTAGGTGATGTATCTTAGAGGGCAAAGCTGGCTTCTGAGGACCAGACTTGTCCAAAGTCACCTCACGGTTAAGGGGCAAGTCACACAGTGTCCCCTGATGTTTCGAAACCTCCCCCCCCCCCCCCCCCCCCCCCGCCATCTTAGGGCCCATGGTTGTCAGGCTGTCTGGGTGGCTCCCAGCTGTGCCACGTTAGCCATCCACTCCCACTAGGGATTTGATTTCAGGCCCTAGGCCAGGTGCCAGGGCAGGGCTGCTGGCAGTGGATCATTCTGGGGCAGTGGAGAGGGGCCTAGCTGGGAGCTAGGTCCACCTCTCAGAGGCTGTAGCTTGTATCAGGGTGTCTGAGAATATGAAGGGTAAAGGGTGGTCCCGGCTACAACTGAGGGGGCCCCAGAAAAGGACACTGGGGGAAAAGGAGGAGAGGGAAGAAATGAGCTGCCCAAGACCGAGCTGGGGCTCAGCCAGAGGGAGCTGAGCCATCAATAATTCAGCCTCCAAGATCAAGTTTCTGGCTTTAATTAACCAAAGCCTCTGCAGCCATCCCTACCAAGCCCAGTGACCTCCAGACCCTGAGGGACAGTGGGAATCAAGGGGCAGAGCTCTTGCTCCTGCTCTGCCAGGAGTCTGCTTTGTGACCCTCTCTGGACCTGGTGGTTGCGGTAGGTAGTGACTGAGCTACACCTCATTGGCGACCTGAGCCGGACACCCTTCAGCACCAAGGGCAGGTCCCGAGAGGGTCAGCCTGAGCTCCCAGAGCTGGTACTGGGCAGAAGGGATGGGAATCCTCGTTTGCTGACTGCTTTCCATGCGTCAGACACTGGGCTAGGTGCTATACACCTGCTCATAAAATTCTCACAGCAACTCCGTGAGGTATTACCCAACCCATTTTACAGATGTGGGAACAGGCTCAGCAGAAGAGTCACAGGGCTGAGGTCATACAGCATGTCAGTGCCTGAGCCCAGCTGTCTTTGCTGGCACCTCTAGTTCTCCCACCACTACCATTCTCCCAGGTAGCACTTACCTGTTGTGACTGTCTTTGGTTCATAGGTGGGGTGGTGGTGGGCAGCTGGAAGACAGGGAATCCATACTAAATCAGCCCTCCCACTCCCTGACTCCCATCAAGACCCCAGCCCCAGCCAACAGCTGGTCTTCTGACTCATATCAGGCCCCCTGTTCCAGGTCCAGGTCCAGCTGACGTACTTTTAAGTCTTAGTTCACACAGTTCCTTCCACCAGATGTGCCCTCCCTCCACCTCTACCTTTCAGAGTCATCTCTGATGACACCTCCTCCAGGAAGCCCTCCCCCACATTCTCTTCTGGACTTCTGATTCTGAAGTCCTCACTGTGTTTTACATTAGGCAAGCTAACTCCTCCATCCCCTCTGCACATCTGTCCTGGATTCTCTGGCTGTGCCAATTTTTAAATGGGGAAAACAGGCCAGAGAGGGGAAGGGGACTTCTCAATGAGCTAAAAGCAGACCTGAAACTGGACCCAGGTGTTCATGAGGACAGTCTGCTCCCTGAGAGAGGCTGATTCCTTCCTGGAGGGCAGGCTCTGTCTGGGGACACCTTAACCCCCCCTCTCCAACTTGGCTTAGGCCAGCAGAAGTCCCCTTACCTGGACACAACTCTGAGCGGTTATAGATGGAGCAACCTTCCTTGACCACCTCAGCTTGGGCCACACAGTGTCCTGGTGGGAGAAGGTATAGGGGAGAGATTTGGAGAGAGGTCTCAAGGCCCTGGGGTTCAGAAGTGGGGGCACTTAATTTGGGGAGGGTGCAGCTCCATACCTGGCTCCTCTGGCCGGCACTGCTCCCACACGCAGCCAGAGAGGTTGTGTGCTTTGTGTCCCTCCACACAGTGCTCACAGAGCTTGAACTGTTTGCAGGCCCCTCGAACAGCTGGCCAGATGTTCATGCGGAGCAGGGCTCCCCGCCCAAAGCCTCGAGCTCCTTTGCCTGAGAGTGGGAGCAACTCCTTGAAACTGAGCTGCAGCCCCCCTTCCCCACTACTGTGGCTCTCACCCCTTTGCACACATACACTCACCTGGAGCCCCTAAGCCCCACTTACACATCTGGAATTTCCACAAACGCATAGTTACACACACCCACAACCTCCCCCACATTCACCCAGAGTCCCCTCCCTTTGCATACACCTGGGTTCCCTGATACGTGTGGCGCTGTCACCCCCAGACACACCTGAAGCCTCTAATCCCCCACATCTGGAGCCTATTACATACCGAGGCTCCACACAGGGCTAGAGCCCCCTTCACCCAACGCTGGAGCCCTGAACTCTCTGGACAGTCCCCTCCTGCCCCCACCTCCCACCCCCAGCCCAAGGGCTCCAGCACGGACGGGCTGGGTGAGGGTACGCTCCGCCTGCCCCTGCCCGGGGTGGGCCTCCAACCAGACCCTGGTCCGCGTTACCAGCCGCAACGAGCTGGGCGCACAGGAGGAGGCAGCAGCAGCCGCCACAGAGCGCGACCCGTAAGGCGCGGGGTCCCGGCGCGGCCATGGGCAGGGCGGGGGCCGGGAGTCGGCGGAGAGCTGGTGCGCGGCGTCCCTCCCCGACTCGTCTCCGCCGGGCTCTGGGGAGCGAGCCCCGGGCAACCTGGGCGGGGCCTGGGCGGGGCGCGGTGGGCGGGGCCTGCCCTGGGGCGGGGCCGGGGCGGGGCGGGGCTCGGACGAGAGGGGGCGGGATCAAGGGCTGGCGGTTCACCTGGTCCTGGGAGCCCGCACCTGCGGCCTCCCGGAAACCGCTGGTTTTCCCTAGAGGTGAGGAAACTAAGGCTCAGAAAAGGTGAGTGCGTAGGCAGAGGTCACAGTGGCAAAGCCTGGATTCGAAGCGAGGTCACTTTCCCGCAGGCTGGGCCTTGTCGCGTGAACGCAACCAGGCCCGGCGACTGGGGGACTGGGTTCAGCTGGCCCCTAGACCCTGTCCACTTCGCTTCACCCCTTGCACCCCACCCTCCTCTGCCCCTCAGCCTCCCACCACACTCTCACTATTTTTTTAAGATTTTATTTATTAAAGAATAATAATAATAAAATAAAGATTTTATTTATGAGAGACACAGAGAGGTAGAGACCCAGGCAGAGGGAGAAGCAGGCTCCATGCAGGGACCCCAACACGGGACTCGATCCAGGGTCTCCAGGATCACACCCTAGGTTGAAGGCGGCGCTAAGCCGCTGAGCCGGTTGGTCTCATTATTAGTAGGACGACTGGGGCTTTCCGCAGCCTTCCCTCCTGTCTCAAGTCCTACCCTGGCACGGCCTCCTCTGGTTCTTTTCTGGCGCTTCTTCTCAGGTTCCTGAGAGCACCTCCTCTTTCTCTCTCCCCCCTCCTCTTTCACCTCCATTCTCCTTTCTCTTCTCTGTTGCCCCTCCTTTTCTTCCATTCCCCTCTTCTTCCCTGGTGGCCTGATTCCTTCCTCAGATCTACCTCTTCTGGAATCCTTCTGGCCATTCCGCTGCCATCGGTTCCCATCTGAAAGCCATCAGGTCTCATCTCCATCTCCAGCCCAGTGGCTCCCTTCCCAGCCGCAACCTGTAACTAATAACATATGGTTCACACTATTGACCACTTACTCTCTGCAGAATATATATTCCACTAAGAGTTTTTACTTGCAGCTTCTCATCTAATGTCCACAACTACCTTCTAGGCGTGGCTTTTGTTATTCCCAGTTTGTAGGCTTCAGAAGTAAAAATCAGGGGGCACCTGGATGGCTCAGTTGGTTAAGTGGCTGTCTTCGGCTTGGATTATGACATCAGAGTCCTGGGATTGAGTACCCCTTTGTATTGGGCTCCCTGCTCAGTGAGGAGTCTACTTCTCCCTCTTCCTTTGACCCTTCCCCTGCTTATACTCTGTCTCTCAAATAAATAAGATCTTTTTTTTTTTTTAAGGATTGTATTTATTTATTCATGAGAGACACAGAGACAGAGAGGCAGAGACACAGACAGAGGGAGAAGCAGGCTCTATACAGGGAGTCCGATGTGGGACTCGATTCCGGGACTCTGGGATCACACCTTGAGCCAAAGGCAGATGCTCAACCGCTGAGCCACCCAGGCATCCCTCAAATAAATAAGATCGTAAAAAAACAAATTAAAATTGGGTGCCTGGCAGACTCAGTCAGAAGAGCATATGGCTTTTGATCTTGGGGTTGGTCTCAAGCCCCATGTTCGGTGTAGAGATTACTAAAATAAATAAACAAACTTAAAAAAAAAAAGTAAAATCACTTGCTCGAGGGCACATAGTTACAATGAGGGGGGCCAGGATGTGAACCCAGGATCCAGTGGGCCCATCTGCTTCCTGGGCACCTCCACCTGAGTGTTTCTCAGGCTCCTAAAACTGTCCCCGTCTCTCTTCCCCACTCATGATACTTCCTTTTTCCTTCAGAACATGTATCAAATGTATAATTAATTACTCTTTTGTATCCTAGGCTGTAATTTCTGTGAAGGCAGGAAACCATGTTTATCTTTTTCTGTAGTTAACTCCCTCTACACTTAAGGACTAACTAAGTAAGTATTTATTAAATAACCATATTGTATCATGTTGTGACTGTGTACATGTTTGTCCTTCTGGTCTGTGAGACCCTCAGGGCCCCCTACTTAATATCATATGAAATGTTTATTTGTAGATTGTCCCTGTTTCCCCATCAGAATGGAAGCTCTGTGGAGAAACCCAGTATTTTCGTTCATTGCTTTCTCCACTGTGCCTAGAACCATGCCTGGAAGATAGCACATGCTCAATAAATATCTACTGAACATTGAAAATGCAGGGATGTGGGGGCGCCACGCTGGCTCAGTTTGTAAGGCATGCGACTCTTGATGTTGGGGTCATGAATTTGAGCTCCGTACGTGGCATGGAGTTTACTTTTAAAAAGAAAGATTTTTTTAAAAGGAAAAAGAAAAGAAAATGCAGGGATGTGGCCAGATCACCTTTCCATCCACAGCACCCACTCAAAGCCCAAGGAATTGTCCATGAATACTGGCTGAATGACCAAGTGGGTCTGTGCTAAGAATGTGTGCGCTGGCGATGCTCAGATTTTTGGGGCTCAGATTTTTGGGGACTGTGCCTCACGGTGGCTCAGCGGTTTAGCGCCGCCTTCAGCCCAGGGTGTGATCCTGGAGACCAGGGATCAAGTCCCACATCAGGCTCCCTGCATGGAGCCTGCTTCTCCCTCTGCCTGTGTCTCTGCCTCTCTCTGTGTGTGTCTCTCATGAATAAATAAATAAAATATTTAAAAAACGATAACTGTGCCTCAGACACACACCCCTCCCAAGAGAGCCTGGGTCCATGGGATTCCCCAGACTAAAGAGAGAATGGGGAGGAAGTCCTACCTGGAAGCGAGTGCTCACAGCCATCTGGTGGTCACCTGGGGAACTGCAAGTATTGTCAGCCCCTGTCAAACTTCCCTCCCAGCCTCTTTTGGGGAGATGGTGATGTTTAGGATAGAATGGAAGGCATTCCTTGGATTTGGTTGCCAGCTTCAGATCCCAGCTCTGCCATTTGCTGTGTGATTTGGGCAAGTCCTTCAGCTTCTCTAGGCTTCACCTATGAAATGGGAAGGCAGGGTTATTGTAAGCCCTGGGATCGGGTCTGGCACCTGGTAGGTGGGAAGGACTGGACTGGGTATTAGTGGTGGGGAGGAAGCAAGGAGGTACGGCAGAGGGCATGAGGGGGAGAGAAGAGGAAAGGGCAGCTCTTTCTCTAGGTAGCAGATCTTTGGGGAAGAGAGACCCAGTTGGCAGTGATGGCCTCCATTGTCCCATTCGCATAGGGCAGTTTTAAACAGCATGGAGAGAGTGCCCATGTGAAAATCCATAGCTTGGGCAGCCCTGATGGCGCAGCGGTTTGGCGCCGCCTGCGGCCCAGGGCGTGATCCTGGAGTTCCAGGATCGAGTCCCATGTCCAGTTCCCTGCATGGAGCCTGCTTTTCCCTCTGCCTGTGTCTCTGCCTCTCTCTGTGTATCTCTCATGAATAAATGAATAAAATCTTTAAAAAAGAAAGAAGAAAGAAAGAAAAAAGAAAGAAAGAAAGAAAGAAAGAAAGAAAGAAAGAAAGAAAGAAAGAAAGAAAGAAAAGAAAGAAAGAAAGAAAATCCATGCTTCACTTGAGTCTCTTGCATCTCTGGGGTTTCTCATGGCTAGAAATATCACTGCACTCCTTTCCTCCCGGGCTTCCTGAGGATCCACTACCATCTTGAAAGACACTGTGACTTTCTGGATCAGGAAGTTTTAGCCAACCAACCAATTCAGTGGAAACATGGTCACTGATGTTCTTCACACTGAGAAGGCAACAGTACCTAAGACAGAACTTTGGGGAAAATCAGCCAAAATGTACAAGACCACACCAGATGTCATCTTTATATTTGGAGTCAGAACCGTTGTGGTGGTGGCATGACAACTGGCTTGGGCATGATTTATAATTCCTTGGATTATGAAAGAAAAATGAACCCAAAGACAGCCTTGCAAGACATGGTCTGCATGAGAAGAAAAAGACCTCAAGAAAACAGCAAATGGGACATGAGAACAGAACGAAGAAAGGCAGGGCACTGCACAGACCAATGCTGGTGCAGGCAAGATGAGTAAAGATTCTGGAGTGACTTTATCTGTGGTGATTGTGCATGAGAGGATTAATGAACTATGAACATATACAAAAAAAAATAATAAGGAACTGGGGCACCTGGATGGCTCAGTTGACTGCCTGTAGGTTGGGTCATGATCCCAAGGTCCTGGGATGGAGCCACGAGTCAGGCTCCCTGCTTGGTAGGGGAGTCTGCTTCTCCTTCTCCCTTTAACCCTCCTCCTGCTTGTTCTCTCTCTCTCTATCTCTCTCTCTCTGTCAAATAAATAAAATCTTTTAATTTTTTTTTAAATAAAGAGCTATTACTGTCACTCAGAATAGCAGAAGACAGTCTCTCATACAACTCTCTCCTGCCAACCTCCCAGCCACCTTTGCTCATCCCAGAGACCCGCTGAGCGGTTGTTGGGATCCAACTCTGATGGAGAAGAGAGCAGATACCTGAGTTCTGGGGGGCCTGATGCCCCTGTATTCTCTCTCTTTGGTACCCCCACCTTTCTTGACACTGTGCATATCACTATTCTTCTCTTTCTCTAGATGCTGCTTTTGACTTTAGGCATCCAGTTGACGAGTATTTGTACGACGCCAGGTGCTGTAGTAGCACAGAATGGAACAAAGTCTCAACCCTCTCAGAGCTTATATTCCGGTGGGGCTGATCCATAGTAAAAAAAGAAAATACATGAAGAAACATATAATTGGAGGAGTGCTAAGCGCTCTGAAAAATAATACATGGAGGAAAGGGGGGGAGAGAGGGATGGAGGGGCGGGGTCACTAGGATAGAGGAAGGGTAGCCTACTGTGGAAGTGATGAAGACAAAGGCCTTGGGATCCCTGGGTGGCGCAGCGGTTTGGCGCTTGCCTTTGGCCCAGGGCGCGATCCTGGAGACCCGGGATCGAGTCCCATGTCGGGCTCCCGGTGCATGGAGCCTGCTTCTCCCTCTGCCTGTGTCTGTGCCTCTCTCTCTCTCTCTCTCTCTCTCTCTGTGTGTGTGACTATCATAAAAAAAAATAAAATAAAAAAGAAGATAAATTATTTAAAAAAAAAAAAAAAGGACAAAGGCCTGAATGAAGGGAAATGGGTTCCAGGCAGAGGGAAGCCCAGGACCCTTTGCAAGGACACACTCACCCACAGTCCCTGCCTTCGATGACAGTGTTCCCTGGGGCTTTTCTTCCCATGCTCTGCTCCCTCCCGAGTAATATCATCTACCCCTAGAAACTCAATTACTACCTGCACACCTATGCCTCCCTGGTGTCATCCTCCTGCCAGATAGACACAGCCAGTGCTGATAACGTGCCAGGCCCTACCAACAATCCTGAGGCAGACACTAACATTATCCCTATCTTACAGATGAGAAAACAGGCACAAAGAGCTGAAGAAATTCACCCGAAGTCACACAGTGAGGAAATGGAGGGTTTCATCACCTCCATCCTGAAACACATCATTTTCCCCAGCCCCTACCCTCTCCTCTTCCTCCCTTGTACCCTGCCACTGGCCTGTCACCTCCTTCCCCCTCCCCACACCTACTGAGGGGACCACAGTGGTGCTGTGCTGGGGGGAGAAGTCAGTGCGGCCTGGGATCTGAGCCCCTCTGGTTTCCTTAATCCCTAACCTGGTCCCTGCCCTCCACCCCCCATCCCAGAGACCTGGATGATTCCTTTGAGGATCAAAGCTAGAGACAGAGGAAAGAGAAGCAGCCAGTTCCTGTCCCCCTGGGCATATCTGTCACCTCTGGAAAAGTCAGCTGGGGTGGTGTATGTCCCTGCTACATAGGACAGGCAGGGCTGGGGAAGATGGAGCTCCTTCTCCTTGCCCCACCCTGTCAGATGCCTAAGATGGGAGGTTGAGAGGGGCCTGCCCTGGGGACTGCGCTGCCAGGTTTTCTGCTTCCAAGTTCTTCCCGGCTCCCCCTCCCCTGCTGCTTCGGGGAAGTGCCCCCTCCACCACCACCACCACCACTATCCTGCTGGCTTTCCAGATCTTTGAATAAATAATTCAGGTTTTGAAATCTTGCCAGGCCCACCCCTCCCGTGCTGAGAGGGCGCTATTGGGCGGACATGAGTGACGTCACCCAGCTCCTTACCCCAGGCCCAGCATCACGAGGACCTGCCCTGGCAGCAGCTCACCTGCCTGGCCACTGTCAGTCCAGACCCTCTACCCTGTCCCTCTCACCCTGGGGCTCATTCAAAACAGTCACCCAGTATCTTCATTCTAGGACCTTACAATCCTTTACACTTTGTTTTGTCACCTCAGTACCTCAGTGACAGGGTCAGGGTGACCTGAGGTCCTATCATCTGGACACTCCACCTTCCCTTTCCCTCGGCAGTGTCTCTGCCCCATGGGATCCCTGAGCCCCATCATGTCACAGTCACCCTGACACTGCTATAGTTGCCCTGGGGGCTTCCTTTTCTATGCATGGCAGCGTCCCTTGGCCACCATCCCCCAAGATCCTGTCACCATGCTCATACTGTCACTGCCACCCACTTCCCTGCTCCCTCGTGCTGCTGTCACCACCACCTCAGGGCCCCATCATCTTGGCAACCCCCGTCATCCTCACTGAGGACGCTCATTCAGCCTCATCACTCGGTCTCCGTCACCCGAATTCCGTCCGTCCCTGCCATCTGAGGGTCCCATCACCCCACAGCCTTTCGGGGTCCCCTATCTGCTTCCCCTTGCATATTCCCTACAACCTCCCCGGGACTTTTCCAAGGCTCTCCCACCTGCGCCCCCCGAAATCCCGGCCCGCAGAGGGCGCCGCGTCAAGGACAGCGCGGGCCGAGTGGGGAGGGGCGGGGCCGCGGCCACGATCGCTTTTTATGAATGGGGGAGCGGGCGGTGCGAGGCCTCATTACTATGCCGCGCAACGCGCGCTGCGCCCCGGCGCGACGCACCCATTGGCCGGCCGGGCCGCTGACGTCACCGGTCCGGTGGCCGGGGGCGGGGCGGGGCGGGGTGACTCACGCCGCTTCTCCCGCGGCCGCGGGGGCTTCTCCGGGTCCGCGCAAACCCTGCGCCGCCGGGACCCGAGCAGAATCTCCCCGCGGCCCGGCCGCACCAGGTCCTGAGAGGTGAGTAGCGGGCCCCGCCGCAGCCACCAGGCATCTGGAAGGGCACGTAGGATGCTGGGGTGCTGGGCCAGCGGACAGGCTCCCAGCGGCTGGCAGAGGTCGGAGGTCGAGGCTGGGAACCCAGAATCTGGGCTAGCAGGCGGGGACCCAGTGTCCGGGTGCTGAGAGCCGTCAGCTGGGTGACCCCTCTTGGGGTGCGCACTCCTCCAAGGCCCAAGGCCCTGGAGGGAATGATGGTCCTCTGCGATTGGGCTGGCAGGAGGCATGTGAGTCAGGGACCCAGGCGTCCGAGCAGGTGTCTGACTTAGGGATCCAGACATACGGGCAGGAGGCCGAGTCAGGCCCAGGATCCAGGTGTCGGGGCAGGAGGGGTCTGACTCAGGGATCCGGGCCTCCAGCAGAGGGTGTCTGTTCCAAAGACCCAGAGGTTGAGGCAGGAAGAGGGGTCTGGCGGGGACAGAAGTCTGGGCCGGTGTGAGTTGGGGGTGGGGCCGAGTTCCTAGGTGGTGTTACCCTGGGAGTGCAGGGTGGGGGCTGGCGGGACCTTCACGCGCCTTCCCTGGGGGCGGAGCCTCGCGGGCGGAACGGAGAATCGTGAGGGGTCTGGAAAGCCTCAGAAACTGAGCGTCATCCTCCCTGATGGGGAGGGAACAGAGCTCAGTCTAGAGATGCGTTTCCCTTCCCCAGTCCCGGGCCTACCTGGCGTCTCCTGGATCCCGTGGGCCCTCATCCACTTACGGGAGTCCTTCATCTGGTTCTCAGCTGGCCAGGCACGTGGGAGAAAGAGGCCTGGAGGACCCAGGGAGTTGGAGAGAGACTGAAGAGACCCAGGACAGTGATAGGAAAATAGGCCCCTGCTGGACTGGGGGCTGGGGGTGGGGGCAGGGGGAGACAGGTATGTCCCAGAAGCAGCCCTGGGGTGTGGCTGGGGGGTACAAGGCCTTGGGACTCAGCTGGGTATCCGGAGGAGACACTCTCACAATGTATCCTGAGTGGCACCTTGTCCCCTACAGACCCCTTTGTAGCACCCAGCCCTGCCAGCTTCTCACAGGGCCTTTCTCCCACAGGTACCACCATGTGGGGTGCAGGCAGCCCCCTGGCTTGGCTCTCCGCTGGCTCAGGCAACGTGAATGTGAGCAGCGTGGGCTCAGCAGAGGGGCCCACAGGCCCAGGCGCACCGCTGCCCTCACCCAGAGCCTGGGATGTGGTGCTGTGCATCTCGGGCACCCTGGTGTCCTGTGAGAATGCGCTCGTGGTGGCCATCATTGTGGGCACTCCCACCTTCCGTGCCCCCATGTTCCTGCTGGTGGGCAGCCTGGCTGTGGCCGACCTGCTGGCCGGCCTGGGCCTGGTTCTGCACTTTGCTGCTGTGTTCTGCATTGGCTCGGCGGAGATGAGCCTGGTGCTGGTTGGCGTGCTGGCGATGGCCTTTACTGCCAGCGTGGGCAGCCTACTGGCCATCACCGTCGATCGCTACCTTTCTTTGTACAATGCCCTCACCTACTATTCAGAGACAACGGTGACTCGGACCTATGTGATGCTGGCCCTCGTGTGGGGTGGCGCACTGGGCCTGGGGCTGCTGCCCGTGCTGGCCTGGAACTGTCTGGATGCGAGGGCCACATGTGGCGTGGTGTATCCACTCTCCAAGAACCATCTGGTGGTCCTGGCCATTGCCTTCTTCATGGTGTTTGGCATCATGTTGCAGCTCTATGCCCAGATCTGCCGCATCGTCTGCCGCCATGCCCAGCAGATTGCCCTCCAGCGGCATCTGCTGCCCGCCTCCCACTATGTGGCCACCCGAAAGGGCATCGCCACGCTGGCCGTGGTGCTTGGCGCCTTTGCCGCCTGTTGGCTGCCCTTCACTGTCTACTGCCTGCTGGGAGATGCCCACTCTCCATCTCTCTACACCTATCTCACTCTGCTCCCTGCGACCTATAACTCCATGATCAACCCCATCATCTACGCCTTCCGCAACCAGGATGTGCAGAAAGTGCTGTGGGCCATCTGCTGCTGTTGTTCCTCTTCCAAGATCCCCTTCCGGTCTCGTTCCCCCAGTGATGTCTAGTCATATCCTGGTGACCCTTCAGCCCTGATCACTACAGAATTCCAGAATGTTAGGTTCTCCAGGGCTTTGTTCCAACGCCCCCCCACCCCACTCTCCCAGCTCCACACCCCCAAGACCCAGCTGGTTCTGGAGTTCTAGGAAATTGGGTGTTTCATAGGATTCTGTCCAGATCCCTACAGGGCCCAGCTGGCTCCATGGTTCTAGAACGTTCTGGTGGCCAGGGTTCCACTCAGAAATGTCCCACAGCCCAGCTGGCTTGGAATTCCAGAATGCTGGTGGGTGTTTTACAGTGCCATTCCAAGTCCCTGATCTTCCCCTCCCTTGACCTTAATCATGTCACTTTACTTTTGAGTTTCTGAACTAAAGAGTCAGAGAGGTTAGTCACTCAGTTGCCTAGATAAGAGAAAGAGAGAAAAATGTATCTATATATATGTGCACATACAAAAAGAGTACCTATTTATAATTTATTTATTTACTTATTTATTTACTTATTTATGGGTGATAAGGGGAAAAAAGAGACCCACACCTTGAAATCCAGGCCATACCAGGGTACCCCCAGTTCCCACACCCCCATTGCTGACCTCAGTTCCTAGAGGGGGAAAAAGGGAGAAAGAGAAACCACGTATTTTGTTATTATTTTTGCTTATTTTTTATCGAAGAGATCATAGAAACCAGAGCCTTCTCCCCAGGCCCGCCCCTCTCGGGTTTGCTGGGGGAACACACCAGCCTCTGGTTTTTTATTTTTTTAAGAAGCCATCACCTGAGCAACCAAGAATTCCTCTGCGCTGGGGGCCGGCTGCCCTCTGGTGGCCGTTTGGGGGAAACTGCAGCCCGGCCAGGCAGCCGGGACCAGACCACGCAGAACCCCAACTCCACTCCAGCCTGGCATCCAGCGCCACAGCCAGGACCTGGGGGCCAGGCCCCACCCTGCGGTGCCCTAGAAGAGGCAGGGTGTGTGAGCCAACACCTGACCCCTTTGCCAACCGGGGTATGGCCTCCAGTGCTTCCCTATTCCTGTCCCTGACCCATCACTCAATAAAAAATGATTTTGTGATAAGTATGTTTCTGTCTCTGTGTGTGGAGGAGGGTGGGGTGGGCCTGGGGTAGGGGGAGCCTGGAGTGGCGGGGAACTAGGTCAGGCCTGGGAGCCTGTTGAGGGATTTGGGGAAGCTAGAGAACCAGGGTGGAGGATGGCTGGCAGGTGACACCTCCACCCTTTTATTTTATTTTTTAAGATTTTATTTATTTATTCATGAGGGATACAGAGAGAGAGGCAGAGACACAGGCAGAGGGAGAAGCAGGCTCCCTGCAGGGAAACCCCATGTGGGAGTTGATCCCAAGTCTTTAGGATCATGCCCTGGGCTGAAGGCAGGTGCCAAACCGCTGAGCCATCCCAAATATCCCCCCCATCCCTTTAGATGTTGACCTAATGGGCCCTTCTGCTCAGACCAGGGCACTGCCAGGCAATGACCCCACCTTATCCTGAGGACAGAAACCAGGGTGCTAGAGCCTTCTCGGACTGCGAATGCCCACGTTAGCTTTCGTTTGGAGCTTTGGCATGAAGTATATGCTCAAAGCATATCCATTTCCTTGATAATAGTTCCTTCAAATTGTGGGTGTTTACCATGTGCCAGGCACTACGCCTGGTGTACACGTATGTTACCTCCTATGCTGAACAAGCAGCTCACGGCACAGGTGGTATCTTCTCCATTTTACAGATGAGAAAACTGAGACTGAATGAGGATTAGTGACTGGCCCCAGGGAATATCCATTTTCACAACCTGTGTTCTGTTAGCCCATGGCCTCTCATCTCCCTCCTCCCAGGCCTCTCATCTCCCTCCTCCTCCTCTCATCTCCGTCCTCCCCATTAGAACGTTCTGGATCTTGACTGGTGGGGTCCATCCTCAGAGTCAGAGGACATATTTGGGAGGAGGCTGGATACAGTGTGGTCATTCTGGAGCTGGAATGATGATGGTAAGTGTGTACACTTGAGGACACAAGTGTGTAGGTCCCTGAGTGTGGGTGTTTTGGAACCAGAGAGTATGTTGACCAGGCAAGGGCAGGAGCAGGTTTAGAAGTGTGGCTAAAGAGGAAGCTCTTTCTTGACTAGCAAAGGCTCCCAGCCTCCCAGGGTAGGCAAAGCCTAGAGATAGGACCCTCAGAGCACCCCTCCATTGTACAGATGGAGGGGGGTCTGAGACCTGAGGAACAGTCACTTGCTCAAACTCGCATAGCTGTGCCAGGCTAGGACTCAGGTCTTCCTCCATTTCCATGGCCAGAGCTCTTTCACCTGGTGTGAACCTCCTAGTGTCAAGGCTCCTCCCCAGCAGAGGCCACGGGATTCCAAGGGGAGTGGACATGCCAACAGGGGCTGGGGTAGAGGTGGTGGAGGGCAAACTGGGCCAAGCTACACCCAATTCCAGTCCAAATACAAAGCAGGGGAGCCCCACCAGGTCAGATGGTGACCTTCTAGGACTTCCTTCCTGGAAGGTCCCTGGGAAAAGACCCCCAACTCAGCAAGCAACCTCCCCCGCACCAAGTTTTGGTCCAAATATTTCATACATCGCCATGGCCCTTTGCACGGTATTATTGTTCTCTTCATCTTACAGATGTGGAGGCTCTGAGAATAGAGGCCCTCTTTCGTTCATTGCCATCCTTTTTTTTTTAATTTTATTTTTTTAAATTTTATTTATTTATTCGTGAGAGACACACACAGAGAGAGACAGACACAGGCAGAGGGAGAAGCAGGCTCCATGCAGGGAGCCTGACGTGGGACTCGATCCTGGGTCTCCAGGATCAGGCACTGGGCTGAAGGCGGCGCTAAACTGCTGAACCACCCGGGGCCGCCCCAGTTCACTGCCATCCTTGAAGACAACTTACATTTCATAGAGGAGACAGTAATCAAGAGACAAGTTTAAGATTTGGTAATGTCAGAGACTGCAGAGTCCTCAGAGAGAAATAAAGTAGGGAAGGGACACAGTACATATAATCTTTAAATGAGGGCTCCCAAGAAAGGTCTCACTGAAGGTGACAATTGTCCTGCCTAAAGTCACATAGTAAAGGTTTGAACTGGGATTTGAACCTAGGTCCATTTGACTCCAAATCTGTTCCTATCCTGAGTAAGGGAGTCCATCTTTACTTTTTCTTCCTTCCTTCCTTCCTTCCTTCCTTCCTTCCTTCCTTCCTTCCTTCCTTCCTTTCTTCTTCTTTCTTTCTTTCTTTCTTTCTTTCTTTCTTTCTTCTTTCTTTCTTTCTTTCTTTCTTTCTTTCTTTCTTTCTTTCTTTCTTCTTTCTTTCTTTCTTTCTTTCTTTCTTCTCTTTCTTTCTTTTGTTTTTAAGATTTTATTTATTTATTCATGACAGACACATATAGAGAGGCAGAGGCAGAGTCACAGGCAAAGGGAGAAGCAGGCTTCTCGCAGGGAGCCTGATGTGGACTCGATCCCAGGACCCCAGGATCCCAGGACCTGAGCCAAAGACAGATGCCCAACCACTGAGCCTCCCAGGTGCCCTTCCTTTTTTTTCTTTTTAAGATTTTGCTTATTTATTTGAGAGAGAGAGAGCATGAGCAGGGCAAAGGGAGAAACCGGTTCCCTGCTAAGCTGGGAGCCTGATGTGGGGCTCCATCTCAGGACTCTTAACCAGGGTGCCCCAGGGAGTGAATTTCAAGAGCAACTCAGAAAGAGGCTAAGCAAGGAAACCTGGGTTGAGAGCCCTGTCCCCAGGTTGGGGAGAAGCTAGAGGTCTCCAGGCTAACCCACAGACCTTTGGGAGGGGTGGTGTGAAGAAGTGCCTCCTTGCTGCCTCACCCGTGTTCCCAAGGAGACCCCACAGGGGAGACCAGAAGGAAAGGGTGCAGGTGCCTGGACTATTCAAGGCAAGTTTCTGGCTCCAGAGCTCAGCAGAGCCTAATGCTTCTCGGCTGGGAGGGCCTGTGGTAGGCTCCCACACTGTGGGTTCTCCTCTGTTGTCCAGATGTGGTTGTATGGTGGATCTGAGGCATTTCTGGAAGCCTGTATCTGGGGTCTCTCTGCCTTGGGCTCTGGGCCCACCCTGAGGGACACCTGCCTCAGCTCCTCGGGTCGGAGCCTGTGAGTGGTGGAGCTGGCTGGCTTTTCCTTCCTGCTGGGATTCTGTAGATACAGCTCGGGTCTTCCTTCCCTGTACTCCTACCCTGTGCTTCCTCCAGGAAGCCTCCTTGGCTAAGTCCTCCTGGGGCCATGAAGATGTGGTTTATACAACATGCCTTGCGATACTTCTGGAGTAAATATTAGAGAGAAGTCTTGCCCTCTTCGTCCGCATAGGGACCCAGGAGGCAGGGCTGTGTGTCCCCCTCCAACTGAGGGTCCCTGAGAGAAGGAACATGCCTGTGCTCTCAAACTGAAGTCTTCTGTGTCTCTTTCAGCCTCAGATTCATCTGGTACTAGCCTGGAGCTACTCAGCTTTGCATGCCTGGTGCATATGTGTGTGCATGTGTGTTTTTAGGGGTGGGGGTGGGGTTGTCCACGCCCCTGACACCTTTCCTTTTTCATTTTTTAAGATTTTATTTATTTATTCATGAGAGACACAGAGAGAGGCAGAGACACAGGCAGAGGGAGAAGCAGCCTCCATGCAGGGAGCCCAATGTGGGACTCCATCCCGGTTCCCCAGGATCGGGCCCTGGGCTGAAGGCGGCGCTAAACTGCTGAGCCACCCGGGCTGCCCCTCTGACAGCTTTCCAACCCCATGCCTCATCCCACCAGCTACAGAAGCTTGGGAGGTGAGCTGGGTAGTGGATTGGGGGGGGGGGGCAAGGGCTGGGGCCTAGAGCCCTCCCTGCCTTCCTGCCTAGGTAGGCCCTTGGGCCCATCTCTCCTCTCCTTCTTCCCAGGTCCTGGGTGGGGGAGGGGAGGAGCCCCGCGTGCTGAGCCCCCGCTGGGGCCATGACCGCCTCTCCCTGCAATAAGTGAGGAGACAGCAGCTATTAATATAAGATGAGTTCACGGGCTCACAGCTTCCGCAGGCTGGAAAACAGGCTCCCGGGGCTGGGGGCTGCGGCAAGGCTGGTCGTCTGTCAGATTCTCTCCTGGAGCCTGGAGCCTGGAGCCCGAAAGCCCCACATTCCCCAGCTCCTTACACGCTGAGACTTGCATGCATGGAGACCTATGCGTACACACACATGAGCACACACAGGCGCCTTTGCGGGGCTCCAGGCTCCTGGCCGTTCAGCTAACACACACACACACACGCACATACATCCAGCATGCACGTATACCCCGGTGTACCTGCACACTGGTATACACATACATGTGGATATATCATTGCACACACATTAATAGACCACATCAACTTATGCACACGTTTGCATGCAGGAGCACATTCATCAGTGTACATACGTGGCCTCGCACACAGGAGTATATACACACACATACTTATCCCTGTATACACATGAACACACGGGGCCAGACATGCTTGCAGTACAGATCCATTTACACACCATTGCACACCCACCTATAGACAGACACAACACCGCACATGTATCTACAGACGCTATCCAGGCAGGTACACACATTTGCACATAGGCCCACATTCAAGGACTTGAGTGCATGTGTATATGCCCCTTTGCACATAGAGCCACACGGGCTCCCTGCTGTCAGTGCTCAGCAGTCACGAATTCACAGGCAGACCCTTGGTTTCCAGGCACCGGGCTGGCTCAGCCTCCCCTCCTTGTCTGTCCCCTCCCCCACCCCTGTGACAGGCAGCGAGTGCTCCTGCCAACCCCCATGCCTGCCTTCGGCTTCCCGCCCCCCGGGGGTCCCCAGATCCCTGATTAACCCCCTCGCTAATTGGCCACCAGCCCCTTGACTTTGCTGCAGGCCTTCTCAGGAGCTGGGAGCGAGAGGCTGCAAATTGGCCAAGCAGGATGGGTCTGGGGAATAGAGTGCGGGGGTGGGGTGCGGGTGCTGTGAGCCCAGTGGCTGGCGGGAGCCAGGCAGTGCACTCCTGATACCAGAGCTTCAGGAAACACTGCCATCATATTCTCTTGGGAGGGCACCCCTATGATTCATGTGTACACAGTCACATGAAGCCTTCCCTGCACACACATTTACACACACTCACCAGTCATGTGCATGGACATGATTCACTCTATATTTTTACACAAATGCACGTGAACATTTGCAGATACCCAAGTACATTCATGAACTCTACATGTACAAGCAACATCTTACATGTGCATAAAATTACCTGCCAGATGTAGAAACCATATATACATGTGCATCCAAACACATCTCACCAAAACATACAAGCTCAGTCATATGTATGTAGGCTTGCAAACATGTACACTTACATGTTACACATACCTATGAGTGGACTCCTAAGTGTACTTGTAGACATACATCTACATGTGAGTGCACACCCATGGAGCCCAGGCATGCATTCACAGGTCACTCACGTGTGTGTACATACCTTGATGAACAGGTTACCGGGTGGCCACTGAGTAAGGAGAACCCTCTCTAGCCTGCCTCTGGCTCTGCAGAGGAAGCTCCAGGTTTGTGCAGTCCACTGGTGGGGGTGGGGAGAGGTAGCGGTGGAACCCACCCAGGGTGCAAGTTGCTATTACCCAGCCTCCATCTCAATACCTAAACCTGGGACTTCCACTGGGTTCCCCTCAGCCTTCGGTTTCCAGACAGAAGGGCAGAGCTTTTGGAGCACCTGGCTGGCTCAATCAGTGGAGCCTGTGACTCTTGATCTCAAGGGTGGTGAGTTCAAGCCTCCTGCTGGGTATAGAGATTGCAAACAAAACAAAAAAACCTTAAAAAAAAAAAAAAAAAAAAGGAGGGGCAGAGCTTCTGGCTTTAGTCTCTGTTGTTCCTGTCTCCTTGGTTCTGGGCTTGAGCCCATGGGGAGAGTTCTGCTTTCTTGTAGGCAGCTTGGGGCCCAGAAGAAAAGGATTTCTATTTCCATGCGGGCCAACTTGCTGTGTGACTTTGGGTAAGTTGCTGTGCCTCTCTGGGCCTGTTTCCTCAACTGTAAAATACCACTAAAAAGCTTTGCGTTGGTAATCCTCCCAGGACTGGCCTGAAGTCAGTCCATGGGGTCATGTTTATGGATGCGCTTTATTCAGGCACATTACATTTGGGAGAGGTGGATTTCCCAAGATGGTGAGACTCCAGGGTGGAGGGAGGGGTCACATGCATCATGGTCAATGTGAGGGGGCAGCAACGTGGGAGCTAGATCTGGCCTTTGACTTCTCAGCCAGGAAGTCGGCTTCTCTTTAAATATGTACACAGTGCGAGGAGGTGTGTACAGTTCCCGAGGTGAGGGCGGGCCGGCTGCCTGCTGAGGTGGGAGGGGGTCTATGCAGGACTCCTGCCACCACCATACCCGAAAATTCTACCATGAGAGAGAAATTCCTTTGGGTGTGAAAGCTTTTTTTTTTTTTTTTTTCCTGTCCTCCAGCGTCAGACCTCCCTCTAGACACCCTCATCTCCTGGGGCTGAGGGACTGTCTATGAGGAGCTCCTGAACCTGCTCCCAGCCTCATTATCCAGAAGGGAACTAGCTGACAACCACCCTAGAACAGAACTCACAGGAAATGGTGCCAGGTTGCCCTGGCCACCGGGCGGCCAGGAGGGGGCAGTGAGGAACTGGCGGAGGCAGCGCGAAGGGAGGGATGGCTCCTGAGGACTCTGTGAGGTTTGCCTGCGATTATGTGTTCCTGTAACTGTGTGCCGATCTGTGTCCTTGTTTGCACAAGGGCAGGGCTCTGCGTACGGTGTGTGCACGTGTCCTTGGGCCTGGGTTCTCAAGTGTGCCCACTCACGTGTGTAGGTGTCGCCTTGCGTGTGCGTACCTGTCTTCGTGTCTGAGTGTGTGCATCTTCACAGGTGTGCACGCGTGTACGGAGCAGGGTGCGCCTGTGGGAAGCCCCAGCCCACACCCAGGGGCCCACTTTGTCCCCCGGCGGCTCAGGGTGCAAGGGCTTCCAACTCTCACGGTCTGCGCGTCCGGCCCTCGGGCCTGCCCGCCTGATTTCAGAGCCGGGGCAAGAACAAGGATCACCTGTAAAAGGGCGCCAGAGGGAGGGGCAGGCCGGAGGGAAAACCTGAACAAGACTGCGATTCTAGACGGCAGAGGGCCCGAGGCGTTTAGGCGGCAGGGCGGGCAGCCGCGACCTCTGCGGAGACCACGTGTGAGCTGTGGCTGCTCCGGGCCGGCCCGGACCTTAGGCAACCCGACCCCTGACCCTTCCCTCGCGAGGCGGGCTTGGGCAGGTAGCAGGCTCAGCAGACGCGCAGTCCCCTCGGGACTGGCCCAGGAGGGGAAGCCGGGGGTCACGGCCCCCAGGGGAGGCGCCGCCCGCTTCCCAGAACCACTCTCCTCCCCTCCAGTTCCCCAGCAAGGGCGGCTCCCGACACCACCATTTTGTCTTCTCCCAGGGCGGGCGTCTGGCTGCCTGTCAGTCACCGGCCCGAGGAAGCCAAGTGCTGACTAAACACAGGCCTGAGCGGGAGGGTGGGGCGAGGGGCTCCGGCGGGGCGAGCTGGCTCCCGCGCCCCCTCCCCTGCACCCCCACCCCCGGCGATGAGCTCAGAGCGGCTGGCGCGGCACTTGCTGACAATTCAAAACTTCTGCCCCCCCCTCCTGGGACGCCGGTGGGGGACTCTCCTTCCCTGAACGGCAGGCGTGGCCGCTGGGGTCACCAACCTGGCTCCCCGCCCTCTCCCGGGGCAACTGGAGCTGGGTGTCTGCCCATCAAGTGCCCCCAGGGACGGCCACCCGCAGCAGCTGTGCTGCCAACAACCGTTGCTTCCTGGGTAGGTCATTTTTGGGGGTCAGAATATAAACCCAGCCCCTTCGCCTTCCCAGGCAGGAGGGGGTACACACAGCAGCCTCAACTTTTTATCGGATTCCACTGAAAGTCCTTCTATATTTAAGGTACGTTGCCAGGGTGGGAGAGGCAGACGAGATGCCGGCCAGATGCTGGGAGGCAACATCGGCATCTGCCAGCGCCTCTCTTCCCCCTGATGCAAGTGGCCAACTGCTCGTCTCCCCAGCTGAGGACGGCTGGACATCCGGGCTTCCGGGTCCCCCAGCTTGGGTCTCCTAAATCAAAATGGTTTCTGGCCTCCACCTCCCCCTCCCACAAAGCCTACGCCATCCAGACCCGCAGGCCTCCTGCTCCTCGAAGCCACTCACACAAGACCTCCCTCCAGGGCTCGGCCACCACCTGTGGCTATCAGTGTCGGCCCCTTCCAACCACTTTCCCATTAGAGACAGAGACAGGCACAGACGCACAGACACACACAGACACCAAAGGTGGCTGAGCAGCTACAAAGATTTATCAAATTATTTAAAATGTTGGCATTTACATATTTGCACGTATAACATAAAATCGTTACGTGGAATCCTCAGGCCATGGGGTGCTAACGTGGTCCACACGTGAGCCAGCCAGGGAAACAAATGAGACCAGGCTTGGAGCCACAGGGCTTTAAAAAAACTGGACGTCCTTCTAAGCCTAAGAGGAGTAGGGCGAAGAGGAAAGAGTCACCTCGGGGGTTTGATTTAACCCCACCCTCACAGGTCTCTAACCCCCACCTCTCCTCTCCCACCCTGAGGGGAAAGGGACCCATTTCCAGACTGTATCCCTACTACATATACGCCCACTCCCTAAAATCGATGTGGCAAACACACCCAAGAATCCACTGGAATAGGTCCTTATAAATATATTTATATCAGAGAAAACAAGGCACTTTGGGAGCATTATAGCTCACTCTCCTACATGTACATCATTCTAGACAGAAAGTAAAAATTGGTTAGTTTCTCAAGTGAGTTAACTGAGTCAAGTTAATACAATAACAGAATTGTTCCCTAGCCCTCATGGAGGCACAGCATGAGGCATATCTCCTAGTGACACCTGGTCCCAGGTCTGCTGGACCCCAGTAGAGCTCAAAGCCTGATGACACCAGGAAGCCTGACATCTCTCCTGAGCAACAGCCCCTTGCCCTGGGGCACTGGCCCCCTCCCCAGGCCCTGAGGTCAGGTGAGGGGGGCTGCGGAGGGAGGCAGGCTGAGAGCGAAGCTGGGACACGGTGGGAATGCTTAAGCAGGGTCACCAAAGCCACAGAGACCTCAATCTGTCCAAGCTGGCGCTGCAGAGCCGGAGGATCGGCGCCACGGGAAGAGATTTCACATTAGCCCTGACAACACTGCCTCGGCTCTGCGGTGACATTGGCCAGGGTCGTTTCTGAGGGCGCTTGAGCTTCCGTTGGAGGCGAGCTGGAGCTTGGGCCAGCTGCTCTGAGCCTCCAAGGTATCGCAGAGCCTGCCCCCTCCCTGTGGCTGCTCCTTTGGAATGTAGTCATCTCACAACCGTGGCAAAGCCACAAGTCACTTCTGACACTGCCGACTGGAAGCTGGGTCCCTGGGCCACAGGAATGGGGGCAGGTCCCCTGGGCTGGGCAAACTAGGGAAGGGAGGTGGCTCCTTAGCTTCAGCGCTTTAGAGTCCTTATGAACTACTGCTCCACACTCTTGCCAGCCTCAGCCCAGTTTAAATAATCACTAAACTTTGCATTCTACAATTATAGGATTCCAAAGACGCACAATTACCTGCATAGGGTCCTTTATCATCTTAAAGGGCTCCGGGTTTAAAGAAGCATTGTGGGTTTTTTGTTTTATTTTGTTTTGGTGCACATATGCATAAATAGAGCCCAGAGGGCCTCTCAGCTGACTGGGTCCCCAGCCCCCCGAGCTGAGGAGGCTTCGCAAGACCGGCTGCTACAAAGCACAGAGCTTGGCTGCATAGATTTTAATGAGAGCGTCAGGCAGAGCTGTGCTGTTGCTCTCCGGGACTTGCAGATCATTACCAAACCAGCTGTAGGATGAGAACACAGCACATCGAAACCCTAGGAGGTCACTGAGCTAATGATCTAATCCTACCTTCCGCAGGCAGTGCCCCCCCTTCTGCCCCCAGCCCTTTCCAGGGCAGACTGTGTCCATTCCAGAAGCCAGGCCAACACCGCCCCCTTCAAGGTCAGAGCAGAATGATAGCAAGTGGCGCTGGCTCCCCCTTTTCCGGAAAGGAGGGGGATGGGGGTAATTTAGTCAAAGCCATTAGGCCCGAACCCTGGCCTGGCCAGGCCCCAGGACTCCTATTTGGGAGAACCACTGCCCTCCACCTGCCTCTCCGAGCCACTGCTGGGCTGCAGCCAGGGACACCTTCAACAGCCATTTTAGGGTTCTGAAGAAAGCACCTTCAGCTTCCTAAGTACAAGGTGGGAAGCAAGGTGGGGGGCACACACAGTCTGGTATGGCCAGCACGGAGCACGGTGCCCGCCCCATGGCAGACATCTGATCTGGGGAGGGCGGGGGTCCAGTCTGCAGTAGCCCCAGCAGGAGGGCATGCTGGCCCCTACAGGCTCAGTCCCCAGGATAGAGTTCAAGGAAAGAAGGCAGAGGGGGAGCATCCAGCCAGGGCACAGCGGTAGTACCCATGATTACACACTCCCCTCAAGCCGGAGGGGTTTATGAGGGCTTTGGCAATTACTACAACCATTTGCTGTGCTGGGTAGAGACAGATCCTGTTTCTCTTTGTTTCAGGGCTCTGAAAGCCGGAGAAGCCAGGAGAAGCCGGTTTCAGCATAAGAGGCTACACAATAGTTAGGGCAGAAGAGAAGAAACCTCACTGTTGGCCAAAGCTGACCAGTTTTTTTCTGAATAATAGCACCTGTGTATTAGCTCTGGGAAAAGGGGGAGTGAGGGAGGGAACATCACGGCACACAGTGAGGAGGGAGCTGGAAACAAGACCCAGAGCCCCTCAGCCTTTCAGCCCTCCTCACAGCTGCCAGGCCCCCCTAGGCAGCTACCTGCGGCAGCCACCAGCCTGAGGGACTGAAGTTTCTATAGTTGGCAGAACCTATGCTTAAATTGGGGAAATAAAAGGGGGACGAGTTGCAGAGGAATTGAAAGCAGCACCTGTCAAAGCTGCGTACCCCCTTCCTTCTCTCACTACCTTTGGTCCCCCAGAAGGGCAGCTCCCAAGGCCATGTGGTTCAATGGCGATAGTAAAGGGGGAGCAAAGAATTGTAAGACAGGCTATAAGGGTCTGAGCAGCACTGAGAGGCCCGGCACTGGCTCTGAGTCCTCCTCCTGGGACTCCCACCTATGGTGAGGTCTGGAGTAGTAAAGAGCCAAGACTGCTCTACCTGGACTCCTCCAAGTGCCCACTATTTGGTCGCAGAAGGCACAGGTGACTTGGAACCAGGAATTCTGGGCTCTAGAGTTCTGTCACCATCCAACTGTGTGACCTCAAGACCTGAAGCAAATCATTTCCCAGCATCATTAAGAGGGTAGGATCCAAGGAGTTCCATCATTCTTCCAGTTCTGCAGTTCCGAGTCTCTAAGCTTGGCCCCTGATGGCCAACAGAGGTCCAGATCCCTGTCAAGGCTAGTTTGGTCATGGGTACTGGAGGTTTGAACTGGGCTCTGGTGCCTAAAGCACCTGGTAGTGAGGGAGGGGTATTTAAAGGACACTTGAACACCACACTCTGCAGAGAGCCTGAGGGGAGGCAACAACTTCAGCCTTCAGAAAGGCACCATTTCTGGGTAGAGAGGGAGACACTCTTTAGGGCCTGATGGCTCCTAGAATAAAGCGCACCGAGACAGAGATGGCTTAGCAAAAGGTAGCTAGCTCACCCTGCTGACCACGGCACAAAGGTGTGGCAGTCTGGCTGCTAGGGCATGTGGCCTGCTCTGCCCTCTCAGCGCATGGGAAAGGGGCCAGCCGTGCCCATGCAGGCTTTAGGACCAGAAGATGGCTGGCACTATTTGAAGGGTAAGGATTTTGGAAGGAGACTACAGATGAAAATGGCTCCCAGAGGAAGATACCAACTCCAATCTAAACCCAATCAAAGGGATCTGCTTTGGAGTTCTGCCTTCTCTTCAATATGCAACAGTCACTTGAAGGGAAGAGGGAACATCTCAGCTACTGAATCTCAGGAGCCCCCATGGGGCCTGTCCATGGGGAGATGGGAAAATGTATGTTGATTTGGAGGAAGCACTTGGATATATCTTTGGTTGCTTCAGGGAAGACTTTGGCCCCTTGAAATTCTTTTTTCCTCTTTCCCCCCCCGCATCAGACTGTTGGGATATGCATCAAAGAAGGCAGCAGGAGGAAAGAAAAAGGAGGAGGGCAGCAGGCAGAAAGAGTTAATCCGACCAGTCGTCCTCATCAAACTCAGAGGAGTCATCTTCTGAGTCGCTGTACTCCACGGCAATTCGACGTGACAAGATGGTGGCTACATCGTTGCCCACGACATCTCGTTTCTCTTGTTCCTGCTGCTCCTCAACCTTGCGCAGCTGAAAGCCTGATGAGATAGAGACAGAGAGAAGGGTTCAGAAGGTGAGTGGGTCTCCAAAGGTCTGGGGATCCACACAGGACTGAGGAAGGGGGCGTGGCCAGGGGTGGGCAGAGTCTGGGAAGGTGTGGGGATCCTCTGAAAAAGTAAAAAGGGAAAAGAGAAAGCAAGAAAAGAAGTAAAGATGAGGGTTTATCCAAGCCAGGCCCCAGTGCCATAGGCATGTTGGAAAGGAAGCCTGCCATTCTTTCCATTTCCACAGGCTGGTGAGGATGGCACTTCTCAGGAGGCTCTGAGTGGGGAGTAGCCACCGAACTGTACCCACTAGGCACTCAGTCTCTCTGGTTCACTGATTACCACTGAGCCCAGCTGCCCCAACTGGTCTCCCTCAGACAACCCCTAGTTCCAGGAGTCTCGCAAACCGAAGAAACGACTTTAAACCACTGGAATTAGACCTGACCTCTGAAAGAAAGAGAATAAATACTCCACAAGGGTGAGATGATAAGGGAGGGCAGGAAGGTGGGGAAAAGGGAGGGAAGGAGACAAAGAGGGAATAGGAGAAAAGGGGGAGAAGGACGGGGTGAGAAAGGGGAAAGAGAGAAGGGAGGAAGGGTAAGAGGACAGGGCATGACTGGCCAGAGAAGTATCTTCTAGGGCAGTGATACTTGGTTTTCTCTGGGGCACAAAATGAAGGCAAACAGAGGCAAAGCCATGTCTTGTCAAGGAGTTCAAAGACCCCAAGTTAAGAATCTCTTACTTTACTTATTTAAGGTAATCTCTACACCCAAGGTGGGGCTTAAACTCACAACCCTGAGATCAAGAGTCACCTGCTCTTCTGACTGAGCCATCCAAGGCCCCAAGAATCCTTATTTTATCTATTTTGTTTTTATTATTTTTTAAAGCTTTTATATATTTATTTGAAAAAGAGAGCACAAGCAGGGGGAAGAGCAGGCAGAGGGAGGGGGAGAAGTAGACTCTCCACTGAGCAGGGAGCCTGACTTGGGGCTCAATCCCAGGACCCTGGGATCATGACCTGAGCCGAGGGCAGATGCTTTGGCTCAGGTGCCCCAAGAATCCTTTACTTTAAACTAAGATGGAAAGAAATCTAAATCTCTGTATTTTCAGAGTGAAGCCTTTCTTTAGGCTGATCTGAGGCCTGAGGTCCCTCCCAATCTCTCCCCACCCAATGAAAGCTATCCCCTGGGAAGGGCATGGAACCCCTAGGCCACCCTCTAACCAGTCATCTCGGCTGTAGAAATTGACAAGTGGTCCTGGACCCAGCACTGGGAATTACCTTGACGTATGGCTGAAAGTAAGTCGCTGCGGGCATCACTCACAGGAGGCAAGGAGGACTTAGGCTTGGTGGCATCAGAAAGTGGTGGTGGTGTGACAGGCTGGACATTGGGACCACTGAAAAGGAGAGGAGGGGGCCCCGGGGGAGGGGGAGGAGGGGGAGGCGGAGGTGCACTTCCTATTGGTTGGGACAAGGGAGGTGGTGGCAGAGTCGGGTAGTCAGCTGCAGGCGGTGGGGGAGGAGGTGGAGGGGCAGCAAAATCGGGGTGAGGTGGGAAAGATGGGGGTGAAGGTGGTGGTGGGGTCCCTGGAGGCCCAAATCCTCCAGGCGGTGGAGGGGGTGGAACGCTCATCATTGGAGGTGGAGGTGGAGGGGCAGGTGGTGGAGCAAACCCGGGTTTGGAGCCTGGTGGAGAGCCCAGAGGAGGAGCTGGTGGTGGATGGCTTGGGCTGACCACACTGGATCTTTTGGGTCCAGCTAAGCCAGGCCCTCTTTGGTTGCTGTCTGTTGGGCAGCTAAAAGGACAAAGAAAAAAAACCCACCATCAGTCTCAGCACGCAAACATCCACCTCTAATAAAGCTTATCTATGAGCCTAGGTTTATTTTGGTTGTCTACTATCATTTCATTTTAGCTCAAATAGAAAAAATGATCAGAACAGACCAACAATGCAATAGGAAGCCTTGTAATGCAATGAAGCTTCTCATCAGCAGAGGGATATAACCAGTAACTGAGAAAAGCTATTTGTTTTTTTTTTTTTTTAATTTTTATTTATTTATGATAGTCACACAGAGAGAGAGATCGAGGCAGAGACACAGGCAGAGGGAGAAGCAGGCTCCATGCACCGGGAGCCCGACGTGGGACTCGATCCCGGGTCTCCAGGATCACGCCCTGGGCCAAAGGCAGGCGCCAAACCGCTGCGCCACCCAGGGATCCCGAGAAAAGCTATTTGAAAGAAGTTTACACTGGGTTCCTCTATCAGGTAAGGGTTGGCTGAAGTCATTTTCTAGGTCCCCCCTCAAACTTTCCAGCTCTCCAAAGGAAGGCACCCTCCTGAACCCTCCATTAAGAGGGATAGTCAGTTTTATCCTGAAACCAGGAGCAAGAAGGCATGCAAGAAGAATTGGAATAAAAATCTAAACATTACCCACCCACTGGGCTCTATTACTCAGGCTATTATCATTTACCAAATCTTGTGAGGGCAGGAAACCCAAGCCAAGCTAACCAAAGCTGAGCAGAGTACAGATTTAGGTAAATGCACCTTCAGTGCTCACGTGGAAAAACCTGAAAAGGGATGACGATCTGAGGGTCAGCAGAGATGGGAAATGAATGTGCCACCAGACTTTAACTGGGTTGAGAGACGACTGAGTTGTACCTTTCCCAGGTCACATGTGCTTGGCTGTGGCTGCAAGGTCTCAGGCCATGTGTGAGGCTGAAGGATTTTTTTCCACCTTGGTACCTGCCCTCCACTAATAGTTACTTCTTAGAATAAAGCATCCATCTTGGGATTTTCCATAGACCTTCCAGCCTTGGCTGCATGTGATGGGGCAATCAGCGGGAAGAGATCTGGGATGAGTGGTTTCAAGAGCCAAGAAGAGTGGATCCGCGTGAGGGGAAGGGGTTATAGCACTGCTTTAGGTGTCCATCTGAGGGGTCCTCAACATATCCAACCTCTGATTCAACAGAGTCCGAGGAGAAAACTGTACCTTTCAAAGCTCTCATTTGTCAGGCATCAGAAAGGGCAAAGTAACGGAGCAAACACTGAAATCTGAATACTCTTCAGATCTCCATTCAGTCGTTACTTTCTTTTTTTTCTTTCCTTTTTTTTTTTTTGAAAGATTTTATTTATTTATTCATGAGAGACACAGAGAGAGAGGCAGAGACATAGGCAGAGAGAGAAGCAGGCTCCATGCATGGGAGCCTGATGTGGGACTCAATCCCAGGTCTCCAGGATCACACCCCAGGCTGAAGGCAGGCACCAAACCGCTGAGCCATCCAGGCGTCCCCAGTCATTACTTTCTAACTCTTCCCCTGTATACCTCTGCCAAACACCAGTACCAACAGAGTCTACATTTGATCTCCCTTTTCCCTTTGTTTCATTCTTTCTGGAGATCTATCCAGCAGTGAAATGAACCAGAACAGGGGAGGAAGGTAACTGCTAGGTTCCTAGATAACAGGGCACAGTGTCTGCTAAATACTGTAAGGATGGCAGATTATACCGCTTCATCATGCCATGCTCAGTTAAAGCTAGGTAAAAACAAGAGATATGATGGTGATCTCCATCTGTTCCAGTATAACTAACAGTTAAAAATATGGGCTCTGGGATCCCTGGGTGGCTCAGTGGTTGAGCGCCTGCCTTCGGCCCAGGGCCTGATTCTGGAGTCCCAGGATCGATTCCCACATCAGGCTCCCTGCATGGAGCCTGCTTCTCGCTCTACCTGTGTCTCTGCCTCTCTCTCTCTCTCTCTCTCTCTCTCTGTGTGTCTCTCATGAATGAATGAATGAATGAATAAATAAATAAATAAATAATCTTAAAAAAAAAAAAAAGAATATGGGCTCTGCAGACTGAATGACCTGCTTTCCAATCATGGCTCTGCTTATGACTGGCTGTGTGACCTTAGGTAAGTTCATTGACCTCTGTGTGCCTCACCACTTACTCATCTGTAAAATGGGTACCTACTTCAGGAGGACTATTGTGAAGATGAAGCATCATATACAGTGTTTGGCATAATGCCTGGCACCTCACAGACACTTAATAAAATGTTAATTATTTTTATTATCTACACAGACTTGACTCAAGTTATTTTATTGGTCCTGCCCTGGATTTGGAACACTTATTTTTTTTTCCTTAAGATTTTATTTTTTAAAGTAACCTCTAGGGCACCCCAGGTGGCTCAGCACTTTAGTGCCGCCTTCAGCCCAGGGATGATCCTGGAGACCCGGGATTGAGTCCCATGTCAGGTTTCCTGCAAGGAGCCTGCTTCTCCCTCTGCCTGTGTCTCTGCCTCTCTTTCTCTGTGTGTGTCTCTCATTAATAAATAAATAAAATCTTAAAAATAACAATAATAATAAAAATAAAAATAAATAATAATCTCTACACCTAACACAAGTGCTTGATTTTCATAACCCTGAGACAAGAGTCTCACCCTCCACTGACTGAACCAGCCAGGGACCCTGAGGTACACTTATTTTGTTTTTGAGTGTGTAACCACCCAGAGTAGACAGGAGAGATTGCACCATTTACCTGAATTCTGCTGGTGGGGGAGGCAAGCTGTCCTCAGAGAAGGAAGGAGAAGGCGGAGAGGTGGAGTCTGACAGCGGTGGCGGTGGGTAGCTGCTTCTGTCCACATTTTCAACAGAGCCAATACTGCCATTCTGGTACACCAAGGTGGGTGGGTACCTGACAATGAACCCAATGTCAAAACTGTCATTTCAAGTGTGACTGGCACTTCTCAAGTTTTTTTAAGAGACCCTACAAAAATGCATTTGGTACAAAAGCGTTTAGGAAGAAAGAAATATTCCCCACATGTTTTCTGCTGTTCGGAAATTTTACTTTAGGATTAAATTCAGGATTAAAATTTAGGACTAGGGATGCCTGGGTGGCTCAGCAGTTGAGCGTCTGCCTTCAGCTCAGGGCATGATCCCTGGGTCCTGGGATCGAGTCCCACATCTGTCTCCCTGAGAGGAGCCTGCTTCTCCCTCTGCCTATGTTTCTGCCTCTCTCTGTCTCATGAATAAATAAAATCTTTAAAAAGAAATTTTAGGACTGAATTCTGTTGTATTAAGTATCTCCCAGATATTCCTGCTGGATTCAGAGAAATGGGATTCAACCCAGCCAATCAAAAACCATGCTGTTCCTTTCCCAGTGCAGGTTGGCCTTGTCAAACCCAGCAGTTCTTTTAAATTCCCTCCCAAATGTTAAGAGCAGCCTAACTGCTCCCAACTCCCAAAGTCAGTCTTGAGGCAAAGGGCAAAGCCAAGCCCCAAGGCTAGTGAGCTGCAAACACGTGACTGGCACACAGCCTGGTTTGGAGGTCAGCAAGCCTCTGGAGTACTCAAAGGCCAAGGAGGCATTTGATTGCAAAACCAAGCTGAGGACAAATGCAAGTTGCTGTGTGGTAGCTAGACTCGGTCTCCCTGCCAGGTCTCTTATCCAACACTACGAGCTGCCAATTTAAGTAGGGTGCTTAGGGCCTGTGCCTCATAAAAGCCTGTCCCTCAGAGCACTGGGCCTTGGGTGAACAACAAATTTCCAAATAACACATGTACACAAATAGCAACTAGCAAATATGGTTGCTTCTGTTCTACCTCCCCCTTCTCTCCACCACTGCTGGGTTCTAAAGAACTCCTTTCAAACAGACCCTGGAGGGAAGAGAGTTGGAGAGAACTAAAAATCAAATGATGCTCTGATGCAGAAAATCCCCAAGGCCTGGAATAGGCTTGGTACATCTCTTTGTAGGTTTACCAACAAGCATACCCAGGTAGACCAGCCATGTAGCCCAATCCCAAACTTCTTGGACAAGAGAAAAATGGCAAGCAAAGTCTTCGTTTTCACCGGCCCCATTCCACACACACACAAACCAAACACGTAATAATTGGCAATCTGAATGCGCGAGGTTCTGGCCTTAGAGTCACGGAACCTAGGACAAGGCCTGTCTGAACAGGATGGGACCATGGAACCAAATGGCCCCTTTTACTGGGAGGTAAAGGTAATGAAGGTACCCTCAGGGCTGATTTCTTGACAGAGAGAAAGGTTCATTTTTTTCTCTTACCATCTTCATCACTCTTTAAAACAAATCTCTTAATCCAAGAAGAACAAGTGTCAGAAGTGTCAAGATTTTTTAAAGTCAAGATTTTCATGGTAGAGTTATTCCTAAAAGCAAGAACAACTCAACTCTTTCCTTTTATCATTCCTAGACACCCAGCATGGGCTGGCATGGTTCTCTGACAGCCAGGATGCAAAGTATTTAGAGAAAAAACCAGGGCAACATTCATGCCAAGCAGTCGTGGTGACTTGGCTTTGAATGTCACACAGGTCAGACACCAGGATAAGCATCAAACCAAACTCTAAAACCATTTTTTTCCCTTTTAAAAACCTCCAGTGTGATTTGGTATTGGGAAATGGGTCAGACTGACATCTACTGTTTCCCCCCGGAGATATATAGCCTCAGTACTGGCCGAACGACCTTTCCCACACTGTGTCTGAGGTCTGTTTTCAGGCCCCTGGCCGGCTTCTCTCCCTAGACAGACAAAGGCTGACTGAGAAGTTGTTTTGGTGATGTGCACAGATTCTCTACCAGGCCCTCTCCACTCCTGTGAAATGCCCAGCTCTTAGGCATGACCTTCAGATCAATGCTCTGGAGGCAAAGGGCTCAAGACCACTCTTTTTCTCTTTCCAGTCTTTCCTTTCAGGCCCACAAACATACTGTGTCTGGCAGAGCAAGGGCACTAGAAGCCATAGGCTTTCTTTTCCAGACTACTACAGTCACCTCATTTAAACTGCTGAGTCTCTTGATTTATTTGCAAATTTTAATCACCAGATGGATGCACGTGAAGGTAGCTGATTAATAGTGGTATTGATCTTAGCCACATAGACACACTTCAGGGAAGTGTGAAATGTGGCACACCAGAGCTGTCAAGCTGTTGCCCCCCAAAACCCAGGCCCTTCAAAGAATGTTACCAATTATATGAAAGCATCACCTACCCAGAAGGCCCCAGCTTTTCTTTGGATTCCACAAACTCTTGTCCCATCTTCATCTTCTCCCACTCTTCCTTCCGTGTTTTGATTTTACGTGGATTTACATTCCCTCGATTTGGATTATCTTTCTTTTCTCTCTATAATGGAAAGAAACAGAAAAGCCTTTGTAAGATATTTTTCCAAAGTCCTTCATTAAAATTCCATCCACCTTCCTGGATGCACACCCAAGAAATGATTTGCTTAGACAACATATAGTAACTAGAGAATTTAGAGACTTACTGGTTTTGGAATGACCTAGAGGTCATCTAGTCCAAATCACCTCCCAAGGTCAAACACATTCACTCACTCCAAGACTTAGACACCTCCACAGATGGGAAACTCATTACCTCTTTGGGTAACTCATTCATGTTCTCAACAGCTCTAATTGTTAGGAAGTTAGTAAAAAGCTATTTGTTACTTGCTCTGACACTAAAGTCAGTCAGTGTATCTGGGACAAATATAAAGAAATAGTTAACGAAACAAAATCAAACCACCAATGAGGAGTTCCTCAGCCTGTGCAGCTACACTAGCCCCTGGCACTCTCTTGGGCCTCCCGGTAGCCATGCTAATGGGATTATGAGGTTGCAACTGGTAGGTCATATGCTTATACACATCACTGGAGGTCTAAGGGGAGAAGAGCAGCTCCCAAAACCAGGCCTATACCCTCACCCCGCCCCATCCAACCAGTAGTGAAGGTGTTAAACCGTTCCTGTTTGTAAATCAAACACTGTAGAGCCCTCTGTGCTGGTCTCTGAGAAATGAGCTGCAAAACTGGCGGGGAAGGGACTAGCCTAGCTTGAGTGTCCAGCAGAGTCAGGTGCAAATTGCAAGAGAAATAAATGGTGAATAGAAAAGTCAATTTCTAAAACTCAGCCTGAATATACTCAATTGTTAATAGCGCTAGGGGGAACAAACACATTTTTGGTGTGATTTATACTTTCATCTTGGTTGTGCTTGGAGTGGACACATTTTTTAAAGAGTTTCACCTGGCATCCAAGCAAGCAGCCACTCGGAATGATTACTTCATATAAGACTGGCTTCCTTTTTATCCCCCCTCCACAATCGTGCCTACTGATGTGTAGAACAGAGGCCCCTTTCCCCTCACCCTATGCCTTCTCTTCTCTTTCATGATATCCTTGGTGTCCTGCAGCATCTTCTCCTTCCAAAGATCAAAGAAGTACGAAGGGTCTGTGTAGAATTTGAGTGCCTCTTTCCCATCGTCCCTGGGATGGAAATGAAGACAAGTAGCTGTCAGATGAGCTCCCAACCAAATCCAGTATTCCAAATACCTACCAGTTAGCAGTCTTTACACTGAGGAATCAAGAAGTCATTCAAATCAACTGCATACTTCCTCTTCCACATCAGCATTCCAATGCCCCTTGAATGGTATCTCTTTACTTACCTGGCTTTTTAAGAAACTTAGCCTTACTTTTAATTCTTGGTAGAGGAATTTGCATGGTCAGGGCAAGAATAGGTTAAAGCAGCAGGGATCCTGATTATTTCTAATGATCTGCATGACTACAGACATTTCCCTGGGGATATCCTGATATCCTGGCACATCAGAGGGGATTTCTGTCACTGGTTCCCAATCCTCCACCACTTCCCCAGGACTCTCTATGAAGCATTAGTGGCTCCCCACCCATCTGAAACCTGTACAAATATATGCAGGTTCACATGTGTACATTATGTATCCATATATACACATGAAAGAATATATATGTGTAGTTGTTATTCCTCTGTAAAAACAGGTAACCACGGCAATCCACCTTCTTGCTCCCTTCTAGATTAGCTCAGCACCCCCTACCCCACACATCAACCACAAGGGGGCCCCAGTGAGAAAGATGGCCAGCTGTTTTATGAGATTTAATTACCATCTTTTAGGGGCTGTGACATAAGTACAGAGGGAGCTACTGAGTGTCCAAGTAAGGGATACCTGCCAGACTTGATCCTGGTTGGAATCCTGCACTTTGGCATGACTGAGTCTCTCTCTCTTTCTAGAAAGTATGTGCTGGGGTGGACATTTATTTTAACACTAAACTAGAAAGAATTAGAAAGGCAATTCTACTCCCTGGCGTGTCACGACACACAGAAAGCATTTCCAAATCAAACACTAATGATTTCTATATTAAATCTTGTTCCGAGTTAGCTACACCACTGCTCATTTCTGTTAGGCCAAATCCAGATAATTGAGAGGAAAATGATAAAAAGGAAAATACCATTAACTGAAAAATAAACTTGTCTCAATATCATTTGTTTACCCTATTCTACCACACAAGCCCTAGGCCGTACATCACACTCCCTTCAGTATCGGGTACACACTCTCGTCTTGCCCTGAAACCCCCTGCCCAAATCCAACTCAATAAATGATGGAAGCTACAGAGTCAAATCTCTGTCCTGCTGTTAGCTAGCCCCTTTGAAAGCCAAGGTACAAACGTAATTTTACACAGTAATAACATAGGATAGATGCTATGTACTTTTATCTGTGTGAAGAGCTACCATGCTCCTATTTCCAGGCTCCCGGGAGCAGGTAGGTGTCCTTGAGTTTCACACACACACATTCTACTTTGCAGTATCCCCATGTCTCACAGAAGACATCTGCCTCCAGCTATCTGTAATTACTTTTTACCTGTTCCAAAAATATTTATGGATACAAGCAAGATAAATATTCGCTTTCTGCCCCTGCTCAGTGGTATTTTGCAGGATGATCACATTACGGACCACCGGAGGGGGAGGGGCTTTAAGTTGTCTATAAGGCTACCTTCTTTCCTCAAGTTTAGCTGCAACAGTGTAGGTCCTAGCAGAGGGGAATGTCGAAAGGATGTTCTAAACAAAGTGAATGACACTCATCTGGAAGAATGCCAATTATTCCTTAAGCTTTGGAAGGACCCTCAGGGCCCAGAGCAGCCAGTTCACAAAGCTAGCCCCACTAACACACCCAAACATCTGGTAATCTAGTGGTTTCCGAGTAAGTGGGAGCCTTGCTAGAATGTTGCCCCTGGGATGTATGCTCCAGGACTGCCTTGTAACAAAGTCCTTTTGGTTCTATAATAACTAAATTCCTTGGATGGAATCCAAGATGGACCTGGCTTATACCAAATTAAACTCTGCAGCATGCAATGCTATAGCAAACTTTCAATACATATTATATTTACTATGAATTTCAGAAACCAAACAATAATAAGTGAGAAGTGTTTATATGGTAAACATTAGCTGCTGCTGCTGCCGCCACAAACAACACTGGGGTAGTAGTAAGCTTTTGAATACAATCCTCGGATGTAAACATCTTTAAATAAAAAGACAATCTAGTGCTGTTAGCCACAGGTTGACAAAGGGAGGAACTAGCCAGGTTACCTGTAAGGGGTAAGATTGTTGAGAGGTGGAGGAGTATCACAGGTGTTATAGGTTTCCAAGACAGGTACTGGGAGAGAGTTTCTGTCAAAAAGCTTCTGGTCTTGAATGGTAGAGCTTCTGAAGGCCTTCCGGGTGTTGATTCCTTGCAGTGACACTGAGAGAAGATGGAAGGCAGCAGAAAATGGACGACAGGCTATTTGAGCAAACACTGAGTCACACCAGTCTGAGAGGCCTCAGCTGCTGCGTTTCTTGGCTGCGGCTGTCTGCAGCCAGGTTTTTTTTCTCCCCCTCTGGGGAAGCCCCACAAGGCTGTCAGCAGCCCAGCCATTTCACGACTGAACAAAATGAGGCAACACAAAGGTTTACTATGTGGCCAGATCTAGCAGGCCTCTCCTTAGGAGGAATGAATCTTCCAAGTACTTTTATGGTAACAAAATACGATTGGGGGGAGGGGGAATTTGAGCAAGAATTGGGGGAATGGGAGAAAGGCAGCATGTGGGGGTGTGGTAGAGCTAAAAAGGTTTCTTTACACCATCCAGGCTTGTGTCATTTCAAAGCAGAACTCCATAGGTCTCTGTGATTTTTTTCCCCCTCATTTTTTTATAAATCAGGAGAAAAAAATTCTAAGAAACTGCTCAGCAAAGCCTGCAAATGCTGAGCTCAGCTTCCTTACCTTCTTCTTCCTTGGGATCCAGCTGAGTGACTTTAACTTGTAGGCGGTCGACCCTCTCAGCAAGGGAGCTTACCCGAGAGGCAAAGGTATTTGCCTGAGTAAAGAGCTCTCCAACAATGTCCTCTGCATATTTACCTGAAAGAGCAAAGAAACCAAGTCACTAGTGCATAAAAATGACATAAACGGTTAGAAAAACGCTACTAAAGATCTTATTCCCCACTTCCCCAACCCACACACCCACCCCCTAAGATGGTTTGGGTTACATGCAGATGCTTGCTCTTGGAGATAGAGACGTGCCCTCCATAGCTTGAACAGTATGCATTTTTTTCTCTAATAGTCTTCTTGGCAAACTCGGAATAGTCACGAACTCAATGCAGGCTGAATAATATCAAGAGGTGCAATACACAAAATTAATCCTGGAAGAGTAACAATATGTCTACACATTTGCCTATAGCCCTTAGCCCCTTGCTGCTCTGTAAAAAGCAACTTGTCAAATGGTTCTGGAAAACAGATTGGGAGTTACGGGCACTTTGTAGGTGTCTACAATTAACCTGAAAAATAAGAAATTACATCCTCAGCGGAACCTCCAAAATACATTCAACAACTATGATGAGTTGTGGTATCTTCGAGAGGCCTTGAACTTATCAACAACTCACAGCAGAGACCTATAACTTCTTCTATGGGGTGAAAAGGTTATCTTATGTTTCATAATCTACAACTTTGCTTTAGGTTATAATCCTTCAAATCTACATCTCAGGGAACAAGGGAAAGGCTGATATTTTCAAGGCCTCCCTCAAAACCAACATACCAGTGGTCTCTTTCTACAATATCTTATTTTTTAGAAAAAGAAAAGAGTTTCATACTTTCAACCCTGGAATGCAAGGAGAATTTGCAGCCAAAGAAACCTAACAGCAATTTGACACTACCTCCATATTGTCATTCCAAGCCACAAAGCACATTCTTGCTAGGAATGAAGAGCGGCACACATGAATAAATATACCATCTGAGTTTCTTACTTGCAAGGTAAAGGTAGGCACAGTTTTTGTGCCCAACCACAAAAACTGAGAACTATTTTAAGTAGGCTCTGATTTTTAGCTTCTAAACTATATTTATGCTTAGTCCACACTTGAGGGGGAAAATATTAGTCAAAAGGCCAAAACTGCACCTTCACGGTGAACCCCAGTTCACCTTCCCAGCGTAACCTAGAGAGTAAGGATAAGACCAATCAACAGCATATTTTTGAATTGCTGGTAAATTTAGTCAATAAGAGTTTCTAATCCAGGAAGGAACAAGTCTTTGCATACTGAACGATTTTGTGATTTAAACAACCATGGGAAGCTCCTGGGCTCAAAGAACACAAATTGGCTAACGAAGCTGCATTTCTGTTCTGCAGGGTAAGAATTGTATCTGAACTCTGTCCATACTGCAGCCAAGTTCCTATAAAAACCATACTGCATCAATGATCCTCCAGGTAATGGAAAACTGGAAAGCTAAAGCAGATAAACATGCAACATTATGTGCTCAAAAATATCTGTTAACCAGGGCACTGACTTTTGATCTTGGGATTGTGAGTTCAAGCCCACATTGAATGTAGCCAATTACTTAAAAAAAAAAAAAAAAAAAAAAAAAAAATCTGTTAATGGACCAAGTATTCTGGAAGAAAAGAAAACCCCAAACCAACCCACCCTTAAGTCACCAAGACAGTACCTAGGATGTCCTGCTCCTCAGTGAAGGGAGTAGTAGTAGTGTGAGTAGTATGGCTAAATGTGGCACAGTGATTTTCAAGATAAAAATCTTATCCCTAACACAAACAGGCAAACACTGAGAATAGTATTTGAGAGGTGTTACAGATTTTTTTTTTTTAAGATTTTATTTATTAATGAGAGAGAGAGAGAGAGAGAGAGAGAGAGAGGCAGAGAGAAAGCAGGCTCCTCACAGGGAGCCTGATGTGGGACTCTATCCCGGGACTCCAGGATCTTGCCCTGAGCCAAAGGCAGACACTCAACCACTGAGCCACCCAGGTGTCCCGAGAATGCTATTTGAAGAGGAAGTGAAGTGGTATGAAGGTTTTCCTACTGTCATTTCATCACATCAGGCCCTGGGCCTACTTATAACTACAAGATGATACATAGAAGAAGCAGAGGACTTCAATCAGAAAAATCTGGATTTCGGGGCAGCCCAGGTGGCTCAGCAGTTTAGCGCCATCTTCAGTCCAGGGCCTAGTCCTGGAGACCGGGGATCGAGTCCCGCTTCAGGCTCCCTGCATGGAGCCTGCTCCTCCCTCTGCCTGTGACTCTGCCTCTCTCTCTCTGGGTCTCTCATGAATAAATAAATAAAATCTAAAAAAAAAAAAAAAAAAAAAAGATCTGGATTTAATCTCAATTCTTTCTATTTATACGTGCATACTCTGCAGCAAGTCACAATGTCTGTTTCCTCATCTGTAAAATGGGGGTAACTATATCAACCTCACAAAATTGTCATAGGATTAAATGAATTAAAAATGCTAGGTTGTTGGGCAGCCCCAGTGGTGCAGCGGTTTAGCGCCGCCTTTGGCCCAGGGCTTGATCCTGGAGACCCTGGATCGAGTCCCACGTCAGGCTCTCTGTATGATGCCTCCTTCTCCCTCTGCCTGTGTCTCTGCCTCTCTCTCTCTCTCTGTCTCTATGAATAAATAAATAAAATCTTAAAAAAAAATGCTAGGTTGTTACAATGAAATTCTTTCTTATAATGAATGGTCAACCACATTTAGATGACTTTCAAGACTGTATCTACATATCCTGTTTTACACTTACAGGAATTTATTAAATTAAATTAAATTAATTGATTTATTTGAGAAAGAGTGAGAGCAGGGAGAAGGAGAAAGAGAAGCAGACTCCCCACTGAGCAGGGAGCCTGACATGGGGCTTGATCCCAGGACTCTGGGAATGACCTGAGCTGAAGGCAGACACTTAACTGACTGAACCACCCATGCGCCCCCACTTACAGGAAATTTAAGATATAATTCCAGTCAGTAATATGATAGTCCCAATTCTCCAAGTACTAAGTATTACTCCAATCTGAAAACAGAAGTGTTATACTTATATAGGAGAAAACCAGAGTGCCTTGTTCAGAGTTAAATTTCATTCATTCAGATTACCAAGACAGACCCACGATCCCACCAGGACATTCGTAATAGTTATCAACCACATTTTGCAAGAGATTCCAAAAGCACTCTTCACTTTTCTTTTCCTTAACAGAACCGTTAAATGAAATCTTATGTGGAAGTGAACAGGTAAAACTGATTTTTAGAAATGTGACACTGCTCTTGCTTCAAGTCTAAATGAAAGTCTTGGAGCCCCCCAGTGGTATGGCCCCACTACACTCAGAAAACCCTATATCATAGCATGATTTCCTAATTACCCAAGTGAGGGTTCCATTCTACCGGGTGGTCAGGATACTGATTCAAAAGTGCAGGCTGGCTGTGCCTATATATCCTAAGATACGGCAACCAAATATGTGAAATGCCAATCTCTGCACTGAGGGAAAATAAAAATTCTGGATATGCTATCATGGAGTAATCCAAAGCTCTGGAATTTTTAGTTTTGTGTTTTATCCATTCCATAATCAGATTTTGCCTACTAGACCAAGCACTTCTGGCTAGAGTACATGAGGCCAAGGTCATGAATGTGAAGCACATATGAGACTGTTCCTATCTTGCTATCTGCTGGATGAAATACTAGTCATCTTTCAAGGCCTGGTTCAAATCTAACCTCTTCTATGAAGCATTCCCTAACTCTCCTTATGCTCCCACATCATGGACTGACTCCCCATAGAAAGTATTACTTCCTTCCCTGTATTCTCTATGCACGAACATCATGGAATGGTGGAGAGAATATAGGTATGAATCATTTGACAAACATTTACTGAGCTTCTACTGGATGCCAGATACTACACAAGATAAACACTGGGGTTCAAGACCAAACAACACGTGATTTCTGCCTTCAGAGAACTTTTTTTTTTTTTTTGAGAACTTTTAATTTAGTATAAGAAATACAGATAATTTGCAATATAGTGTGGTAGGTAATAACACAGGCACATAATTGGAGCTCCAAGGAGCACTTAGTGCAACCTGGCGCAGGAAATCCTTGAGCTAGGCCTTGAAGATCAGCTACAAGGATGGTAAGGGTTTTCTAGGCAGAAGGAACAGCAAGGGTACTGCATTCAAGTATGAGAGGGTATGGTCTATCTCAGAAGTACTACAAGTAGATGATAATTCATTATTTCTTTCTTCCCCCTTTTCTTCCTTTTTCATTAAAAAAATGTTTTAAGAAGAGTGTAAAATGGGAAAAGAAGGATTGCAAAAAATGAGACTGGAAAGGAAGGCAGGTTTGAAAAGTCTTGAATGCCAAGCCAAGAAATTTAAATAGTCTCACAGTGAGAACAGGGAAGATTTTTAACCTTTGTACTCCTATTTCAAAACACATTTTATTTTTTATTTTTATTTTTTAAGATTTTATTTATTTATTCATGACAGACACACAGAGTGAGAGAGGCAGAGCCACAGACAGAGAGAGAAGAAGGCTCCATGCAGGGAGCCCGATGTGCAACTCGATCCCGGGACTCCAGGATCACGTCCTGGGCTGAAAGCAGACGCTCAACCGCTGACCACCCAGGCGTCTCACATTTTATTTTATTTTAAAGATTTTATTTATTTATTTGAGAGAGACAGAGATAGCGAGAGAGAGCACAAGCAGGGAGAAGAGGGAGAACCAGACTCCCTAATGAGCCCCACATGGGGCTCGATCCCAGCACCCAGAGATCATGACCTGAGCTGAAGGCTGATGCCTAACCAACTAACCAACTGATGCCTCCCCTAGGTGCCCCTCAAAACACCTTTTAAATATTTTATTTATTTATTTATTTATTTATTTATTTATTTACTTACTTACTTACTTACTTACTTACTTATTTATTAAAGATTTTATTTATTCACAAAAGACACACAGAGAGAGGCAGAGACATAGGCAGAGGGAGAGGTAGGCTTCCTGCAGGGAGCCCAATGCCAGGACTCATCTGGGACTGCAGGATTCCGGGATCACACTCTTGAGCCAAGGGCAGCTGCTCAACTGCTGAGCCACCCAGGTGTCCCTCAAAATACTTTAGATTGCAAAACACAGATTTAACTTTCAAAAAGTCAAACAATTCAGAATTATAAAAGTAAAAAGTGAGATTTGTTTTGAGCAGACCATTATGGCAACGATACAGATTTAAAATTTTTAAGATTTTCAGATTTATAGATTTAAGAGGGTTGACCAGAGAAAGGGAGGCCAGAGGGAGGATAAGGCAATCATTTAGGTGAAGGTCAACGAAGGTCTGAACTAGGGCAGTGTTGGTAGAGACAGAGAATAGAGGACAGAGCTGAGAAATTCTCTGGAAGTCTGACTTTACTTCTTATTGGCTGTCGTCTCTCTAGAAAGTTACCTTACTTTCCTAAGCCTTCATTTTTTCACTTGAAAAACGAGAATACCACTACCTACCCTCATAGGATCATCAAAGGGATTAAAAGAGATTATCTATGTCAAGATCCTATTAAAACCTGGCATAAAGTAAACAATCAACAAATATGAGTTCCCCTCTCATTCTCTCCCCTTAAGAATTATTTATCTCTGTCTCCTCTGGTAGATTATAAGCTCCTGGAAGGTGGAGACCATTTCTTATTATTGCTGTATTTCTTCAGCATCTGGCACATAAAATATGTTCAATACATGTTTTTGGACGAATAAAGGGTCAGTTAGCTTCACAATGTGAAGAAATCTTGTTTCCATAGGCACAAACTAACACTGGTTCTCAGACTGGCTTCCTCAAGACAGGAGTGGTCTGATCACTAGTGAGAGTGAGCAATGACATCCATCAACACTACCCTGGAAAAACACCTGAGAGAGAGCATAACTCCTGCTGAGTGAGAGTAAGAAGCATCATTAGCTAGATGTCCTTTGTCCTATGGAGAAGGAACCAGTGTGTGATTGACTTTCACCCATTTGGCCTTCTCAGGGTGACAGAAGCAGAAATGATGCTTTTAAGAAGCAGTGAGGCTCTCTACTGCCTTCATGTGCCTCCTTGTCAGCTGCACTGCTGTTGCACTGCTGTCAGTGTTCCTTTGTGTAAGACAGGCACTAGCAGGGTTTCATTTCTTCCTGACATCCTATCCAGGTTTCCCTAAGCCCTAGATCAACTGAGCTAGGTAAAGGCTTAGGAATTTCAGACCCCATATATCATATGGTCACAGAGTTCGGTCCCCTCAGACCCCTGTTTTTAAAGGTAGGGCCTATTACTACCTGGGGGAAGGCAGGCTTTCCTGAATATCCCACTGCCTTCACTAAGGGCAGTGACGTGATAGGAGCAGTTAAGTGTCTCAAAATAATTCACACCAAGATGCCTTTGCTAAGGAATATCACTAAAATGGCAATTTGACGGACATTCTTATGGGAGCTGGAGTGGTACTAGACAAATGCAAAGCTTATCCAAGTATTTGCCCTTCCCATACCTCAGCTTCAAACAAAGTGAGCTTGATTCAGAGTGAAATCCAAACCCATCCATGTACCCCACCCAAGGCAGTCTCATTCATTTTTGCCAACTAAAACACACACACACACACACACACACACACACACACACACACACACGTAGAGCACGCTTTCCCTCAGCTCCAAAACAGACCAGGCTAACCCCTATCTTCCTCCTAGAGAAGAATGGCTCCAGCTATACTTTGTGTCATTGTGTGTAAACGTAGCTTGCAAAACTCCCAATACCCTAGAGACTGCAAAAGTAATTTGTACCCTGAACTTGGACCTGGGGGCCTGCAGCACAATTAAATGTGTACCAGGGTAGACAAGTCAGCTAGAATCTCTCTGAATGCATGTTTGCTTTACTCCTCTTTGGGAAGAAAAGTTGGGGGGAGGGGGTGTCGGGTAGATAAAGACTATTGGCACATTTGAGGCTTCAACAAAGTCAGCTACATCGAACAGCTCATGCAATTACAGGCACATTCCCCAACCCAAGATACTGCTCTGTGAACCTCCCACTTTACACACAGAGAATTCTGCTCTGTCATTCCATCTGCAGTTTCTGCTGCAGCCCTTCCTGCTACCCTTCCCACAGATTTCTTTTGAAGCAGGTGGAGGGGGAGGTGGAGGGAACCTAGAGGGTGGTGGTAGATGAAGAAAGGGTTGAGGGGAAGAATCTGTACCAAAAAGGAACCTCTCTCTCGGGAGGGGGGGAGGGAATACATTTTCGCATTACCTAGGGAAGGCAGATGGGGGAGAAATAGGAACACGGGAGGAGAAGGAAACTAAATAAAGAGCACCAACGACCCCTGAGGGCAAAGCACAGGCTCTCTGCGGCACTCACTCAGGCTGCCCAGCTGTCGGATGACATTTGCCAGGGTGATGTTGGTCACGCATTCCAGCTCGCTTCTAACGCTAGGCAACGTCTGACGGCACAGGTGCCTTGGCTCGATGTTCCTCGTTACTAACGGCATGGTGGACCTGCTTCAGGCAATGTTCTGAATGATGAAAAACAACCTAAAAAAGAAATAACAGGAAAGTATTACTCAACCACAAATTCCAGGCACACTAGGGCTGTGCGTCTTTTTTTTCCTTTTGTCTTGCTCTGATCTAAAACAGCTTTTAAAAAATTTCTCCCCCATCATTTTTTCTCTTTTAAGCCCCTCCCTCCCCACAATCTTTAAGGTTTGCCATTAGAAAGCTTGCTGGTAAGTTTAGAAATTCTGAACTGGTGACTGCTGGCTGAGTTACACAGGCAGCATAAAAACCTAAAAACCTTAAAATAACAACCGTGCTCCAACCAACAAGAGTCTCCAGAGGCAAGGAAGCATGGTCAGCAAACAGTCCATTCAGCAGGCTCGGGATGGTACACAGATGGATCCTATCCTTGGTATGTCCATAATCAGGAAAGATCAGATTCTAAATGATCAATTATAAGGATCAAAAAAGAGCTACTGTCACCTGATAATCTCCACAATGAAATTAAGTTGCCAACAGTGATTCCACTGATCTACATCAGGGCATAACTTCTCCAGTTCCTCCCTGATGGATTAGTTCCTCCCTAATATACAACAAAACACTAGCTGCCAGTGTCTATTAACACTACTAAAGTTTCGTCTGTAAATTGACAGAATTAAAGAATATGAAGGAAAATTTTACATGTTCAATATGTCAAACACGATGCTAAGCAAACCGTGCTGTAAGATTTCCTAGTCCTTTCTCTTCTACCCAACAGCTCCCTTTCTCTCTTGCATCCGGTTCAACACACCTGGGCCAAAAGGCTCTTGAGACAGCAGGAAGTGTCTGGAGCAGATCCGGAAACCTTCCAGTTACCGTTTCTTATCCTGTCAGCTGAGCCCCTTTCCCTAGGAAATCCCCCACCACTTCAGGTTCACGCTGAGCTATTGTTTCAGAATTAGATTACCAAATTCCTAGCTTTACAAGGATAGGAGGAGGTTTTTAGTCTCCACAAAATGGGTATGACTACAGCCAAAGGCACACTGAGCTGGTCCTATCTCGTGAAAACCAAAGAAATTTAAAACAGCCTAATGATTTTCATGCTAGGGAAAAAGCATATTCTCTTCAAATGAAAAAGGTAAAGCATAAAGGTAACATACCCACATCCCCAATATTGCAAACTCCTCTTTTATATACACATATATAAAAGAAGCAAGCAGAGGTTTACTTACATCAAATCTTAAAACACCAGCTCATCACCAAAAAAAGTTGACTGGGAATACAAAATGTTTAAACCAAACTAAGTATTATAGATCTTAAATGTAAACCAACATATTGTCTGACCAAAAGAAAAAAAAAAAAGCCCTTCAGGCTCAAAGGGGGAGTAGAACCCTTTGGAACAGACTGCTCCTTGTTATGGACATTCTGATCTACTAAGAGTAAAAATAAAACAGGAAGCCAGCAGCTTGGGGAACAAGATTTCCTGTCACCAACAGCAACAGCCCAAGAACCAAGAGAATCAGCTGTTTGCTCATAACTTTGAACCTCCCTTTAATAGTCACTGTGTGGCAGCTGTGCCTATCTTTGGGGGTGCAGAGGTGTTTCCTGAATATTTGTCTACTATCTAAGGAAATAATTTTCATGCCGTTCCTCTGCTAAGTTCCCCTTTGACTCAACAGGTTTTCTAATCCAAATTCTGGACTTTCCCTTTCAGCCTAACTCCTCTTCTTTTACATGATGTAGAGGGTTATCAGGTACTAAGATGCAATCGTTAATTCGTTAATAACTCACTGGTGAAGAATTTCTAACAAGAAAGGAGGCAGGAGGTTACAAATTAAAGAACCTCACAGGGCTCTGTACACCATCCTCTGGATGCTCTTAGACTCTCAAATGTCAACCTTTCTAGAAGAACCAGAAATTCAATGGTGCGGCCAGAGATGATTGAAAACAGCCACTGTAGCTCCCTCTATTAACAATCATTTCAGTATTTGTTCCAGCTCCTCAGAGAAGCTAAAGAAGCCAGATGCCCTTGAAATTCTGTGTTGAATGTGGCTACTGAAAAGACATTGCAGACATTCTCTTTGGACACCTAACGGAAATGGAATTCCAGATGGCTAGGTACATGGAGAACTGGGGGCCAGGGAGAGGGCACTTCTAACACCTTTGTATTTTAGCGTTTACACTTTCCCAAGGGCCTTGAGTAAGCAGGTACAAATGGAGTCAACTCTATGTCCCATGGGGAGAATCAAGTTTTCGATAGCAAGATGGTTTCCTCTTACCAAAAAAGCTAGTTGCCACAACCAGCTAGAGTATTCAAGAAATGACAATATGTCAGTATCAAGACAAAACAATTAGAAAAGTAAATCTGCCACTAAAAAAAGCCATTTAGTATGTTTCAGAACCACCAAAGATTGATAAGACTGCCTGTTTTATGGAATTACCTGATTCACTATTCATTTTCCTTCTGGATAATCAGTTAAGTTATATTCAGCAAAAGAAATATGCATGAATGATCTGAAACACAACAGTAACTTGACCAGAAAAAAAAAAAAACAAAAAAAAGCCTACATTCCAGTGAAGATAAACTTAGAAATAAACTCAGCTTCAAGTTGTGGAGTTGAAACATACTTGGGTTGGTACTCTGACTCTGACACCTTACTAGCTGTGTGATCTTGGGCAATTTTCCTAGAAACATTAAATAATGTAACATATATAAAATGTCTATAGGGGCTAAGAGAAAAAAGTATAGTTCCATGGACCCCAGGAAAAATCTTCCAATAAAAACCAATTTCTATTCACTGATAAATATTTTTAAGACACTTTTAACTATGGACATATCATGTGGTAGAATGCACTAGTCCACAACCCTAGACTGATAAGCCATTTAGTGGGGCTTTTTTTTCTGGAGGTTCCTCCTAGCCAGGCTTCTGGACCTCCTAAAGAACATACGTTCTCTCCACTCTTTCACACTGAGTTCCTCATCTGATCTACTGAACAAAGAAAATGATTAGAGTGACTATTTTCTCAATTCTTCTCAAGACTGTACATAACTAGCACCATTCCAGATGCATTGGAGAAAAAGTTAATACATTACATACAATGGATGCCTAATGGCATCAGGGTTTAATTCTCTCATGGAAATCCAGTTGAGAAAGGCTCCTCTATCATCAGTAGTCATTTAGTGGAAAATATGTAGAGTACTGAGTATTTAGAAACCACTGAATTAAGGAAGTGACATGGTCAAATTTGCATTTTAGGCAAATCATTCTAGCAGAAGCAAAGAAGTTATATTTGGGCAGGAGAAGGCTGGAGGTAAACAGTTGGGACTCCTCCCAGGCTAAGAAAAAGACAATAGAAATGGAGAGGCCCACTACAGCTAGCAAATATGAATGGAGAAGCCAGACAGGTTCTAAGGGTGAGTCTGACCCTTCAGTCCTATTTGCTACTCCTTCCTGATACTCCAGAGTACAGTTATACAAAGTGATCAAACAGATGTTTCTTTATTAAAGAGGTAAATACCAGTAATAAAGAGGTAAATGCTAGTGCCAGTGACAGAAAAGAAGAGAAAGTGAAGAAATCTAAGAAAACAGTGGTTCTTAGCTGTAAAAAGCAGCTTTGGATCCATAAAGAGTGAATGACCTATCTTCACAGAATCAATCAAGTTCTTTTTCAGTTATGTTTTACTTTGAGGAGGGAAACTAGATGCTATAGTGATATTTGCTGATTTGGGGATTTGAGGTCTTACACCTTGGGAGATGTTACACAGGAAAGGAATTAGGACTACTGAGAAGATAAAAGTTACGGGGAAATAGATTTCAATGTAGTTAGCTCCTTTTAATTAGAGCTGTCCTATATTAGAATGGGTCCTCTTTAGAGGCTCCCAGTACAATCCTCTGGATGACCAGCTATCAGGAATGCTGGAGGAGACATTATCAGACTCTAAGATGCTGATGTTGAGAAGTCAGACTGGGTGACTTCTATAATGCCTTCTAAATCAAAGACGATATAATTCTCACTCAGGGCTTCAGTTTCCTCATCTGCAAAATAAAGGGACTAAGCCAGATGATTTTAAGAAGTTCCAAAATTCCTAGATTTGCTTCTTTTTTTTTTTAATTTTTATTTATTTATGATAGTCACACACACAGAGAGAGAGAGAGAGAGAGAGAGAGAGAGAGAGAGAGGCAGAGACATAGGCAGAGGGGGAAGCAGGCTCCATGCACCGGGAGACCGACGTGGGACTCGATCCCGGGTCTCCAGGATCGTGCCCTGGGCCAAAGGCAGGCGCTAAACTGCTGCGCCACCCAGGGATCCTTCTAGATTTGCTTCTACCTCAGTTGCCATAACCTCCTCACTGGCCAACATCCAATATCTAACATCCATTGCATTCTGAACACAAGGCCAGAGGCAGGTCTAAGAAATACAGAGAGGGATGGATTATGGCTATGGATCAAAATGTTCTCCAGATCTAGGTCCATCTAGTTACTAGGACCTGTAGGACACAGAATGGTACGAAGGATGTTCCAGACAGAGTCCTGAGGGAAAGTTATTTACACCCCAGGAGGCTCCCAGACTGATCTGGGAGCTGGCTACCCAACTAAATCCAAAGGAAAAACTGGCTTTGGAACAGTTCCAGACATGCAGCCAGACTCAGCAACAACCCCATCTTTACTCCTGGCTATTTTCAGCCTAAGGGACTTGAGAATGAGTCTGAGAACAAGTAAGTAAAAGGCTTTAAGGCATCCCTCCCTAGTCATGGCCTGGCAATACACAGACCAGTCTAGACTCTCAGTACCATGGTAAGATTCATGCTATGAACTGGAAATTGGATGAGGTGTTCTCTCAGGTCCCTTCAAACAGTAAGATTCTACAAGTTCTGTAAATTAGAAGTTATCACGAAATATTTATATATCATACGTGGTCAGTGTAAAGTCAAAAGGAGACTTTGAGATCTGCCCTGCATTCTCACAACTCTGATGCCAACATCCTGAGGCAAAAGTGGGGTGAGGTGAGAAAGACCGAGAGGGTAGAAGATAATAAAGGAAGGCTACATGTGAGGGAGAACACATTCATCTATATCCCACTCTGAATTCTTGTCATTACCAGGAAAGAAGAGATGACTGCTCATTCTGGCAGTAATATTTATTACTAGCTGTTTATTATAAATAAATATACAATACTTCATTTAGAGTCAAGGGCACTGATAACACCTGCAGATTTCTATGGTTGCATCCAAAAGCAAGTATATCTGAGCTATAGCAATAACCATAACAACAGAAATGCTTCTCAAGGCAGTTCCTCTTTGAAACACACCCCTAAAATGCTGATCAGCAGTAGCAGGGGATGAGAACATGTGGGGATGTTATATGTGTGGCAATTAGGACTTCTGCTTTCACTTCAGCATTTCCCACTGTTCTATAGTTAACAGCACTTTGGATGGGGACATATGAGAAGAGCTTTACTTTGTAGACCAATTTCCTCTTTCAAGAGACAAATTTCTTCATGTTAAATATGCATTCCACAGGGGTTCAAAAATTTCAATTGAAAAGTCAAATAACTTTTATTTCAAAATGACAGACAACATACAGGGTTACTGTAATCTAAATCTGTCTACTAAAATGTTTTAAAAGGTATGAATTTACTGTTGCATACAGCGGCCCTCACTACCATGCAACAACCACAAAGAAGAATGCCTCATTATAGACTTAAGCACCTACCCACTTCCTGTTGAAATGCAGGGTGAGGCTGAACCTACAAATATAACTAGACTCCCTCCAAACACAAGGAATTACTGACAAATCAGTTTAGGTCACTAGAGTTATGTCCAAAGGAGACAGTAAGACAGAAATGGAACTCCTAGAGTGGACAGAGAAAGTATCTGACTGGGAGAACCAAAAAAAGCTTATATGTGGGGACACCTGGGTGGCTCAGCAGTTGAGCGTCTGCCTTCGGCTCAGGGTGAGATTCCGGAGTCCTGGGATCAAGTCCCACATCAAGCTCCCTGCGTGGAGCCTGCTTCTCCCTCTGTCTGTGTGTCTGCCTCTCTCTCTCTCTCTCTCTGTCCCTCATGAATAAATAAACTCTTTAAATAAATTCATTCATTAATTCATTCCAGTATCTTACTCCTTGAGCATACTGTACATCTATCAAGAACCATTCACATCTGGTAATTCCATAACTTTCTATTACCTTTTGGGGGCAATACCTTTTATTTTTACTTTTATTACTCTTTAGACCCTAATCATAGCTTTGCTCTTAAAGTTAAAACTGGGGGATCACTTTTGCCTCTAAAATTGTTTTTTTTCTTGGGATGCCTGGGTGGCTCAGTGGTTGAGCGCCTGGCTTTGGTTCAGGGTGTGATCCTTGGTCCAGGATTGAGTCCTGCATCAAGTCCTGCCAGAGAGTCCTGCATTTCTCTCTCGGCCTGTGTCTCTGCCTACCTGTGTGTGTCTCTCGTGAATAAATAAATCTAAATGAATGAATGAATGAATGAATGAATGAATGATTTTTTTCCCCCTAGTATCAACTATTCCATAGAAGACTGTATGTCTCTTAAGTGGCCAAAATGAGGCGTTTTCAGTTGGTTGTCTAAAGAAAATATATTTAAACAGTAGAGCTAGAAACCTGGATTCTAGTTCTTAATCTAATGATGACTGGCAAATGTGGAAAAATTTCAATTCATCCTTCTAGTTCAGCTTTGGGCTATACTAAAAAAATGCTCAAAAGATGTATACTAAACTGAGATTTTGTTTGCAAAGTATTCTGATCTCCAAAGAAAAGATTTATTCACATAAAATCTTTCTTGTATCTCTATCCAGGCCCAAGTTTCCTGTTATGTATCGAGTTATAATACATAGGGTCTACATTGTTATCACTGATGACTTTCAGTTACAAAGTTCATTCCACATTACAAATCTAATGCCAATTTCTAGCAATACCCAATTCATCAAAATGCAATCATTTGAAATACTCTATCTATCTAAATGGGCTTACTTTTACTGATTGAATACATATAAATTTTGAATGATTTTACTCAGAAATGGAGAAATCTTACCCCTGCTATTTGTGGGTACTCAAATACCAGATTTCTTTCAGCTATAGTTCTTAATTCAGCATTAAATTCACACAGGAGTTTAACTAACTAGCATTTAAATTAAAAAATTGAAAAGAAAAAAAATTCCCATAGGAGTTTAACATGAAAAACAACTAAGCTGTTCTGAAAAACAAATACCAACACAAAGCACAAAACAAAGTATCAAATCTCAACAAACCAATTCATTTAGAGTTAAGATTACAGAACTATGCCAATAATTCACACAAGCCCCAATAAATATCTTTCATTTATAAGACCTTCCTTTTTTATTTATTACCAATGACAGAAAGAGTGATCTCCAGTTAGTGGTGCCTATATATCTGAGGAAAGAGGATAGATACAAATTGCATTCCTCTTGGGGCACTTGGGTGGCTCAGTCAGTTAAGTGACCAACTCTTGGGATCCCTGGGTGGCTCAGCAGTTTGGCGCCTGCCTTGGGCCCAGGGCGCGATCCTGGAGTCCTGGGATTGAGTCCCACGTCGGGCTCCCTGCATGGAGCCAGCTTCTTCCTCTGCCTGTGTCTCTGCCTCTCTCTCTCTCTCTCTATCATAAATAAATAAATAAATAAATAAATAAATAAATAAATAAATAAATAAATAAATAAATAAATAAATCTTTTTTTAAAAAGAAGTGACCAACTCTTGATTTCAGCTCAGGTCATGATCTCAGGGTCATGAGATGGAGTTCCACACAGGGCTCAGCGCAGCATCTACTTGAGATTCTCTCTCCCTCTCTGCCTCTCTCCCTGCTGTGCACGTGATCTAAAACAAATAAATAAGACCTTAAAAAACTATTCCTAAAATATATATATACCTGCGCTTGTGCTACATATGGGAACACACTGTTGGTTTTTGTGTTAGAATATCTAATCCCATTTTATTACCTTACTCAAAGGTAGAGAGGAGGTGTAACCTAAGTGTAACCTTTCTTTCCTGGTTCTTACAAGTAGCAGTGAGTATTATACTAGGTTAAGATCCCTACAGACAAGTCACTGGAACAACCACTGGTGGATTAGATACAGAGGCACATCAGAAAAGAAGGGAAGGAGATATTCAGAGCTGAATCACATATCAGGCACTAAGTCTCATCCTGCCAACTGTCTAACCATTCATTTGATTCATTTTTATTTTTTTAAGATTTTATTTATTTATTCATGAGAGACACAGAAAGAAAGAGAGAGAGAGGCAGAGACATAGACAGAGGGAGAAGCAGGCTCCATGCAGGGACCCCAATGCGGGACTCGATCCTGGTACTCTAGGATCAGGCCCTGAGCTCAAGGCAGATGCACTTAACTGCTGAGTCACCTGGGCGTCCCTATTTTTATTTTTTTATTTTATTTTATTTTTAAGTAACCTCCACACCCAATATGGGGCTCAAAATCACAACTCCAAGATCAAGAGTTGCAAGCTCTTCTTCTGAGTCAGCCAGGCACCTCTAACTATTCATTTTAATCTCTATGATGCCTCACTTCATATTTCAAGCTTCTCTCTGGGGTAACTGCTCCCTCTCTGGGATAGAAAGGCCAAAAAAGAAACTGACTTTACACAACTGCGAAAGGCCGGGGGAAAAAAGGTTGCAGAGCAACAACAAAAAAGGAGATTCAGCAAAATGTTTTGCTGACAGCTCAGGGCAACATACAAACACACCGTGTGGTCATGGAGCAGGCAGGAGCAGCAGTCCTGGATGTGACTGTTAATATACCAATGTAAGTAAGGAGAGAGACCTAGCAATCACAACTGCATCTGAACACCAGGGAGTGGAATTATGGAGCAAACTGCCATGCAATTCTGTATCAACTGTTCTATTCTGCCAGCTGTAACAAGAATTCATTCCTGAAAAAGTGTCACACACTCATCTGTCACTAACGGCCAAGCTGCCAGCAACTGACTAAGAGTCAGCAGCAAAGGGCAGCTGTACATCTACTTCCTCTCACAAGGTCTATTCACCAATCAAAATATGGGATTTATAAGGAAAAGTCCTTGAGCAGAGGGGAAGTAAGTACCTATTCTTTTCTTTCTACCCTCAGTTTACTAGGCAGTTACCAAAACCCTCAAAATCTAATCAGCAGTGCTGTAGAAGAGTAAGAACATGGACAGTAAGAGACAGAGATATGGGTTTCAACTCACTACTGCCAAATTTGAGCTTTGGGACCTTGGCAAGCAGTGAAATCTGTTTTCTAATCTGTTAAAATAGTGTAATGATTCCTAGTCTGTAAGGCTGTTGTGAAGAAAAATGAAATAATGTATGTATAAAATGCTTAACACAGAGCATGGCACAAAATAATTATAATAGTTGTAGCGATGGGTGCCTGGCTAACTCAGTCAGTAGAGCATGTGCTCTTGATCTTGGGCATATAGCTTACTCGAAAATACCCCATACTGGACAGTTTACTTTAAAAACAAACAAACAACAACAACAACAAAAAACAGCTGTAGTGATTGTAGTAGTAACAGTAGTAGTGGTGGTGGTGGTGGTGGTGGTGGTGGTGGTGGTGGTGGTGGAAGTACTAGTTCTATACATATCTAGCATTTAAGTATGTGCAAGGCACTGTTCTAAATATTTTATATGTGGTTCTCTCAACCATTAAAACTATTAGTAAGTTTCAGGTCATATTAAAAGTTAATTATAGTACCCTTATTAATCAATGAGTATTTATCAAGTAGACACTAAGAGACACAAAGAAGTAAAAATCTGTCCCTTGACTAAGAGTTTATATAATTTAATTGAAGAGACAGATAAAACCACAGTTAAGTAACAATACAGCAAATAAATAGAAGTTTGGTTATCAAATGAACAATATAGTCAATGATGACAATAGAAAGGATGAAAACCATCACTGTGAACTGAAGGGATTGAACAGACTTCCTGGAATAAAGATCTGGGTAGGATCTGGATATAACAAAGAGGGGTACACTTATCATGATGAATGCTGAGTAATGTATAGAATTGTTAAACTGTATATTGTACACCTGAAACTAATGCAACACTGTATGTTAACTCTACTAGAATTAAAATTTAAAACTTCACTTAAAAAAAAATACATCTAGGGGCATCTGGCTGGCTCAGTTGGTAGAGCATGAGACTCTTGACCTTGGGGTTGTAAGTTCAAGCCCCACATTGGGGGTAGAAATTACTGAAAAATAAAATCTTAAAACAATACATCTAGGGATGCCTGGGTGGTTCAGTCAGTTGAGCATCTATCTGCCTTTGGCTCAGGTCATGATCCCAAGGTCCCCCGGGCTCCCTTCTCAGTGGGCATCTGCTTCTCCCTCTCTCTCTGCTTGTGCTCCCCTTGCTTGTGTTCTCCTACTCTGTCAAATAAATAAATAAAATCTTTTTCAAAAAAGTATATCTAAAACATTAGAAAAGATAGTAATAAAGACAGAAGGTTTTGGGATCCCTGGGTGGCTCAGTGGTTTAGTGCCTGCCTTTGGCCCAGGGCGTAATCCTGGAGACACGGGATCGAGTCCCACATCAGGCTCCCTGCATGGAGCCTGCTTCTCCCTCTGCCTGTGTCTCTGCCTCTCTCTCTCTCTCTCTCTCTCTCTCTGTGTCTCTCATGAATAAATAAATAAAATCTTAAAAAAAAAAAAAAAAAAAGGACAGAAGGTTTTCCAGGTGGGAGTAATATAAGCAGAAGTCTCAAACTTAAGTCTACCATTAAGAATTTATGGAAAGGTCACAATTGTAACGGGCTTTTTACCACATTTCGTCAAATCTAAGATGCCAATGATTATGAGATGTATTATGATTGAAGACATGTTAGAAATGTGGGGAAAATATACCTCTCAGAAACAATGAAATACACTTTTTCCTATGAGAGTAGACAAGATGACCTATATGCCATGTATGATTTCTTGAACTTAGACTTATAAGAGAATATTCAAATTTCACCAAACCATCAATACCACAGGAAGAACAAAGATAAAATGAGAGACTGGAACTCTACTCCACTATTTGCAAGGCCACAATATTTACCTCCTAATCAGTAGGTTATATACTTGAACATAATTATCGTCGTTTTAATATCTTTGTTTGCTAATTCCATCATCTCTGTCATTTCTGTTTCTACTGCCTGATTTTTCTCCTAGTAATGGACCACATTTCCTGGTAAATATGGTATCTTCTGATTGGATGTTAGACATTATCATTTTAAAATGCTGAATATCTAGCGCTGTTGCCTTGGTTTCAAAAATGTTGGACTCTGGGATGGCTGCCCTCAGCAGTTGGGCATCTGCCTTTGGCTCAGGGCGTGATCCTGGAATCCCAGGATCGAGTCCCACATTGGGCTTCCTGCATGAAGCCTGCTTCTCCCTCTGCCTATATCTCTGCCCCCCCCACCCCCGTCTCTCTCATGAATAAATAAAATCTTAAAAAAAAAAAAAAGTGTTGGACTTTATTCTGGTAGGCACTTAACTTTTGGCTCAGTTTAATACCTGTGAGGCTTATTTTTAAGCTTTGTTAGAAGCTCTAGAGGAACCTATACTCTTTGGATATTTTAGCCCCAAGCAAAGATGTGGCCCCTCTGTGATCAGTGCTGGAAGCTCCCTGTGAGCACCCTGGGCTCTCTACTCCGGCTGGTAGGAACTCAAACACCTCCCTGCTCCGGGAACCAGTTAGCTCACAACTTCCTGGTCACTCTTTCCCCAATCTCCCTCAGTGTGGACCCCCCCTCCCAATCATATGTATATAGTCAGCAAAGATTCAAGGGAACCCTGAGGAAATTTCTAGGCAGTTCTTCTTCATAGCTTCCCTCTTCTAGAACTCACCCTCACAGCTTTCAGTTGCCTCAGCTTCCCTTGAACTATAATCTATCTCTTCAGTTCAGCAAGACCAGTGTGCTCTGCTTGGAATCTGTGCCCTGCTCCATGGTTAAGAGAGATATCTAGGCAGAAAGCCGGAGTAATCACAGGGCTCGCCTCCTTTATTTTCCTTCTCACAGTGATCACAGCCCTGTGCTTCTTGTTTAGGTCAGGGTTGATTTCCACTCTACTTTTGCAAGGCCCTCAATAATAAAGAGGTATTAAAAAATTCTTAAAGTCAGATTAGTTTCGATTTATCTTCAAGTGTATAATATGGGGTACTTTTGGAACAACAGGAAAAAGTAGGTGTCTTAAAATCAAACAAACAAGAAAGCATTGCAAATAAGTAGGATACTATCATTATAAGCATATAATACATTTGGATAGTATTTAACTTTTTGAATCAGAATTAAGAACAATGACAGAAAGTTCTTTTCTTAAAGCTAATACTCATTATTAATATGAGTACCTACCTACCCTCAAAAATCAATATAGCTTGGTGAACCCAGAGGCATGTTCAGGCAAGGGATTCAAGGATTTCCTGAGCCACTAGTTATATGACTTTGCGTCTGGTTAATCCCTCTGAGCCTCATCTGTACAATGGGCAAAATAAAGCCTATTTCATACAACAGTTCTAAGGATAAAATAAAATAACGTATGCGAGCCTTCTAGAGTGATGTCTAACACTCAGTAAGTACTCAGTAACTGATAGCTCTCATTACTACCATTAATTCAAAGGAATGCTGAGTTTGTTTGGACTCACTTCCTAGTGGTAATGAAATAATTTAAGGACAGCAGGTCAAATTAAACAGCATTGAACACTACACAAAGATCTCTCCTAATTGGTCCCCTTTTCTTCAGTGTCAGGGAAGGCCAAGTAGTAGGTGGGTCTCTTACCTTCTAAGACGGCTCTCTAGGAGTGTGGAAACAAATGCTGGGAAAGAAATGATGGCCTCTGCTTATATTATACCGATTTTAAAGATTAAGATAAAGGGTATCAGTCTTCCAAATCACAGTCAAGAATCAATCTAGTATTTTCACTTTACGTACTTCGAAAGAAAAAGTGTCTTAAAGGGACTATTATCTGGATTGTGGCATTTCTTTAAAAAATTCCTTTCATCTTAAAGGCCCAAGGCAAATGTCACCACTTCTAAGAAGCCTTCCTTGACTCTTCTAGTCTGAAGTCATTTCTTTCCCTTTCCAAAACGCCAAAGAGTTATGTTGAACCTCTTTCATGGCAGTCACTACATTCTATTTTGTAGTACAGATTTTTGAAGCGCACAACTGAGTACAGGAATGGAGAAACAAAATATCTTTAAACCAAACAGAAGTAGTAGTAACAGCAGCTAATGTGGGATTCTTAAAATTCCTTTGTATGTTATATAGTGTCTGCTCATTAAATGTTTGTTGAATTCCTAAAACATGCCCAGTATTTTTTCACATTTTCTTTTTTTTTTTTAAAGATTTTATTTATTTACTCATGATAGACAGAGAGAGAGCCAGAGGCACAGGCAGAGGGAGAAGCAGGCCCCATGCAAGGAGCCTGACATGGGACTCGATCCCAGGACTCCAGGATCAGGTCCTGGGCTGAAGACAGGCGCTAAACTACTGAGCCACCCAGGGATCCCCTTCACATTTTCTTATATATCTTTAATTCTCAGAACAGTTCTGTAAGGTAAGTATTAGCATTCTGATTTTATAGATGAGAACTAAAACTGAGAGCAGTTCTTTATTAAAGTCACACAGTCAGCTTTTAAACCCAGGTCCATCTGTGTCAATAGTTTATTTTTTATTTATTTATTTTAAAAAATATTTTATTTATTTATTCATGAGAGACACACACAGAGAGAGAGGCACAGACACAGGCAGAAGGAGAAGCAGGCTCCATGTGGGGAGCCTGATGTGGGACTCCATTCAGGGTCTCCAGAATCACACCCTGGGCTGAAGGAGGCGCCAAACTGCCAAACCCCTGGGCTGCCCCATGTCAATAGTTTATGCGTTTACCATGACACCAAACTAACTCTTCACAAAACACTCAAACCAAGAAGTTGAACAAATATGCTCATATTTCTCATTTTCATACACAAGTGCCACCAAACCCCAGACTAGTTTCTTCTCCCTTGAAAAAAAGACTGCGTGCTAACACAAGAAAGCCTTCCTGACATATTTACCCTAGAACTGAAATGGTGTTAATGAGGATAACACACTGCTTTCTCCCTCTCTACACCCAATTTTAGCCAGCTGCTCAGGGGCTTCACATCTTTCACTTTAAACAACATAAACACTGGCTCATTTAAAGTGCCAGCCTCAGATAACATGCTCAGATGCTACTGCTTTTCAAACAAACTCCTGTTTTCAAACAGCCAGGCATTTGGGGTTCCATCACTTCTGATGAGTTACTTTTATCTACAGGGTCCCTGAAAATCACTTTAAGTTTCATTCTCTGTGCACTGTTTGGCTCATCAAATCTTGTCATCAGGGACTTTTTTTTTTTAAGCACCTAATCCTTTATCTTCTTTTACAATGAACCAAAACACATTCCTATGGGTAATTCCTAAACTGTGTATGTATGCTTTAAAATAAAATTCTTCTTTTTCCAAAAAAGCACAGTTGTTTTCCCTTTTTAGCCCAAGTAAAGATAATTATATCAGAAGTGAGTTTTCCCCCACCTCTTTCTGCATATGGGGAATACTGAAGATAAGTCTTTTTTAATTATTAAATGTAAATAGCTCATTAAATATAATCCAATTACTTTAATTGTAAAAAGGAAGTAATTACAATATGTACATGTATTCTTGCCTAGTAGATTTAATATCTTAAATTAATCTTTTCAGCATTAATATTTTAAATTAACCTTTGACATTAGAAAAATGCAAGAAATGGATGTCTCTTTTTAAAAATGTATATATATAATAAAGCCATACTTTATTGATCTTTATTGTGATTTCACCTACAAACAATTTTAGTGAGAACAGCCCCATTCCCACAGAGAGGGGTAATTAAATACCACCTGCCCTAACTGAACTGGTATTTCTTGTCTGCCATAAATCATGTTAAAGGGTGTTTCTAGTGCCTTCTGGGACAAAAAGCCAAGAGATGAATTCTGTGGCATTCCAATAATCACAGAAACCTTACTTAGACAATTCCAAGCCAAAATTTGTTAGAAGCATGTCTTTGCGTATAGTAGCCTAAATTTTCCATTACCTAATTTAATTTACATTGTTACTACCATCTTAACTCCCTAAGACCATCACAAGCATTCTCCTTGCTCTTTGATCTTTAGCTCCTCAAGTTTGCTCTTACATTTTCCCTCAACAGCCATGTGGTTCTTTGTTTTTTACTCTTTTTTGGTGACCAAAGGTAAATAAATTGCAAAGCTAAATCTCTATGAACTGCTTTGAAAATGGGCTCTGCCATGGTCTGTGCACTTAAAAATTTCTATTAAAATGGAGGGAAAAGGCTTACAACACAGATGAGGAATTAAGAAGACTGTACTTTGTTTTTCTACATCCTACCAAAGTCAATGAAAAAAATTTTTTTTAAAGAAATAGTGTACATGTGGGGTGATAGGGGAAAAGGGCGAGGGAGAGAGAATCCCAAGCAGGCTCCATGCCCAACACAGAACCCAATACTGGCTCAATCTCATAAACCTGAGACTATGACCTGAGCTACAATCAAATCGATGGCCTAACCAACTGAGCCACCCAGGCGCCCCTCAGTAAGTGTTGTTTTAAAATATGAATATAAAAATAAATAAATAAATAAAATAAAATAAAATATGAATATATATTTACGGTCACCTGAGTGGCTCAGTCGTTAGGCAATCGACTCTTGATTGTAGCTCAGGTCATGATCTCAGGGTCATGAGATCCAGCCCCGTGTTGGGCTCCATGCTGGGCGTGGAACCTGCTTGGGATTCTCTCTCCCTCTCCCCCACCACCCCACGAGCATGCTCTCTTAAAAAACAAACAAATAAATAAAAATAAAACTTTATTTAAATTGGGACGCCTGAGTGGCTCAGTAGTTGAGCATCTGCATTTGGCTCTGGGCGTGATCCCGGGGTCCTCGGATTGAGTTCTACATTGGGCTCCCTAAAGGGAGCCTGCTTCTCCCTCTGCCTATGTCTCTCCCTCTCTGTGTCTCTCATGAATGGATAAATAAAATCTTAAAAAAAAAAAACAAAAACAACTTTATTTAGATTAACACAGAACTCTGTCTAAACTTTAGAAAACAGCAAGAACTATATGAAAATTTATGGGGCAGCCCTGGTGGTGCAGCGGTTTAGTGCCACCTGCAGCCTGGGGTGTGATCCTGGAGACTCAGGATCAAGTCCTGCATCGGGCTCCCTGCATGGAGGAGCCTGCTTCTCCCTCTGCCTGTGCCTCTGCCTCTCTCTCACTCTCTCTGAATGAATAAATAAATCTTTAAAAAAAAAAATTTATGTTGTACAGGTTAACAACCAGGACCATGTTTGTATGGCACTTTCCCTCCAAAAGAAAAGTTTTTTTATTTTATTTTTTTTTATTTTTTTATTTTTTATTTTTTAAAAATTTTTTTTTTTTAATTTATTTATGATAGTCACACACAGAGAGAGAGAGAGGCAGAGACACAGGCAGAGGGAGAAGCAGGCTCCATGCACCGGGAGCCCGACGTGGGATTCGATCCCGGGTCTCCAGGATCGTGCCCTGGGCCAAAGGCAGGCGCCAAACCGCTGCGCCACCCAGGGATCCCCAAAAAGTTTTATTTAAAGTACTAAAAAGCGGGATCCCTGGGTGGCTCAGTGGTTTAGCGCCTGCCTTCAGCCCAGGGCCTGATCCTGGGGTCCAACGATCGAGTCCCGCATGGGGCTCCCTGCATGGAGCCTGCTTCTCCCTCTGCCTATGTCTCTGCCTCTCCCCGCTCTCTGTGTCTCTCATGAATAAATAAATAAAATCTTAAAAAATAAAAAAAAAAAGGAAATGGAGGAGGGCGACTATGACTAACTCCTTTGGTCATTCGGTCTGTAGCCACGTTGGAGCAATTCCTGACTACATAAGGCTGGCTTCTGCTGTCATCCAGGCTAACATTCCAGGAAAGTTATTTTATGGTCTGAAAGGACAGTAACATGGGTCACTGTGGGTTCCTTCATCTCCAAACACTATAATGGACTCTGAACAGTTACTAAAGGTTAGCAGAAGGAATGGAGCCTGATATCTGATGATGATCACAGTCCTCCAGGACAGCACCATTAAAAGACAACAAGTAATTTCACAGGCAAAAGGTGTACTAACAGCTAAAACTTAGCCCCTTTTAGGATTTAAATGATTCAAGTTTCATCTTGATAACACTAGTATTTTTGTACAAAATATATCTTATTAGGCCAGCACTTGAAAGTTAAAAAGGTGTCTTTAAATGCCTGCTGACCTAAAATTGCCATGTTCCATGCTTTAAAGGGATTGATTTTCTGAAGAAGGACAATAAGATGCCAAATTCTGTTCAATGGAGATCAGAATACTACTTGGTGAACCTATTCTGCACCTGTGGAAGTAAAAGAATAAGACTGGCTCACACACCCCAGAGGGAGGATGGTATTTATCTGGGCTCTCCCTATGACCTCTTTGGCAGCAAATGTAAGAAAGTCCTTTTTTGAGGCTAAGGGGCGGGCCCAGGACTTTCAACTACCCATTCAAGCAGGGTTACGATTCCCCTCCTCCATAATTAAGTTCTCTTTCCCACTCTCCATGCATGCATGAATTGCAGTGACATTGACATGGGGGCCTGACATTAGTCTTTGAAGGTCATTTAAATCCTCCTACTTCCAAGCTGCCTTAAAAGGAATGCGTCATCCATTCCACAATGCCCGAGTGTGGGGTTTGACTAGATGATACCCAAAGCGAACTCATCTAAAGCATAAAAAGAAAGAGGTCTCCAAATGCAGGTATCATAAAAAGGACAAATCAAAGAAATAAAACACAATAAAACTCAGTTGCTCAAGAGACAACAGTAAGAGAAACACTAAACATTTAACACTGGATGAATGAAAACACTTGTACTGATAATTCCTTTTATTTAGGAAAGTAGAAAAGGTGATTCACAATATGGTTCCTTTATATGGTTCCAGTCTCCTCTCTTATGACATCTTCATATATACATACCCTTCCCCTGAAGTCCCAAAGACTCTTCCCATGGTTCCCCATCACATCATGTTCTCTCCTTTGCCTCCACACTTTTGCTCAAGTCTGACCACCCACCATGCCCCCAACAACTTCTAAGGTCTTCCAAGATTGAGCTCAAGTGAAATGTCTCTTGACATGCCTTGCCCCAAAGAAGATTGATGCCCCTCCCCATGCACTTTCTAAACTTCAATAACACCTCGTCCATGCCTATCCCTTCACACTACATTAAAATGACTGATTTTCTTACTTGCTCTCCTACTAGACTCTGGACTCTTTAAGGCCAGTGATCAATTGTCTCTATTTTTAGTGCCCACCACCATGCTAAGCACAAAGAGAATGCTCAATAAATATTAACCAAATCAATGAAGCCACAGTTAGCAACTCCTGTGCTCTGGCACTCATGAAGGTAAGGATAGGGAAGGTATCTGGACCTCCAGTCTTATAGTACTGCTTTCTGAGGGAAGAGAACTCAGTCTGAATAGCCCAAGTTCAACCTCTGTTTTAGAATTAAGATTCCTGGTAGCTCACCAGATCACAAAACAGAATCTACATATACTCTTGTAGGAAATGACCAGGGGTCTAATCTGGTACAGAACACAGTGAGACATTAAAAATTAAAAATCAGGGCACTTGGGTGGCTCAATTGGTTGAGTGTCTACCTTCAGCTCATGACTCAGGTCATGACTTGAAAATCCCAGGATACAGCCTGCATCGTTCTCAGGCTAAAACATTAATAAGCCTCTGAACCCACCCTTTCCCCACTAAATCAGCTTCTTGCTCCCAATACTCTGTCCCCACCAACTTACCCACCCACCAGCCTGCCTGACTTTTTCCTTTCCTTCCTGCCTGCCTTTATAAATATAAATAGAGCTGGTGAGAATCTGGCAAACAAATGACAATTCTAACTATATGTGAGATCTGTATAAGGTGATATCCACCCCTCCCTCCCTCCCTCCCTCCCTCCCTTCCTTCCTTCCTTCCTTCCTTGAATCTTATATACCAGATACTATGCCACACTCTGGGGATAAATTCAATAATGTCCTTGCCCTCATGAAGCTTGAAAACTACTGAAGGGGACAAAAATACTCTGTGATAAGTGTGACTACAAACATTAAGTTCGAGGTTTTAATGGAGGCATCCAGCTCAGACTGGGAGCAGAGAGTCATTAAGAAAGGGTATCTTGGGACGCCTAGGTGGCTCAGCGGTTGAGTGCCTGCCTTCGGCCCAGGGCGTGATCCTGGAGCCCTGGGATCGAGTCCCACGTCGGGCTCCTTGCATGGAGCCTGCTTCTCCCTCTGCCTGTGTCTCTGCCTCTCTCTCTCTCTCTGGCTCTCTGAATAAATAAACTTTTTTTTTTTTTTTAAGTATCTTGAGGGCAGCCCAGGTGGCTCAGCAGTTTAGCACCGCCTTCAGCCCAGGGTGTGATCCTAGAGACTCAGGGTCGAGTCCCATGTCCGGCTCCCTGCATGGAGCCTGCTTCTCCCTCTGCCTGTGTCTCTGCCTCTCTCTCTCTGTGGGTCTCTCATGAATAAATAAAATCTTTAATAAAAATAAAATTAAAAAAATTAAAAAGTATCTTTAAAAAAGGGGGAGGTAGGGATGCCTAGGTGGCTCAGTGGTTGAGCGTCTGCCTTTGGCCCAGGGTGTGATCCTGGAGTCCCAGAATCGAGTCCCACATCAGGCTCCCTGCCTCTCTCTCTGCCTGTATCTCTGCCTCTTTCTGTATCTCTCATGAATAAAAAATAAAAATAAAAATAATTTCTTTAAAAAAATAAATAAAAATAAATAAAAAAAATAAAAAAGGGGAGGTATATCTTTATTAAAAAAAGAAACAGATGGGTGTCCTAAAGGACAAAAAATTTAGTTAAAAGAAGTTGCAGATGAAGGCAGCAGTGTGTGCAGAGGCAAATAATGTTCCAAGAACAGCAAATAGCTTGGTGTGACTGAAGTACAAGAAGGCATGAGTGATGAAGCTAATAAGGCAGACAGTAGCCAAAGCACAGAGAGCCTTGCATACTGCACTTTCGTACTGCACTTTTGCACTTGGAATGTGCGGAAGGCTACTGGGAACTATTTAAGATTGAGGCCAGAGAGTGACATGATTGGATTTGCATTTAGAAAGCTCTCTCTGGCAGCAGTGTGGAGAACGTACTACACGAAGGGGTGAGAGACTGAAGCAGTAATCCAAGCGGAAGCACTTCTAATTGATCGATAGAATCTACATAATGCAACATAAAATGATAGAAAGTGCTCTGTACAGTTTGAGGCCAGGCTGTCACTGATAAGCTTTTCCTCCTGAACAATTAAATTACTTAATCTCTCTGGGCCTCAATTTTTACATTCTGAAAAATTTGTTTGTGAAAGTATTACTAGAAGAACACTAGACTAGATCCAATATCATCAAACTTACCTTAATGTTTTAAAATTTATATATACAGGCATTTTAAAAAATACATGTAAGGTAGGGGTACCTGGGTGGCTCAGTGGTGGAGCGTCTGCCTTTAGCTCAGGTCGTGATCCCAGGGTTCTGGGATCAAGTCCCACATCAAGCTCCCCATAGGGAGCCTGCTTCATCCCCCTGCCTATGTCTCTGCCTCTCTCTGTGTCTCTCATGAATAAATAAATAAAATCTTGAAAAATATATATACATGTAAGGTATAAAGAACCATGATAGGGATGCCTCACTGGCTCAGTCTGAAGAGCATGTGACTTGATCTCAGGGCCGCTGAGTTCAAGCCCCACACTGAGTACACAGATTACTTAAACAAACTTTTAAAAAAATTGTGATATAGCCTAGTTTTAGTTTAAGAATATCACCATTAGCTTTAAAGTCACCTGCATGACTCTCCCCAAACCTGTTTCCTTCTCTACTATCCAGAAATGTGTTTACCATTCCCTTATTTTTCTTTATAGTTTTATCATATCTGTAACTCTTAACATAGTTTAGTTTCCCATGTTTCTGATCTTTACATGAATCTAATGTACATTCTTCCACAACCTTTCACTCTACAATTTGTTGAAATTCATTCATGTTGCTATAGCCACAGTTTAATCATTTCCACTGTTACATGGTCTTCTATTTTATGACTATACCATGATTTATTTATCCAATCTAAAGATGATAGACACTGGATTTCTCCCAGTTTGGAAATTTTGCTATCACCGACAGTGTGGCTATGGACATTTTTTTCCATGTCTCCTGGTACATGGATAAGGTAAGGGTAGATACCTAGGAGTGGAATTGCTGGGTTATGGGCTATGTAAATATTCAATTATGACATAATGCCAAATTGTTTTCTGAAATGGTTTACACTTCTGCTTGCCGGGTTCTGGTTGCTTCATATCCTTGCCAACATCTTTTGTTGGACTTTAATTTTTGCCAATCTCATGGACATAAAAGATTGTATCATGTAGTTTTAATTTGCATTTCCCTGACAACTGCTAATGAAGCTGAGCATTCCTGACCTTTTGGTAGGAAGGAGCTGCATTTCTCCAAAACACCAAGATCAAATACCTTCTCTGAAAGCCTATAATGCTTTCAGGTCATTCTGGATGCCTGCCTCCCAGCAATTAACCAGATAAAGATTGGTCTCCTTCAGCACTAAGGTAAAACTCTATAACCAAAAATCAGCCATATTGACTGACACCTGTCACAGAAAACCTGAAATTTTTCATCTGAGAACTGAAGGTGAGTTAGGGATTTTAGAAGGACTGAGACTGATGGGGCACCTGGATGGCTCAGGTAGTTAAGAGGCTGCCTTCAGCTCAGATCATGAGCCCAGGATCCTGGGATGGAGCATCCGATTGGGTTCTCTGCTCAGCCAGGAGTCTGCTTCTCCCTCTTCTCCCTCTGCCCCTGCTCTCTCCCACTTTCTCTCTGAAATAAATAAATAAAATCTTTAAAAAAAAAAAAAAGAAGAAGAAGGAGGAGGAGGAGAAGGAGGAGGAGGAGGAGGACGACGACGACGACGACTCTGAGACAGAGAAAAATCTGAGTGGGAATGATCAGGGCAATTACGTGATATTTAAAACCAACCCCTCAGTGGGCAGCCCGGGTGGCTCAGCGGTTTAGGGCCGCCTTCACCCCAGGGCATGATCCTGGAGACTGGGGACCGAGTCCCATATCGGGCTCCCTGCATGGAGCCTGCTTCTCCCTCTGCCTGTGTCTCTGCATCTCTCTCTCTGTGTCTCTCATGAATAAATAAATAAAATCTTAAAAAAAAAAAACCCTCAGTAACTGACATCAACATACTTTTTTTAGCCTCCTTTCTGGCCATAGCTTTCCAGTGCACTTACACCTCAGCCACTGCTCATCAGAGGTTGTCCTGTACTCTCCTGCTTCTGTGATCATTCAAGATATCTCCTGCTTCATGGAATACCCACCTTTTATGGGTTTTCCCCCCTCCCTTCTGCTTCTTGAAATTTTATTAATCCTTCCCTGTCCAGTTCAAATGAACTGCTTCCACAAAGCCATCGTGACCCTGTTCCCTAGAAAGAATTAATCAAGTCCTCCTCTGTGTTGATGGCACTCTATTATTCTGTTACTGCATCCATCCCACATTACAGTTTTAACAGGGATAGACTGTGAGCTCTTTGAGGGAAGGTACCATCTTTTAAGGTGGTAAAAAGGTAAGGTGCTGAGCAGCACTTCTGTCACCCATCAATCCCTCATAAAATACTGGATAGAAACAGGAGCACAATCTGCTGAGAAAATAAAGTCTCTAAACAATGGAAAGATCCTCTCCGACTCTTGCTGACTACAAAGAAGAAATGAGAAGGATGCCTGAGTGGCTCAGTGGTTGACCGTCTGCCTTGGGCTCAGGTCGTGATCCCAGAGGTCCTGGGATTGAGTCCCCCATGCGGCCCCCTGCAGGGAGCCTGCTTCTCCCTCTGCTTATGTCTCTACATCTCTCCCTGTGTCTCTCATGAGTAAATAAAATATTGAAAGAAGGGAAAGAAAGAAAGAAGAAAGAAAAGAAAAGAAGAGAAGAGAAGAGAAGAGAAGAGAAGAGAAGAGAAGAGAAGAGAAGAGAAAGAAAGAAAGAAAGAAAGAAAGAAAGAAGAAAGAGAAAGAAAGAAAGAAAGAAAGAAAGAAAGAAAGAAAGAAAGAAAGAAAGAAAGAAAGAAAGAAAGAAAGAAGAGAAAAGGTAAGAGGAGAAAAGGAGTGGGAGCTAATGAAGAACAAATTGGGGGATGTATGGGTGGTTCAGCAGTTGAGCATCTGCCTTTGGCTCAGGGCGTGATCCTGGAGTCCGGGGATCGAGTCCCACATCAGGCTTCCTACATGGACTTCTCCCTCTTCTCCCTCTGCCCATGTCTCTGCATCTCTCTCTGCGTGTCTCATGAATACATAAAATCTTTTTTTTTTAAAGAGAATTTTTTTTAAAGATTTTTATTTATTTATTCATAGAGACACAGAAAGAGAGTGGCAGAGAGAGAGAGGCAGAGACACAGGCAGAGGGAGAAGCAGGCCCCATGCAGAGAGCCCGACGTGGGGCTCGACGTGGGGCTCGATCCAGGGTCTCCAGGATCACGCCCTGGGCTGCAGGCGGCGCTAAACCGCTGTGCCACCGGGGCTGCCCAATAAATAGAAGCTTTAACAACAACAACAAAAAGAACAAATTGGGACAAAACTAGGTCCCTCCCCCTGCTTTTTTTAAAAGAGAGTGAGGGAGGCAGAGACCTAGACAGAGGGAGAAGCAGGCTCCATGCAAGGAGCCCAATATGGGACTCGATCCTAGATCCCAGGATCACACCCTGAACCAAAGGCAGACACTCAACCGCTGAGCCACCTAGGTGTCCCACGAGGTCCCCTTAATAAAGAGCCATGTCAGGAAGGCTGAGAAATGAAAATGTAAATCATGCACAGCCACCTTCTTAATTGGGGGTTCCAAAAGCATGGAAAAAATGGAATTTATAACTAATTTTAAAACCTTAGGCTGGAAACACTCTTTTTAAGATTTTATAAATTTATCCACAAGAGACACAAGGAGAGAGGCAGAAACATAGGCAGAGGGAGAAGTAGGCTCCCTGTGGGAAACCTGATGCAGGACTCAATCCTAGGACCTTGGGATCATGACCTGAGCCGAAGGCAGTTGCTCTACCACTGAGCCACCACCCAGGTGACCCTGGAAACACTCTTAACTATAGAGAATGCACTGAGGCTTGCTGGAGGGAAGAGAAGGTGGGTTAAGTGGATGATGTGTTAAGGAGGGTACTTGTAGTGAGGAGCACTGGGTGTTGTTTTTATTTTTTAAGATTTTATTTATTTATTCATGAGAGACACAGAGAGAGAGGCAGAGACATAGGCAGAGGGAAAGGGAGAAGCAGGGTCCCTGCAGGGAACCTGATGCAGAACTTGATCCCATAACCCAGGGATCACGCCCGATCCAAAGGCAGATGCTCAACCACTGAGCCACCCAGGTGCCCCTAGCACTGGGTGTTTTACATAAGTGATGAATCACTAAATTCTACACCTGAAACTAATATACTGTATGTACACTAACTGGAATTTAAATAAAAATTTGAAAAAAAAAGAGAAAAATAAATAAAATCTTGGGCTATATCTTGAAATTCATCTGTGCATGGTATTTTCTGGAAGAGAACTACTTCAATTTATTTAGTAGTTAAAGGTTTTCAATTTTTACTTGAGACATCTTGTAAGTTATCTTTTGCTAGGAGTTTGTCCATTTTATCTAAATTTCAAAATAAACCATGATAGTATTCATACTATTCCCTAAATCGAATGGCAAAAATTATTGTTAGAAGTGTAAAATAGCTTTAAGAATGGAATAGTGGCAGAGATAAGGATCCAAGACATAAAGATTTGAGATTCCACAAATTTGCAACATGTTCATGTATCTCTGTGTTCCCAGAATATAGGCTTTTTTGGACACGGGATCATGCCAATCATCACCCTTTCATATACAATATATTCTCAAAAGTATTTGTTGATTTCCTATATCAAATGAAAAATACAAAATTGATAATTCAAGTCAATATTATTTTAATAAGCTGATTTTGATTAATGCATGGTTAACCAGCGTGACACTTGCAGTTGTCTTTATAATAAATGATCTTGGGACGTCTGAGTGGCTCAGCGGTTGAGCATCTGCCTTTGGCTCAGGCCGTGATCCCAATCCCAGGATTGAGTCCCACATCCAGCTCCTTCGGAGGAGCCTGCTTCTCCCTCTGCCTGTGTCTCTGCCTCTCTGTGCGTCTCTCATGAATAAATAAAATCTTTTTAAAAATGAATAAATAAAATAAAACAAAGGTTATTTTTAATAAAGTAAAAACTGGTTTCATAGGCCATTCATTCATTAAATTAGATGTAAAAAAAAAATCTATCCCTTGGGATGCCTGGGTGGCACAGAGGTTAAGCATCTGCCTTCAACCCAGGCCATGATCCTGGAGACCTGGGATTGAGTCCTGCAACAGGCTCCCTGGATGGAGCCTGCTTCTCCCTCTGCCTGTGTCTCTGCCTCTCTCTGTGTCTCTCATAAATAAATAAATAAAATCTTAAAAAAAAAAAAAAACTATCCCTTTAAATATAGCAATTCACTGAATTTAAAGAAAAAAATATCAGAAATTTAACAGCTCTTGGAGCACCTGGGCTCAGTGGTTGAGCATCTACCTTCAGCTCAGAGAGTGATCCTGAGTCTCGGGATTAAGTCCCACATCAGGCTTCTTGCATGGAGCCTGCCTCTCCTCCCTCTCCCTATGTCTCTGCCTCTCACTGTGTCTCTCATGAATAAATAAATAAAATCTTAAAAAAAAAATTAATAGCTCTGAACTATACAATACATATTATTTTTTAAAATAAGAATGTAATTAAGAAAAAAAGAATGTAATTAAGACTACTGTTACTATAAAAGCCACATTTCGTTATAGAAGAAAAAAAGTCATTTAAGTGGCTTTAAAAAATCATGCTAGTCATTTGTTTAATCTACTCCTTTCCTAAACTTTATGCTGCAGTAGCTAACTAGAAGGAAAACTACCTGAGTTAAATTTCAGTGTCCTTGCTCTGTCTCATCCTTTCCTGCTCTAGTGGAAGTATACTTGTTTAAATACATTCTATTTGAGGAAGAAGAAGCAAAGAGATAGTCTGATCTTTAAAATGCAGAGTGAGTGAGTGAGTAAATAAATAAATAAATAAATAAATAAATAAATAAATAGCAGAGCAGAGCAGAGCAGAGCAGAGCAGAGCAGAGCAGAGGGATCCCTGGGTGGCTCAGCAATTTGGCGTCTGCCGTCAGTCGAGGGTGTGATCCTGGAGTCCCGGGACCAAGTCCCGCGTCAGGCTCCCTGCATGGAGCCTACTTCTCCCTCTGCCTGTGTCTCTGCCATTCTCTCTCTCTCTCTCTCTGTGTGTGTGTCTCTCATGAATAAATAAATGAAATCTTAAAAAAAAACAAAAAAATGCAGAGCAGATTGTACTAGAATAGTTTTGAAAGCCGGTTTAGAGACTGACCAAAAAATACTAGTCCTCTATTAGTGAAGGTCAACATCTTTAATTGGACAGAGCTCCAGGGCAATGAAATTGGAAATGATTAGAAAAATAGGAATGGGGATGCCTGGGTGGCTCAGCACTTGAGTGCCTGCCTTCAGCCCAAGGCATGATCCTAGAGTCCTGGGATCGAGTCCCTATCGGGCTCCCTGCATGGAGCCTGCTTCTCTCGCTGCCTATGTCTCTGCCTCTCTCTCTCTGTCTTTCATGAATAAATAAATTAAATCTTTAAAAAAAAAAATGGGAATGGACATTACCTGGGAAACAGATCAATGAGACAGCACATCTGCCTTTGATTCTACATTGGTATAATCCTTTTTAACTAACATTAACGTAGCCTCCAGCACCATACAATAAGGTTTTTCCAAATATCTATGAGAAGTTGACAACAGTAATACTTCTCTGCCAATCTAGTAATATAGATGCATTTTACCAGCCCCTTTCCTTGTAGAAATCACATTAATAAAGATGTTTGGAGATTTATGGTTTTAAATGCCAGTATTTTAAAAAAGTGGACAAGTGTTATAGAAATTCTTGTTGGTATTTTTCAGTCTTAGAGGAAACTGGGTTTGACAAAAACTATTTCCCAAGTGGTCTGGAAGGAAGCAAAAGAATTAGCAAAATTGAGAGGAGAAAATATGAAAATGTATCAGGTGAAGACCTGAGGTTTGTTGGCAGGAGAAAAAAAGTGTCTGTATTGTGTAAACTAGAATCCATGGTAAACAAGATGCAATTATAATGAAGCAATTATCATGTCTTGTCACATTTGTTAAAACTGGAATCTTCCAAGCAGCAGTATCCTTTTAGGGTGTCCATTCTTCTTGGTTTGCATCAATTGTCCCACAGTAATTATTAATAGTATTCTCTCTTACTCTTTTTTTTTCTCTTTTTTTTTTCTCTCTTACTCTTAAAAGTGAACTGGTTTATACAATAAATTATATTACTCTATCATTGAAGAACCAGGAGGCAGGGCTGCTAAAACAGCTTAAAGTTCAGGGTCCAATCATAGTCCCAACTAAAATTCAGTACAGATTTACTTCTCATAGGTAGCACCATGAACAGAATAGCCAACTAGCATTATGATTAAAAACACAGTGAGGGCAGCCCAGGTGGTTCAGGGGTTTAGCGCCGCCTTCAAGCCCAGGGCGTGATCCTGGAGACCCAGGATCGAGTCCCACATTGGGCTCCCTGCATGGAGCCTGCTTCTCCCTCTGCCTGTGTCTCTGCCCGCCCGCCCGCCCCCGTCTCCCATGAATAAATAAGTAAAATCTTTTAAAAAAATAAAATAAAATAAAAACACAGTGAACTGGGGATCCCCTGGGTGGCTCAGTGGTTTGGTGTCTGCCTTCAGCCCAGGGAATAATCCTGGGGACCCCAGATGGAGTCCCGCATCAGGCTCCCTGCATGGAGCCTGCTTCTCTCTCTGCCTATGTCTCTGCCTCTCCGTGTTTCTCATGAATAAATAAAATATTTAAACATTTTTTTAAAAGGGCAGCCCCGGTGGCACAGCGGTTTAGCGCCGCCTGCAGCCCAGGGCGTGATCCCGGAGACCCTGGATGGAGTCCCAAGTCGGGCTCCCTGCATGGTGCCTGCTTCTCCTTCTGCCTGTGTCTCTGCCTCACTCTCTCTCTGTCTCTATGAATAAATAAAGTCTTTAAAAAAATTTTTTTTAATTAAAAAAAATTTTTAATAAAATAAAAACACAGTGAACTGGAACCAAATGGCTGGAGTTCAAATCTCGGCCCTTTAACTGTGTGACCTAAGGAAATTTTGTCATTTTACTCCTATTTTGAAATAATTTCAATCTTAGAGAAAAGTTGCAAGAGTATTACGAAAGACTCCCTTATATCCTCCATCTAAGTTCACCAATTATTAACATTTTACCACATTTATTCCCTACCCCCACTTTTTCTATATTACTAATTTTTAAAAAATCATCTGACAACAGGATGCAGACATGGTTCCCCCCGCCCCCCGTGTCTAAATACTTCAGGGAGTTATCTCCTGAGAACAAAATATAGTACAAATATCACATTAGGAAATTTAATGATGAGGGTGCCTGGGTGGCTCAGTCAGTTAAACATCTACCTTCGGCTCAGTATATGATCCCAGGGTCCTGGGATCGAGTCTTGCTTTGGGCTCCCTGCTCAGTGGGGAGTCTGCCTCTCCCTCTGCCTTTCCCCCTCTGTGATCTCTCTCAAATAATACAATCTTTAAAAAAAAAAAGAGAGAAGGAAATTTAACAATGATGCAATATTATTATCACAAAGTCCATATCTAAATTCAATTTTTTAAACATTCTTCTATTTTTATGTAATCTCTACACCCAATGTGGGGCTTGAACTCACAACCCCAAGATCAAGAATCACATGTTCTACTGACTAAGCCAGCCAGGTCCCCCCCCCCCCCCCCCCCGCCCATAACTAAATTTTAGATAATGTCATCCCAATAAGCTCTTCATAGAAACTTTTCCCTCAATCCAGGACCTCTACCCAGAATCGAGGGCAGGTTTCTTAATCTCTTTGTATGTCAGTTTTCCCATCTGCAAAGTGGTAGATAACATTATCTACCTCATGGGAGTATTGGGAAAAATAAAGAGGTAAATATATACAAAAACTTTAGAACAGTTGTTGGCATTCAATACAGGTGTTAGCTGCTTTCAGGAAATGAAAAAGACTCTACATAAGGTAGAATTATGTCAGATAATGGAAATAACTCCTTAGACACTTATACTTTCTGAAGCCATTTTAATGAAAATCTCTGTAAAATATACTGTGCATATCCATTATTTCCTAAACAGAATATACTAAACATAATTTAACATTTTCTTAGTAACTCAGGGCCTTCACATCAGCAATGGTATTATGCTATGAAACCATGATGCCGTCAGAGGATCCTGAGGTGTGTGGGCTATATGCTTCTGTTGTAAAATGACCATAAAGTTCTGGACAGACATCTTGAATCTCCTCCTTCTGCTGCCATGCTTCTGATCACTAGTATGTATTAATGCCTCTAATCTATATTATTTTTTAAGATTTTATTTATTCCTATTTTTTTTTAAGAGAGAGAGAGCAGGGGGAAGGGCAGAGGGAGAAGGAAAGAATCTTAATCAGGCTCTATACCCAGCACGGAGCCCAACTCCGGGCTTGATCCTATGACCCTGAGACCATGACCTAAGCTGAAATCAAGAGCAAGTCAAACGTTTAACCGACTGAGCCACCCAGGTGCCCCTAATCTGTATTATTCTAATAATGCTTATGGTCATACAAAATTTCTGATTAAAAAAGCACTTTCATATCATCTCTCATTAATTCAATGAATATCTACTATGTCATTTAATTAACTGATTTGAATCTCACAAGAAGTCTGTGATGCAAAAAGAACATATATTACCACTCCCAATTTTAATTACCTCATTATAAATGAATAAATTAAGGCTCAGAGAGGTCAACTGACTTACTTTGGGCCACAAAGCCAACAGGCAACACAGCCAACCCTCACACAACTGGATCCTCAGTCCCTCAACATACAGTTATCTCTGAGTGAGGCCCTAAAATGATGCTACTTTTGATGTAAAATGAAAAAGCTTTCTGATAGCTCTCTGCCACTCAAAAGCACTTCTAGCTTACTTTTATATGCAAGGAGTTACGTTCTGGTTGGCTGAAACTGCCAGATGTTCTTCCTCTGCACTTTCTCAATATCCTTTCTAAAAATTTCTGAACTTTATGGCAACCCTATATTAGTATAGGCTCCACACATTTGCAACTTGAGATAAATTCAGACCTGAAATAAAGAAAAGACTGGCTAAGAAAAGAGTATAAATAAGATTACGGGGAGAAATGTTTAATGAGCTGTTTTTAAGCATTTTAGGAGTCTAATTTACATACAATTAAAGTTAAATTGCACATCACTCTCAGCTATTCATTAAAGCAGGTACAAGGACCTCTACCTAACAAAATAACCTGGTAACACTATTAGCCTAGTTTCAGCTACCGTATGACTCAAAGTAACAGCTGCACCTAAAGAAAAACAACACACAACACTCTCACTAGGATTTACCCCAATTAGCCCAAATTAATGAGGTTTGATTGTACCTCCAATGATGACCCACAAAACCTATCTTCCCCTGACAAACTAGAGTAGAAACTCAAATGCAGTTAAACCATCAGTCCTAAAACTAGGTAGAGGAAACAAAACAAAATAGCCATGGTATAGAGTTAAGAGCCAGAAGGCTAGTGTACTAGGCCAGATTATGCTGCTGAATCTGTGACCCTGGTTCACTGTACTTGTCTAGCCTTCAGTTTCCTCATTTACCAAATGAAGGAGCCAATAATGTGGGCACTAAAAGGATCCAGAGCTCTTTGGCTAAAGAATAGGAAATGTACAAGAAAGTCTATAAAATCTTATACTAGAAAGCAAGAAACACTAATCAAAGACTACTGCAGTTATGTCAGAAGAAATCAGGAGCTGGGGTACCTGGGTGGCAGGAGCTGGGGTACCTAGGTGGCTCAGTTGGTTTAACATCCAACTCTTGATTTTGGCTCAAGTCATGATCTCAGGGTAGTGGGATCGAGGTTGGACTCTGTGCTGAGTGTGGAGCCTGCTTGAGATTCCCTCTCCCTCTTCCGCCCCCCACACCTTTCCCCCACCCCAGCTTGCACAGGTGTGTGCATGTGCCCATGCAAGCAAGCACATGCTCGCTCTCTCGCACTCTCTACCAAAAAAAGAAATCAGAAGCCAATGTGAAAAGGCCCCCAAAGATCCAAGATGGAACAAACTGAACATCAATAAGAGTAACTACAATGGATTAAAACGTATCAAATATGTTAAAACTCATAAATTCATAATAATCCTTTAAAAAAAACAACTCACTGATCCCCTTTGGAGTATGTCAGGGAACCAACCCATTATTTTGAAAACTTGTAAAGAAGTAGAGAAAGAAAAAAAAAAAAAAAAGAAGTAGAGAAAGAATCAAGCATTTATCCTGCCTTTCCTGTACAAATCAAACCTCAGGGTAACCAAAGAGTTGATAAATGAAAGTTTTTCTTTTTTGAAGTATTCCAGTTAATAAATAAAGAATATAAAATATCATCACCTTGCAAACATCTAATGAAATAAAAGAGCTAAGTAATCGTCATCCATGACCACTTACAACATAGAAAGAGACATCTGAACATTATAAAACCTCCTTTTGGAAGACTACTACACCACTCATGAAGCATTACTGCCAAAACAGGAAACCGGATTCAGGCCAAGCCTCTAGAATTGTGCTGTCCGACAGGTAGCCACTACACACATGTAGTTATTGAGTACCTGAATGTGGCTCATCTGAACTAATATGTGCCATAGCTATAAAACACACACCAAATCACAAAGATTTAGTATTTAAAGAAATGTAAAGGGCAGCCTGGGTGGATCAGCGGTTTAGCGCCGCCTTCAGGCCCAGGGTGTGATCCTGGAGACCTGGGATCAAGTCCCATGGTGGGCTTCTTGCATGGAGCCTGCTTCTCCCTCTGCCTGTGTCTCTGCCTCTCCCTCTGTGTCTCTCATGAATAAATAAATAAAATCTTTAAAAAATAATAAAATAAAATTTAAAAATGTAAAATTTCTCATTAATAATCCTTATGTTAATTACACGTTGAGGGACGCCTGGGTGGCTCAGAGGTTGAGCGCCTGCCTTCAGCCCAGGGCATGATCCTGGAGTGCCGGGATCGAGTCCCACAACAGGCTCCCTGCATGGAGCCTGCTTCTCTCTGCCTATGTCTCTGCCTGTCTCTTTCTGTATCTCTCATGAATAAATACAATCTTTAAAAAAAAAATCACATCTTGAAATGATAATAATTTACAACTACTGTGTTAATAAAAAATATTATTAAAATGAATTTCACTTGGGGCACCTGGGTGGCTCAGTCGGTAAAGATCTGCCTTCTGCTCATCAGGTGGTCATGATCCCAGGGTCCTGGGATTGAGACCCACATTGAGTTTCATGCTCAGCGGTGAGTCTGCTTCTCCCTCTGCCCCTCCCCACTGCTCATGAGCACGTTCTCTCTCTTAAATGAGTAAATAAATCTTTAAAAAATACAAAATAAAAATAAACAAATTTCACTTGTTTCTTGTTACCTTTTTTTTTCTTACCTTTTTTTTTAATATATATATATTTTTATTTATTTATGATAATCACACAGAGAGAGAGAGAGAGGCAGAGAGAGAAGCAGGCTCCATGCACCGGGAGCCCGACGTGGGATTCGATCCCGGGTCTCCAGGATCCCTCGCGCCCTGGGCCAAAGGCAGGCGCCAAACCGCTGCGCCACCCAGGGATCCCTTCTTCTTACCTTTTTAATGTGACTATTAGAACATTTAAATTTGAGGCCTGAATATCTCTATTAGATAATGATGCTCTAGATCTAACAACCAGTTTACAGGGAATACAAGAGATAAAGAACATAAATGAATTGTAGAAATTCAATTAGCAAAATCCAGAGTAGGAAAAACTACAGAACTTGCTTTCTTCACAACAAAAAGATACAGGGGAAAAAAGGAGGCAAGAGGACCTATAGAATAAAAGAGATTTAAGAGTCATTAAACCAAATCAATATATGGACCTTTTTTGGAAACGGACTTTTGAATACACCAAATGTTTAAAGAGAAATGGGGGGCAGGGAAGAAGAGAGAAACAAAGAAAGAGAAAGCAATTGTAGAAATTTGAAATTAATAGAGTATTTGATGATCTACCCCCCCCTTTTTTTAAAGAATACTTATCCTTTATGTCTTAGAGCTACATAGAGAAATGAATGGACATAATGTCTGGGATTTGTTTTAAAGAATCCAATGAGGGGTGCCTCAGTTAGTTAAGAATCTGCCTTCATGAAGCTCAGGTCATGATCCCAGGCGAGCCTCTCCTCTGGGCTCCCTGCTCAGTGGGGAGCCTGCTTTTCCCTCTCCCTCTGCCCCATCTCCCACTATTAGTTCTCTCTCTCTCAAATAAATAAATAAAATAAAACAAAAAGAATCAATGAGGGTGAGGGAATAAGCAGTAGAAGTGGTACAGATGAAACAAGATTGACCATGGGTTGATCACTGTTGAAGCTGAGCAATAAACATATAGAGGTTCATTACATCATACAGGATATATATGTTTGAAATTTATTTGTTTACATATATGTTTATATATGTTTGAAATTTTTCTTTCTTTCTTTCTTTTTTAAAGATTTTATTTATTTACTCATGAAAGACACAGAGAGAGAGAGCGCAAGAGGCAGAGACAGAGGCAGAGGGAGAAGCAGGCTCCATGCAGGGAGCCTGACATGGGACACAATCCCAGGTCTCCAGGATCAGGGCCTGGGCTGAAGGCGGCACTAAATCCCTGAGCCACCCGGGCTGCCCCATGTTTGAAATTTTTCAAAATTTTTGTTTATATATGTTTGAAATTTTTCAAAAAATTTACTAGAGAAAAGTTTTTTTTTTTTTAAGACTGTATTTATTTATTTATGAGAGAGGCAGAGACATAGGCAGAGGGAGAAGCAAGTTCCCTGTGGGGAGCATGATGCAGGACTTGACCCCAAGACCCCAGAATCATGACCTGAACCAAAGGCAGACACTCAACCACTGAGCCACCCAAGCATCCCTGAGAGAAAAGTTTATATACAAGTTTTTCAGTCTACAAGGGTGCCTAGGTGGCTCAGTCGGTTAAGCACCCAACTCTCGATTTCAGCTCTGGTCATGATCTCAGGATCCTGGGATCAAGCCCTTGCAGCAGGCTCCATATTCAGTAGGGAGTCTTCTTGAGGACTTCCCTCCCTCCTCCTCTCTCCCTTGTAGTATTCTCTCTCTTAAAATAAATAGATAAGTCTTGGGGAATTCCTGGGTGGCTCAACAGTTTAACACCTGCCTTCGGCCCAGGGCCTGATCCTGGAGTCCTGGGATTGAGTCCCACATGGGGCTCCCAGCATGGAGCCTGCTTCTCCCTCTGCCTGTGTCTCTGCCTCTCTCTCTCTCTCTCTCTGTCTATCATGAATAAATAAATAAATAAATCTTAAAAAAGATTTTTAAAAAGTTATTTAAAAAAATAAAAATAAATAGGTAAGTCTTTAAAAAAACTCAAAAAAATTTTAAAATAAGTTTTCAACCTACGAAATCTATGAAAATAAATCACAAGGTTGGCTAGCAGCTCAAGAGGCCATTAAATTTAGGTTTCTGCCTCTAGGAACATTATCTTCAATGTTACCTCACTTAACACATATTTATTGAGTTACTACTAAGTGCAAAGGCCCCAGCATTGTAGATGTTCAGAGATACAAGAAATAGCTTCTATTTAAGGAGTTCAGTCTTATAGGAGAAATGAGAAAAGTCTACAAATATAAAACAAAATAAAAACTGATGAAGTTATGGTTTACCTCTGGTTACATAAATCACAGAAGCATCACAGAGAAATATAACTGGACATTAAAAATAAGCAAGATTTGGATATACAGAAACAAGGAGTATTATATCTGAGGCAGACAAACAATGTGAGAAGCACATAAGCAGAAAATAATGAGACATCTCTGGGGAATGAAGATGAGTACATTATTGCAAAAGTAGTGGGAAGCAAGGCTGGAAAGACAGGTAGGGCCAGATCACAGAATCTTAAACAGGTTGAATTTATACTTTAGTCAGTAAGTGATGAGAGTCACACAACTCGAGTTACAGATTACAGAATATTTAGGAAGATGTCACACATCTCACACTTAAACACAGTAGAAGAGAATAGAGCTGGAAAGGGAGAGCAGAATTAGAGACAAGAGTCATGGCAAAGGTAACAAAGGCACTGAACTTGATTAGTGGGAGAAAAAGACATGAAGGGACCTAAGAGCCTTGTCATGAAAAGAGATAGGGAATTCAGGGAAGCCAGTAGCAACTAAAGCCTTACATCTGGATGAACTGGGAAATTAGGGGAGCCAAAGCTTGGCTTGTTGGCAGACCTATAACCCCGCCCTAAAATGTGCTGAAGGGCACCTGGGTGGCTCAGATGGTTGAGCATCCAACTCTTGGTTTCAGCTTGAGTGGTGATCTCAGGCTTGTGGAATTGAGCCAGGTGTTGGGCTCTGTGCTCAGTGTGAAGTCTGCTTGTCCCTCTCCCTGTGGTGCTCCCTCTACCTCGTTCTCTCATTAGTAACAAATAAGATCTTTTTTAAAAAATAAGAAAATGTGGGACGCCTGTATGGCTCAGTGGTTGAGCGTCTACCTTTGGCTCAGGCCGTGATCCTGGGGTCGAGTCACACATCTGGCTCCCAGTAGGGAGCCTGCTTCTCCTTCTACTTACATCTCTGCCTCTCTCTGTGTGTCTCTATCTGTGAACAAATAAATACAATCTTAAAAAAAAAAAAAAAAAAAGGAACGAGCAGAAGAAAAGCTTAGACTTCTCATTTTAACCTATAAAGAAGTCAAGGTCCTGAACGAAAATGCTACACAGGTGTGCTAAATACCTTTCTTAGAGAAGCATATAAAACACTATTTGAGATGACATGATCTTGTATATAGAAAACGCTAAGGAGGGGTACCTGGCTAGCTCAGTCAGGGGAGCATGTGACTCTTGATCTCAGGGTTTTGAGTTCAAGCCCCACATTAGGTGCAGAGATTATTAAAACATAAAATCTTTTTTAAAAAATGCTATGGAGGGATCCCTGGGTGGCGCAGAGGTTTAGCGCCTGCCTTTGGCCCAGGGCGCGATCCTGGAGACCCGGGATCGAATCCCACGTCGGGCTTCTGGTGCATGGAGCCTGCTTCTCCCTCTGCCTGTGTCTCTGCCTCTCTCTCTCTCTCCGTGTGACTATCATAAATAAATAAAAATTAAAAAAATAAAAAATAAAAAATAAATAAAAAATAAAAAATGCTATGGAGGGATCCCTGGGTGGTGCAGCGGTTTAGCGCCTGCCTTTGGCCCAGGGCGCGATCCTGGAGACCCGGGATCGAATCCCACGTCGGGCTCCCTGCATGGAGCCTGCTTCTCCCTCTGCCTGTGTCTCTGCCTCTCTCTCTCTCTCTCTCTCTCTCTCTCTCTGTGACTATCATGAATAAATAAATAAAATCTTAAAAAAATATAAATAAATAAAAATAAAAAATAGGGATCCCTGGGTGGCGCAGCAGCTTGGCGCCTGCCTTTGGCCCAGGGCGTGATCCTGGAGACCCAGGATCGAATCCCACGTCGGGCTCCCGGTGCATGGAGCCTGCTTCTCCCTCTGCCTATGTCTCTGCCTCTCTCTCTCTCTCTCTCTCTCTGTGACTATCATAAATAAATAAAAATTTAAAAAATAAAAATAAAAATAAATAAAAAATGCTATGGAATCCTCAAACCCCCCAAACCCTCTAGAACCAAGGTTAGCAGAATATGAGATCAATCTACAAAATCAACTGTATTTCTTTTTTTTTTTCAATTGTATTTCTATGCATTAGCAATAAGCAATCCAAAAAGGAAATTAAGAAAACAATTTCATTTACAATAGCATCAAAAAGAATAAAATACTGGGGTGCCTAGGTGGCTCAGTTGGTTGAGCGGATGACTCTTGGTTTCAGCTCAGGTCACAATCTTGGGGTCCTGGGATGGAGCCTTGCATCAGGCTATACTCTGATCATGGAACCTGCTTATAATTCTCTCTCCCTCTCCCCACCTTGCACTTACTTCCTCTCTCTAAAATAAGTAAGTCTGTTAGTAAAATCTCCTTTTTTTTAAGTAGCCCAATGCTAGGTTCGAATTCATGACCCTGAGATCACGACCTGAGCTGAAATCAAGAGTTGAACATTTAACCAACTGAGCCACCCAGGTGCTCTCATCATGCCCCGTAAAGTACAAGAGTTTTTTATTTTGATGAAGTACAATTTACCTATTTTTTCTTGGTTTGTGCTTTTAGATGTCATATGTAAGAAACTACTGCCTAATCTAAGATTATAAAGATTTACACCTATGTTTTCTTCTAAGATTTTTATATATTTAGATCTTATATTTAGGCCTTTAATCCATTTTGAGTTTTTTTTTTAATGTATTAACATAAAGGTAGGTTTAGGTAGGCTTAGGGTTAGGTAGGGTTCTAACTTTATTCTTTTGCATGTGAGTATCCAGTTGGGGGGGCGGGGGAGAAAGGCAGTGGGGCAGGAGATAGTGACTACAAACGTGCAAGAGGAAACATTTAGGGGTGATGGATATGTTCATTATGGTTTTCTTTTTCTTAAGATTCATTTCTTTATTAAACAGAGAGAGACAAAGCAGAGCAAGTAACTAAGAATACCAGTAGGGGGAGCGGGACAGAGAGAGAGAGGGAGAAGCAGACTCCCTGCTGAGCAAAGAGCCTGACACAGGGCTGGATTCCAGGGTCCTGGGACTAAGCCACCCAGGCATCCCACTATGTAAATTTTCTTAACTATGGTGGTGGTTTCACTGGTACATACATAAGTCAAAATCTACTAAATTTTACATTTTAAGTAGATGTGGTCTGGGATCCCTGGGTGGCGCAGCGGTTTAGTGCCTGCCTTTGGCCCAGGATGTGATCCTGGAGTCCCTGGATCGAGTCCCACATCAGGCTCCCTGCGTGGAGCCTGCTTCTCCCTCTGCCTGTGTCTCTGCCCCTCTCTCTCTCTCTCTCTCTGTCTCTGTGTCTCTCATAAATAAATAAATAAAATATTTTTAAAAAATAAAAAATAAAAAAAAAATAGATGTGGTTTATTTTATGTCAACAATATATATTTTTTTAATTTTTAAGTAGGTTCCACACCCAATGTGAAGCTTGAATTCACCACCCGGATTAAGTCACATGCTCTACTGACTTGAGCCAGCCAGGTGCCCCTTAATAATATTTCAATAAAGGTATTATAAAAATAAAAGCACTATTAATTCAAGTATTTAAACTGCTAGGGTTCTATAAGCCAGACAATAATTATTTTTTTAAAGATTTATTTTACTTTTAAGTAATCTCTGTGCCCAACCTGAGGCTTGAACTCATGGCCCCAGGATCAAGAGTCACATGCTCTACCAACTGAGCCAGCCAGGAGCTCCAATAATTTTATTTTTTATCTTTAAAAAAATTTTTTTTAAGATTTTATTTATTTATTAGAGAGAGAGAGAGAGAGAGAGAGAGAAGAGAAAGAGACTGCGCATGTGAAGAGGGAGGAGTAGAGGGAGAAGCAGACTCCCTGCTGGGCAGGAAGCCAAATGGAGGGCTTGATCCCAAGACCCTGAGATTATGATCTGATCCAAAGGCAGACACTTAACCAACTGAGCCACCCAGGTGCCCTTACCTTTTTTTTTTTTTTTTTTTAAGTAAACTCCACTCCCAAACATGAAGCTCAAACTCAAGACCCCAAGATCAAGAATAGAATATCCAAGACAAAAACAAAACAAAACAAGAGTACCACGCTCTAGCAGCTGGCTCAGACAGTAGAGCATGCAATTCTTTATCTTAAGGTTGTGTGTTCAAGCCCCAGGTTTTGCGTAGAGATTACCTAATGAAATTAAAAACAACAATGACAAAAACAAATTCCTCCCCCCACCCCGAGAATTCATTTAGAAACAGGAATGAGAGAGTTCTGATATAGTCCCCTCTTAGATAAAGATGTATAAACAAAGGGATCCCCCCAGGGAATGATGTTGAAACCTAACCCAAGTAACATTTTTAGAAATCATCCAGAAAAAACTATCTAGTGAAATCTTCTCTTTTGGCAGATGACTCTACAGAAGTAGCTAGAACTAGGAGGATATAAAGTTGTGTGTTGAAAAATGTGGAAAATAGCTTCCATGTAGACAAAAATAAGGTAATGCAGTAATGGAAAAATAGTCTAAACTATAATTATCAGATGATGAGCTCTAAAGCTACCTGTTACACTATAAGAAAAGGGTTTCAGAGTCCCTAGGCTTACCCCAAATACAGCTACAAAACGCAACAAAATGCTGGCTGTTATTATGAAAGCTCTGGAAACACAGAACACATTATCCTGCCCTTGTACAAACCAAAGTGTATCTGTACCTAGAAGAGAATGTGCAGTTGTGGTCATCATTGCACAAAAAGGTAAAATAGAGCAGGCCTATAAAGGTATCCAAAAAGACCAGAGGAGCTTCTATACTTCTATATGTTTACAGATTTTTTTAAAAATTATATATATATATATACACACACACACACTCATATATATATATATATACACACATACACACACTCATATATATATGACTTTAATATAAAACAAAGAGGGTGTGAAATGGTAAACATTCTGCAACAAATCTTAGACATTATAAAGCAGTTAGAAGTCTAAAGAAACAATAAAGTATATTAAATTATTTTTTAAGCCCAGATTTTAGGATCAGATAGTTTTTTTTTTTTTTTTTTTATTCATGAGAAACAGAGAGAGAGAGAGAGAGAGAGAGAGAGAGAGGCAGAGACACAGGCAGAGGGAGGGAGAAGCAGGCTCCATGTAGGGAGCCCCATGTGGGACTTGATCCTGGAACTCCAGGATCACACCCTGGGCCAAAGGCAGGCACTAAACCGCTGAGCCACCCAGGGAGCCCCTCAGATAGGAGTTTTATGTGGGGGGAAAAAGGGGTGGAGTGAGAAAAGGAAATAAGGAAGGGAGGGAGGAAGGCTTTGAATTCTAGTAGCAGCATGATTAACTCTGTGACCAAGGGCATGTTACTCAATGTTCTTTCAGCCTCACTTTTCCCATCTGTAAAAAACTAATTTGAAGGACTGCTATGAGAAGGAATGTGCACACTGCCTGGCACATAGTATACACTTACTACTCAGCAGCTACTGCTTTTATTAGGACCAATAAAAAGTAATAGCTTACTACCCAATCCAGCATATAAAGTAGTAAAACTCATTACTCAGATGAGGTGTACAAAATGTAAGAAAAAATAATTTACATAGTCTAGGTAAAAAGCATAGGTTACATTTCCATGAGAAATTCCAAAGAGAAATTATGAACTATGGGCAATGTAGTCTTAAATTTTGAAACTGAAATCTTAATCCCTTTCCCAAAAGCAGAATTCAGGACTAGACAGGTAATGTATCCAACCAAATATGTCATTTCCTAATGTTTAACAACAACTGTCAACATTTACTGAGCAATGGATTAAATAATGATGTCATTTAATTCTTCTAATACCCTTGGAGATATGCTCTGTATTTTACAGAAAAATTACATAGGTCTCCGTTTTACAAATAAGAGAACTGAGGCTGAATCACTGCCCAAAATTACATACAAAACTAGTAGTGAGGGTAGCCCTGGTGGCTCAATAGTTTACTGCCTTCAGCCCAGGGCGTGGTCCTGGAGACCCGGTGACTCTGCCTCTCTCTCTGCCTCTCTCTCTGTCTCTCATGAATAAATAAATAAAATCTTTTAAAAAAGAAAAAAAAAAAAAAAAAAACTAGTACTGAAGAAGCCTACATTTGAATTCAGATGGATTGACTCCAAATCTATACTCATAACCACAGAACTATACTGTCTCACACTATGCAAGAAATGTTGGGTGCTGGATATTCAAGAATGAAGTGAATGACCAAAGAGTACATGTGGGGGATCCAGAGGCACGCCCTGGGCCAAAGGCAGGCGCTAAACCCGCTGAGCCCCCCAGGGATCCTCCCGGGCCAGGGATTGAGTCCCACATACAGTCTGACATCCTGCTCCCTGCAAGGAGCCTATTTCTCCCTCTGCCTGTGTCTCTGCCTCTCTGTGTGTCTCTCATGAATAAATAAATAAAATCTTAAAAAAATAAAAAATAAAAAAATTAATAAAAATCCCTAAACTATAGTCTCAGCTGTGGTAAGCAAAATGCAGAGAAAGAGGAAAATATGTCAAAATGCTAAATGGTAGTGGGACATCTGGGTGGGTCGGTCAGTTAAACATCCGACTCTTGAATTCTTGGTTTCTGCTCAGGTCAGGATAGCAGGTTCTTGGGATCACTCAGTAGGAGAGAGAGTCTGTTTCTCTCTCCCTTCCCTCCTACCCACCCTCTGCTGTGCAAGTGCATGCACACTGTGTCTCTCTCTGTAAAATAAATGAATAAATCTTTTTTTAAAACATGCTAACTGGGCAGCCCTGGTAGCCCAACAGTTTAGCGCCGCCTTCAGCCCAGGGCGTGATCCTCAAGACCCAGGATCCAGTCCCATGTCGGGCTCCCTGCATGGAGCCTGCTTCTCCCTCTGCCTGTGTCTCTGCCTCTCTCTGTGTGTCTCTCATGAATAAATAAATAAAATATTTAAAAGAAAAAAAAAAAAAGATCTGGGTTCATAATGATATCCCATGAATTTGGATGAATCTCAAAAATTTTATATTGAACAGGAGAATCCAGGCACAAAAAAGTATATATGGTGTGAGTCAAGAACAGGCAAAATTAATTTGTAAGGACAGAAATCAGAACAGTGGTTGCCTCTAAGATAGTAGGGACTAATTGGAAGGGTGGAAGGGTGTGTGAGGGAAGACTGGAAGGTTATAAAAATGTTCTATATCCTGACTGGAGTGCTGGCTACACGTGTGTTTACATTTGTCAAAATTCACCTAATTATATATTTCTTTCTGCCCATTTCACAGTATGTAAACTGTGCCATTAAAAAATCTCATTAAGGGATCCCTGGGTGGCACAGCGGTTTGGCGCCTGCCTTTGGCCCAGGGCACGATCCTGGAGACCCAGGATCGAATCCCAGGCCAGGCTCCCGGGGCATGGAGCCTGCTTCTCCCTCTGCCTATGTCTCTGCCTCTCTCTCTCTCTCTGTGTGACTATCATAAATAAATAAAAATTTAAAAAAAATAGAAAAAATCTCATTAAATTCAAACAAAGAAAGAAGAAAGACAAAAAGAAAGAAATCTCATTAAAAAAATGAAGGAGGTAAAATAATAAATAGGAAAATAAAATAATAAAATAAATAAAATAAAATAATTAAATTTTAAATTAAAAATAAAATAAAATAAAATAATAATAAAATAAAATAAAATAATAAAATAGGGCAGCCTGGGTGGCTCAGCGGTTTAGCGCCACCTTCAGCCCAGGGCATGATTCTAGAGACCCAGGATCCAGTATGGCATAGGGCTCCCTGCATGAAGCCTGCTTCTCCCTCTGCCTGTGTCTCTAATAAATGAAATATTTAAATAAATAAATAAGCAAATAAACAAATAAATAAAGGGTAGGGACCCCTGGGTGGCTTAGTCGGTTACCAGTCCCTCTCTCTCTTTTTTTTTTTTTTTTTTTTTTAATTTATTTATGATAGTCACAGAGAGAGAGAGAGAGGCAGAGACACAGGCAGAGGGAGAAGCAGGCTCCATGCACCGGGAGCCCGACATGGGATTCGATCCCGGGTCTCTAGGATCGCGCCCTGGGCCAAAGACAGGCGCTAAACCGCTGCGCCACCCAGGGATCCTTTTTTTTTTTTTTTTTTTTTCTTTTAAGACTGATTGATTGATTTATGAGAGACAGAGAGGGAGTCAGAGACATAGGCAGAAGGAGAAGCAGGCTCCATGCAGGGAGCCTGATGTGGGACTTGATCTGGGTCTCCAAGATCATGCCCTGGGCTGAAGGCAGGCACTAAACGGCTGAGCCACCCAGGAATCCCAGCCAGTCTGACTGGACTCCAACCCAGGTCATGATCTCAGCATCCTGTGATCAAGCTCCTCCTTGGGTTCTATGCTCAGTGCAGAGTCCACTTATCCCTCTCCCTCTGCTCCTCCCCATACTCACTCTCTAAAATAAATAAAATCTAAAAAAAAAAATTTAAAAAGATCTTATTTATTTATTCATGAGAGACCCAGAAAGAAAGAAACACAGGCAGAGGGCGAAGCAGACTCCCTACAAGGAGCCCCATGTGGGACTAGATCCCAGGACCTCAGGATCATGACCTGAGTCTGAAGGCAGACACTCAACCACTGAGGCTCCCAGGCGCCCCAAATAAAATCTTTTTTAAAAAATTAAAAATAAGGGGACGCCTGGATAGCTCAGCAATTTAGTGCTGCCTTCAGCCCAGGCCGTGATCCTGGGGACCCAGAATAGAGTCCCACGTTGGGCTCCCTGTAGGGAGCCTGCTTCTCCCTGGGCCTGTGTCTCTGCCTCTCTCTCTCTGTGACTCTCATGAATAAATAAATAAAATCCTTAAAACAAAACAAAACAAAAAAAACACCTGGGTAGCTCAGCGGTTGAACGTCTGTCTTCGGCTCAGGGTGTGATCCCTGACTCGTGGATGGGGATCACAGATGAGGATCATATTGGGCTCCCTGCGTGGAGCCTGCTTCTCCCTCTGTCTGTGTCTCTGCCTCTCTCTCTCTCTGTCTCTCATGAATAAATAAATAAAATTAAAAAAAAAAAAATAAAGGTCAGAGGCTGGGAGGATGGGCAAAATGGTTGAAGGGGAGTGAGAGGTAAAGGCTTGTAGTTACGGAATGAATAAGTCACAGGGATGAAAGGTACAACATTGGGAATATAGTCAACAGTATTGCAATAGCCCTGTTATGACGAAAGAAGATCACGCCCCGGGCCAAATGCAGGCTTTAAACCGCTGAGCCACCCAAGGATCCCCAGGAATACTATTCTTTAAAGACTATCAATATTCTACAAAGGGAAATTAGAGTTCTCAATTGTGAACGGAAAGGAACATCAATGGGCATGACCTAAGACCTCCTTCTACACAGTTAAACAACAATTTCACAAGATATGATTTAAGAGAAAGCTTTCAGGGACGCCTGGGTGGCTCAGTGGTTGAGCGTCTGCCTTCCGCTCAGGGTGTGATCCTGGAGTTCCGGGACTGAGTCCCACATGGGGCTCCCTGCATGGAGCCTGCTTCTCCCTCTGCCTATGTCTCTGCCTCTCTCTGTGTCTCATGAATAAATAAATAAAGTCCTTATTTTTTTTAAGATTTTATTTATTTATTCATGAGAGAGAGAGAGAGAGAGGCAGAGACACAGGCAGAGGGAGAAGCAGGCTCCACGCAGGGAGCCCGAAGTGGGACTCAACCCTGGGTCTCCAGGACTACGCCCTGGGTCAAAGGCGGCGCTAAACCGCTGAGCCACCTGGGCCGCCCAATAAAGTCTTTTTTAAAAAGAGAAAGCTTAAAAAAAAATAAAAAATAAAAAAAAAAATAAATAAAAATAAAAAAAAAATAAAAAAAAAATAAATAAAAAGAGAAAGCTTTTTATTTTTTTTTTTAAGAGAAAGCTTTTTAGATTGCTTGTTAGTACTTGCTACAACAATGGCATAATCAGGGGGAAAAAGGCTCACTTTTGAATACTTGAGAGTAAAAGAATTGTTTTTATTATATTACTATGTCAATTACAAAGTTTAAATATCACAAAGTTTAAATATACCATAAGCCACATCATGTATTTGTGTATATATATGACCCCACGTGTATGTATATATGTATGTGTGCATATATACACATAGTCATTGAAATTGGAACTAAGCTGAACCACTGCTTCTTTTTAAAAGGGCTTCTACAGTCTAAAAATAAGAAACTTACTTCTGTTCAACTGGAATTAATCTTACAACTAAGAGAGTATGCCTCAGACTCCCATATTTTACCAGAAAAGAAAAACAGCTTGAAAAATATTATAGGCAAAGTTTAATAGCCTCTCCCATCAATCTCAAACTATTTTTCTTTATTAGTGTGTAGAAATCATGAAGAGCAAATTTTTCTGATATTTCTATATCTGAACATTATTTCCTCTGCAAGCATTCAACAATTCTTGTTTCTATTCTTCTCTTTTCTAATTCAATTCTGTTTGGTTTCTAAGTTAAGAAGTGTGTTTCATTTGCATAAATGGTAACTATTCTGAGATACCATTCATAACTATACATTTGAATTCTCCAGAGTACCATTCATAACTTCAAATGGAACAGGAAAAAATTCATTCAACATCACTTTAGTGGTGACTAAAACATGAATGATTATAATGTTATATTGTGGAGGATTGGTCAAAGGAGAATGAAGGCCCCAAATGTTACTACTAACTTGTAATCACTTTATGAATGCCCCAAGGGACCAAGAACCATTGCCTTGACCAATCTACCCATCATAAAACATACTGAGCTTAGAAAAACATGCCCATTAGCTAAACATAATTTTTTTAGAGTTATAAAGTATCTATGCAGGAACATCAAAAGATGTAACTTAGCCATAAAACTCAAAAATTATCAAAGAAGAATCCTGACAAGTCATGGCAAGTTTTCTACAAAACCAATGCTGACTTTTCTTTAGGTGTTCTTTTCATCTATGAGCTCTTCCAAGAAAATCTTTTATGCAAGGTAGTAGTAGTCTAGTAGTTCTTTACACCATTAATCAGTGGTAGAAACTAAATTTACATAGATCTGCACAAATAATTCAGCTATCTATTTGTACTGCTCTAATATATTTAAACCAAATAAAATAAAATTTGAACAGAAAAAGAAAATAATGGGGCTATTTTAAGGTTGGTCACCTCCTGGTTTCCCTCGTTTTTCTTTCTTTCTTTCTTTTTTTTTTTTTTTTCGTTTTTCTTTCTTATCTGAAAGTCATAAACAAGAGATTGTATAACTAGAAAGAAGGAATAAAAGGAGACTGTATACCTAAGAATGTCTATATTTACTTCCCTCTATGATCCCACCACCTCTACCCTTGATATAGTAGTTCTATATACAGGGGACAATTGTGCCCCTTGGGAGACATTTCACAATACCTAGAGACATTTTTGGCTGTCAGAACTAGTGAGAAGAGGGTACTAATGGGTAGTGAGTAAAGACCAGGGATGCTGCTAAACATCCCACAATACACAAGACAGCCCTCCACAATGACAGATTATCCCACCCAAAATGTCAATAGTGTCAAGGTTGAGAAACCCTACCCCAAGGCCTAACAAAGACCTACCTCTCAGAAGACAATAAATATTTGCTGATCTGAACTGAAAAGACCATGAATTAGAAGAAAAGCAAAACCTACAAGAATGAAGAAGACAGAGGCCATGATTTAAGCAGTATCAGCATCTATAAGCCTTTATTGAATGTTGAGCACCAGTCACAGCAAAAATGAACAACCCAGTCCTGCTCTTAAGAAGCTCATGGTCAAGCAGGGAGAAGAGTTTTGTAATTCATCTAATATCAGATTTGACAATCTGATAAATGTTTTAACAAAGGAGAAAACAGGGGCACCTGGGTGGCTCAGTCAGTTAAAAAAAATCTGCCTTTGGCTCAGATAATAATCCCAGATCCCAGGGTACTGGGACCCAAACTGAGTCAGGCTCCTGCTCAGCAGGGAGTCTGCTTCTCCTCCCTGTCTGTCCCTCCTTCTCCACCCATCCTCTGTCTTTGGCTTTCTCTGTCTCAAATAAATAAAATATTGGAAATAGGGACGGCTGGGTGGCTCAGCGGTTAAGCACCTGCCTTCCGCTCCGGGGTGTAATCCTGGAGTCCCCTCGGGCTCCCTGCATGGAGCCTGCTTCTCCCTCTGCCTATGTCTCTGCCTCTCTCTCTGTCTCTCATGAATAAATAAATCTCAAAAAAAAAAAAAAATCTTTGAAATAAAAAATAAAAAAATAAAAAGAGGTATAGGAAAAAATAAAAACAAAATTTAAAAGAGGGGTAGAATGTCATTCAAAGATCTGTAACAGGGAACAATGAGGATATTAAAAGGAAATTTTGGTATTTAAGGAAAAACGTACATTGGTATATATTAATTAGAATATGATAATTACACGAAAGAAGACACAAAAAGTGTCTTCTATGTACTACTGTTTTTAGGACTCATGCCTTTGAAATTAGTTTGGTTTACAATATTTTCCCTTGTAATTGTCCTTGTCATCACATAAGTTTTATCCACTTATTTATCCATGTAGGTTTTATCCATTTATCCACAAACCCTTCAATTCCAAAATCTAAAAGGCTATAAAAACAAGTTTTTAAATATTTATTTGGTAGCAAAACCTGACAAGAAATGATATGATAGTAATTATTTATACCAGTTGGTGTGAACATTCTGACATTTTACTACACATGGGAATGTGTTTGATTACAAGGTGCTGACCCTGACCTCTCTGGGATGTTATATAACATAAAGTACATGTACTATATCCCTTTTCTAAAATCCCAAAAATTTTTTTAAAAATTAAAAAAAATAAAATCCCAAAAATTCTATATGCAAAAAATATCTAGTCCCAAGAACTGTTTCGTTTTTTGGGGTTTTTTTTGGCCCCAAGGTATTTTGATATGGTATGCTAAGATTAAGTCTTAAACAGGCTTATACTAAGTCTTACTAGTCTTATAACTAATAAAGCAAATGAAAATAGATCTTCACATACAATAAATTCAATGCCTTAACAACTATTCACATACACAATCCTGTAAAATGAAGCATCAAAAAGATTTTTAACAAATGTCAAAACTCAAGCACCATTACGTTTTTTCAAGTGACGGTGATATACATCACCCAGTATCTAAATCAATTCTTCTTAGGTTGAAATTCACTAATTTAAATCATAGTTAAGACAGACCAAAAGACTGCAATTGGTTACTGAGGAAAAGAATCAAGGGACGCCTGGGTAGCTCAGAGGCTGAGCGTCGGCCTTTGGCTCAGGGCGTGATCCCAGAGTCGCGGGATCGAGTCCCACTTCGGGCTTCCTGCATGGAGCCTGCTTCTCTCTCTGCCTGTGTCTCTAAGTCTCTCTCTCTCTTTCTCTGTGTCTCTCATGAATAAATAAATAATCTTAAAAAAAAAAGAAGAATCATCCACTGGTGAACAACAAACTCAGTAAAATGTTCTGATTTTAAGAAATTTATCTCAGGTTTCATACCTAAAATTTTTGCATTCTAGAATACAATTCCTCAACTTTGAACAAATTACAATGGACTTTTCCTGTGAAAGCGGGGCCTCAGACACGGACAGCAACAGGGATTGCTCCTAAGATATTTGAACTGCAAGAAGAGTTTCAAAGTTCTTTCCTTCCTTCCTCCTTCAGTTGCTGCTTTTCTGGTTTTAGAATTTCAAACAAAGAAATACATATTGGCTCCACTGCTAAGAAACGCCCTCTTTCTCAGCAACTTCCTCTTCCAATTTTCTTCCCCTATCATTGACACATGAGAACAATACACTCTGCCCGTCCTACCATTTTGATTAACCAAAAGCTGAGGCTTGAAAAAATTAAGGGCTACAATTTATAGTATCCAGCTACTAGTCTTTGACTCCAGGTCCAAAATCTTCACTCATCTAGAAGTCAGATAACAAGGAACACAAAGAAAGGAAGGAATATTATTCTTCATCAGAGGCAGGGTACTGAAACTTTCGTTCCAAGAATCGGAAGAAATTTGAACAAATGGAAAATTTCTCTCATCACAAGAAAATTTAGCTTTCTTAGGGAGGAGGAAAAGCTACTGACTGGGCTGGCACCACTCTGAACCAAGAGTCAAGTCTAAACACCAACAGTTGGTGAACTTCTACAGGTCACTTGGGTCAGCATCCAAAATGAGTTCTTTGAGGTTTTGACCTTTTACACTTCACAGTAACTTCTACAATTTAGAAATGGTCCTTTCTAACTTACAAACCGAAGAAAAGGAATGCACTTATAATTAGCAATCCGGAGATCAAGGTCCAGCCTGTCTCCATGCCATAAGTCAACTCAAGTGTCTGGGACCAGACCCCTCCCCCCAGTTGTGACAAAGCAAACTTCTTTTAAGTGGACAATGACTTCCCCCTTGTCTGGTGATTCTCAAAGGAAATCACCTTATGGTTGGTAAGCTCTGTACCTCACCATGTGACCCTGGACAAGTTACTTAACTCCCCTGAAACTCAGTTTCCTTATGTGTAAGTTCTCAACAGCCGCTGTAAAAATTCAGTAAGAACATAAGCCCAAATAAGCACTGGCACATAGTAGGAGCAGCATAAACGCTCCCCCTCCTATTCCTAACCCACCAAGAATTCTTTTGGGCCTAAATTTCAATCATTGTCCCAAGAAGCCCCAAGGATGCTATCCTCTCTTCTGATGCACTAGTGTATAAAACTTTGCCATCTCAGAGGGTCTAGGATCCTAGAGGATCAAGACAATCGGGAGTCCACCTCATCACAGTCTGGGGTCCATCCAGAGCTTTCACGGAAGAGCCCCTCTGGCCAACTCTCCTCCTGACCCTGCAGAACCATCCAGTACACATATATACGCGCACACACGTACACACAGTCCTCTCCACCACTCCTCCTGACCTAGCAGGCCAGAGGTCTCAAAGAGCACTTCAATTCCTTCACGGCCCAGAGATGGAAACTGGGGAAGAACTTGCCCGAGATCTCGGAGAACATCAGAGATCCAACTCATGTACAACTGCCTGCAAAGCCTTCGTTCTACAAATAGGGAAACTGAGGCCCAGAGAGGGAAGTGACTTGCCCAAGGTCACACAGCGAGTTAGTGGCAACGCCAGGTCAGGTTGAGGGCACTTTCCAAGCCTAGCAGATTTGCGGGCCCCCTCCAAGTCTCCGAGGGGATCTCCAGGACACCTCACCCCTGCGGAGGGGAGTGTACAGTAAGAGGCCACCCCGCGCTGACCGCTCGCCCGGCCACTGCCCGTCAGCGGCGGGAGGCGCGCCACCGACTCCCCGGGGACCCCGCGAGGCTCCGGGCAGGGGGTAGGCGGTGGCGGCGCGGCCGGGCCCGGCGCCTCACGGCGGGGCCCGCCCGCGGGGACTTGTTGCTCACCTGGTCGCGCGCGGCCGCCCTCAGAGATAGAGGGGCCGACCAGCCGCCCTTCTCCGCACGGGGTCTGTTCCCGCGGGCCGCCTCCCGGGACGCCGCACAGCCAGACCCCCCTCAGCGCGCTACGCCCCCAGCCGCGCTCACCCGGCCCGCGTCCGCCATTACGCGATTCCCCGCCCTGGGACGCAGCCACACCCCGCCAAAGGCCCTGATTGGCTCCCTGCCCCACCCTCCTGGGGCTTTCGGGCATTCCATTGGCCTGAGTCGAGTGCCAGTTAAATAGCTACGCAAAAGACGTACTCCCGGGCAGCGCCTGGGGAGCTCCACCCGAGCTACTTCCGCAATCGGAGTAAACAGCGGGGGGGCAAACCAAGTGAAGTGGGGGTGGAGATGAAGCGGGATCAACTCCTAAATTCAGGATAGGAAAATCCCACCGAAGAAAGTGGGAAAACTCGTACAAAGTGTATTGAAAGATGGGTTCTTCTCGGAAGAGTTCAAAGAACCAGGATTTTTGGTGTAAAAAAGAGGGCTAAACCTCTGAACTTTCTGTGGACACCCCTCAAGTTGCAGGTAGTTTTGTCCCTTCTCCCCCGGTCTCAGGTCCGACTGAAAGGAGGGTGGGGAGCGTGAGTCAGAGGCTCCTGCCCGCCGCTAAACGGTTCTTCCGGGGCGAGGTCTGGGGTTTGGGACCGGGAGCTGGTTCTGAGAGGCCAGCGTGAGGTGAGCAGGACCCTGGTTCGGGCGCCACCTCATTCTGCGACCTCAAACAACTTCCTGGACTTACCTGGGTCTCAGTTTGTCCTTCCGCAAAATAGGAGCAGTCATGTCTGCCTCCTGTCCTGGCATATTTGTTGAGGCCACGTGCCTGAGTTGGGTGCATGTTCGGTTTTTGGGGTTTTTTTGTTGTTGTTTTTTTTTTTTTTAATTCTAAAAGGCTGCGGCTGGATATCAATGTGACAAACTCACAAGTTAGCGATAATCTCTCATTTAGTTCTCTACAGCTACTTTGTAAGGCGGAGACTTCCCTCCTTTTGCAGGAGAGAAAATTGAAAACTCCACGACTTAACCTAAGTCACCCAGGGAATTTGAAACAACCCTAGGAGTCAAGCCTGTATCTTTTGTCTTCCATTTCTGTATTTCTCCCCACTCCCCACCCCCCAGGCTTGGTGTCCCCTGAGAAAGACTTTCCAACACCAACCCTTTAGCATTTCAGGGGCCAGGCCAGTCCCCATTTCTTTGGTCACCATAGGCCGCAGCTGTTTCCAGGGTCCTAAGAATCAGGACGTGAGTAGGGGATGACAGGTGGGTCAGCAACCCAGACAGAATCCCAAACAAGGACACAGAGAGGCAGTGACACATTGAGGGCCCTCAGCAGGGCAGCCTCCATGCCAAGACTTAAATCCAGGTCTCTCTGCTCTCAGAACAGGGCTCTTTTCATTGCAGGATTGTTTTTCCCAGAAGGGCTGCCTTGGCTGTAATTCCTATTCCTTTTCCCTCTCTGGAAAGGAAGGAAGCCAAGATGGGAGTGGGAGGGGAGCAGCCTAAGACTTTAGAAGGGCAGAGACCACCAAGTGTGTGGTGCTGAAAGAGCCTCAGTGCTGGCTGAGTCAGTGACCTCCAGGCTCAAATTGGGACATGTGGTCTGACAACCAATGACTATTTAAATCGTGACTGTGGCCATTGAGTGCTGAGAGGCAGCAGGTGCTGTGCAGAAGTCAGTGGCTTTGGGTCAGCCTGACCTGAAATTGAATCCAAGCTCCACCATTTTCTAGCTCTCTGAGCCTCACCTATGTATTCTCTAAAATGGGGACAACAGGGCACCTGGGTGGCCCAGTCGGCTCAGGTCATGATCTCCAGGTCCTGGGATTGAGCCCCAAGACAGGCTAGGCTCCCTGCTCAGTCATGATGAGTCTGCTTCTCCCTCTCCCTCTGCCCCTCCTCCCACTCATGAGTTCTCTCTTTCTCTCTCTCTCTCAAATAAATAAAATCCTTAAAAAATAAAATAAATAGGGGGCAGTCTGGGTGGTTCAGGGGTTTAGCGCCGCCTTCAGCCCAGGGCATGACCCTGGAGACCCGGGATGGAGTCCCAGGTCCGGCTCCCTGCATGGTGCCTGCTTCTCCCTCTGCCTGTGTCTCTGCCTCTCTCTCTCTCTCTCTGTCCCTCATGAATAAATAAAATATTTTAAATTTTTAATTAATTAATTAAAATAAATAGGGAAAACAGACATCACTGCTAATACATATATATATGTATATACATCCACATCACTGCTGAAAAAATTAAAATTTTAAAATTTTAAATAAAATGGGGACAACGGGGCAGTTGTGAGGATTCAATGAGTTAATTGTAGAATTAATAAGTCATGTGTGGGGATCCCTGGGTGGCGCAGCGGTTTGGCGCCTGCCTTTGGCCCAGGGCGCGGTCCTGGAGACCCGGGATCGAATCCCACGTCGGGCTCCCGATGCATGGAGCCTGCTTCTCCCTCTGCCTGTGTCTCTGCCTCTCTCTCTCTCTCACTGTGTGCCTATCATAAATAAATAAAAATTAAAAAAAAAAAAAGTCATGTGTGTAGATACCTAGTAGCTATCCATTCATATATTCATCTATTCAATAAAAAATTGTTAGGGGTGCCTGAGTGGCTCACTTGGTTAAGTATCTGCGTTGGGTTCAGTTCGGGTCATGATCCAAGGGTCCCGGAATAGAACCCCCTCACAGAGCTTCCTCCTCTGCAGGGGGCTTGCTTCTCCCTCTGCCTACCACTTCCCCTGTTTGTCCTCCCAGTCTCTCTCTCTTTCTATCAAATAAAATCTGTCAAATAAATAAATAAAATATTTTAAAAATAATAAAAATACAAAATTATTAAGCACCAGGGCACCTTGCTGGCTCAGTCAATAGAGCATATGACTCTTGATTTCAGAGTGAGTTCAAGCCCCATGTTGGGTGTAGGGTTTACCTAAAATAATTATTAGGGGATCCCTGGGTGACTCAGAGTTCTTTTTTTTTTTCCTTTTTTTTTTTTTTTTTTTTTTTTGACTCAGAGGTTTAGCACATGCCTTCAGCCCAGGGCCTGATCCCGGAGACCCTGGATTGAGTCCCACATCGGGCTTCCTGCATGGAGCCTGCTTCTCCCTCTGCCTGTCTCTGCCTCTCTCTCTTTCTCTGTGTCTCTCGTGAATAAATAAATAAAATTAAAAAAAAAATTAACCACTGACAGTATAGGTAGCCTGCCAGTGGTACAGCTACAATGGTGGGCAAAACAGACCCTCATGGAGCTTAGAGTTTAGTAAGGAAGTAAGTCATAAAACAAATGACCAAAGGAATCAAAATACAGTTAAGAGCTGTGATAAGGAACAAGAAGGCAAAGTACAATGTGTTTATAAAAGTGAATGTTGGGATGGGTGGGGCCAGAGGATGCTTCCCGAAGAGGTAATATCTTTTTTTTTTTTTTTTTCCCCGAAGAGGTAATATCTTAGGGTGAGTTGGTGAATGGGGGTTAACTAGGCAGCAGGTGGTAGGAAGACATGTTGCAGGCCAAGAGAAACTGTGTAGAAAGCATCTAAGCCAATTGGGCTGGGTGGCAATGGGGAGGGAGGGCCAAGCTCATACAGGGGCCTAAACAAATGAGGTGTTACAGGGGAGGGAACCTGGCTTTGAAAGTGAGGCTGATTTCCAAGGGTCTATGTATTTTTCTGGTAGTCCTTGAATGCAAGCTTTGAGGCCAACCCACCTGGATTTGAATCCTGGCTCTGCGTCTCATCTCAGACTATGTGACCTTGATCAGTCGCCACACCTCTCTGTACCTCATCTACTTTTCTAAGAAATAGGGATAATAATAAAGCATCACAAGGTGGGGGGGTGAGGATTCAATGTGGAAATGGGTATGAAGCGTTCTGGCCCATAATGGCACTCCATAAAAGGTGCATGGTCTTCTCAGCAGGGAGGGAGGTGAGCCTGAGGCAGCAGATCCAGCAGATAAGTTTGGGAGAGAGCTGATGCAAGCGTCTGGGCCAATTGTCATCTGACCTTAATTGTTTTGGAAGACTTTGAAGCCAGGGAAGCCTGGATTCAAATCACAGCTACATCGCATCCTAGCAGTGTGACCTTGAGTAAGTGACTTCACCTCTCTGAGCCTCAGTTTCCTTATCTGAAAAATCAGAATTGTAATTGTTTTTATCTCCCAGAACTGTGAAAGTTAAATGAAATAATAAATGCAAAGCACTTTGCACAGTGCTTGGCACATAGTAAGCAGCTGTTGAATGTTAACTTTAATAGTATTATTGTCATGGACTCTAAACAGTAACTTTATTAGTAATTTAATAAAAATTATTATTGTCAATCTCAGCATTACTACCTACAAGAGGTAAGATTCCAAAGCTTTGTTTGAAGGTTGTCTGGCAACAGGAGCTATAGTTTCTCCTTATCGCAATGGACATAGACAATCTCCTTTCTGAGAAGATGGTACTGAACATTTTAATAATGATATTAATAAGCACTAACACTGAGCATTTACTATGTGTCAAACATGTGTTGAGTGCTGTACATACATTAACTAGTAAATCCTCCTGCTAGTCCTATTAGTGAGGTCCTGTCATTACCGTCATTTTACAATGAGATAAAGGAAGCAGGAAGAGGTTAAATGACTGGCCACCCAGTCAGCAAGCCGCAGAGCTGGAATTCGAACCCAGCCTATGAACCTGAGAGGGCTTACTGCTCTTGAGGGGTAAACCCTCCCTCTCCTACCCAAGGGGATAGAGTTATCACCTGGAGGGATGAAATTATCCGCTGTCGGTAGCTGGGTCCCCAGATTTTTTTTTTAATTTTTTTTGAGCCCCAGATTCTGAAGGCCAAACAAACCTGCTCCTTTCACACTAATTCTGAAAAGTAACCCATGCCTGTGTGTTCCCTGCCCCCGAGGCAGATAAGAGCAGGGAACAGACCCTCTTCCACTGCAAAGGAAAGCAAAAAGACATTTAGAGTCACCAGAACTGGGTCTGAGTCCCAACTTTACCACTTAATGACTCTGCGGTCTTGGCCAAGTCTCACTCCCTGTCTGAGCCTCAGTTTCCTTATCTATGAAATGGGGATGATAGCAGCTCTACACACAGGGTTGTTGTGAGGAACAGAAAAAATAAGGCCTGCATAAACTATGAAGTGCTGTCAGCACAGGCGTGCCTCTCCTTGTTGCTATGGGGATGGCAAGCATCCTGGAGAAAGCAGCCCAAACCAGTATAGCAGGCAAAATTGCCATCTCTAGAAAAAGTCCTGGGTTTGAGTCCCAGATCTGCCTTTCACAGCCTGTATAACCTAGAGCAGGTTATAAAACCTGGCTGAGCCTCAGTTTTCTCATCTATAGAATGGAGTGAATAATATTGATCTCATAGACCTATAGAGAAAAACACATTGAGGGGATGCATAAGAAGCCAAGAACCAATTCCTGGTATGGACCTGGCAAAGCCCAGGGTCTTAAGGGATTCTAAGGGAAGAAACAAAGCACAGACACCATGAAGATTCACAGTGACCCCTCTTCACCACCCCTATTTGAGGGGAGGAGAGTGGAGAGCACTGTGTTCAGAGCCCAGGATGGTCTCCAGCCACGACCCTACCTCTAAACATCCTCAGCTCTTGCTGGGTCCACTGCATCTCTCTCTCTCTCTCTCTCTCTCTCTCTTTCTGTTTCTCTCTCTCCCTCCCGTCAAACAAGTTCTCCACTGAGCAATCCCAGGGGGCCCTGAACCTCGGTTCCAGCCAAGCTCGCAGGCTTTCCCCGCCTCCACATCCTTAATCCACAGCTTTTGCATTTGCCATTCCTTCCACCTGGAATGCTCTCTCCTCCCGGAGCGCCTGTGATGGGGAAAGGGGGGTGCTGGAGGGAAAGAATCTGGAATGATGCTCCCCTACCTCCTCACTCCCCTCCCCTACATCTCCCACGCTGCATGCCTGACCTCCCCCCTCCCAGTGTAGGGAGGATGAGGCAGCACTGCGAGGGAGAGGAAAAGGGGGAGGACTCAGTGAAGGGCCCTCTGTGGGGTTTTTCACCTGCTCAGAAGAGGCAGACGGAAATGAAAGCTCTAGAAAAACGCCTGCCGCTCTGCTCCGGAGGCCCCAGCTCAGTGAAGCCTCCCTGCCTTCCCACTGTGCCATCTTCGCTTCCTCCCCCTCCTCCTGCATGCAGGTGCCACAGTCAAGGAACATGGGTGGGCGGCAGGCCAGAGAGACCTAGGTTCAAATCCCATCCTGTCCCTTACCTAATGAATGGCCTTAACAAGAACCTTGGGCCCCCACACACCTCATTTCTTGGTAAAAGGACACAGCAACCCTGCCTCTCAGGCTGCTGTAGGACTAAGTGAGGTGCCAGATGAAAATGCCTGACATAACCAAGGTGCTCAGCAACAGAGATATTAAGTGACAGCAAATTCACAAGTGCTTGTGTGTGCCTGGCACAGCTCTCAGCACCTTACGTATATTAGCCCATTTAATTCTTGGCGAGGTATCTACTATCTACTATCCCCTTTTGACAGATGAGTAAACTGAGGCACGGAAAGATGTTATACCTTATCCAAGGTCACACAGCCAGTGAAAGGCAGTGTTTAATCTTTCTTCTTACCCACCACACTCAATACTGGTTATCGGGAGTATTCTTTTTTTTTTAAAGATTCATCCATTTATTCATGAGAGACACACAGAGAGAGAGAGAGAGAGAGGCAGAGACACAAGCAGAGGGAGAAGCAGGCTCATTGCAGGGAGCCCAATGCGGGACTCAATCCCGGATCCCAGGATCACAATCTGAGCCGAAGGCAGGCGCCCAACCGCTGAGCCACCCAGGCATCCCGTGGAGTATTTTTTTTTTTTTTTTTAGATTTTATTTATTTATTCAAGAGAGACACAGAGAGAGATGCAGAGACATAGACAGAGCGAGAAGCAGGCTCCCTGCAAAGAGCCTGATGGGATCCCAGGACCCCAGGATCACGACCTGAGCCAAAAGCAGATGCTCAACCATTGAGCCACCCAGGTGCCCTGGTTTGTCAGGAGTATTGTTGCTGTGATTTGTTTTAATCTGCACTGACTCTGTGTCCTCAGTGAGTACATGTTATTCTTCTCCCACATTCAAAATCTTGCCTGAATTTTCCCTCCTTTGTGACATCTTCCAGTCTGTTCATTTAAAAAGCAAAAATGTCTCTCTCCTCTGGCCAGGCCAATGCAGGGCCCTAGGGACCTGTGATCCATCCACCTAGTCTCTGGTTTTTCAGAAGCTCCCAATTGGGTGAGGGAGAAGATACACACATAAAATTTTTTTTAAAGATTTTTTAAAAAATTATTTGAGAGAGAGAGAGAGCATAAGCAGGGAGAGTAGCTGAAGGAGAGGGAGAAGCAGGCTGCCAAGGACAGACTTGATCCCAGGATCCTGATATCATGACCTGAGCAGAAAGCGGATGCTTCACCGACTGAGCCACCCAAGTGTCCCGACATACAGAAAAATTACAATAAAAGAGGGAGACACCAATAGGAGCTGGAGCTGTGGGGGAGCCCAGGTGGCTCAGTGGTTTAGCACCTGCTTTCAGCCCAGGACGTGATCCTGAAGACCCAGGAAGGATCAAGTCCCACATCAGGCTCCCTGCATGGAGCCTGCTTCTCCCTCTGCCTGTGTCTCTGCCTCTCTCTCTCTCTCTCTCTGTCTCTCATGAATAAATAAATAAAATCTTAAAAAAAAAAAGAAGCAGGAGCTGTGAATTCACAAAAGCTTATGCTCAACCTAACAGAACTGAGGGATTGGGCAGGTTTACAGAAAAGTGGTCATTTTTTTTTTTAATTTTTATTCATTTATGATAGTCACACATTGAGAGAGAGAGAGAGGCAGAGACACAGGCAGAGGGAGAAGCAGGCTCCATGCACTGGGAGCCTGATCCCAGGTCCCCAGGATCGCGCCCTGGGCCAAAGGCAGGCGCCAAACCGCTGCGCCACCCAGGGATCCTGAAAAGTGGTCATTTGAATGGGGTCCCGAAGGGTGAGTAGGAGTTCCTCAGATGGGTTATAAAGTAAGAACATAGAATATGACATGTAGTGCAGAACCTGCAAAGGGGACTGAATAAATGAAGGCTAGAGAGTAGCATATCTGGTGGCAGTTCTGTGCCAGGCTCTGAACTGTACACTGTAGGTATAGAGGTGGAAAGGTATTACCTGGGCCCTGAGGATGCTCACAGACTTGGTGTGAGGGCATAGAAAGCAACAAGTAAAGCAAAAACATCCATATTAAAGAAAATTCTAGAGATCCTTGAGACTACCAAAAAGAGACCTAAACCTGTCAAGGGGGGCAGCCCCGGTGGCTCAGTGGTTTAGCGCCACCTTCGGTCCAGGGCGTGATCCTGGAGTCCTGGGATCAAGTCCCACATCGGGCTCCCTGCATGGAGCCTTCTTCTCCCTCTGCCTGTGTCTCTGCCTCTCTCTCTCTCTCTCTCTCTCTCTCTCTGTGTGTGTGTGTGTGTGTCTCTCATGAATAAATAAATAAAATCTTAAAAAAAAAAACAAACCTGTCAAGGGGTCAGTGAAGGCTTCCTGGGGGAGGGGATCGGCTGATGTCTAGACTGAGCCTCAAAGAGCAGAGCCAGACAATGTCACCTCTGCCACCCCAGCCCCAGTATGCATTCAACACAAAAACAATGCTAACTATAAAATAAGAGTAAGGAACCCCAATGAAGTTCTAATTTTTCTCAAGAGTAGCTATTTATTTTTTATTTATTTATTTTTTAAAGATTTTATTTATTTGTGACGCAGAGAGAGAGAGGCAGAGACACAGGCAGAGAGAAAAGCAGGTTCCATTCAGGGAACCCGACGTGGGACTCGATCCCAGGTATCCAGGATCACACCCTGGGCTGAAGGCGCTAAACTGCTGAGCCACCCGGGCTGCCCAAGAATAGCTATTTAAATGTTTTTTTTTTTTAATTATCAAATATCAAATTAGTTTTTCTTTTTTTTTTTAAGATTTTATTTATTTATTCATGAGTGACAGAGAGAGAGAGAGAGAGAGAGAGAGAGAAAGGCAGAGACACAGGCAGAGGGAGAAGCAGGCTCCATGAAGGGAGCCCGATGTGGGACTGGATCCCAGGTCTCCAGGATCACACCCTGGGCTGAAGGCGGCACTAAACCACCAAGCCACCCAGGCTGCCCCAAATTAGTTTTTCAAAATAATATTTTGGGGAATCTGGGTGGCTCTGTCAGTTAAACATCTGCCTTCAGCTCAGGTCATGATCTCAGGGTCCTGGGATCGAGCCCCACATGCTTGTCCCTCTGCCTTCCCCCTCCTTGTGCCTGCCTTCTCTCAAATAAATAAATCAATAAAATGATTTTTTTAATAAAATGATATTTTTAAAAAGTATATATACTTGAGTGTCCCTGCTTTGCTGGTGCCCTAAATACATGCTTGTTCTGTTCATTGGGTAATCTGACAGGGTGACAGTCCAGAGGGAGCCATCCAGGTGAGAGGTGGAGACTGGTGTGGAAGGCAGAGGGAATTTCACATGCAAAGGCCCAGAGGCAAGAGAAAAGATGGCACTTTGGGGAAAAAGGAAATCCTTTGATGAAAGCTGGCAAGTGGGAAGAGGTGGCAATAGAGAATCGGACTGGATTCTAAGGGAGCCGGGGAGAAGGGTTCTAATTGGGATATACCATGATCCAATGTCTCTTTTTCAAGATCACTCTGAATATTTCTAGAGACCTCTTTCTGTTGAAATCCATTCATTCCAGAGACCCCAGGTATGTTTCAAGCACTAACCAGAGTGCTGGGGCTGCACCAGATAATTAAGGGCTCTGCAGTCAGAGCAAGACGTGGCAGGGACACTGAGTGCCACCCCTCCAGTGGGCTCCGGCCGGATAAAGGCGTGGAGTGTGGGAGTGCGTGACCCACAGGAGAGCCAAGCCCCGTGCCGGACCGTGAAGTACTGGGGTGGGGCTCCCGCTACCTGCCACGAAGAGGCCAGTGGCTCCTCAGATGGAAGAAGAAAGGAAAGGAAACAGGAGTAGAGGCATTGGGGTAGGGGTGAGAAGTGTTCATCTTGTAACCTTCTGAGAAGGCGGCCAAATGGGCAGAGGGGCAGAGGCCCCAGCCAACCCCTGCAGCCCCCACCCCCCCCACTTTCCTAGCCCTGCTGAACCCTGCAGCTGGTCTCCTGGAGGCTCCAGCAATCAAACCAAACCCAGAAGGAGAGCAGAGCAGAGGCGGGTGGCGAGGGGGCGGGAGACCAGCCCAGGCCGCTGCCCAGCAGGGCCTTCCTTCCCAGCGGCTGGAGCCAACTCGGCTGAAGAGCCAGAGGTTACGGGGAAGGATTAGGGAGTCGGTTGCTTTTTTACCCAAACTGTGGCTGAATTTCTCTCTCCTTCTCTCTCTCTCTTTCTTTCTTTTTTTTTTTAAAAAAGAAAAATGTTCCTGTACACGCACCCGGAGGCTTTTGCAGGAGGCGCCTGTTGGAGAACCGGGAAAACAAGCCAAGAAACAAGAGAGAGGAAGAAGACCACGCCTCGCCTGGCAGATTCCTAATGGCCCAGGAGACCTGAGGCTTTACTGTGGGAGGCCAGGCGGGGGGGCTGGCTCGGGTGGGAGGGAAGGGCAGGCCGAAGGACAGCCACTTGCTGGTCGGTGACCTTGGGCGGGATGCTGCCTGCTTCCCTCTGGTGAGAGTGGGGGGGGCGGGGGACAGGGGCCGGGCTGGCCGGCTGAGGTCACAGGAAGGCCCCTTCCAGCCTGAAACGCGATCTCGGGATGTGGGGCCTGCCAACCTGCAGCGACCCTGGGCCAGCAGAGATGAAAGGCTGCCTGTCCCCAGCTTCCGGACCCCCGAGGCCCCAGTGCCTCAGGCTTGAAGGGCAGCAAAGCTGCTGCAGCTGGCTGGAGCTGGTTGCTGGACTCCCCACCCACCTGATGTCATCCAACCCTCCCTTCCCTGTTTGGCTGGGGACACTCAGGCCCAGAGAGGGCTGCTGACCTACCCGAGGTCACACAGCAAGTTGGAGGCTGAGCCAGGGCTTACCACAACATCTTTGGACTCCCGAGTCCAGGCCTCATTCCTTTTCCCAGAAACTTGGCTGCCTGGGGGCTTACCCCAGGGAGTTGGAGAAACTCAGGGTTAGGAGAGACAGTTGGGAGCTGTGTCGTTTGAAGTCAAGACTTAATGTTGACTAAAGTGCTTTTCTTTCTTTCTTTCTTTTTTTTTTTTTAAGACAAAAAAGAACGTTCCGGGCCCCTGCCATGAGCCTGGACTTGCTCTGCTGGCAGGGGAAGGAATGCAGCTCTGGCCGCCACAGCCGCTGGTGGCCAGCTGCAGCCTCAGCTCCTGCTGCTCCCACCCCAGTGGGCACAGGGACAAAGGCCTCTTCTCAGGCCCATCCCCTCCAGCTCCCTGGATCAGTGGAGGCAAAGCATCAACCAGGAGACTCAGTGACTGACCAGCTAAGTCCCTGTTCCTCTCTGGGCTTTTAGTGCCCTTTCTAGAAAATGGGAGCAGAATATCTGACTGACCTACTTCTCAGCATTGTGTTGAGGCTCCAGAGAGGTAAAGTTGCAGAAACACAGACCTCAGACCTTCAGCCTGAGGGTCTGCCTTCCTCAGAGACCCCATCTGCCTCACCTGACCCTCTCTCCCTCCCTCCCTTCCCCATGCTTTGCCTGGCCAGCCCCACTCACTCAGCTTGGCTCAGCTGGACCATCCCTTACTCTGGGTGGAGGGGGGGGACCCTTCCCTCACCTCCAGACTGCCCTGCTCCTTCAGGGTATTTATCACTGTTATAATGAAATAATTAGTTGGGTAATTGGATCTGTCTCCCCACTAAAACGTGAACTCTAGCAATAGCCGACACCGAATGCTTACCTGGCACCAGAAACATCATGCGTACTCACCCATTTAATCCCCGTGGCAGGTACCATCAGTTCCCCCATCTTACAGATGAGCAAACCAAGATAATGAGAGATTCAGTGACTTTCCTGAAGTCACAGCAAATTGGAGGCTGGGCCAGGACTGAGCACAAAGTCTTAGAAGCAGGATTCAAATCCAGAGCCCAGGCTGTAACCCTTACCCCACTAATAAGACATGGTTAGCTTATTCCCTGCTTATTCCCAGCTCCCGGAACATCTAGCACACAGTGGGCACCACACATATACTGGGTGAGTGAATGCACAAATGGGTGATGAATCCACATTTTGGAGAATAATAAAATGCCTTCCAGGAGTGAGTTTTACAGGCACCACATGTGGAGCTGAGCCACAGTTGGGGGACGGGGTGCCCGATAAATTGTTAAAGACCAATTAATTATTGGACTGCCCTCTGGAGCACACATATGGGCCAGAAGTCCTGAATGTCATCTTTTGTTTTTGTTTTAAGATTTTATTTTATTATTATTTTTTAAATTCTTATTTATTTATGATAGTCACACAGAGAGAGAGAGGCAGAGACACAGGCAGAGGGAGAAGCAGGCTCCATGCACCGGGAGCCCGACGTGGGACTCAATCCCGGGTCTCCAGGATCGCGCCCTGGGCTAAAGGCAGGCGCTAAACCACTGTGCTACCCAGGGATCCCTTAAGATTTTATTTATTTTATTTTATTTTTTTAATTTTATTTTTATTTATTTACGATAGACAGAGAGAGAGAGAGAGGCAGAGACACAGTCAGAGGGAGAAGCAGGCTCCATGCACCCAGAGCCCGATGTGGGATTCGATCCCGGGTCTCCAGGATCGCGCCCTGGGCCAAAGGCAGGCGCCAAACCGCTGCGCCACCCAGGGATCCCCAAGATTTTATTTTTTATGAGAGACAGAGACACAGGCAAAGGGAGAAGCAAGCTCCTTGCAGGGAACCCAATACAAGACTCGATCCCCAGGGCAGCCTGGGTGGTTCATCAGTTTAGCACCACCTTCAGCCCAGGGCATTATCCTGGAGACCCAGGATCAGGTCCCATGTCGGGCACCTGCATGGAGCCTGCTTCTCTCTCTGCCTTCTCTCTCTCTCTGTGTGTCTCTCATGACTAAAATAAATAAAATTTTTATTTTTTTTTTTAAGATTTTATTTATTTATTCATGAGAGAGAGAGAGGCAGAGACACAGGCAGAGGGAGAAGCAGGCTCCATGCAGGGAACCCGATGTGGGACTTGATCCTGGATCTCCAGGATCAGGCCCTGGGCTGAAGGTGGCACTAAACCGCTGAGCCACCAGGGCTGCCCAATAAAATCTAAAAAAAAAAAAAAAAAAAAAGACTCGATCCCCAGACCAGGATCATGCCCTGAGCTGAAGGCAGACACTCAACCACTGAGCCACCCAGGCATCTCCACGATGTCATCTTTAACTACACCTTCTATTTTGTCTGCAAAGCTGATCAGTCCCCCAGCTCTCCTTGGTTTCTCCCCCATGTACCACCTCTTCTCCATCTTCAACCCTCATCTCTTTCTTGGCTTTTTTTTTTTAAGTTTTATTTATTTATTTTTAATAGTTTATTTATTTATTCATAAGAAACAGAGAGAGAGAGGTAGAGACACAGGCAGAGGGAGACTCAGGCTCCACGCAGGGAGCCCGATGTGGGACTCGATCCCGGGTTTCCAGGATCACGCCCTGGGCCGAAGGCAGGCTCCAAACCACTGAGCCACCCAGGCTGCCCTATTTATTTATTAAGAGAGAGAGAGAGGGATCCCTGGGTGGCGCAGCGGTTTGGCGCCTGCCTTTGGCCCAGGGTGCGATCCTGGAGACCCGGGATCGAATCCCACGTCGGGCTCCCGGTGCATGGAGCCTGCTTCTCCCTCTGCCTGTGTCTCTGCCTCTCTCTCTGTGTGTGTGTGTGTGTGTGTGTGTGTGTGTGTGACTATCATAAATAAATAAAAATTAAAAAAAAACAAAAAAACAAAGTGGGCCTCTTCATATAGAAAGCTGCATGTGAGTGCTATGCCTCTTTACCCCCTCCTTCACTAATGAACCCTCCATGGCTCCCCATTCCTCTCTGGATAAAGCCCATACTCCTTACCAAGGCTCCTGCCCCGGAGCCCTGCCTCCACCCCTCCGGCCTCACCCCCTGCCTCTCTCCTTCACATGTCCTTTGCCCAAGCCACTCTATGTAGTAAGTGTTAAGAGCATGGAAGCAGAGAGACCTGGCCTCAAGTCTTGCTTCTACCACGCATGGCTATGAGAGTTTGTAAGCAAATCGATTTTCCTTTCTCTAAGCTTCGCGCTACTGCATCTCGAAAATGGGCATAATTATAATACCTACTTCACTGAGTCATCGTAAGGGGTCAATGAATACAGAAAGTGTGAAGTCCAGTATCTGACATTCCCAATGGTCCCTATCATTCTTACACTTTCCACTGTCTCAGAGAGCGTTTCTTACTGTCAGTTTTACTTATTTTTATGACCCAGCTCAGATGTCGCCTCTTAGAGGAAATTTTCCTGGTTATTCACATCCTGTTCTGCAGGTGAAGCCAGTCTCCCTTTCTACACTCACTTGCCCTTTGCTCCTCTATAAAGCACTTGTATGTTTTGCTCTCTCTTTCCCCCATCACCCCAAGCATCCCTGGCAAGGAGGAATAATACCCTTTAACTCACGTACCTGCCTGGCATGCAGCAGGTGCTCAGTAAATGTTGGTTGAATTGAATGGGGCCTTCACTGCCCCAGTGAGCAGCTTGCAGGAGAAAGGCCTGAGTGGTGAGACAGTGAGACTCTGCTGGGCCCTGGTCCCGGGTATACTGGTGTAGGGGGGCAGTGGGAGGGGTGGAGGTAATTCCTGACCTCTGGGCTCTTCCCGGTGAGACTCCTTAGTCCTCCAAGGGAAGAGAAGGGAGAGGATGCATGAAGATCCAGGTGCTGAGCAGGGGTGAGGTGGGGCCATAGCAAGAGCTGGGGTGTGGGTGGGAGCTGGCAGTCTCCAGCTCCTGTAAGACCAGGGCCGGCCTCGAAGGACAGGGCCTCACAGCCCAAGTCCCCACCTGCCACACCCCGCCTCATCCTGGCACCTGGATTAAGTGACTTTTCAAGTTGTAAAGCTACATCTTGATTTGCAAGGAAGCAAAATCCAAGCCTGGCCTTGTCTGGTTGCTGAGCAGGGAGAAAGGGAGGAGTTTCCTTTTATCCCTTGCTCTGCGTAGGCCCTACCTGGCAGTCCTGGGCATATCGAAGAAGGTAACATTTGATTTTGCAAACCCAGATTAAGGTCACATCATCCCCAACTGTTGCTTCAGTTGCTGCTCCAGCCACTCCCCAACTAAAAACCCTTCTCTTGGGGTGCCAGGCTTGCTCAGTCAGAAAAGCAGGAGAAAAGCAGGAGATCTTGGGGCACCTGGGTGGCTCACTGGTTGAGCATCTGCCTTCAGCTCAAGTCATAATCCCAGGGTCCTAGGATCCAGTCTCACTTTGGATTCCCTGCAGGGAACTTGCTTCTCCCTCTGCCTATGTCTCTACCTTTTTTTTTTTTTTTTTTTTTTTTAAGATTTTATTATTTATTCATGAGAGAGAGAGAGAGAGAGAGGCAGAGACACAGGCAGAGGGAGAAGCAGGCTCCATGCAGGGAGCCCAATGTGGGACTCGATCCCAGGTCTCCAGGATCACGTCCTGGGCTGAAGGCGGCGCTAAACCACTGGGCCACCGGGGCTGCCTCTGTCTCTACTTTTCTCTCTGTGTCTCTCATGAATAGATATATAAAACTTAAAAAAAAAATAAAAGGAAAAGCAACTCGATCTCAAGGTTGTGAGTTTGAGCCCCATATGGGGTGTAGAGATAGGAAGAAAGGTAAGAAAGGTAAGAAAAGGTGAAAGAAAGAAAGAAAGAAAGAAAGAAAGAAAGAAAGAAAGAAAGAAAGAAAGAAGAAAGAGAAGAAGAAGAGAAAGAAAGAAAGAAAGAAGAAAGAAAGAAAGAAAGAAAGAAAGAAAGAAAGAAAGAAAGAAAGAAAGAAAAACTTAAAAACTCATCTCCGATTGCCTAGTGCCCTCCCAATAAACTCTCAGTTCCTAACCCAGACTCTAAAGCCCAGGCTTGTCAGACTCCTATCTTGGGATCCCTGGGTGGCGCAGCGGTTTGGCGCTTGCCTTTGGCCCAGGGCGCGATCCTGGAGACCCGGGATCGAATCCCGCGTCGGGCTCCCGGTGCATGGAGCCTGCTTCTCCCTCTGCCTGTGTCTCTGCCTCTCTCTCTCACTGCATGCCTATCATAAATAAATAAAAAAAAAAAATTAAAAAAAAAAAGAAAGAAAGAAAGAAAGAAAGAAAAACTTAAAAACTCATCTCCGATTGCCTAGTGCCCTCCCAATAAACTCTCAGTTCCTAACCCAGACTCTAAAGCCCAGGCTTGTCAGACTCCTATCTCCTCTTGGATTTTCTCACACTTCACTTTCCCCCTGCCTTCACTTCTTCTAGCTCTCTCTCAGTTCTTCTCACATATCTTGCCCCTTCTTTCCTCTGGGCCTTCACATGTTGTTTTCTCTGTCTTGAATGCTTTTTCTCTATCCCCTGACAATTCTGGTTTATGTGCGGTTTTTGATGCCTAAGAAATTTTTGCGTCTCCCAAGATCATGCAGATATTCTCATGCATCTTCTTCTAGAAGCTTTATAGTGTTAGCTTTCACATTCAGGTTCATGATTCATCCTGAATTATTATTTCGTTTAAGTAAGCTCTACACCCATTGTGGGGCTCAAACTCACGACCCTGAGATCAAGAGTCTCATGCTCTACTTGCTGAGCTAGCCAGGAGCCCCATCTTGAATTAATTTTCAGGCCGTGTAAAGTAGGGGTTATTGAGAATTATTCCTACTTTCTAAATTCCTGCTCATTCTGTATAGTTCAGTTTATCCCTCACTTCTTTTGAGAAGCCTTCCCTGGCTACCCTCAGATTAGATCAAGTTCTCCTACTCCACAGCCCTTAATACCCTCTACTTTCATTGTGCACTTGTCACAATTGTAATTAATCAATGATTTGTATCATTAGTTAACATCTCACCTCCTCTGCTATATTGTAGCTCTGTAGGCTCAGTGCTTGTGACTGTCTTTAAAAAACATTTTTCAGGGACGCCTGGGTGGCTCCAGCAGTTGAGCGTCTTCCTTTGGCTCAGGGTGTGATCCTGATCCTGGAGTCCTGGGATCAAGTCCTGGGATTGAGTCCCGGGATTGAGTCCTGCATCAGGCTCCCTGTAGGGAGCCTGCTTCTCCCTCTGCGTATGTCTCTGCCTTTCTGTCTCTCATGAATAAATAAATAAGATCTTTAAAAATTTTTTTAAAAATTGAGGGATGCCTGAGTGGCTCAACAGTTGGGCATCTGCCTTTGGCTCAGAGCGTGATCCTGTAGTCCTGGGATCGAGTCCCACGTCGGGCTTCCTGAGTGGAGCCTGCTTCTCCCTCTGCCTGTGTCTCTTCCTCTCTTTCTGTGTGTCTTTCATGAATAATTAAATAAAATCTTAAAAAAATGTATAAACATTTTTTAAAAATTGAAACATTCAGAAAAGTGTACATCTCAAAATGGAGAACTCAATGAATTTTCACAAACTGAACACACCCATGTAACCAGTACCTAGATCAAGATGCCAAACATTTCCTGCCCAGGAGACCTCTCATATCCCTACCAGCTATGATTGTCTCTTTTTACCCTTATATTCTTAGCAACCAGCATAAAGCCTGGCAGCAATGGGCTCTAAAACAAAACAAAACAACCTTTGTTGAATGAATGAACTAGTTGGTGACGCTTACTTTTTCTTCAGAGAACTTGACACAGAGTCCAGTCTCAGCTCTAGCTCCCACTTGGTGTGACTTTGAGGAGGTCCCTTCTGGTTTTGAGGTCTCAGTTTGCTTGTCTATGAAATGGGGGTAGATGGAGGGAGGGTTGGACCAATCATCTCTCTGGAGCTTTTCCAGATCTGGCATGTGAGGAAGAACTAACCCCCCAGGTTCCGATAATACATTGTTAGAAACCCTTTTGGTCTCCTGCCTAAAAATGAGGACTGGGAAGATGGGAAACCTGATCAAGGTAGAATGTCAGAGGGCAGCCAGTATGGCTCAGCGGTTTAGTGCCTTTAGCCCAGGGTGTGATCCTGGAGACCCAGGATGGAGTCCCACATCAGACTCCCTGCATGGAGCCTGCTTCTCCCTCTACCTGTGTCTCTGCTCCCCTCCCCCCTCTCTGTGTCTTTCATGAATAAATAAAATCTTAAAAAAGAAAAAGAGTGTCAGCTGCATCTGAGAGCTGGGGGACCCGGGTGTGAGTACTGGCCTGGCCTCTTGGTGACCTCGGGCAAGTCCCTGCTCCTCCCTGCACCTTCTGGGTTTCCTCTCCTAAAAGGAGGGGTGCTTTGATCTTGAAAGCTTGAAGAACAATGATGCCTGCTTCGGGCCTCTGCGCACCAAGGATCAATTCCTAGAGCATGGGCCGCTCCAGCTCTGGGCTCCTCCCTGCCTGGCACTGTGGGGGGAGAGAGAAGCACACATGATGTGATAACCGCCTTGGGGAAGAGAACTCACAGTCTGGCCAGGGGGACCCAATGTTCAGCCAGGAACCAAATGGAAAATGGACTGATGGTCCAAATGATTCTCTATGTGTGGGGCTGAAGGGAGAGGAGGTGGAGCGTTCCAAGTAGGGGTAGGAGACCTGGGGCTGGGGGTGGGGGGAGGACAGAGAAGGCTTCCTGGGGGAGAAGCCTTTGGAAATTGGCAGGGCAGCCCAGGGGCGCTTCCCAGAGATGGGAGGAGGCAGGAAGGAGGAAATTGGGTCCAGGTGACCACAGAGCAGAACTTGGCCAGGGAGTAGGAGAGGCGGGGCTGGTGGAGCTTGGGCAGCCGCCCCACAGCTGGGCCTTGGAGAGGAAGGGGGAGCTGCCGCCTCTGCCTCTGGCCCTGAGAAAGCGCCATCTTCTCAGGCCACAGGCTGGGAGGGAAGACAGTCCTGAGCCCAGGCCAGAGGAGCCCCTCCGGGTAGCCCCGGGGCCTGCGCAGCTCTCCTGGGCCTGCAGGGCAGGGGGTGAGGAGGCCCAGTCCCCCAGCAACTGCCACATGGCCCTGCTGCAGCTTGGATCCCGTTTCTGTGTCTTCCTGGCTTTATAGCCTTGGGGCGGGAGGCATTTTTACCATACCCACCCCTCAGACAGATGCCTGAGCCAGTGGTTGCGGCCATATTAAGGCACTGAGTTATAAGTCGTGGTGGTAATAGACAGCAGAGCTTAACCTTAAGAGCTGGACTGCCAAGACTGAACTCCCAGCTCTGGCACTTCTGGGCCGTGTGACCTCAGGCAAGTCCCTTAACCCTGCTGTGCCTCAGTTTCCTCACCTGTAGAGTGGGTTGCAATATTGCTTGATCAGAGACTTGTTGTGAGGATGAAATGAGAGATGCAAGCACCTAGACAAAAAGCACTGTCGCCTCAGAGGCAAGAAAATGAATAGGTTTTGGAGTCCATTCCTCCGGTCTGAGCCTCAGTTTCTTTTTCTCTAAAATGGCGCTAATACTTCCTTTCTTTGGGGGCGTGTGTAAAGATCAGTAAGGGCAAGCTGGTCCCTAATAAGAGCACACCAGAGACCCTTCTTCTCTCCCATTCCCCTCCCTGTCCCACCCCCAGCAAGTTCAAGGTCAAGCTCACCCACTCCCAGCAACCAGCTGTCCCTTGGCCAACCCTCAGGTCTGGAAATCTATCCTGGTGGTGGGGTTTGGATTAGGCGAGGACCCACCTAGGCCCCTGGAGCTTGCTCAAGGGAGTATGGGGTTTGGGAACCCAGAGGTGGTCTCCAAGTGGTTAGAGGGAGTACGGGGTTTGGGAACCCAGAGGTGGTCTCCAAGTGGTTAGAGGTATGTGTGGCCACCCAGCCTCTCTGATCCGAGCTCCAGAGGGAAGGGTCGGGTGGAGAGTGCCTGAGGGGGCTCTTTGAAATGCAGGTTGCCTGGCTGAAGGCTCACATTGCTCAAGAATAAACGACAAAGTCCAGCATAGTGTGGGGCAGACACATGGGGAATGGCAAGAATGGCTGCTATTCACTATCTTCACAGCCAACACTTAAAAGGAGGCACTACTGACTCCATTTTGAGGATGAAGGGACTGAGACTCAGAGAGGTAAAGTAATTTGTTTGGGGTAACACAGCTATAGGTAAGGGCAGAGCTGAGATTCAAAGCTGGATCTGAGGGCACCTGGGTGGCTTAGTGGTTGAGCATCTGCCTTTGGCTCAGGTTGTGCTCCTGGGATGGAGTCTCACAATGGGCTCCATGCAAGGAGCTTTCTTCTCCCTCTGCCTGTGTCTCTGCCTTCTCTCTGTGTCTCTCATGAATAAATAAATAAAATGGTGGTTTTTTTTTTGTTTTTTTTTTTTTTTTTTTTTTTTTTAAAGCTGGATCTGTCTGATTCTGAGGGGGCTACCTGCTAAATGATGGGAATCCCAAGGTCACCAGCAGCCCCTTGTTGGCATTGGGCCAGGAAGTGGACTGGGCATGGTGTCTGTCCCAGGTAAGGACCAGAAGCACTCAGGGCAGAGAGGTTTCATCCATCCTCAGAAAGCTGTCTGTGGGGTGCCTGGTGGCTCAGTTGATTGAATGTCTAACTCTTGGTTTTGGCTTGGGGCATGATCTCAGCAGGGAGTCTGCTTGAGATTCTCTCTCCTTTTCCTTTTGCCCCGCCTCCTGTTCTTTCTCCGTCTCCAAAATAAAAAAAATAAAACTTTAAAAAGCAAGCAAGCAAGCAAGCAAGCTGTGTGGGAGCCCAGAGCACAACCCTCTAGTAGCCTTCTGGCTAAAGTTCTTCATTCACTCTGCACACAGCTGTACCCATTCCTGTGTGTGGAGTCATATGCTGGACACTGGGGAGCCTAGGTGAATCGGACAAGAATGCTGCCCTCCAAGTGCTGCTGGTATGCTAATGGAGGCACATACGTTGCTAGAAAAACTTATTAGAGGGTGAGATTAAGCACATGAGCTGTGGCAGCCAGGGCCTGGGTTTGAGTCCCTGCTCTGGCACCTGTTACTTTTGTTTTGTGTGTTTTTAAGATTTTCTTTATTCATTCATGAGAGACACAGAGAGAGAGAGAGAGAGAGGGGCAGAGACACAGGCAGAGGGAGAAGCAGGCTCTGTGCAGGGAGTCCGATGTGGGACTCGATCCTGGGACTCCAGGATCATGGCCTGGGCCAAAGGCAGGCGCCAAACCGCGGAGCCACCCAGGGATCCCACCACCTATTACCTTTGGAAACTAGGTTAGTCCCTTCAAGTTTCTTTTTTTTTTTTTTTTTTAAACTTTTATTTATTTATCTATTTATGATAGGCACGCAGTGAGAGAGAGAGAGAGAGGCAGAGACACAGGCAGAGGGAGAAGCAGGCTCCATGCTCCGGGAGCCCGACGTGGGATTCGATCCCGGATATCCAGGACCGCGCCCTGGGCCAAAGGCAGGCGCCAAACTGCTGCGCCACCCAGGGATCCCTCCCTTCAAGTTTCTGAGCCTCAGTTTCACATGAATAAATGAGGCTGATAATAAGATACTTTTGTAAAGAATATCATGAACATGAAATACTTCTCTCTCTCTTTTTAAAAGATTTTATTTATTTATTTGAGAGAGAGAGAGAGAGAGAGATCACAAGCATGAGGGAGAGGAAGAGGTGGAAGCAGCCTTTCTAACGAGCAGGGACTCGATTCCAGGACCCCAGGATCATAACCGGAGCCAAAGGCAGACGCTTAACCAATTGATCCACCCAGGAGCCTGAACAGTGAGGAAAAAGCATCCAATGAATATTAGCTCTCTGGGCAGCCCGGGTGGCTCAGTGGTTTAGCGCCGCCCTCAGCCCAGGGTGTAATCCTGGAGACCTGGGATTGAGTCCCCCGTCGGGCTCCCTGCATGGAGCCTGCTTCTCCCTCTGCCTCTCTCTCTCTCTCTCTCTCTCTCTCTCTCTCGGATTCTCATGAATAAATAAATAAAATCTTAAAAAAAAAAAAAAAAAAAGAAAAGAAACACCTGAGTAGCTCAGCGGTTGAGAATCTGCCTTCAGCTCAGGGGTGTGATCCTGGGATCAGGGATCGACCCTGGGGGAATCGTATTGGGCTCCCTGTGGGGAGCCTGCTTCTCCCTCTGCCTCTCTCTCTGTGTCTCTCATGAATGGATAAATAAAATATTTTTTAAAAAAAGAATATTAGTTCTCTGTAATTAAGTGTAACGGGGCCATAAGCGAAACTTACTCTTGTTGGGGATGGGGTCAGGAGAAGCTTTTTGGAGGAGAGTAGTATGCTTTGGGCCCCAAAGCATGAAGACTTCACCTGGAGAAGTGCGGGAGGGCATTCTGGGAGGCCAGCATTACATGGACAAAGGCCCAGAGCCGTGAAAGGATATGACCTGTTCGGGTGTGGCTGAGCAGAGTCGGCTGGGAGGAGGAGCGATAGGAAATGAGGCTGGCCAGGCGGTTTCAAGGCCCTCAAGTGACTTGCTGCCCAAGGTTTGGACTTTAAAAGACTGGGGACAGAACAGCATTTTAAGAGCTGGGAAGGGACACGGTTGTGCCAATTGTAGAAAGATTCCAGCTGAAGTGTGGAGAGTGAAACGGATGCCGGGGAGCAGATCTGAGGGTGCATCCCCGTGGCCCCCACCAGCCTGCACATGAGACTCTCTCTCCTGCCTGCCCATGTGGCCTGCCCACATGTTCTTTCCTTCCCCCTCTCTTTCTGCGGCAAATTCCTCACCCTCCCTCAGGTCTCCGTTTAGCCACACTTTCTCCTGGAAGCTCTTCTAGGCACCTCTGTTCCAGATTAGGTCCTCCTACTCCTCCTGCGGACTTGTGGATTTGCCTGTCCTCCAGACAAGGCTCGGCAGGCGGCAGGGACTGCGTGGTCCTGCTTCCTGGTGTGTCCACAGGCCCGGCCTTGTGCCCAGCACATAGGGGGCGCTCAGTGCATGATCAGATGGGCAAAGGGACTAGAGAATGATAGATAAGCCCCTTAGGGGTCAGGTGTGATTGTGGTGCAAATGATGGGGTCTGCAGTAGCAATGAGGAGAAAGACAGTGGAGCACAGTAGAATTGGCAGGACCGGGGATTGATGACAGGTGAGCACGGGGTGGGGGGAATGGGAGAGAGTTGGCCATAACATGGAGGGCTCTCCCTTGAATAAGCCTGATGTATTAACCAAGATAGGAAACATGGGTGGGGGTGGAGGAGCAGGCCAGGCGGAGAGATTGGGGCCCCGGCGCAGGCTGTTCCCTGGAAAGTTCTTCCTCCCTGTCTCCTCACTGGTGGATCGCCATCGATGTGATGTCTGTTGCCCTCTCAGGGAAGCCACACTGCCACCCTAGGTAGGCCGGCCTCCTATAGATTAATCTCTGCCAACACATCTCTCCATTTCTTCCCAGTCCTTGTCATGATTGTAATCAGGTAACTATTGATTTGTATTTTGTCTACAGTGTGTCTTCCTCACTAGATTGGAAGTTATGCGATGGCAGGGATCTTGCTCGTTTTACTGACCATGTATACTTGGCAGTCTCCCTGGCACATAGTAGGTGCGCAAAAACAGATGTGTTATGTGAATGAGTGAATGAAGAAATGAATGAGCGAAGGCCTTGAATGCCACAATACAGAATTTGACTCTTAGCCTCAAGGGAATGGGGAGCTATGGAAAGTTCTTGAAGGAAGGCAATGTCAGGATTCAGCTTGTGTTTTAGAAGGCTCCCCCCTGGGGGCTGTGTGGAAGATTGATTGGGAGAGAAGGCAGGGGGAATTGAAGAGCCACTGGGGGAGACAAAGACACAGCACCTGGGCCTGGGCTTGGGAGTGCTTCCCCACCCCCCCAGCCCCCCCTGTTGTCTCTGAGCCCAGCAGCGGGCGGTGGGAAGAGCAGAGCTGGCAAAGCTGACACTCACTAATCACGGCCCTCACCCCGGAGCCGCACTGACTGTCTGGTCTCCATGGAGACACGGCAACCTCCGGCCACTTGTTAATGGCAGCTCAACAAGGCTGCAGCAACGGGGACAGGCCTGACCAGTGTGTCCCAGCCCCGCACCACCTGGCCCAGCCTGGGCCTCTGCAGCAAACCCCAGGGGTGCCTGAGTTGGGGGATAGGACCAGAGGTCTGGTGGCTGGGAGGCCCCCCTCCCCTGCCCCTCCCCGGCCCCGCCTCCCTTGGCACTGCCAAGCAGCGAGAGGGCAGAGGCAGCCTCTGCCCTGGCCGACTCCTCCGCAGGGCTGCTGGGAAGCTGAGCTCATGCAGGTCACCCAGGCAGGGCCAAAGGGCTGGAGGGGGATGGTGAGGAGAGTATGTGGGGGGGACCTGCTTGCATCCCACACACAAGAGGAATGGAGGGGAGGGCGCTTCGCTTGCCCTGACAACCCTCTGCTCTGCTAGCCCGAGGCAGGGACCCGATTGGGAACCATCTGTCCAGAACCTCTTCCCTAGTTTGCTGTCACTACATCTGAAATCTGAAATGCCACCATTAGCAATTCACTCCTTCGGGAGGCAGCGTGGCATAGCACAAAAAACACTGGCTTTACAGTCAGGCAGGCCTGGATGTACGGCCTGGCTCTGTCCCTCCACTTCTGAGAATTGATTTCCCCATCCGCAAAATGGGATGGTAATTGCACCCACACGGACACATATATTCGGGCATGCATACTTCCCTAGGCTTACTCTGACCTCTCCCAGAAGCTCAACACCCAGAAGCCTTCCTTCACCCTCACAGAGGAGCTGGGAGCCTCCTTCATAGGCCTCGGGCCTAATCCCTCAGGGTTCACCACCCTCCTGGAGCTGCCCCAGATTTGTCCTCCCTACAGACTGGCCTGTAGGGTAGGGCAGAGCGACCTTCAAGGGACAATTGTGGAATAAACAAAGGAGGCAGGTAGGAGGAGAGCCTCCCTCAGCCTTTTGTCCTCTTTCCTCCTCAAGGGGTGCTGTGTCCCTAGAACACGGGTTGAGGGCCTCTGTTCCCTTCTGTCTTTCATACCTGTGTTTGTCCTTTTGTCTGTCCATCCATCCATCTTGCAAATCCTCTCTGAGTGGGACTTCAGAGAGGACCTAGAAGTGACCCCAGCCTACGAGTGAGGGGGAGGCCAGATTCTTTGGTCCAGACACCTGGGGCACGCCCATGGCCTACCAGGGACCTTGGGACAGCTGCCTCTCCCCACCATGTTTCTCCTTGGTCACTCCCTAGGCAACTGTCCAAGCTGAAAGGGCCCTTGGAAATCATCTAGTCCAATCAACTGCTGCCAGATGAAGAAACTAAGGCCCAGAGAGGACTGTGGCTTGCCCAGGATCCCACAGCAGCTCCGTTTTTGAGTTGACAATGTACCAATTATGTGGGTCTGCTTGGGAGGCGGCTTTGGCTCTCCTGGCTCTGCTGACAGCTGTGTTCCCAGTGGCAGCTGGAATGCTGGTGGGAGGCCTGTCTGGCCTTTGAACCCTCACTCCCCAGGGCAGAACCAGGTGGCTCCGGTGGGGCCCAGGGCTGGGAGGTGGGGAGCCTCCAGGGGGCAGCCCAGATACCAGTGGGGGCGTGGGATGATTGAAAGATGAGGGAGCAGTGTTGATTGCAGGGGCCAACTCTTGAGGTGAGCTCCTGTCCCTACGGCCCTGGCAGGCACTTGCTGTGTAGCCTTGGGTGCATCATTTGACCTTTCTGAACCTTAGTTTTCTTTTTTCTTTTTTCTTTTTCTTTTTTTTTAAGATTTTCTTTATTCATTCATGAGAGAGAGAGAGGCAGAGACACAGGCAGAGGGAGAAGCAGGGAGGGAAGTCCCTCCATGCAGGGAGCCTGATGCGGGACTTGATCCCTGGACTCCAGGATCACGCCCTGGGCCCAAGACAGGCACCAAACCCCTGAGCCACCCAGAGATCCCCTGAACCTTAGTTTTCTTATCTGTAAAATGGTGTACCTTTATAGAATGAAAATGCTTTGTCAACAGTGACAGCTGTAAGAGAACGCAGGAGTTTTTACTGTGGGACTGAAAGGCCAAGCACGGAGAGGGGAGGGGACCAGCCTGAGGCCACAGAGTGAACTCACATCTCCCTCCTCTGAGCTGTCTACCCTGAATTGGATGCGAGGTTTTGGAGCTGAAAGAGGCATCCGGTCCAGACTGTTCACTGAAGGAAGAACCGGGACCAGAGAGGGGGAGTGAGTTGCCCAAGGTTGCCCAGTGAGTCTGGGGCCGGCGTGGGCCCGGATCCCAGGCCGGGCACAAGGGGCCCCTGCCCAGCTGCATCGCTTGCTCATCCAGCCCCCTTGGTGTTGTCTCCCCCAGCGAGTGGGCGCAGAGCGGGCCCAGCTTCCTTCCTGCCGCCCTGCCCGCCGTCTGCCACGTTGGCAGCCGCCTGCACCCTTCTCGCCACTGCTGCTGCTGCTGATGCGGCATCAGCCGAGACCAACCCGCCGAGAGTTTGCCCGGAACAGCCAGGGCTGCTGGAGCCGGGGCTGGGTTGGCTGACTCTGCCAGACAGGAGGGAGCGAGCCAGCCGGCAGAGGGAGGGAACAAGGGCTGAGCCAGCCCCTAGCCTTCCCAGTCCTTCTCCACCCTCACCAGCCAAGGGAGGGACGCAGGAGCCTGGGGGGGAGCCAGAGGGCTGGGGTGTCTGTGTGTGTGAGGTTCAGAGAGCTGGGTCTGTCCGGGGGAGCGTGCATACTTTCGTATGCAGAGAAGAGCGTGTTGGGGGAGATTTGTGAGTCTGTGTTTGCCTCGGTGTGCACAGATGCTGCCGCGTGTGTGTTTGTGCCGGTTCGTGCGTACACAGGGGGTCACTGTGTGTTTGTGTAAGCACAAGGAAAAGCCGCATGTGTTCCGAGTTTGAACACATGCCTGTGTTCAGAGAGACACTGCGTCTACCAGTGTGTGCATGTGGAAACCAACTGTTAGTGACAAGGAATCTGTGTGTTCACTAAAGGGTCAGTATGTGTGTCTGAGTTCATGCGTGTCACATCTGGGTGTGTTTGGGGCCCCTGTGAATTTGTCGTTGTGCACAAGAGGATAATGATGTGATTGTGAGTTTAAGCTCATCTGCGTGTGCCCGAGGGACAGTGGTTGTGTGTGCGCAGAGGAATGCTGGGGGAGCTGTGATTGTATGCGTGTGTCCATAAATGTGTGGGCTACCCCAAATGTCCCTGGCGTGGGCACACCGTGTCTCTGTGCCCAGCAGCCTTTGTACGTGTGGCTACCTACAGCGATGCAGGAGATCCCTGTGTGGGACTGATGTGCTCGGCCTTGTGTACAAGGGCCCAGAAAGCATAGGCATTGTGTTGCTGTGCTACGGCTGCCCAGGGTGGTGGTGGTGGCGGTGGCGGTGGCGGTGGCGATGGTGGCCATGGTGGTGGCGCTGTGCAGGGAGACAATATGCTATGGGTTTGCACTTGTTTTTCCGCACAACAAGGCCCTGTTTGTGATCATGTTTGTGTGTGTCTGTGAGCGCTGTGTGCTGGAAACCGTGCGTGCTTCTGAGTCTGTGGAAAGCTGAGTGTGGGAAGGAGGGGGGAGTACATGGCTGTGTTTGTACTTGTCCGTGAGCCCAGGGTCAGATGCGCTCCATGTGCTACCTCCTGTGTGCACAGGTGGCCGCTGTGTCCAACCGTGTCTTTGTGTGTTTCGGGTCGTCTGAATGTGCGCAGGAGGAGGACCCCGCGGAGGGGGGATTTGAGTGCGTGCCTGTGCAGGCCCCTTTAACGTGGCAAGTCTAAGAAATGTCGGCCTTCTTGGCAGCAGATCCGGGCTTGGTTCCACTGGGGGTGTCTGCAGAGAGGGGCTCTTAGAAGGGACGTGCTTGAGCGAGAGAGACAGGAAGGGAAGGGGGGGCCAGCCCCAGCTCGGGGTTTCCAGGAGGGAAAGCCAGACATTGGAACTTGTCAACGCTACCTCCTTCCCCACCCCCACCTCCCCGACTGCTGCCTCCCCTCCTGGCGCCTGAAGGCTGCTGGCAACCAGACAGACAGACAGACAGTGCACACATAGACTGGCTCACCGGCACAGAGCCCAATGTGAGCCCCAAATACACAAGCCTGGATGCCAAAGGTCCAGAGAGGGCAGAGGACATGGCTGAGGGTTGAGGGGAGCACATGTGTTTATACATGTTGGGGGGCAGGGGGGTGCTGGTGGCCTCTCAGAACCCAGGCTTAGAAGGGGGAGGATGCAGCTCTGGTTGGGGAGCCTCTGGGGAGGGGGCTCTTGTTCTAATCAGACTCCCAAGGCTCCAGGCCTTCTCCCTGTTTATACAAGCACTGCAGTGTCTCTGAGAATCTCATTGCCTCAGAAACCATCTTCTGCAACTCCCTCTTTGTACAGAGGCAGAATAGAGGCCCAGAGAGGGACAGCAACTGATCCGGTGTAACACAGCAGAGGCAAGAACCCGGAACCCGGGCTGCTTCTCCCAGCTGTGCATGCTGGCCCATGGGCCAGTCAGTCCTATTCTCCTTTTCTCCCTCGGTGAATTTATGTCTTTCTTTCTCCCAGGACTTCAGGATTTGACAATGACTCTTGCTTTTTTTTTTTTTTTTTTTTTTTTATTATCCTCTAGGACAGCAGAACCTGGAAAAGAAGAGAATTTGGTTCTGGGCCAAGGGCTACTGGGGAGGTGGGACAGGGAGATAGAGAAATAAAAGGAACTCAAGGAGAGAGGAAGGAGGGAGCTAGGGGGAGATTTGAGAAGCATAGACTCTCCTTTGCCTCCACCTTGAGCCTGGGCACCAGGGGCAAACTCTGAGCTCAGAGGGAGTCCTGCCCCTTGGGGGTTGGAATGAGGACATCAGGATTGGAAGCTCAGGGATATTCTGGGTGCACGTATGATGTGCAGTGACCATACTCACCTCATGAGAAATGAGGGAGGGGCTGTGAGTGAGAGAATGAGTATGTATTGATTTAGGGTATGAGGCCTCTTTTTCTTTTTAATATTTTATTTATTCACGAGAGACACAGAGACACAACACAGGCAGAGGGAGAAGTAGGCTCCATGCAGGGAGCCCAATGTGGGACTTGATCTGGGATCAAGGATCCCGCCCTGGGCCCAAGGCAGGCGCTAACCCGCTGAGCCACCCAGGCATCCCACGAGGCCTCTTTAGAGCATGGAAGTTGGGTGTATATAAAGTTGTGAGTGTGCTGGGAGTCCGTGTGTATACCTGTGAATGTGTGGCACCCACCTGGACTTCACTGGGTTGGGGCAGGATTATAGGAATGCGTGTATGTGTATGTCTGTGATAGGCAGAGAGAGAAATCTTACCTGAGGGAGTGGTCCTGTGCATGTATGTGTGTGTGTGTGGGGGGGCAGGGTTGTGTGATCCTGCACCTATATGCTCTTGTGGAGGTTGTATTCTGCATATGTAGGTAAGGAAAGCGTACAGCTCTGCATAGTGTGTGTTTGTGCGTGGCTAGATTTGTGCATGTGTATCATGTGTTTGAGGTGCATAAGTTTTTATATGTGAAGCGTGTAACTGCATACGTGTGTGGGAGTGTACACATGTTGGTGATTGTTGCGAGGTACATGTGTGTCTTTATGAGTCTTGGCCACAGGTTGTGTGTACAGTTATGTGTATTTGTGGGGAGCTGTTCACATGTGTGGTTGTATATTTTGGGGGATTGGGACATATGTGTGGTTCTTGAAGCAATACTTTGCTTATTGATTTTTTGTTTATTGTCAAACTTCCCTCACTGAAACGTAAACTCTGTGAGGGCTGGAGAATTTTTGTCGATTTTGCTCACAGTATCCCTCGTGTTTAGAATAGTGCCAACATACAGTAGTCACTGAATCTTATTTCTTGAATGAATGACAAACAAGTGTGTATACACTGAGCTAGATGTGGGAGGCGCATTTTAGGTATGAATTGTGTGTGTATCTGGGTGTGTGAATGGACACACTTTGTGTCCAGGTATGTGAGGTCTTAGGCATAAGTGGCATGTGACCAACTGTGCACACAGGTGCACATGTGTGTCTAGGTGTGTGACCTGAAGCTGTGCCTCTTATATGAGCATTGGGGTGTTGAGGGATGTGGCTGTGTGTGTGCACAGTTGTGTGTGCGTGTGCATGGGGGCGGGAAGGCGCTGTCGGCTGCTCCCAGCCTTCAGCACTCACTCAGCTTCACCCCAGGTCGCCTGCTGCGAAATGTCAGTGGCAGAGAAGCTAAAAATATCCGCTCTCCTCCTCTGCTCACTGCTTGGGCTGCTGGGGCTGTGGGGCCCCAGCAGGCCCCTTGGGCCCTGGGGGGAGGAGGAACTGCTGGATGAGGGGCGGGGTGTGGGGTAAGAAAAGGAGGCTCTCCTCAGCATGCCTCTCCCCCACTTCTTCTTGGGCTCCAAAGTCAGGTCCCAGGCTCACCTCTATCAGGAAGCCCTAGAGAACCCCCCCAGGAGCTGCCACATGCTAGTGTGTGTGTCTGTGTGTGTCTGTCTCTAGTGTGTCCAGAGCTGCCTGAGAGGGAGATATGGCCTCCATCAGACTGGGGCTCATCTGAGCAGGACAGTGCCTCTTTTGTCCAGGGATTCCAAAGGACTTCAGACAGGGGCTCCTGGGGCGGGAGTTGTATCTTTTCCCTCAGTCAGGGTGCTCCCAGCAAAAGCTGGTGGTTTTCTCCCTACAGCTGATGGTCAGGGGTAGAGCACAGGATATATGGGCTCCTCTGGCACTGGTCCTGGGGCCACTAGGGCTCTCTGACCTCAAGGCACAATTGCTGACACTCAGGGCTCTGAGCCAGAAGGAGTCTCAGCTCTGCCCACACCCTGGGCCGGCATGTGTTTGTGCTACAGGTATTTGTGTGGGTGCGGGTGGGACATGTCAGGGCCCGTGGTCTTTCAGGGACCTGTGCCTCTTCACAGGTTGGGCTCCTGGGTGTGTCTCTGCCGAAGCAGTGGTGTCAGTGACTGTGTACTTAGGGCAATCAATAAAGGTTTGAGGAGTTGTGGGTTTCTCTGTGTGCATGTGGGTAACTCTGTATGTGGGTCATAACGTAGACCTGCAAACTCTAGCTGGGATATACTGTGTTCACATGAGAGTTGCTGGTGTTAGTCCATGGGGGTTTCTGGATATATGTCTGTGTTTGAGTGTGTCTCTATTGGATGGTCAGTGCCTGTTTATCTTCTGTATCAAGATGTCTGCGGGTCAGGGTTTCAATCACTCAATTACTGTTACTGTGTGTTTGTGTGTCTGTCTGGATGTCATCATGTCAATGCGTATCTCTGTGCCTGTATATGTGTATGTGTGTGTGTGTGTGTGCACATGCGCCTAGGTCAGTTTGATCTTGGGGGTCTGTATGTTCATGTGTTCCTGTGAATGTGGGTGTTCTCTGGGTGGGTTGAAATCTGTGCACAAACTGGGCACCTCCCTCCTCTGTCCCTTTCTGAGTCTCCCACCATTTCTGTGTTAAAGGCCTTCAGGTTGAGTGTGTGTGCCTGTGTGATTGTGTGTGTGTGCCCATCAACTTTCCCCAGCTCCAAAGCCTCCAGCTCTGAGATCCGCCCTCCCACCCTCTCCCTGGTTGGACTTGAGGTGGGAGCTGAAGCAGAGAGGGCAGGCAGGCACAGAGCCCACCGCAGCCGGGGGCCGGGGCCAGGCTGCCACGAGGGCCCTGCCTCAGCTTTCCTCCAAGCAAGCGCTAAGCCAGAGCCTCGGTTACATGTAAACACCAGCTGTGTCAAGACAGCGCAGCTTCTTCTAGGTCAACAGACAGCTGTGGAGTTGCTAGGCAACCGCCTGGCTCCCCCCCCATTAGGCCCCCCTCCCACTGTCTCTACCTGCAAACCCTCTGCTGGATGCCCCCCCCCCACCCCAGGGTACCGCCGTGCCCCTCCATGCCAATTAAAACAGTGGGGTTTAGGGGGTAGCGGGTCAAGGCTGTATGAAAGGGGGACTCTGGGACTGGGGTCCAGGTACGGGGAGGTGTTAACTGTTCCGGTGCCACCGGGCCCCTCCCCTCAGGCCTCAGGGCACCCCACCACATCCCTGGTCAGACTACAGGCAGAACTGAAGGGATGGTGACTGATGCCCCCTCCGCTGTAGGTCAAGCCAACGCTGGAGCCCTGCGGATGCAGAGAGGGGTGTGGGTTGTCCTACGATTGGTCAAGAGTCAACGGGTCATCGGCCCGTCCGCGCCCCCGCCCCCCTCCCCTCCCCCCCGCAGCCCAGCCTGGGGAAGACAGACTGATGGGCCCTCTGGCAACCAAAGGGTTAAGTTCCCCCTTTCTTTCCCACCCTCCCAGGATAGCCACCCCCATTTCGAGGCAGCACCTGCGCTCCCAGCTGCCGTGCCCGTTTGGTGCCCGCGCCCGGGCCGAGCAGCAGCCCCCGCAGCGCCCCAGGCCTCGCTCCGCCCTCGCACGGCTTCCCGGTACCGGCCGGAGCCTTCCCTGGGGAAGTGGGGCAGGCGACGGGCCGGGCCCCGGGCCTCCTGACAGCTCCCCCGGCCCCCCCCCCGCCCCCCCCGGTTCCGGCCCTTTGAGCCGAGGGTCGCCGGCCCGGGTCGCGGCCCAAGGAAGGAGCGGGCGGCGGGGCCGGGCGGGCGAGGGGGCAGCGCCCGGGGCCGCCCCATTAGTATGCGCCGCGCTCCGCGCACCATGGCAACCGCTCCGCACCCCCCCCCGCGCCGCGCCAGCCGGGCAGCCCCGGGCGCAGTGCGCACCTCTCCTCCCACAGGTGGCGGCGCGCACGGGCGGGCACGCACGCACGGGCACGCACACTCGGGGCGCCTGGGGGCGAGCCGGGGGCGCCAGGTGCGCTGGGGCCGCGCCGCCTGTGGGCGTGTCCCCAGGTGCTTGGGGGGGAGGGGGTACCTGAGGCCCTTCTGCCTGTGCCTGGGTGTGTCCCTCAGTGTGCCCGTCGTGCCTCCGTCTCTGGTTGTACTTGAGGGGATTTGCCCGTCTCTCATTTGCCTCCCTGTCCTGAATGTGTGTGGCTCTGGGTGTGACAGCCCAGGTGTACCTGAGTGGACCTGGGCCTTTGTACATGTGTGGTGCAGTGATTGCCGCTGCGGTCTTTGAACCTGTGTGTCTGCACACTCCTTCAGGCGTGTGCATGTTTGTGTGTTTGTTTGCTCTTGGCTCTGGATTTTCCTCTGGAAAAATGCCCCGGGGTGTGCCTGCGACAGTTTTGGTGTGTGCCTGAGTTTTGTCCGTTTGTGTGTGCCTGGTCCCTTAGTATTTGCGTGTGACCCTCTGTCTGGCATCCTTGTGTTTCTGGGCTTAGCTGCGTGTTGAATTGTGCACCTGTGTATTTGTCCCTGAGAACCCATCTCTCCATGTATGTCATTGGACGTTCCTGTGAGAGCCCTGAGTGTGTCCTGGAGTGTGGCTGCGTGTCCAGGGGCTGCTGGCTCTGTGCCCTCCTTGGCTTCACTCCCTGCTGCCTGAGTGAGCTGACACCTGCTCCCTGAGCACTGGGCCCCTTCCCCCACCTGGCAAGGACAAGGAAGGACACAGAGACAGAGGCAGACATGGAGGCAGAGATAGACTTGGAGGGGGGACCCTGAGAGCCAAGTAGGCTGGAGAGGTGGTGACCCAGAGTCATGTGATCAGCCTCAGAGCCTAAGACCCAGAAGAGAGAAAGAGTGATGCCAATATCCGGACATCAGAGAGAGGGAGACCCAGAGTCACAGAGACCCAGAGCACAGAGTCCGGAACTGCTGAAACAGACCAGAGATCAAGGATGTGGCTCCCCAGCCTCCCTCCCTCGCTCTCCCTCCCTTCCTCCCACTCTAGAGTTTCCAGCCCCAGCTGTGCCTCCTCCACATACCCAAAGCAGAGTTCTCCTGGCCCTGGGAGTCTGTGCCCTGGGACTGGAAACCAGTCTCCTCCTTATAGCAGTTGGCTGGTGTGTGTGTGTGTGTGTGTGTGTACGTGTGTATGCATGTGTCATCATCCGTGTGCTGTCCTGGGCTGGTGCCTACCTTGCACACAGCCCTTCCTCATCGTGCCCCCTTCATACTGCTGTCTACATTTTCACAGGTTCCTATCATGCCCATCTTTACACGTGCCACAGTCAGCCACACTCATTCAAACCCAGAAACATGCCCTAGGTCTCCTTCTCTAACACATCTGCACATGGGGCCAGGGGGCTCCCGATGCATAAGCAACCAGCAAGTCTCACCCTCCTAAGCTCTCCCAGCCAGCCATTCCCCCTTCAGCAACCACCAAGGGCAACTATCCCCCTGCCACACATAGGCAAAGACAAAAGACCAAATTTTGTCAATTCCAAAAGACAATGCACTCAAAGGCAGGGACCCCATCTGTTTTGCTCACTGTTGCATCCCCAAGTGCCTGGGCCATTGCCTGGAATCTTGTAGGTGCTTAAGAAATATTTGTTGAGTGAATGTGTTTATAGTTGTTTCTAACAGTCACTCAGAGAACCCATAGTAATTTACAGCCACTCGGAAAAACACTAATGGATACCACAGTGTATACACAAGAAAGCATCTTACGAACATCTAGGACAACACATTAAGTATAGGTGTGTGCACACAGGTGGCTGCTTGTGTGCAAACACTCAGCACAATAGCTGGATTAGTGGTTCTCAACTCTGCACATTAGAACCACCAGGGTAAGCTTTTAAAAATCTCATTGCCTAGGCCCCACCCAGCCCAATGAAATAAGAACTTCTGGGCCGAGAATCACTGATCTTGATGAAGGACCTGAAAGTGTGGACGTGTGGGTTATTAGCAGGGATGTGGGTAGAGTGGATTTTCACTTTTAACAGGACAGCTAAGCAGACTCCCAAACCAGATTATTTGGGTTTGATTTGAACCCTGTTATCACAATTCACTCACTGAGTGGTCTTTGTAAATTGTGTTTCCTGTCTGTAAAACAGGATAATAGGATAATAATCATCACAATAAAGCCTTATCATAGAATTGTTGTGGAGATGGCATGAATTTTACATACACACACACACACACACACACACACACACACACAGAGTACCTGGACCATAGATGAATAAAGTATTTCCGATTCTTGTTATTTATTTAAACTTTGAAAGAATTTTTTGTAAGTAGGCTTTTTTTCCCCCTTTAAATTGTTATGAAAGGGACACCTGGGTGGCTCAGTGGTTGAGTGGCTGCCTTAGGCTCAGGGTGTGATCCTGGTCCGGGATTGATTCCCACATCAGGGTCCCTGCAGGGAGCCTGCTTCTCCCTCTGCTTGTGTCTCTGCCTCTCTCACGAATAAATAAAATCTTTTAAGAAAGTTGTTATGAAAGAGCGAGGGCTCATACTACTTACACCCACTTCCCATGTGGTCTAGGACAAGTCACTTACTCTGGGCCTCTGAACCTGTCTTCTATATATCTATAAATAAATTTATAGACGAAATCTGTATCTATAAACGAAGTGACTATCTTCTCTACCTCAAGGATAGGTTTTGAGGAATAAAAACTCCAGGGAAGTATTTAATAATGGTGGTGAAACCCAAACATCTGGCAGCCACACTACTTTGATGCTTTTTGCAATCAGGTAAGGTGCAGGGCTGTGGCTGTGGTTAAGGCTGCAATTTCTGAAAAGAACAGATCAAAATAGGGTGACCCCCATTCCTGCCCCACCCACCTGGACAGGATCAGAGAGGCTTCTATCCCAAGGCTGGGCCCTTGGTCCTAGCAGATGTCCCAAGTCTGCTCTCCAAAATACACCTCTACCCTCTTCACCGCTTACTAAGCCACAGGCTGAGATACCTCCCTTCCCGAGCTCCTATTCTCTCCCTGCCCTTCCACCCCAACTTCACTTTCCGGGAGTTCCCTCTCCAAGTCTCTCTCCCAGCCCAGAAACTGGAGCTCCCCACTTTGCTGTGAATCCCCATCCCTCCTCCAAAACCCTCTTCTAGTTAACGAGCCCCCTCGCTGGGCTATAATCACCTCCCTAAACTCCCATTTCCTTCTTGGGTCGTCCCTCCCAACCCCCACCAATTCCTGGGCACACAAACCTTCACTGCCCTCCCTCCCCATTTCAAGTAGAGCCCCATTCTCTTCCACTGAATCCCCTCTACCGTCCCCTTTCCTCACTGAAACGCTTCCGGGCACCTTCACTGCCCCCGACCTCCTCACCCCACAGTTTGTCCCCACCTGGACAGCGTCCCCAAGCTGCTTCTCCTTCCTCAGCAGCATTGAACACTCATTTTCTCCCTGCAGGTGGTTCATGGGGCTGAAAACAAGCTTCTCTGGTCTCCTGCACTGGTTCTGTCCACGCCACCTACTCCAACCAGCCTCAGCCAGGCCCCAGAGTGACCTTGCCAAAGCCCTCTCCCCGTCCCCTCTCCAAACAGACCTAACTTCGTGTGGCTTCCACCTGCCCCCTTCCCTGCCAGGCCTCTGCACAAGTGGTTTACTCCTCCAGGAACAAAGTCCCCCTTCCCCACCCTGACTGGGTCATACGGCTCCCTGCCCCCACATGCAGCACCACATAGGCTACTGGATTGTAGCCTTGAGCTTCGAGTTGACATCCTTGCCTTATCATGCAGTGAGGTGACAGTGGCTTCATTTGAGCCTTGAGATGCATAGAGGGGGCCTGGCGGGTGGATAAGCCTCACATCCAGCACAGAGGCTGTAGTTTAGGGGACTGTTTTACCTGCCCCATCGGAATCCTCTGGTATCCTCTTTCAGATAGGAGTTCCCAGCAGCTGGTGGTCTGGGCCCCCCTCACTCTCCCAAGGCCAGAGCCTTGCTGTGTGGGCCCCCTGGAGCTGTCCCTCAGGGTCTCCCTGACCTTCAGTGGGGAGACACGGAGCCATATTTGGCAAAGCTTTAGCACGAAGCGGATCTATGGGAAAAGCTGCTTGATAAACACCAGGCAGCCCAAAGTGGGCATTATTTGATCAAGGGCAACCAAGAGCTCCCAAAGTCAGGGAGTAGGGAACAATTTTAGACTTTCCAGGTCCACTAGAAATAGGCATGGTATTGAATTTTCTTTATACAAAGTTTACAAAAGCAGGGAGGAAACAGACCCGGCATTTGGGGTTCAGGGTGGAAAGGGGAAGGCAGAAATATTGGGCTTATGGGCCTAGTCAAACTCTGGAATTTGCACAGGCAGATGCAGGTGTGTCAGGTGTAGTGATGCAAAATGGGGAGCCTGGAGACAGAGATCCAGGATCCATGGTGAATGGGAGATACACAAACAGGGGGGTACTTTAGTCCTTGTGGGAAAGGGGGCGCCCCACAAGGGTTCTTGGGCTTGGGACAGCAGGAGAGCTGCAAAGACAGGTGTCTCCGAACCACAGTAGAATTGTAAGGCCCAAAGGCTGGGGTGACATAGTACAATGAAGGGGCTGGAGTCAAGAGACTTGGGATCTAGGATGGAATGGGGGTCCAGAGCAGAGGGCCTCAAGACCTAACTCATACTGGGGATCCCACAGGGAGAAGAAACTTTGAGGGGAAAACATGGGTCCTAGAGGCAAGCATCCCTCCCTGCACTTGTGGGGTCCTGGAGCATGGGACACAAGAGGTGAGACCCAGGACCAAAACCAAGGACCTAGGAAGCAGAATCCCTGGATCTGGGACATAATGCGTGGACCAGGGGCCTCGAAGCCCTAGGGAGCAGGCTGGCAATCCCAGTGGCAGGGCCTGCACTGTAATCTGGGAGTTGGGTGTGGGGGGGCGGTTCCCAGATGCCAAGCAGACTCAGATCTCAGGCAGAAGGGCGAACTCAGAGGGAGGGAACATATGAAGGTATTTCAACTCTGGGGAACCAGTGTCTGGTGACAAAACCCAGCCAGGTGTCTTCCATTCCATCCACCCTCACTCACCCCCTTTCACAAGACACAAGGTGATTTTTTTTTTTTTTTTTTTTTTTTTTGCTTTTTTTCATTTCTTTTTAATACAAACTTGGATCTTTGGGTGTGTCCTGCCAAAACAGAAAACAACAACAACAACAGAAGAGAAAACCCAAAAGAGTGAAAAATAAGAAAGAAAGAAAAAAAAAAAAAGCTCCCGCAAGAGGTTCTTCTCCCTCCCCCCCACCATGCGAATTTGCACACCACGGGACCACAGCAGGTTTACAGAATGCAATATACAATCCACGATTTATAATAAAACAGTATATACAATAAATAGGATATTGTTCATTTTTGTCAAACGACCTGTAGATAAATTTCTCAGTGCATACTTGCAGGGGCTCTGGACACCTCGGGGCCCCGCTCGCAACCTCTTGCACACGCTCGCTCTCTCTCTCTCTTTTTTTTTTTGTCTTTTTCTAAAACTGTGTTTTGTTTTTAAGTTTTGTACATTTTTAAAAAGTATTTACAATTGCTGGTTTTGTGCAGAAAGGGCTCACCTTCGGCTTCTGCGTGGAGGAGATGGGCGGGGAAGGGTGGGGGGAGATGGTAGTGCAAGGGGGTACAGGTGGGGTAGGGTGGGAGGCAGAGGGGCAGGCGCTCCTGCCAGAGGACAATGTGGACACTGGGAGGGGTCTTGGCGTTGGTTTTCTGAAAGCTGCAAAGAAACACAAAAGAAGAGCCAGAAGTCAGTGGTAAGCAGACATGGAGCTCTAAGAATGGAGCAGGACCCCAACCCTGTTCCTACCAGGATTCTGGGAGAAGCTAACCACATTGTTCCTTCTTCCTGAAGACTCCAAACAGCCCCTCGTGAGACAATGGACTGTTTCTGGCCTTCTCTGAACTCAGTTTCCCCATCTGTAAAATAGGTTTGTATCCAAGGCCAGCCTCAGGGGGTAGGTAAAGGAGGCTCTGGGAGAGGAGTCGGGGTCCCAGGTGGCACAATTTGTTAAGAACTTGGGCTCTTGGGACACCTGGGTGGCTCAGTGGTTGAACATCTGCCTTTGGCTCAGGTGGTGATCCCAGAGTCCTGGAATCAAGTCCCTGTGCAGAGCCTGCTTCTCCCTCTGCCTATGTCTCTGCCTCTCTGTGTTTCTCATGAATAAATAAAGTCTTTACAAAAACTTGGGCTCTGAGTCAGACACAGCTGAGTTCAAATGCTAGCACCCCTGGATAGCTCTAGGACGCTGGACAAGTCAGTGAATCTCTGTGAGCCTCAGTTTACTCATCTGTAAAAAGGGGATAACCCAACTATCCCATAGGTTTGTTTGGAGGATTCAGTGGCTTAGGGGTGGATGAAGCCTGGCACATGAAACATGAAAAAAAAAAGATACTGATTATACATCATTATTTTCCTGGGGCCTTATTTTCCTATTTGCCAGCTAGGTGCCCCAAGTCTCAGTTTCCTCATGCAACAATGAATTTAGTAATTCCTCCAAGCTAGGCTCTGGTGAGGAATGACACAGTGGGGAACACAGGGCTTGAGTACAGCAGAGGCAAGAACTGCACACCTGTGCATTTTCCTTTCTTCTAATTCCAGCCCCTTCCCAGTCCCCTCCAACGCCATTCTGTTCCTTACAGAGGCAAGGTGACCAGAAAGTCTGTCTGAATAAAGAAATTGCCCTGTGCAATACTATCTATGTTTGGCTGCACCCCTGCCACCTCCTGAGGCTGGGGAACTTCTAAGGTCCCATCCCTATAATCACCAGACACCAGAGGTCTGATGTACCCTTTCTTCCTTTCTTCAGACTTCCCCATCCAGAACCCAAGGCTTTGCTGAGGCTGCTGGGAAGATGCCCGGTTATCCTCAAGACCTGCAGTCAGGAGCCTGGCCCTTTCAGGGTTCTGGCCCCCTTGAAGAGCCCTGAAATTCCTGTCCCCACACTTGGTGAGCGACCATCCCACCAGAATTATGGGGTGGGAAGTGCTAAAACTGCCTTCTCAGACCCCTTCACAGAACACCCTCCCTCCCCCAGCCCTGCAGGAAGCAGGCGACCACAGAAAGCCTTTCCTCTCTTGTCCTTTCTTGGCTTCCCTTCCCAACAGGGCCACATTTAAATTCTGCTCAGCCTCGGCTGCTGTCTGCTGGGCAGTCAGCCCTGGGGAAGACTTTTGTCCTGAGGCTGGACTTGCCAGGACTCCCCCCAGGGCCAGGGGAACCAGGTGGGCTCCCGAGAGGTAGGGGAAGCCCCCATCCTGGTCTATCAGCCCAGGTGGCAAGCAGAGTCTGGGAGGGGAAGGGTGGGAGGTGCAGCTCTGTTAAGCTGTCAGGTCTCTTGGGGGGGGGGGGGCGGTGAGGGAGGATGAAGGATTAGCTGTAGGGGAGGGGGAAGAAGTGCCCCTGTTAGGGTGCAGCTGTATTATAACCAGGGCAAATGGCAGAAAAGCAGTTCTTGGGGTAGGGGGTGCTGTTGGGATGGATGTCAGTTCTCCAGTTAGGGTGATAAACAGGAACAGCTGTAGCCATAAGCCGGGTATCATTAGGGCACAGGACTACTGTATCTGGGGGAAGGGGTTCAGCTGGGGGGGGATGTGCTGGAGGCATCTATCTGTAGGGCAGCTTTACTGCAGTTGAAGAACAGCTGCCAAGATAAGGAACCTTTATTGGGGTGGCAGGTATAGTGTGCTGGGGTGACAAGTGAGGAGGAGATTCAAGACTGGCTGCCCCAAACCACTCAGCAAGTGGACTGTACCAAACCCCAGCCTTCCCTGCTCCCCCTAAGGGCCCCGGGGCAGGCTGGGAGCCTCTGCACAAATCCCTGTCGCCCCCGCCCCCTCCGGCCCTTAGCCACTGCCAGTGACCCTCTCCAAGCCAGGTCTCCATGGTGATCTCAGCCCAGCAGGCAGCTCCTGCCAGAACCATTCCCGCGGTGCCGGCGGCCAGGCAGCAGGGAGGCTTTCTCACCCTCTGCTCAGCCCTCCCAGTCTCACCTTCCTCCTCCCTCTGCCCTCCCTACCTTTCAGGACTGGGCCAGAATCTGGGGGATGGTGGGGACGGGGCCTGGGGAGAATCAGAACCAGAGGTTCCCGAGCTGGGAGAAGGGAGGATGCTGCAGCTCTGCAGAACCCTTGACCTCTCTGGGTTTAACTCCCTAAAACAGAGCTAGTGCTGGGGTGCCAGGCGGCCCCGTGCTGGGCACTGAGGACAAAGCAGAAGAGGCGATCTGGCCCCTGCCCTCTGCCCTCGAGGGGCAGAGAGGGAAGCAAAGCAGACCCCACAGCAGGCAATTACAATGTAGGGAGACGGGGGCTGTGCCAAGGGGAGCCCTGGGGGGGGGGCCTGAGGGGGCACCTAACCCAGCCTTGGCAGGAGGAACTATGGCTCTTCAACTCACTGCCTAGCATGGTGCCCAGCACACGCCAGGGTCAAGAGTATGTGCTGACTGAATGCCAGAGCAATGACCGGTCTAAGTCCGATCAGCGTGGTGAGGTCCAGCTCAGGTCTTGCACACCTCCAGGACGCCTCCTTAGACCACCCTGTTACCATAGCTACTGGTACACTTGTCATTCCCTTCCCTGCTCCTCCAGGGCAGAGACCTGTGTGTGGTACCTCCACATCCCCAATGCCAGCATGAGCCCGGGGCCCCAGGACACCGGCCATTGTTCCTGAAACTTAACCTTTTAGTGCCTCTATAATGAACAACTGCAGAAGCACATTCCACTGAGTCCTTGCGCTCCAGCAGTTTTACCGTCTGAGGTGCCAAGGCATTAACTGGTCTCTGCCTGTCAGTAGGGGCTGGCACCAGGAGCATCAAGGGATAGCTGAGCGGGGATCCACAGTGCTGCAGATCATATATAAATCAGGCTGTCCTCAGAGAGCTGCTCTCCCCCTCAAAAGGAGCACATTCATGCATTCATTTAAGGGACCAGCAGACATGTATTCACACCCACCAACTGCCAGGCCAGGAGCTGAGGTCTAACCTCCACCTTCTGGTCTCTGCCCTCCAGAAGGGGGTCTTAACGTCAAACAAGGCAGTGGAGCAGAAGGCAAAGAGAATGCAGGAAAGTTGGATTTGCCGTGCAAGTCCTTTCCCTCTCTGGGCTTCAGTTTCTATATAAAATTGGGGGCTGAACAGGTAATGGGGAGCATATTCGGGCCCCAAAGGGGTCAGGGGCAAACCACAGCTGCCCAAAGGCTGATCCAGTTAGGTGTGTAGGCCCCTCAAATGTGGGGAGGAAACTGCTTCTGGGGCTCAGACCACACATGACAGATGGGAGACACCCTCTGGGAGGATGTACGGACTGTAGGGCGTGGGTCTGGCTCTCCTCCCCACTCCAGGGAATGTTTTCAAAATCTGTGTCTACCAGTGACCAGAGGTACTCCTTAAACTCTAGGTCTGGCAGTCATTCCCTCCTTTAGAATCTTTCCCCACCTTCTCCACTGCTGGGCATAGCGGGGGATGCTAATGGGACCAGACAGAGTTCACAGCCATGGTCACCCACCAAGCTTGTGCGGATCTCCCACCTTGCAGAGCTGCACACTGCTTACAAGTCCTAGGAGGCTCTACACCCAACACTCACACTCTCTGCCTTCCTGATCAGAGAGGCCTCTGTAAAGACAGGCCCTGGCCATGGGCTGTTGACACTGAGTGATCACCAAGGGCCCTTTCTGGCTCTATCATTTTATGCTTCCTGCCAGGGTGGCTGTGTCTTTGGGCGAGTTCCCCCACCCTGTCTGTAAACTGGGTGGGGTTGTACTTGGAGAACTCCAAAATCCTAGTTAGCCCGAAGAGTCTGAATTGGTTTATTTATATGCCCCTCCCCAGCCCCATTTTAGGAGCATATCTGAGGACAGTGAGAGTGACAGGAATGGTCTCATACCCACTCCCCAGTGCTTGCCCTTTCTGCTCTCAATTCTCTCTAGTCTACATGCATGTCTTTGACTCAAGGCAAAAAACAATGTCCCAGGCATGATGAGACATGGGGAAGACAGGGAGCGTGCACAGCAATGAGCAACCAGCCTAAAGGGGCCGATGATGTGGTGAGGACATTCTCAGGAAGGGTTGTCATGGATGCATAAAGCGCTGGAGATTAAGTGGGCCTGGGAAGGATCCTGGAACGCTTCTTGGAGGAGGTGACGGCTGAATGAAAGATAGGAACTGACAGGTGGGCGATGGATGGTGGGCAGGAAAGGGCAGCCCAGACCAGGGACAGCTAGAGAAAAGGTATAGGGCACTCCCTCCTAAATCCACATTCTGGGGCTGGAAAGCAAGGGTGTGTGAGAAAGACGTCAGGGCAAAAAAGGACCTGAATACCTGGGATACCAGGCCAGCAGCTGTAGACAAGGAGACTGGTATGTGTGTGTGTGGGGGCGCGGGAACAGGGACAGGGAGAAGTATGAAATCCACAGATAGTAAGCAATGGAGTCACAGGACCAAAGGGGTTTGAACCAATTCATCCAGTAAATATTTGGGGGGGGGGGGGGCTCCCGACACCACATATTCAGAAATGCTGAAGAACAAGCACTATGGTGGACACAACGAAGGGAACAGTCTGGGGTTGGGGGCGGGTGTTGAGGCAGAGTCATGGCAGCCATCAGTTGCACCGACCCAGGGCTACAGCTTCGGAAGCCTTTGACTTATTCAAGACCCATTTTCTTTTTGTAAAGTGGGTTCCACCATGGACGGGGCTTAAACTCATGATCCTGAGATCAAGACTGGAGCTGAGATCAAGAGTCAGACGCTTAACCAACTGAGCCACCCAAGTGCCCTTCAAGACCCATTTTCTGGCTCCAGGAAGTTCCTGCTGCCTGCCTTGCTCATGGTTCAAGAGGCGGTCCCTGGGATTTCCAGGGAGACTAGTTCAGTCCCTGCTCTGGAGAATGACGCCTACATGGAGACTTTGAATAAACACCTGTTTATAGGCTGTAAACTCCATGAGGGCAGGACCCTGTTGGTCTTGTTCAGTGGTATCCTGGCCCAGGGCAGGTGGCTAGTTCATGTGCGATGAACACAGAATTAACCTATTTCTCCTTGCTCCCTCGCACAGAGGGCACCATGGCAGCAAAAGTTATGACAAAGATGTCAAATCTCCTGGGAGAAAAAGCCATGACTTATGACAAAGTCATAAAGCAATCTTTTTCAGGTGACCTGCGCTGAGAGGGGATTGGTGTGAAGAACTGCATGGGAAAGGTTTCTAGCTGACCAGGGTCATTTAGAAGCTTGGGTCCTATTGCCCATTAGGCTTCAGGTCCCTTGGGGTGGGGCCTGTGACTTACCTTGTCTCTGGGCCCCCAGGGAAGAGCCTGCTCAGTTGCTAAGGCCAAAAACTAGGTGGAGTTTCACAGCCTCCCACCAAAGGACCCAAACCCACACGGGACATAAAGTCCTGCCTAGGAGGCAATAGGGGTAGCAGGTAAAGGGAGGCTGACTACAGAGTCCTGAGCAAGGAGGGAAAGGTCAGAGGTGTGTGTGTCACACAGACTGAGTGACAGAATTTAGTTGGTGGGAGGCTGCTGTCCACCCATTTACCAACAGATGACTACATGCTTACTGGGGGCCAGGGACGGGGCTAAGGGCTTCATGGGTAATCTCATTAGTTCTCACAAGAGACACAGCAAGGTGATGTGACTCACCAGGTCACATAACTGGTAAGAGATGGAACCAGGCTCTGCACAGAGGCTGCTCTGTGCCTCCAGGCATGCTCCTCGCCACCACCTTCCAGTCTCAGGGCCTCACTCCCTTGGGCTCTTCCGGGTGCACAGGGATGTGGGGAGACGGGAGAGGAGGAGCGTGAGAGGGCATGTTCACAAAGATATTACATTTCCAGGAAATGAGGGCTCAGCACAAGATGGCCTGGCCTGAAAATGGCCGTGGGAGAGGCAAGAAATAGGATGGGAGGGAGGACAGCCTCAGAGAGTGTGAAGAGAAGCCCACAAGAGGCCGGGCAGGGATGGCTGACCCCTGACGTGAGGGCTTCTTGCTCAGAGCCAGAGGCAAGATCAAGTGACCTCTTGAGGTTTCAAGACACAGAGAAACAAAGCCCAGAGCAGCTGGGGCCTGGCCCAGGTCCGGGCATGCCTGCTGACCCTGGTTGGCTGGTGGCCTTGGAAACTGCTTCCTGCTCCGGTCAGGCCCCAGGCTGGTATAACCTTGGAGGACCTGTGACATTTCTCTTGGCCTCAGGTCCATGCCTGGGAGGGAATGGGCAGGAGAGGGGGACTAGAGATTCCTGAGAGCCTTGGAGGGCACTTCCTGACTGCATACCCAGCCCCAGGGTCTGGTAGGGCTGATCTTCAGCCATGAGGGCCCAAGCGCTCCCCATCTTCTACCCCTTCCTTCTCTGGTCTGGCGGCTCAGTACTCAGACCAAGGGGGTCCCCTAGTCCTCAGTCTGACTCCCCTGAGCATTCCTCTTCTAGTATATGTGCTGCTGAAGTGAGCACCTGAGCTTTCCTCTTCTAATTCACAGAGGGGTGTGACCCTCCCCTTGCCCACAGTTCCCTCTGCCTGGAATGTCTCCCCTCCCCCGCCAAGTCTCTGTCCGTCCAAATCTTGCCTATTCTTCAAGGTGGAGCTCAAATGCGTCTTCTTCCACAGAACCTCAAGATCTGTGTAAAACATCAGACCCAGCAACAATGGTAGGGAGTGTCCAACCAACTTGTCATTTTGCAGATGGGGAATCAGTGGTGCGAGGTACAGAGGGAGTAGTATGGTGGGATACCCAGGTTCTTGGGCAGGAGGTGGGCAGTATTGGGTTTCAATCCTGACTCTACCATTTACTAATTGTGGATCCCCTGGGCAAGGTTCATAGCTGCACCTGCCTCCTCAAATCTCTAATGTGGCAGGGGCAGGGCACGACCCTTTCCTAGCCTGCTGTGAAGGGTCAGTGGGGCAGTGTGGCATGAAGGGTCCAGCACAGACATGTGTCCCTTTTCTCACCAGAAGGTCTGAAAGAGGACCTCTGATCCTAACACCCACCCCCTGCCTCTAGGCACCTGCTGCTTGCCACTAGGTGTTTTCAGGTTGCATCTTAGGTTCCTAAGGTAGATGCTGAGCTCCAAGGGCAGGAACCATGTCTGCTTTGTCTCCCCTACACCGGGAACTGGGATGGACATTGAGGGGCTCATGAGGTGGGGCTAAGCCAAACCACTGCTTCTCTGGGTGTCCCATGTCAGAATGTTCACTGCCCATTGGCAAATGAGCAGATCTCCCTCCAACACTTGCTCTGCGGTGTGTGTGTGCCTGGGGTGGGAGCCTTCTAGCTGATAACTCTTCAATGGCTCCCCACTGGTCTTGGAATATACTTCAAACTCCTTCCAAGGCCCTGACCACCTCACCCGCTCACTCAGTGTTACTGTCTTCTCTTATCAATGCCCCAAGGTTGACCTCCTTCCTGCCCCAGGGCTTCCCCCACTGCCGTTCCCCATGCCCAGAATGCTCTTCCCACTCCCTATCTAGCTGATGCCCCTTCAGCCTTCAGGGATCAGCTTCTGGATCAGGTCAGCCTGCTGCAGGCTCCCATAACCTCCTAGCTTTTCCTCTTTCGCAGCCCTTCCTATGCTAAGTGCTACCAAATGCCCCGCGTCATTCTATACACCATCTCTCTCTAAACTGGAAGCCCCCTAAGGGCCAGGACCTCATCTGTGGTGTTCACTGTGGTGCCCCCCAATGCCTGGTTCATCGTAGGTGCTGGACAGATGTCTCCAGAACAACTGAATGCATTGGTCCGAGGACAGTGCTCTCAGCTCCCAGCTCTGAGTGGAGAGCGTGGCCAGAATGTGGGGCTGGATGGCATCCCAGTTCCTCCTGTGTTCAGGCCTCACTGGATGGTTCCATTATGTATCTCACTGAGCTGTGACCTGCTCAAACACCCAGCCCCCACACTCATTTACTTTCCCATCCAGAGCCCAGGAGGAACGGTTTTTGGATTATTTCACATTTCTGGATTATCCGGGAGACATCTCCCCTCCAGTGAGAAGGATCAAGAGTTTGACATTTTAAACCCTAAGCAGCTTCTCCCTGGCCTGCTTCAGATCTGCAGCTCTGCTGCTTGCAGTGAGACGCATGGGGAATGGAAGGCCATTTTAATCTTGGCCTGGCTTCATTAGGAGGAAAATATGCTGCCAAAAAAAAAAAAAAAAGTTTGGTCCACTGTCTATGCCACGCAGAATTGCAAAACCTAAGAGATTATCAAAGTCAAACTTCTTGAACAGATGGGGAAACAGAGGCCCAGAGCTGGGGGGAGTAAAAGCATGGTGAAGGACATGTATGCGCTGACGGCCAATTGGGGAATGGTGTTTCCTCAGGCCTCCTGATTCCCACATGCTGCCCTTTGCCACCTTCAGCCACCAAGGGACCTGGGGTCAGGCAGAAAGGGGATAACAAGTTTCCACTGACATGACTTCAGGACCCTGAGTCACCCTGGCCTTGAATGACCTCCCCAGAGCAGGGATGGGACTTTCCAGGAGCCCTGCTATTCCTTCTCCAGGAAGAGACACTCCCAGGAGGCTGCAGTGACAACAGAGGTGGAGGATGAGGGGCTCAGACAGGCCCTCAGCCCACTTCCCCACCACCCACTCAGCACCCACTATATCCGAGGCAATTTTGTGACATGTCTGCTGTCCAAATAGTGGGATCTGATGGGCCAGTGGTGGCTGTTATTTCTGGAGCAGGTTGTGCTTCGAGAAAGTGATTCTTCTGACCCTGTCCCTTTTTACCACTTTGGAGGCATTTCCCCCTTTTGTGCCTCTGACCACTCTGAGCTTATCTCAGGTCAAAGGTATTGAAAAATAATCTTTGGGTGTACCTCGAGAAACTCGGGGGGATATTTTAGGCCATTGTGTAAAGCCCTTGCAGAGTGTGACCAAGATGTAGTGACCACACCCTCATCCTGGCCCTTGCCAGACTGCATCTTGAACTAAATGAAGCTCCTAGAGAAACAAGCAAGCCTGGCCAGGTCGGTACCTCGGTTGGGCCCTGGCAGTTAAATTACCCACCCTGCTTCACCCTTCACTCATCTCACACAGGGTCATGTAAATGCAAGAGTTCAAGTGGTGAGTGTTTCCTGGGATTCGGGCAGCGCCTGCCCCAGACCTAGCATGGACAAGGGAAATAAACATTTGATGACCCAAACCTGATGGCCCTATTCAATCTAAGGGTTCTCAGACCACTTTAGTAACTGAATGTTCGAGCCTCGGGCTGGGTTCCCTACCTAGGTGCTCCCGTCTTTTCCTGAAGGCTGTCCCCAACGTCTAATCTTGGACTCCTTCCTGAATCCCAACTTCCTATTAAGGACCTATTAAGGTCCCTGATCTTGTCCTTAAACCCTTCCTGCTTATCACTGTATCTCTTCCTTTTGCCTTAACTCTAATGTCCTCATCCTCCACCCCACCCCCTGCCAGGCCTCCCCGCCTGCTCCACCCAGACCCCCAGACTCACCCAGGAACAAAACCTCGAGGTCCAGTCGGCACTTCAGTTGGCACTACAGGGAGGTGACGGTGAATGTGTCCTCAGGGTGAGGTTCCGCCATGGGCCCCAGGAAGCCGCTCTTGGGGCCCCCACCCAGGCCGGGATGCGCCTGTGGCATAAAGCCTGGATACCTGTAGGCGGTATCCTGCAGGGGCAGCAGCGAGTCCCTCGGCACAGGGGACAGGGTCAAGTCACTAAGGAGTGGGCAGCCATAGCCAGCGGCGGCGGCAGCAGGGCCACGGGGTGGGCCAGGCGGCCGGGCCATCTCCAGCGGCTCCTTGTCGGCCTTGGGAGTGGCTGGCGGGCTAGCCAGGTGTGGGGCACTGAGGCACGCGGCCTCCGTCCTGCCCAGGAAGTCAGCCAGCAGCCCCGTACCCACCTTCCCTTCGTAGGGTGGGCTGCGGGCTGCCGAGCCCGGCGGGTACCAGTAAGCTGTGCCCTTGCAGCTGGGGGAGTCGTAGTGGGGCTGGCCCAGTGGCAGGTCCCGGCAGCTGAGGTGGGCCTGGGCTGCAGCTGCGTGGCCCAGGCTGGCCCCCTGGAGCCCATGCTTGAGGGGCTCACAGGTGGCCAGCTTTGTGGGTGGTGGCCGCAGCTCCTCCTTGAAGCCCAGAGTGGGTGAGCAGGTGGGTGAGTACGCCTTCTGCAAACCGGCATCAAACACCGTGGGCGGGTGGGCCAGAGGTGGGAAATGCTTGCCATCTAGCTCGGGAGCACCCAGGCTAGGCGAGTCGCAGTGGAAGCCTTGGCCGAAAGTGCCATCGGAAGGAGTGGACGGGTTCATGGAGTAGGGTCCCATGAAGTCACAAGGGTCTCGCTCACCCACACCGAAGGCCCTCGACTGGGAGGGCAGTGGTGACATGCTGCTGTCCCCACTGTAGTAGTCCAGGCCAAGGTCTGGGCTGTCCTGGAACAGGGGGTTGACTGGCTGTGGCTTGGGGATGAACTTGGCTTTGGCTGCTGCACCGCCCCGCTCCTTCTTAGCTGAGCAGGCCCCACCACCCCGTCCACCCCGCGGCTGCCGGGGCCCGGTGCTTCGTTTGGATGGGTAGCCTGAGGCAGTGGCCGAGGCGGATGATGCGAAGCCCAGATGTGAGGCCTCGAACAGGTCCACCTTCTTCCGCCGTCCACGGCCCGGCTTGGAGCTGCTCTGGAAGAGGACGCTCTGGTTCCAGTTGTAGCCGGGGGCAGAGGATGCCTCGTTCCAGTCCATCATCAGTTTCTCCAGGCTGGACAGGCTTGACTGGCCCTCACTGCTTGAGGCCTCGCTGTTGGCGCGCCGAAAACCGCCGCCGACCGGCTGATTGAACTGGGTGCTGTCAGAGGATGACTCGGAGAAGGTCTCGGACACAGCTGTCTGCTGCTTCACCTTCTGCGGCGTGTAGTTGGAGATGTCCAGGATCACGTTGGGCTCGCTGACATGGCAGTCGAAACCAGGATTGTAGAGCTGACTGAAGGCCTCCGAGGCCCAGTCCAGGCCTCCATAGCCCTGCCGGAAAGGCCACTGAGAAGCCCCCGCAAACTGCCGACAGTTTTCAGGCGAGGGCTGGAAGGAGGAGGAGGAGGAGGAGGCGGCAGAGGCAGCGGAGGTGGCAGGAGGCTGTGGTGCCCTTGGGTACCATGTAGCCACCGGGGGAGACGGTGCTGGCCCGGCTGTCACAGCGCAGGGGTGTGGGGGCTGAACCAGAGAAGGGGGCCTCAGAGCTGTTGAAGAAGGAGGCCTTGCTGGGTGGCAGGCAGGGGCCACCGGTAGGTGGTGGGGCGTAGCCGGCGCTGTGGGCGCTGCTGGGAGAGGCAGGCAGGCTATTGCCACTGCCATAGGCGAAGCTGCAGTCCTTGCTGTTAGCACAGTCCTGGCCCGTAAAGGGCTTAGCTGGGGCAAAAACGCTTTGTCCGGCCCCGTAGCCACCATACTGAGGTGGGTAGGTGTTGGCGGGCGGGTGGGTGGTAGGTGAGCGGGCCACGGCCGAAGGCGGGGGAGCCAGTTTCGGGAAAGTCTCGGCCGCCCGGCAGTCGGACGTGGCTGGAGTTATCCCATAGCTCGCTGCCCGGCCAGGCGGGAAGGTCTGGCGAGCGGACAGGACAGGCTGGAAGGAGGGGTCCGCACCAGCCCCGCTGCTGCCCACAGCCACTGGGCTGGCCTTGGCCCCCCGGCTGGGGAAGCTGGCCAGGCCCCGCTGGGCCGGCAGGGTGCTGGTGGGGGGTCCCGCGTAGGTGCCCGATGCCTTCCGGGACTCCGGGCGAGAGGCTGAGAGGGCAAAGTCTAAGAGGTCGGAGGAGTCATCCGAATCCAGCAGTGAGCGAAAATAGCCGGTGAAGAGGTTCTGGCGCTCCTGGCTGAGCTCCGTCTGGCCCGCGGGCGCGCCGGTGCTATAGTAGCTGCCTCGGCCTGACGCCCCGCTCTCTAGCCCAGTGGAGGCAAAGGCCTGGGCCTCGGTCCCCTGGAACCCGCAGTTTCGGCCAGCTTGCCCGCCCGGGTGCCCGTGGTGAGGGGCCCAGCCACCACCCTTGTCCCCGGCCCACTCAGCGCCTGCCTCCCCAAAGCCGGGGCCGCTAGGCACCTGCTCTGGGAACAGAGTCCCATTCTTCCGGGACCGCCTCTTGCGCTTGGGCTTCCCGGTCATGGCGTCCACCTCCCCCCGGCCCCGTTTGCGCGGGTGCCCCAATTCGGTGAGGCTGGGACCCCCAACACCAGCAGCCGCCACCGCCACCACTTTCTTTTTCTTGCCAATGCCCTCAAAGAAGTCACTGAAGGAGCATCGGGCTGCCTTGGCTGCGTGGCCCCCGCCCCGGCCACCAAAACCGCCTGCTTTCCCACCGCGCCGTCGGAAGCCCTGCACCCGGTGCAGGAAGTGGGAGATGCTCTGCGTGTCGGGTGCCTGGTGTACCGACTCGGGCTCGCTGGGTGTCCAGCAGCGGGGGGGTGAGCACCGCCCGGCACACTGGCTCTGGCGGTTCAGGAAGGCCAGCTTGGCGAGGACATCGGAGTACTCGGCCTTACTGTCATTGGCGTCTGCTGCGTAGGACGGCTGGGGAGAGGCCAGCTTCTGCTTCCGCCGCCGCCGTTTCTTCACCTCTGGCATGGCCATGGCGGCCGCAGCCACAGTTGCCGCTTCAGCCGCTACCACTGCTGGCTCCTTGGGCTTGCCAGGACCCAGCAGCAGGTTCTTAGGGGGGCGGCCGCGTTTCCGCTTGAGAATAATGGGCATCTCCCCGGGTGGGAAGACCACCACCACGTTCCGGCCGTTGTTCTTCATCTTCAGCAGCGGGGTGGGCTCTGCTGACACGCGCAGGCCCAGCTCCTTGCCCTCCACGCTCAGACTGCTGCTCAAGGATGACACCTTGTATGTGGTCTTGTTCCGCCGCCCCAGCGAGACGGGGATCTTGGCCATCTTCACCACCATGCGCCGCACTCCCCGGCACTTGCCTTTGCGGGTGGGGACCACTGGAGTCTGGGAAGATTCCGGCTCCAGTTCTGGGACTGGGCCTGGGCCCGGCAGGGCAGGAGGTGGTGGTGGTGGTGGTGGCGGGGGCTCGGCCAAAGCGGCCGCCAGCCCCGTAGGCATAGGCAGGGGCAGCAGGCGGCCCTCTGGTCCGGCGTCTGCCTTGCGTCCCCGTCCAGCTTTCCGTCGGCGACACAGGATCTTTGGCCTATCAGTGCGCCGCAAGGCGTACTTGGGGTGACCCTCAGGCCCGTGGGGGCCATGGGGCGAGCACAAGTCCAGGCGCAAGGGCTCGGCCAGTGGGCAGGGCCCCAGGGGCTGCTGAGGCTCTAGGCGGCGGCCAGGGACGTCAAGCAACTTGGGCAGAGGGTCAAGTGCCTGAGGGTCGAGCAGCTGCGACTCTAGGGAGTCAGGCAGGGTATCCAGGGCCTGTAGAGCCAGGCCTGGCAGCCCCAGAGGATCAGCGAGAGGTTGCAGGGGTGGCAGCTCCAGAGCTTCCCCAAGTGGCTCTAGGGCCTGTGGGTCCAGGAAGCGGGGCTGGGGGTCCAGAAGCTGGGGCTCTGGCTCGGGAGATGGTGGCTCAAGGGCCTGGGCCTCCAGCAGCTGGGCCTCAGGGCAAGTCAGGGAGGCCAGCTCACTGAGGATGTCGGCGTCAGCAAGTTCCGAGTAATCAGGGCCGTCTGGCTCAGGCTCCGGGGGCAGACCGGTGGCTGCAGCTGTGGCTCCAGGACTATGGCCTTGGCCAGGCTGGGGACTGTCCCTAGGCTCGGGCTCCGGCTCATAGAGGGGGTGGCTAGGCCTCTCGGACTTGGCATGAGGGGCAGCCCGCTCCTCAGGGCTGCGGATGCTGTTGGCCAGGCTGGGTGAGGAGAAGAAGCTGTACTGAAGGTCACCGGGGGGCGGGGCAGGTGGGCGGCTGAGTCTGAGGCCACCGCAGTCCAGGTGCACGCCGCTGTGCTGCAGGTCCTGGGAGAGCCGGGTCAGGTCCTTCATGATGTCAATCAGCTGCACCACCGGACGCAGGTTCACCCGCCCGTTGTCCCAGCGACGTCGGGAGCTGTTGCTGTCTCCCGCAGGAGTGGGGCAGCGGGCCTGGGAGACGGGACGGGCTGCCCTAGGGGGCAGCGGGTCGTCCCCCTTGGCAAGGACTGGTGGGCGCCGGGTGCTGGGGTCCCGGCGTGGGGGTGGGCGTGGGTTCTCGGAGAAGGTGTGGGCGAAGGCCTTGTCAGGTGGGCTGGCAGGGGGCCGGGTGGGAAGCAAGGGCCGTGGGGTGGGGGGGCCACCGGGGTAGTACTTGGGCTCCCGGAGGTAGTCAGGAGAGCTGCACACGGCACTGGAAGTCACCACCAGGCCCTGGGGCTTCACACGCATCCTGACCTTGTCCTCCGCGGGCCGCCGGGCGGGGCCGGGGCTGACATGAGGGTGCGAGAAGCCGGGACCAGGACCTGTGGGGCGGGACGGGCAAGAGAGCCCTCACCGAATGCCTAAGACCTCAGCTTCCCACATCCTCAGTGAGCCCCCTGCACCCCTCCTGTGAGTCCCCTCAAGTCTGATCCCCTGAATGACTCTCTGCCTTTTCCCAAAACCACCACATGCACCGTGAACCCCTGAGGGGCCCCAGTTCCGCTACTGGACAGCTCACCCACTTCTAGACCTGGCTGTGGGCTCAGGGGGAATCCCATCAGCAGGCTGGGGCAACCACTCCAGATCCAACTTAAGGAGGGGGCCAGGAAATCCTATAAAGGGCATGATCTCTTCCCTCACATCCGCCCCCCGCACCTGCCCCATCCCCAGGGCTCTAAGAGAAGCCTGGCCACTCACCCTCGGCTCTGCCGCCTGGGCTGTCACACTGGAGATCTCTGTGGGCAACAAGATGGGCAATAGGGGATCTGAATTTTCAGGTGGCCACAGCCCAACCACTCACTACCCACAGGCCCGGTCTCCTCCACAAACCTCCCCCGGCTCCCCTGGCATCCCCACCAGTGCACACACCCGGCTGACCTGGGAGAGAGAGGGCCCCCGTGCCCGGGGGCTCTGCCAGTTGCTGGCTGTCAGCTGGGGGTGCTGTGGAGCAACTTCGGCCTGAGCCCAGGCCTCGGGGCGTGGACAGCGCCTGGAAAGGACCATCGCAGCTCAGGTTTAGTGAGCACCTACTGCGCGCCAGGCACTGGGCTGGAAGCTGTCCAGGCATCGTTTCATTTAATTCTTCATACAAATCCTGTGAGGTAGGGGCTATTAATAACCCCATCTTGCAGATGAAGAAATGGAGGCTCAGAGATGAAGCAACATCATTCATTCATATACTCATTATTTATGGAGTGCCTACTTTGCACAAAGACCGGGTAGACAAACAGGGATCAGATAATCATACATGATTTAATTATTAGTGGGATAAGAGCTGCAAAGAAAAAGTGAAGAGTGCCTCAGGTCAGAGGTTTGACAGTCATACTAGGGAGTCAACAACAATAAAAGCTCACACTTGGGGGGGTAACTTCTCCATTGCCAAATGTTGGGCTATTAATGAGCACTTTATGTGGGTTATCTCATCTAAGCCCCGTGTAGACCTGAGATCAGTATGATTATTATCCCCACTTTTACAGATGAGGAAACCAGCCACCGGAAGGGGGTGAGCACCACAAAGATAAGGACTTCTGTCTGTCCACTTCTGTGTCTATCTCCTAATGCCCTGATCAGCACGTGGCCCACAAGCATGCTTCAAAAAATATTTACTATTTCTTATGAATGAATGAACTAGGTGCACAGAGCCATTAGCCCTGCCTTTTCCCATGTGTTCCCTCTTATTCATCTTCAGACCCAAAGGTGGGACCCCCAGAAGGGTGTGGAGAGAGGATGAGAGACAATCGTGAGGAAAGGGATGTTCTCTGACCTCTCTCCCATCTTTATCAGAGAGCCCTCTCTGATCTCTCCCCCTACTGCACCTATGGCCATAATCTGGCCCCTGCCTTGCACTGAGTCCTCTCTATTTCCCCTTCACCCATTACTGGTTGCACCAAGTCACCAAGCCAGTCATTAAGACTGGCTTTTCGGTGCGTCTCCCCCACAGAGTGTGGGCCCTTCATGGGTAGGCACTGCATCTGTCTTGTTTATCACTGTATCCCCTGACCCCAGGGCCTGGGCTTTGGATGCTACATAAATATTTACTAACTCCCTGAGCTGGTCAGGGCACAACTGGGATTTAAATCCAGGCATGTCTGACTCCCAAGGGAGCCTGGGGACTCAGTGCCCTGACCGCTGGGAGGGTCCTAAAGATGGACCCCGATCAGTCCTTACTGTTCAGCTCTGACCTGATTCCCAGGGTTCACCGCCCACCCCCCCAGACGTGTAGACTCCCACCAGATGCCATACTGCCCAGGGCTGTCACCCCACAGGAGGATCACGGAGCCGACTGAGGGACAGGATGGTGTGGGAAGGAACACTCTTCCACTCCCCTGTGGTGGGCAGCAGTTTGCAATCTACAAAGCACTTCCACACATATGACCCACCGAATCTTCCCAGCAACCCAGGAGGCCTGGTTTATTATCCCTGTGCTCTAGAAGAAAATAGGCTCGGAGCGGTGGTTGTGGGATTTGCCTGAAGTCACATAGCTGCTAAGTGGCAGGATTCCTAATTCTGCCCTAAGCCCAAAGCCTTCTTCCCCTCCCAGCTCTAGCAACTTTCCTTCAGCCACTCCTGAAAGTGCTGCTCCTAGAGCTGAGGTCTAATTTAAGGCTGGGAGGAACCTTCAAATCGCCAAGCCATTTGGCTTCCAAACCCTGGGCCTGGGGGAGCTGTGCAACATTCCAGATACCCAGGCCCTCGTCCAGGGGAGTCTGACTCACAGATCTGAAGGGACATCTGGGAATCTGTATTTTTAATCAGCTTCCCCATGGGTACACTCTTCTAGTGCCACCTTGCACTCTTCCCATTTCACAGACAAGGAAACTGAGATCCAAAGAGGGAAAGGGCCTTGCCCAAGGTCACAAGATGTTGCTTATCCAGACAGAACATCCCTGTCCTCTGTCTCTCTTCTCTTGCAGTTCCCAGGCCTCAGCTGCTCCTCACTTGTCCTGCCCCCTCCATCACTCAGGGTCCTGCTCTCTCCCAGGACTAGCTGTGGACTGTGGACTGGCTCCTCCCAGGCCAGGCTCTCTCACCCGTTGGTCTTGCAAGAAGGGCTGTGGGTGACTTCACAAAGGAGGGAAGGGGCTCAGGCTGTGGCATCTCCAAGCCCCATTTTCAACAGTACCGCTGACCCGTGGCTCCTGAGAGTCTTTGAGATGCCTCCCTTCCTGAGGGTGGGGCTCCCCAAGCCTCCCTGCCCTGGAGACCTCCCACTTGGGGCCGGAGGGTGTGATCTTGGCAGAAGAGAGAAGCTCCTCTCCAGTGGTTGCTTCTGTTCCACCCACCCGTGAAGACCTTTGGGCATGTCCTCCGGCCAGCCCTCCTGACTCTGTCCATGGCTCTCTCTCACAGCCTCCAGGATCTGAGGGAAGCAGCTGGCTCCCCTCCCCACCACACCCAGGCCGCCATTTTCTTGGACCCCTCCCAAGGGCACCACCTATCCCATGTCTGTGAACAAAGTCAGAAGGGTCCTTGTGTCTGACAGTCTGCTTCTGGGTCAGTGTGTCTGAGCCTGCCTGTGGGGACACCAACCGGCTGGGAGGGGGCTGGGGGCCCCAACCTGCAGAGCACGGTGCCGGGAAGCGCCAGCCCACATCCTTGCGTCCCCCGCCCCACCCTCCCCCGCTGCGGCTGTGACCACCCCACCCCTTCCCCAGCCGCCTCCCCCTCCCCCACCCGCAGCCTCCCCAGGGGAGCCAGGCTGCCAGCCCCAGCTCTCACTTCCGGCCTCATGACCCTCTCTCCAGCCGGCACACTCCTCCCCCCACACCATTTCCCTCCCAGCCAGGATTGCAGACCCAGGGATGTCCTCAAAGGGAAAACACTGTATCAAAAGGGACTACTATAGCCTCCAAGAGCCCCTCCCTATCACCTCCCTTCGGGGCTCCCCCGGGATCTGCCCCCCTGGGGATCTGCAGCACCCCTCTCAATCTCCTTCAGCCCCCTCCCGCCCACCCACTCATGCCCAAAGATTTTCTGCCAACCTGACTCCAGCCCAAAATCCTACCAAAGAGGACAATGATGAAAATAATAACAGCTGCTGTCACTTATTTTGGCATTAGCGGCACAGAGAGGCACAGAGAGGTTAAGTTATGCCCCTGAGGACAAACAGCCAGGACGAGGAAGAGCTGGAGTCTGAATTTAGGTGTGTTGAGCTCCAACAAGGCAAACTTCTTCACTGTCCAGAGAGTCAGCACCCTCCCCTGCAGCCTCCTCCAACAGTCCCGATCCTCATCACCAGTTCTAATTTTTGACTTCTAATCTACCCCCTCCCAGCTTCTTCATCCCCTCCCACCTCAGTCATCTAAACGCACTACCCTCCCTCGCCACTAGGTGTCCCCTTAGAGCCACCGATGCCCCCAAGGGGAAGCAAGTCCCGCCTGGCCTCCTGGAGTCATCAGGCCCCCCCCTCTACCGTATAGCACACCCCACCCCACCCTACCCCTAGCTACACAGAGCTCCTTTGTGCAGCCCTCGCCCACCCCCTTCCTGCCCAGAGCAGGGCACCTGGCAAGCAGGTCTTCCCTGGACCCGCCCCCTGCCAGCCCCCTGCCCTGGGTGCCAGGTGTTGCGTGCACCACCGCCAGCTCTGGCTGAACCTGAGGGTCACCCTGCCGGGCGGCCCTCCCTTCCTCCCTCCGAGGTCACCCAGGGACTGTGCTTCCCGCCCTGCTCCACCCCCATCCCCTCCTGCTCTTGGCCCTTCCAGACTCCTGTCCTAGTCTTTCCTTCTGTCTCCCGGAGGGCTCCCCTCCTCCAGCCCCACCAGGCCCTCCCCACAGCCTCTCACCCCCGCCCACCTCCTTCCCCTGAGAGCTCCTGGGTCCGCCCCCCCCTCCCCGCCCAGGTCTGAAGAACTCCTCCTCCTGGAAAGTTGCTGCTGGAAAGGAAGTGACTTCAGCGATTTGGCCACAAGGCTGGGCACTGCTGAGCCGGGCTCAGCTGAAGGCCTGCCCAGCCCACCTCCAAAGCACAAATGGAGCCACATGCACACACCACCCACAAGTGTGCACCCAGAACCCAGAACCCTGAACACAAGCTTCCCCAGTGAACATGCGGAGAGATCCTGTGTGCACATTCCACACCATCCCAGTGTGCCCACATATCACCCCAGCATGTTCAGATTCTTGTTTATACACCTCTCCAACATATACCAGCGCCATGCACACATACACCACACTCCAGCATTGCTACACCCACCCAGTCCACACTCCAAATCCTGCACACTCCCCACTCCCGTGTAGTACCTACACAGCCCTCAATGCCCCCCAGCCCAGTCCACTTATATAACTCCTGTATACAGAACGCTGTGTACCTAGGGACAGAGCCCTACACACACCTGCTTGCACACAAGATGCCCCGTGCATTTACAGTTGGGTACACATAACCCTGCATCCTCCCATAACCACACCTCCCACCCTTACCATCCCAGGAGGCCCCACCCCTAGACCTCAGGCCCCAGGAATGCTCTTTTGGAAGTTGGGTGGAGTCCCCAGGCAGGCTGGGCTCTAGGGAGCTTCCTGGAGCCCAGAGGCTTCATGTGTCAGCTCAGGGAGTTGCCTCCGCAGGGCAGGGCAGCCCCACCTGGCCTCGGTGGCTCTAGAGCCTGGGTGGGCTAATCCGGGCCAGGAGCAGGGAGGCAGGTCCTGTCCCCACCCTACCTCATCTTATGAGGGTGACTTAGTACACCTGAACTACACAGGTCCTCTTGGCACCTCACCTTGGCCTCCCAGCTCTCTGCTTCCACAGACTCCAGTAGGCAGGGGTCCTGGGGGAGGTCAGCTGCAAACATCAGGCATTCTGGTTTCCATCTCTGCCCTGAGTTCTGGTCATTGTCATAACCCCTTTCTCTTCCCAGTTCTCTCAACAAGGTGCCAGAAACAGTACCCAGACTAGGAGGCAGGACTCTGGGGTAGGACTTGCTGTATATCCATGAGCCTCAGTTCCCCTTTCTGGATAATGGGGAGTTTTGAGTAAGTTGGGTTAATACATTTTGATTCTATAAAGGGCCTCTTTTTGGCCTAAGCTGGGAGAAGGGATTCTTGCTAAGACTGGGAAGGAAGTCCCCCAGATCCCCACTTTTTGGGGCCCAGGCACAGACCTGGCTTCCCTGTACACTGTTACCTGAGCAGGCTGTGTAGACAAGGTCCGGCTCAGCAGGAAAGGCCTGTCTTCACCAGTGATTCCAGGGTGGTCTCTGCGGCAGCCTGAGAGCTGCCCCGAAAACGGGGCCCTCTGCTCGCACTTAGCTGGGCAGGCTCTGGGGTCCAGGCCAATGGGCAGACAGGTAGGCAAGCTCCCATCTGTGGAAGCAAACACAACAAACACCCCATGCATAAGCATGGACACAGGATAAGCCAGATAAAGGGACCAGGAGGCTAGCCTGGACAGGGTCCACTCTTGGATACAATGAGATCACTTACAACCTCATTTCACTGGAGAACTATGAGCCCATCTGTTGAAACTCCAGGTTCCTACTGGGGAGCAGTATCTTTATATATATGTAGGTACATACATGGATGAACATGAACACACATGCTATGGTGGAAAGAACTTGACCTTTGGGAGCCAGCTAGTCCTTGGCTCAACCCTCACTGTATGATCATGGGCAAGTCAGTTAACTTCTCTGGCTCTCAGTTTTCTCATCTATAAAATGGGGAGATCTTATAAATGGGGGAAGAACACTTTGGGGAAACTATACAAACTAACGGCTTATTTAGAATGCAGGTGTGAGAACTGCTGTTCAAGGACATGGTAAATGCAGATTTTCAAGCAAGATGTGTATGCAGCTGGCGTTTACCTTCTCCATCAGCAACTGGTTATGTCTCTTGTTTTCTTGAATATCCATGGCCCTTCTCACCACCCTCCTGCTTCCTGCCTATTTGTCTGCCTTACTGAGGTCTGTGCTGGAGCCCAGAGGGGGTCTGGGAACTAGGCCTCATGGACTGCTTACAGGTTCTGGTTGCCTGGGAATTTGTATGTGTGGCAGAGATCATGCCTGTATAAATGCACCTTTGTGAATGTTCAGCTGTCTGGGTAAATACACCTGTATGTGGGCTCCTGGGTCTATTTAGCCTTCTGTACATTTCTAAATGTGTCTGTGGATGTACATGTGTGTTGAAGAGTGTACGTGCACGGGATCCTATGTTGGCTCAGTTATGGTCTATGTGGTTAGCCATGTGTGTGTGTCTGTGTGGGGAGGGCTAACATGTACCTGGGTTCAGTGTCTTCAGTTACACGTGTGGGTGTGTTTCCTGGGTCTATTCAGCTTTGTGTCCAGCTGAGCCTGTGTTTGCACGCCTGTGAGGACATGTACATGTGCGTCTGCCTATGTGGGAGCACCCTGACTCCAGCTGTGGTTGGGGTAGGAGTGTTGCCTCTGTGTGTGTGTGTGTGTGTGTGTGTGTGTGCACATGCTCTGCCTGGCTCTCTGCATCTCGCTGTGTCAGGAGCTGAACCGGCTTCTGCCTGTCTCTGAGCTCTCTGGATGCATGGGTTGGGGGGAGGTGGGGGGGGCGTGCGGCTGATCCTCTGCTGTCCCTGCAGGTTTCCAATCTCGAGGCCTGTGACTGCGGGCACTGGTGTCACTGTGGATCAACATTACCTCGCTCCTACCTCTGCCTTTTTCTGGGTTTTCAGGGTCATGGCTGACAGTGTGACTGATCATGGTGTTCCCATGGGTCTGTTTTGCTGTGGGTCACTATGTGCTCGTGCGTGTGTCCACGCATATGTGTGTTGTATAACCTTATCATTGTGTGCCTGCGTGTCAGTGGGTCCTTGTGCCAGATCACTATGTCTGGGCCCAAAAGAGCTATATGTCAGTGTCAACATGTGTGAGAGGGTCTGGGTGCCATGGTGTGCCTGTCAGCACAAGTGCCTCAGTGTTTGTGCGGTACCTTTGTGTAACTCTTCAGTATGTGTGTGCATGTGTACTGCACGCAAGAGACCCTTTGTGAGACAGTGTGTGTCTGTGTCACTGTGTTTGTGTGCCTGCTTCCCTCCTCCCTCCCTATCTCCTGTGCTTGCTCTCTCTCTCTCTCTCTCTCTCTCTCTCTCTCTGTAGGAGCCAGACAACTCCCCAAGCCTGGATTAGGGACAATTTATCCACAGGCAGAGAAGAATTCCAACCTGCCAGAGCCTCCCTCCTCTGATCCATCCCCCTTTCCCCGTGGTTGGGTGGGCACAGAAATGCAGCCCGGCAGCTCCCAAGCCCTGAGGGAGCCCCCACCTCTGCAGTTCCCCAGAGGCCCAGGAGGGCGGAAAAGATGGAAATCTGGGTGGCCCCAGAGCCCTCCAGTGGGGGTGGACTAGCTGCCCCCCATCCAGGCCCCCACAGCTCAGCGCATCTTGGCCCTGCTCTCCTACATATGGTGGTGGTGGCTGGGGGGGGGTGGGGAGTCTGCATGGGGTCTGCCGGGCCCTGTGGGCTGGAGGGACCTCAGGAGCAAAGCTGCTCCCAGCCCCTCCACAACCTGATACTCCCCAACTGATAAACGCCAGTTCCCCGCCACCCCCTAAAATGGGAATAACTGGGGAACTTGCAACCGTGCCCACAGAGGCTGGGGGCGATGCTGGGAGTGGGGGCAGTGCGGTGGGGGGGAATGCAGCAGAGGGGGGCACGAGGGGGGCTGAGCTGGGACTAGGGCTCCCTTCACGGTGCTCCAGGCGCAAGGCAGTATCACATGTTTCCCATTAGCTGCTCTGGCCTCCTTGTTCAGGGGGTGTTGGCTGGGGGAGATTTGTTCTGGTTGCAGACACCAGCCGAGACCACACAAGAGAGAGAGAGAGAGAGCGAGGGAGAGAGAGAGAGAAAGACAGAGAGGGAGAGGTTGAACCCCAGAGGGAAAGCAAAAGACACGCAGAGAGGAAGATGCACAGAGACACACAGAGGGAGAGAAAGGGAGATAGAGCCACGAGAGCCTCGGGAGCCAGAGACAGACACACAAGAACACAAAGCAGAGAGGCAGAGGCTGGCGATGGGGAGGGGCGCACAGGGAGGTGGAGGCGCAGGTGGAGATGCTGGCCAGAGGCTCGGAGTGCGAGTGTGGCCAGGAGGGGCCGGAGGGCCACAGGGTGAGGGGCGGCTGAGGGCACGGCGATGGCCACGTGGCGTGTGGGCAGGGGCAGGGGCAGGGGCCGCTGCGAGGCGGCCGGGCGGGGGCGGCCGGCTCCGGAGCCTCCCGCCTCCTGACCCTCGAGCCTCGGCGAGATAACAGGCCGAATAGTGCTGACTTGCGGTTCAGAAATCCAATATCCTCCGCGGCGCACTAATCGACTACCTGAGCTCCCGGCCCGCGCCGAGCTGCCCCGATTAATCCTGCGGCTCCACAGCCTTAATTAGTTTAACAGTTTCAGGGGCTGAAGAGGCAGGGACTGGGGTCCCCCCATGCTTGCTGGGCCGCAGACCCCCATGCCAGCCGTCTGGTGCCCCACCTCCAGCCACACCTGCTCCTGCCACATCGCCTGAAAAACACGGGGTCCTTCCTACTGGGAAACGGTCCCAAGGGTTAGCACCTAGGTCCAGAAGGAAGGTCACAGGGGGCTCAGACCATTCCCTCCCCCCAACCCACCACAATCGTCCTTGTGCTCAGGGCTCCGAATGCTTCCTTTGGCCAGCTCTTGGGGGCCCTGTGGTCCGCATCTGTACAGGGAGGCCCTGCCAACAGTGGGCCCCATACATACCACTGGGCAACATGTTGTCTCTTTAGGGTGAGAGACAAGCTCCCAAGTTACTGACAACCTCCCAACAGCATGAGATAATCACACATGTCACTCCCCACAACAGCATGAGATGGGTGCGTGGTGACATCTCACACATCCCCAACAGTCAGAGACAGGCGTATGGGTTGGTGAAGACCCTCCTAACAGGAGGAGCTAAGTACATAACCTATCACTCCCCCAGTGAGATGGGCACATCCAATACCCCCAGACAACAAGAGACAGGGACACAGGTGACAACCAACACACAGCCAGGAACTCCCACACCCACCAATGGGATGTGAAATGCAGAGAAGCTGTCTCTCTCTCTCTCTCTGACACACACCTCACCTTCCAGGTGTGAGGAAGGTACAGACCCCCCCAACCTCACGAGTCAGGGACACAGCCTCACCCCTTCCCCAGGAGTCCTCCCTTCAGACGACCAGATGGGTACACGACATATCACCCCTCTCACTGCTTCAGACAGGTGACAACCCACCCCCACTGCTCCCCCATCACTGTCGCCAGGCTGGGTGGTGCCGTCCTCTGCCTGCAGAGGCGTCACAGCTCACAGGGCATGAATGTCACCCCAGCACTGCCAGAGCCGGGCACAGCCGCATGTTGCCCCAGTGACAAACACCACTGGCCCCAGGAGGAGGTGGAGACGCACAGGGCTCTGGGCGTGACCTTGGTCCCTGGACACCAGGAGGGGAGGCGCCTGTGGCCTCCCTCCTGGGTAACTCAGCTGCCTGGTGCTGGGGGAGACAGAGTGCTGGAAAGGAAGCTGCCCGGGCACACAGACAACCTAGAAATGCCATCTCCCCAGGCTGCCACCCCTGCCCCATTTCTAACTGAATGTTATCTAGGGAAGGGGCAGAATGAGCCGGGGAGGGAGGGCTGTTGTTGAGGCCCGAGGAGCTGTTCCTCTAAGACTTCTCAGAGATGGGTGGTGGAGAGGTAGATTGGGGGCTGCTGCTATCATGCCCTTAGGCCCCAGGACCAAGAGGGCGTGTGATGACAGCTTCAGACCTGCACTACTGCACTGCTGCCGGGGAGCCCCAGGTCCTTAGGAAGGCCCCCTCTCCAAATTCAGGCCACAGAGCCTGACAAGGAGGCCAAAGTCCAGGGGCATGACTCACCCAGGGAACAGGCCCAGCCTGCTGGCCAGAGAGTGAGGGAGGCCAGGAGCCAAGAGGCCTGGGTTCAAGTCTGAGCTCCTCCCAGGCCAAGCTGAGTGACCTTGGAGCAGCAGCTCAGTCTCTATGGCTTATGGGGAGGGGGAAGGGGCAGTGGTGAGGAAAGTGCCAGAGAGAAGCTGAGGCTGGAGACCAGCAAGCAGAGCACTGCGGGCCATGGGAAGGACAACCCACCAATCCAGACGATCCCTGGCTCCACTGCTTCCTCACAAGGGATCTCAGCTTTCTGTACCTCAGTTTCCTCAGCTGTAAAGTAGGGATGATGTCAGCCTCACAAGACAATGTGACATGAAGTGGGCAGGTGCTCCAAAAATGGGAGCTTCTTACTGAGGAGGGAAAATAGAGAGGGTGAGAGACTTGTCCAAGCCACAGGGCAACTTAGTATCAGCTGAACTTGGCCTCTAGCTAACTCCTGGTTTCCCACCTAGGGTTGTTTCTCTAAGACTGCCTGGAGATCCACAATGAGCTGGGGGCAGGGATTACGGAGTGGATGTTGGGGTGTTGGTTACAGAGCTGCCCTGCTCTCCAGTGAAGACCAAAGGAAAGGAGTCTGTCATACATCCCGACCTTCACCGGGAACCTCACCTGGCTTGTCTTCAAACACTGGACCAAAGGGCCAACTCTAAGGGAGGGAGGCAGCCCGCAACCCAGCCCACCCATGACCGGTGCCTGTATCTGCTGCTTGGAATATTGGGGGTACCCGGGAGGTCAGTGCCCAGAGGCCGCTCATCGTGCTAGAGTCCAGAGAGGGACAGGCCCAGCCTGAGGTCACACAGCATGACAGCAGCAGAGCTCAGAGCCCTGACCAGGGACAGTCTCAGAGCAGAGTCCCTCTAGCCCCTGGGGATGGCTGGAGCTGGGGAGCCCTGGGGGACTGAGCGAAACGTGGCGACAGATGGCCTGCCGAGGCAGCGGCGATCTGGGCGGCTGGCAGGCATGCTCGCTCCCGCGCAGGGAAGCGGCTAATTTTAGCTGAGGCCTCGATGCCAGCTTTGTTCCCCCCACCCACCCACCGAGGGGGCCCAGCATGCCTTGCGTGCAACCCGCCTCCCCCAAGCACCCCTACTCCCCCGCCTGGCCCCTTGGTGAGTAGTGCCCAGACCCCAGGGTCCTAGAACTGTCTGCCTGACCAGGTCTCATCACACCCGAAAGCGAGGGCTAGGCCCTAGAGACCTGGCACCCCCATGCCAGGGCCTGTTTCCCATGACTCCAAGTTCATTCCTTGAAGAGGGGTGGCAGAGGGGGGCCGGAGGCCACCACCCTGACTGGGAGGGAGGGCCTTACAGCCAGGGCTGGTCATCCTGGGGGAGGGGCATTGCCCTCCACTCCATACTTAAGGGGACTCGACCTGTATTCTATCCCTGCCCTGAGACAGATTCTTCTGTGCTGGAGTCGCCCTGGTGTTGGTGAGCAAGGGGGCAGCAGTCACTCTACCCCTTCCTTGTTCCGCATAACTTTAATACCGTTCCAGGAGTTCAAAGTACTATAAAGAAGTCAGAAGTAGAACATGGGTAGTAGTACCTTGTGCCACTGGGGGAAACTGAGGCATAGCGGGAGACAGGCATCACTGTAGCAGGGGAGGAGACCAATCCCAGGAATCTGTGAGACCCAACTACACACGTTCTTCTTTTGAGTCCTTACAGTTAGGGGGCTCTTGGGTCCCTGGAACTACCCTCTGCCTGACCTGGGGTGGTCGAAGGTAGACTAGATGGATGGGAACCTGTGCTCTAAAACTCTGGAAACGGAGGGTTGGCACTCTTGGCTTCTGACACTCCATTTCCTGTAGGAAATGACCTTAGAACCTCCCCTGCCCATCTCCGATTCAACTACAGATTGTCCAATGGGGTGCCAGCACATCTGGCCCCTATTTGAAAGGGGGCTCCTTCGAGGTGACTCTGGAGGGCCCCCAACCCTGTACCAAACCCGGGACCCTGAGGAAATCATCAAATGGAAAACAGAGGAAGACAAGTTGAAAAAAAATCTATGTATTTGGTGGAAACAGTCAGAAGAGGAAGAAAGGTAGGGCAAGGGCAAGGCAAGGCAACCGATTCAGGAAGAGAGAGCTCAAGGAAGAGTGTGGGGGCAAGAGACATGGGGCAGAATGAGGCTGAAAGAGAAGGAGATGGGGAGGGAGGGGACGAGAGAGAGAGAGAGAGAGAGAGAGAGAGAGAGGGAGGGAGAGAGGGAGAGAGGATAGGATGCTGGAGGAAGGAACACAGCAAAAGAGACTCAGAAGAGAGGGACAGGAGGAAGAAAAAGACAAAGACACAGAGAGACAGGCAGGATGAGGCAGAGACAAAGACAGAGAGAGAGAGAGCAAGATCCACACAGAGGGGAAGAGATGGAGAAGGAGCCTGCCACTGACAGGGCAAGGCACAGAGAACTAAGGACACAGGGAGCTGGAGACAGACAGGGTCTGACACACCCAGAGACCAACAGAGACAGTCGAAGAGGGTGAGACACACTCAGAGAATGGGGTGGGAAGAAGGGGAAGACATTAAGTGATAGAGTGTGTGGGAGGGGGTGGGGGGGACAGCCCCAAGTGAGGAGGGAGGGGGCATGAGGAGGGGGGGAGATGTCGTCGCCAGAGCTGGTGGGGGGGACAGAGGACAGAAATGGAATGTGGGTCTGGGCATGAGGCTCACAGATGCATCGGCTCCGATTTCAGCTGGGGCAGTTGGCTGCTGAGGGGGCTGGGGGGGGGGGGGAAGGAGCAGAGCCGGTGAGGGAGGGGGGCCTGTTGCCATGGCTGCGGGCACTGCAGGGGCACAGTCGGCTGGCACTTGGAGTTCTGGGCATGGTAGGGGGCTGACTGAGGGGAAAAGCGCGGGGGGGGGGGGGGGGGGGGGGGGGGGAGGGGGAATGAAGAAGCTTCTTCGCCCCTGCCCTTGGGGCTCTACCAGGAAGAAAGTTTCCAGAGACAGGATGGGAGATGTTGGGGCCCAAGAGGGCTCTGGGCCTCTCTCCACCCCGTGGTGGGTGTGGGGGGGGGGGGCGGCGGGCACTACTCCACAGGTCGCCTATGGGTATCCCAGGTTCCCACCCGGGGCTCAGGCTAGCCCCTAGGGACCCTCCGGCTCCAGCCCCTCCAGTCTAGCTGAAGATCCTGCATGCTGCTGCTGCTGTTTTTGCTTGCAGGGGAGCAGCAAGATTGTGAATTCAGGATCTGTAATCCTAACGCAGAGCCCAGGCCTACCGGGCTCCAGTTGCCAAGGCGACGGAGGGTCAGAGGGCAGCGCGGGGCGCCCGCTCCTCCAAGTCAGAATCCCAATTGTTAAAGCCCAAGAATAAACAGCTGAAGCGGCCGTGGGGGGGCTGGGAGGGGGGCTGAGGTCTGCATCGGCTCAGTGTGGTGTTGTCAAGCGAGATGTCACTAATTGTCTGAAGGAACGGGCTGAGGCAGCTCTTAACTGCTTCTGTGCCACCGGAGACACCTTGGCTGCCTGGCCCCATCCCCCGGGCCTCCCAGCATTCCACTGGGCCAGCTCGGTGCTGGGAGTGCTGGCCCAGCATAATCTCTGCCTCTCTTGCACTGAACCCCCACATACTTTGGCTCCCAACACTCCTCTTTGCCCAACTTGGAACCTCCCACCTGCAAGCTAAATCCTTATGTCCTCAGAACCAGTACCCCCAGTTACTGGGCCCACAGTACAGCCCAGAACTGCCTGTTTGGCCTGCAAAAGCCCTTGCAGTTCCCCCAGCATCTCCACCTCTGCCTCTCAGCAGTCAGAGATTCTGGAATGTAGGTGTACAGGTTGCAAAGGAGGACAGACGTTGGGCTCTTGTCATCTTTGGGGGCTAGCAAAGGCCCTCCTAGAGAAAGGCCCATAGTATTTTTCTGTGCAACCTCTGACTCTGTCACACACCAGAACCAAAAACCTGACTCAGGGCCAGGAGACCCCATTTCTAGTTTTGGTGGTTCTACCTACTTGCTGTGGGACTTCTGGGTATTCCCCCTCTGTGGCCTGCCTCATCTATCATCCATCCTCTACATTCAGTAGCGCCTATTCTGAGCTAGGCTGTGTCTGGAACCCCTGCCCAGAGGAACTCCCAAGAAAACAATCTGAGATCCATCAGGTAAGGTGTTTCATGAAAAACCGGAGCAGTTTGCACACGGTATACTGTCCAGTGGACTGCAGCCAGTTAGTAGTAGCAGTACTGGTATCCCATTATCACTGAGGGTCACTAAAAGGGTGTAGGTGATCAGAAAAAAAGATTGGGGAGGGGCCAGAGAGGCCAGTTCTGGAAGGCTGTCCTGCAGAAAGTGGTACCTGGTAAGATTTGGACAGGTGAGCAAGGAGGTAGAGTGCTCCAGAGAGGAGGTCTTGTGAGGTCCTTCAAGGGGAGCTGAGCTCTAAGATCTCAGGGTCGCATCGCATGTTCAGCCCCTCCCAGAGCAGGAAGGCGGCCTTCTGTGGTCTCCCTGCCCCGCAAACCGGCCGGCCTCCTCCTCCACCCACTGCGCCTCGGGATAGCAGATTGGTGCCTGGAGGGGAGGGAGGGGCGCTCGTGGGCAGGGCTCCCGGAGATTGGTAGCACCTGGAATGATGTCACGAGGGGCGGGGTCATGGCTTCGGGCACTCCCCTTGCCCCAGGTCCCAGACCCCTGCCCCACGCCCGAAGTACGGTCTCCAGGAGGGGGCGCTCAGGCCACCTGGCCGCCCCCTATCAGGTGGCGGGCGGGGCTGGGGCGCTGTCCGTGGGCGGGGAGCTGGGCGCGGAAACAGGGGATCCCCCAGAGAGGGCCCAGCCCAGCTTCGGGCTGGATGCTTACAAAAGGCGACTTGTTCTTTCTTGGGATGCCTGCGCCTTCTCAAACATACCTACAGCCACACTCCGGGGACAGCTACACCCACACATTGCTGCACAAAGCCTGCCAGGGTGGGGCGTGGGGGGGGGGGGAGTGTCGCCAGCCCAAGAGGGCAGCTTTAAGAAAGGGTGCCCCAACCACCCTTTGCCACAGGCTCAACACCATTCATCTCACCCCCATCCAACCCTGAGTGACCTGGATACTCGCACAGCCTCACAGGCAGCTCTGGGGACACTGATCCAGTCACATTTCTCCTAATTACCCTCTCCCTCAGACCATCTGTAGCTCAGCAACTCTTTCCTGCTCTAGAGTCAGACCTCGAGGTTCTTAGGGTCACCATGCCATGTGAGACCTTAGCACAAAATGAAACCCATTAAGGTTCCTTTTTACTGAGCACTTATTCTCTGCCAATCCTTATAATTACCCTTTGTGGGGAATGGTATTAGTCTCATTTTGCGGGTGGGGAAACTGAAGTTTATGTTAACTAGCCCGCCTAAGGCAGAAGCAAGGATTTGAACCCAAGTCAAACCTGACTTCAGAGCCCCTGCCAATCATCACACCACCTTAAACTCTAACACCCCGCCACACACATACACATACACACACACACACACACACACACAGCCAGCAAAACCACCTCAGAGTCAAGGTGTAATTCACTACCCCAAACACACATCAATGTCACAGTCTAGGAGTCTAGGACCAGGCTGCTTCTCTCACTCCTCAGTGTCTGTGTGCTGAGGGGGGTAAAGAGTCTCGTCCTCCTAAGCTTTGCATCACTAAGGCTGGCCCGCAGTCATTATAAATGGGGCGAGAGTGAGAGCAGGGCCAGAGCAGGCCACCTCTAACCTTTCCAGCAGGCTCACCTCCACCTCCCCTGACCCCAGGATGACAAAGCACTGTCAGACTGGCTGGGGCACCAGGCCTGCAGCTCTCCCTGACCCCTTGGGCCAAGATCCTCCCTTAGCCCCCAACCCCTGCTGAGAACAAGTCGAAACAAACTCCTTCCTGGGGATGTCAAAGCACCTTTCCTGGGGGAGGCGGCTCTGTGATCCCCTGAGCCTGGCTGAGGAGAAGGATCAGGTTACTCTTTCCCCAGCTGTGCTTGGACTCCTTGGGGCTGACCTTTCACCTCATCCAGGCCAGGACCCAAAGGGGGCCCAGAGTACAGCCCTCACCTCCTGTTAACCCTCTGCATTCCTTCTCTTTTCATTGGGGCAGGGTGCTGCCAGGACCCACAGGGTCTTAGGAAGCCCAGCTGAGCATGCCAACCTTTCCCCACCCTTCCATCCTGGGGTCCGGTTTCCCAGACAGCTTTACAGAATGCTCTTCCCTACCCCCTGCCCAAGCTGCCCTGCCCTGCCAGGATCAGATACCTCCCTCAGCCTAAGCAGCTGAAAATGACCTGGGCTATTTTCGCTCTGGGATCGCGTTGCAAACTCCCCCTTGAGCTGGCAGCTTCCCACATCCCTCCACACCATTGCCCCTCACTCCTCACCCCTAACCTAGAGCCACTGACTTCCAGGACAGGAGGACTTTTAAAGACCACAGGCTTAAGCCCCTCAGATGGGGACACTGAGGCCACGGGAGTCAGGCACTGGGCTGGGCAGAGAACCAGGCTTCCTGGGGCTCCGCCCAGGTCTCTATCTACTGTCTAGCACAGCCTGCTCTGTACCCTAGATCTCAGAGCCTCTGACCCAGCCAAAAACCCAGCCGACCTCCTCCAAGCACCAGAAAGTCACCCAGAAGTCTCTGTGCTGCCCTGCATGTCAGAAACCGCTTCTGCCACACTCTTCTCTTTGTTTAGAACTGGGACCAGGTCTGTACCTGTATCACAGCTATGTGGATCACGGGAATGTTTTGGCAGGTGCAAACCGGGAAGACTGACAGGGAGACTGAGGCCTACAGGAATGGGAGGGAGATCCAGGCTTCCTGGGGTATATATTGCACAATGCTTCCATGCTCCGCTTCTTGGTACCCCACTTTTCCCTTCCTACCAACCTGGCCCCCTCCATGCTCCTGCCCCTCCACCTCAAGCCCCAGTCCTCCTGGGCAGGAATGTTGACTGGTCAGGTCTGAGCTGACCACGCGAGTGGCTATAAGGCGACAGACCCCCCCCACCATCCTCCCATCCCCCCAGCCTGGGGGAGCTCACATACCAAGGCAAAGTGGGGGTGTGTGTGCGAAACTGCTTTAACCCTTTGCATTCGGGCTTTCAGGATGAAAAGGAGAGGTAACTTTACTTCCAATGGCCCCTCCCATTTGAGTGCTGTGGGGAGGAGGGGGGTGCCAGCAAAACGGACTTCACTGAGGAGATGGAGTAAGGGCACTTGCCCTGCTAGGCTCTGTTAAGAAAAATTATGCTTTGCCACCCCAACTGTTTAATCTCATCTCCCATGACATTTGGAAAAACAGACAGGGGCTGGTACTGAGGAGGGAGAGAAGGAAAGAACAAATCATGAACCCCAACCTCAGGAGCCCCTAGTCTGATGGGAGAAATACAACCCTGCCCTGGGGAGTCTGATGGGGGAGACTAGGCACAGAGGTTGGGACAAAGAGCTGTGAGCAGAGAAGAGCATGTTGCTGCGCAGGAGTGGGAGGAAGCCAGGGCAGGAGCAGAACAAGCCAGGTGGGGTCAGATCAGGCAGGCTTCCCGGAGGCCCCTCGGCCCACACCCCTCCCCCCAGGCTCTGGAATCTCGGGGGTCAGGGCTGAGGGACAGCCCCGCCCCCTGCTCCCCTCGGGCTCAGGAATTCCACCAGCCAAGGGGGGGGCAGCTGCTTCGGCCTCAGTCCAAGTTGGCTCCCACTGGACCGGGAACTGCAGCTCCTCCTCAGGCCCCCACCCCCACCCAAGCCCCTAGGCTGGCCCCCAGCCCCCTCCCCTCCCCCCTCCCTGGCTGGCACTGTGAGTGCCAGGCGCTGGCAGAAAACAAACCCGCCGGGGTGGGTTTGCAGGGAGCGGGGTAACCTTGACACAGTTGCGGCAGTCGCTAATGGCAGACACACACTCCGCCTGTTCTGGGGGGACTGTTGCCGTTGCTAGGAAACCAGCAGCCGCGTGAATGGAAATGGGTCAGTAAACCTGGGGAGAGATAGTGTGACACTCGAACCACTGCAGCTGCTCCAGCCCACACCGAAATCCCTCCTCTTCAATATTTATCACTCCCGCCTGGGCCCTCAGCTCCTGCCAGACCCTGCACCAGCCTGGCCCTCAGGGGCCCCCCCAAGGCTCGACAAGGGAGGGAGGAGAGAAGAGATTGGGGGGGTTGCTTATCCGCTCCTTGGGGGGGCCCCCCAGGCGGGATGGAACTGGTTCTGGAGGAGATTGAACAGGAAACAGAGTCTAATCCTGTGGCGGGGAAGGGGTTAAAAGGTCAATTCACGCCTGTTCCTGACTTAGGCACCGTGGTAAAATTACTGCAAGTGTGAGCAGGCTAGCAACTGCCTGCTTGCCTACCTGCGGAGGCACTGATTAAGACAGGAGACCTCCCTCCCCGAAGAGATGGAGGGGGAAGAGGCACCCAAAACATGGCCAGGATTTGCTCACAGCTTGAAAACACCTTCCTTTACAGCCAGGCAATCTCCCTAATGTAGCCTAAGCTTTCTAACAGCCAGAACTGATGCCTCTAGTACAATCTGATAAGCACCCCAAATGGACATGAGCTGCCTATTGCTGGACGATAAATACCATCCTGTACACACATACCCCTCAAACAGCCAGACACTCACTGTTCAGGAAACCTTGACAACACCCCTACACGGATACCCCTACAATAGAACATGACAACTGGCAATTCAGAACAGTGCAGTTCAGCTCAACACCTATAAACAAGCCGGCAGATCTAGGCACAGGCGAAACTACTGTGTCAGATTGTGCTGAATTTTCCTGGTAAGGCTGGAGCCCTCCCCGAACTGCCTGCCCTGACCCCCAAGCCTGGCTCTCGGCTTCATCTATGTTTCCTTCTCTACTGTCACCAGCTCTTGTCTTGCACACACCCCAATATGCTACCCCTGCAATGGCTCTTCGGGACACACCATCCCACAAGCTAGCTGCCTGGAACACCGCATCCCCCACTCCCTGGAGGCTGGACTGGTCACTGACACACACATTCCCTTCCCCTAGAAGCCGGCGGTCTCACAGCTCTGATGGATGCAAGCTCTTGTTTTTAGGCCCTGGGAATCGGTGATGCCATTCACTTGGGTGATATGTCCCTTCTGCCCACCACAATCTCGGCCAGCGTCCCTGAATCTGTGTCTGGGGAAGGGAGGCACTCCAGTCTTCTGGAGGTGGGGATACCTCCACAGGAATCTCCCATCTGACTTGGTTCTGTGTGCTCCTATCTCCTAGGATACATCAGTCAACACAGCCTGTCAGAGCTGGAAGGTGCCTCAGGGAGTCACTGATCCAAGCCTCCTCTGCTTATGCAGGAGGAAACCAAGGCCCAGAGAGGGGAAGCAGCTTCCCTAAGTCACACAGCCCAACTGTGGCTTCCAGCCCCTTTCTCTTCCACAGTCCCTCACTGAGAGCTCTCTACGGATTGGAGGTAGAGGCAGCCCAGGAGGGTTTACTGGAAGCAGAGGGAGGTGGGGCTGGATTTGATGGGAAAAGGAGTCTACAGTCCTAGAGGGGAGTTCATGATAACTGCCCAACAGTGCATTCAGAGTCACAGGCACCTGGCAACCCTGGAATCTGGGCCACATAAATGTCCTCAAATCTGGACCATGCCAAAATGATCCAGTGGATACTCATCTCCCACACCCTACCCCGCCTCATCCCTGGAACCAAAGGTAAAGGAAGACTGAGCTATTCTCCATACCTGGTAGATACTTGGGAATCTCTGCCTTTTATTATTTAAATAAATCTCTGCCAGGAAGCCTCTGGGATGCTCATGAAAGAGGTGTTCTGCTATGTAGCTTTTAAGTCAACTCTATTTTGCAGAAAAGTAAATTGAGGCTCACAGAGGCGAGGTAGTTTGCTTAAGTTCACACAGACAACAAATGGAGCCTTGAGTTCCTTCCAGTACATAAGGAAGGCCAATCCAACAGGAAACAGGGAGAACTGGGGGGGGGGGGGGGGGGGGTGCAGGGGGGGGAGGGAAGGGTGGGAGTTGACACAGGCCCAGGCCCAGGCCCAGGCCCAGGCCCAGGCCCAACATCCTGGGCTGAGGAGGGAGCCAACAGGGATCTGAATTTGAATCTGGGTATCTGGGTTCCACCTCCACCCACTCTAGCAGAGGTGGAGTGAAAGGTCAGCATAGAGATGGGAGGGAGAGGAAAGCAGAATTCCACTAGCCTCTCAGCCTGCCTAGGCCTTACCCTAGGGAGCCAGGCCAGGGGCTGCTCCAGCTTCCCCCAGCCCAGAGCTCTCTGTCAGGCCCTATCCCACCCCTTAGGAACAGCAGAACGAGTACTGTGAGGAGACAAGGTCCCCTCTGGTGGTCTCAGTTTCTCCACCTGTACTGAGAGCTAACGTAGCAGGAAGGACTTCTGAGGACCCTTCCAGCTTTAACGAAGTTTGGTGACCAGTCCTAGTCTTCAGTTCCCAGCACCAATTTAGATGTCTCTCCCCTAGTCTGGAGCTAGTTGAGAACAATGTTAACTGTGTCCTCAGCGAATAAGTGAACACTTAATAAATAAAACCAACATCTTTCCATCCTCCTGGGCCTTACTGCGAGTCACTACTTACCTTGGGAAGCCAAATTTCACAGGGTTGCTAGAGGGGAGGGGTATTCAAATACTTGAAGAGCTCTGAATGAGACTGTATGCTACACAGGTGCCCTTTATTTCCTGTCCTTACTATGTGCTGACACTATGGTAATTGCTTTCAACATTGTGCAGCTTTAAGCTCCACAAGGCCATGGCCGACCTACTATTATCTAGTTTTTGAGATGAGCAAAGGGACTAAGGAGTGAAGGGACTAGCTCAAGGTCACACTGCCAGTGAGTGGCAGAGGAGGGATTCGAACTGTGCCTACCTCCACTGCTTTTGTTTAACACAGTGAGGGTGTGCTGGGCTGGGGCAGGAAATGGAAGTCGAACAGGGACCCTTGGCAGAGGGAGAGGCAGTCCACCCCAGGCGAGGGAGGCGCCTGAGTTGCCAAACGGTTCAACAGTGTGCGGAGGCCAAATGGTATTGGAACTAGCAAAGTGTGGGAAAGCATCCCTTCCCCTCCCCCACAAAGGGCAAGGTAGACCTCTTTCCCTCCCCATCCCCACGCTGCCCAGAGTGAGCCCTGAGAGGTCACTTACCTACTCCCCCGGATCTCGGGGCTCCTGTAAAGGGAACCCCCTCCCTCCCGGGAGCCCTTTTCTGGACTTCAGGACCTGCAAGGTGCAGGAGCCGCCCCCAAAGAAAGCTGCCGCCAACGTCCAGAAAACTGTCCAGGATTTTTCAGGCACGTCCGCGCCTCCCCCCAACCGGCTCCGCGGTTGCGGGGGGTGAGGGTAGTTGGGGAGGGGGTTGTTGGGAGAGGACGGCCTCGCCTCCCTCCTAGGAGCCCTGGGGCGCCTCTTGCTCGAGCAGGAGGCTGTGGTCCGTAAGCCCGGCCGTTCTCGGGCCCGAACGGTCCGCCTCCGAGTTTTCCCGCCGCCGCCGCCGCCGCCGCCGCCGCCTCTCAGGCTACCTGGCAGGCCCGCGCTGCCCCCTGATCCCTGCCACCCCCCCCTTCCCAGATGAGGCCGCGGAGCTTCTGACTCCTGGAGGAGGTGACGGGCCGAGAGGGAAACCAGGCGGCTGGGGGAGGGGCGTTGCCTGCACCTGGCCCCTCTCCGCCGCCCAGGCCGGGAGGGGCGGGACTGGACCCCCGCCAGACCCGAAAGGAGCGGCGGGGGAGGGGAGGTGCGCAGCCCTCCGCTCCCGCGGCCTGGGGCGGGTAAGGGGATCTCCCCCCGCAGCCCTCGCCGCGGAGGCGCCCCCTAGGGTCGGGCCGCGAGGCGCCCCTTTCGGAGCCGCGCGCTCAGCCCGCTCCCCCGGCCGGCCGCGCTCTCCAGCTGCAGGAAATTCCAGAAGCTCTCCATCATCCCGGCGCAGCGCGCAGCCCGGGCTGCCAAGGCTCCCCGAAGGAGAGCCACATGCCGGCCGGCCGCGCGGCCCGCCCTCGTCCCCCCCTCCAACCCGGCGAGGCAGCCACGTCGGGCCGGGCGGGGGCCCGGCCGGCCGCCCCTTCCCGCGCCCCGGGCCCGGCGGAATGCGTGGCAGCCCCGGCCGGGGGCTATTTTGAGCGGGAGGGGAGCGGCCCAGCCTCGGTGTTTTCGGCTTTTTCCTGGCCCCCGGCCCGCCCTCCGCCAGCCCGGGCCCTCGGCTGCCCGCGGAGTGGGAGGGGGGGTCACGTGGCGGGGGAAGGGGAGGGCCGCCGCGATCCGGCTCGGGCTCCGGCCCCGGCCCAGGCCCGGGAGGCGCCCGGCGGCGGCCCGGACCTGCGCGCGCGGCCGGGACGGAGCGGCGGGATTATTAATAGCGCGCCTGGCTGGGCTGCGGCTCCCGGGCGCCCGCTACCTGCACGCCCCTCCCCGGGAGAGCCCCGACGGCCGGGCACTCCCTCCCCAGCGGCGCACTCTGGCCTCACTGGACAGCGCCACTGTGTGCCAGCGGCCAATCACCAGCCTCGATTTCCTTACCTGTACATTGGGGATGTGCCACCTGGCTTTATACCCTGGGTACCAAATACGGCTTTCGCTTGCTGTGTGCCTCTCTTTGGGCAAAATGCCTTCCTTTTCGGGGGGCCTCCGTTTTTCCGTTCATAAAATGAGGGGCTCTGAGAGAATTCTTTCCAGGGAAAGAACCCCTTACGTTTGAATAATGCATTTTCCCTTACAACCCAGTTGAACTTATCAACTACCCGACAGTAATAGCCAACACTGAGCACTTGCCCTAAATGCATTAACTCACTTGAATATAAGGTTCCCAGAAAGTAGGTTAATATCCCCCTTTGGCTGATGAAGAAACTGAGGCCCTGGAAGGGTAACTGACCTACCAAAGGTCACACACTAGCAGAGGCCAGAGTCCGATAAACTTCGCCTCCAGAGTCTGAGCTAGCCACTGAACCACAGTGCCCTGAGACAAGCAGGACAAACACAGCCCGCTTTCTTATAGTGGGGAAAACTGAGGCTCAAAGTGTCATTTGCCCAAAGTTGCCTTTGGGTAGTTAGTGGCAGAGGTGAGCATCCAACGCAGATCTTCCAATTCCTCGTCTAATACCTCACTGCAGCCCTCTGAATCTGTTCTGCTTCTGCCCTGGAGCAGCTAACAGGGTTCCCAGGGTGGAGTCCTAGAAATGAGCACACAGGCACTATCCCCGTGGCCACAAAGCTGTGTCCAGGGCCCCAGGGAATCACCCTTTGTTCCCAGGGGACTGACCCAGCAGCCTTCTGGGCCCACAGGGTTCACTAGTCCACTAAATTCTAGACTTTGCCTAGCCATGGAGGTTGGAGGCACCTGGGGATGAGGGGAGATGGCATGGAGGGGTAACAGCCTAGGACAGGGCATGGAGTTGCTTCCTGCCCCCCCTAACCTCCAGCAAGGAAGCACAAAGGCTGGCAGGCCCCCCACTCCGCCCCGGAAACCTGGCAGTTTATTTCTGTCTCTGGGCCCCCTGTTTCCACAGAGCCAGTCCAGGAAGGCTGGCAGCAGCTGGCTTGGAGGGGTGGAGCTCCTGTTCCCTCAAGGGTCCAGCTGCTACCCTGCCCCACCCCCACCTGCCAGCCCAAACCAGACTCCAGATTCAGAGGTGACACTTCGATGAGGGAGGGAAGAGCTGGAGGCCACCTGGTCAGGACTACAAAGGAGGGACCCCCTCCAACTCCCAACCCAGAGCCAAAAGATGCTCTCTCAGAGTGAGCTAGTCAACACCTAGTTCAAGTCTGCTAAGAGTGTAACCTCTATTTACTCCAGATCATTCTGGCTTATGACTCCTCTGGATCCTGGTCCCAAAGAAAAGTCCATTTCTAAACCTATGCTGCCCAATATGGTAGAAACTAACTACTGAGCACTGGGAACGTGGATAGTTGGAATTAAGATGTGCCGCAAGCATAGAACATGCATCAGATTTTGAAGTCTAAATATGAAAGAAAAAAAACACCTCAATACTTTTTATAAAGACTATGTTAAAATGATAATATTTTGGATATATTGGGTTACAGGAGATACATTATTCACATCAATTCACTTATTTCTTTTTACTTAATGTGGACACCAAAAATTTTAGATTATATATATGGCTCCCATCACATTTCCATTGGACAATGTTGTTCTAGATCATATGGTACTCTGGCTTAGGGCCAAGACTTTGCCTGCTCTAGATCAATATCTGTGTGGCTTTAGTTCACCCACTTCCCTATATTCAGACCACAACCTTATGTGTTGGTCTAAATCTCACCACTCCACACCACCCCACCTCAGCTTTCTGTGAATTTAGGCTCAGCCGGAGATTATGGCTTATAATCTGTTTTAAACCACTGTCTAGTACATTTCTTGTTCACCAATTCCCAATGTCTAGATCCCAGCAAGACTGTGGATCTATATCATCTTCCACGTTAATCAACCTTATTTATAGTCTGACACCACAACCTTATTTGCTTAGATCATTGTCTAGTAAGATTTAAGATCTAGACTAGACACCCTTAGGAAGAATGAGGTTCTAGATAAAAGGATGGCAAACTATGGCCCGAGAACCAAATCCAACCTGGTATCTGTCTTTATGATTCTAGTTTGATGGGAATGCAGCCATACTCATCCATTTATGCATTTTCTATGACTGCTTTCAAAGTACAATAGCAGAGTTGAGTACTCATGACCGAGACCCAGTGGTCTACAAAGCCTAAAGTTTTTTTTTTTTTACTATCCAACTCTTTGCCAAACTCTGTTCAAAATGACCAACAAATCCAACCCACCATAAATGTAGATTCCAGCCTAATACTATGGTCTAGTCTAATCTAGATCACCTCCTCCTGGTTTAGGGTCTAAACCAGAACCTAACATGCACCACATGCTGTTTGGGTTCCAGATTCCACTCTGATCTCAGGAGATGGGCCCCAGCGCTCTTTTCTGGGATGCAAAGGGTGTCTCTACTTCTGAACTCCCCTAGTGGGATCAAAGCCCAATGACCCTTCTCAGTGGCTTTGGGAATGGGGAAGGAGGGTTGATTTCAGGGACAGCACTGGAAGCGGAGTCAAAGAGTCAGGCTTTGGGAATGGGGAAGGAGGGTTGATTTCAGGGACAGCACTGGAAGCGGAGTCAAAGAGTCAGGAGTAAGCCCTCCCAGTCAGAGCAGAATCTGACCTAGAAGACAGGGTAGCCCCACACCCTACTTCTTCCCAGCTGGCTCCAGAGCAGGTCACTTAGTTGGGAGTCATGCGGGATAGATACCAACCCCCCAAAAGCTAGACCAGGCTTCAAATGGAGTCTTCATCTCTAGCTCCACACCTCCAACCACCGGATGCCTGTCACCTCAGGATTGAGTGGCACCATTATGCCCCTTTCCCACAGTTTGCTTCTAGCTCTGCTTTTCCACAGCTTTCTTTGAAAATCCTCCCACATCTGCCCCCTCCTTGCCATGTCCCCTTCCCCCATTCTAGAATTCTTGCCTTAATTTTAGCGGTGAAGATCTTGGGCTCTCAAGCTGACAGACCCAGGCTTCCATTCTAGGTTTGACTTTGAACAAATCATTCCACCTCTCTAGGCTTCCTCAGTTTCCCCATTTGTAAGTCAGAATAGTAATAACGGTACCTACCTACCGGACTTAACAAGATCATGAGGTCTATTACTTTGCCCAGCCCCTGGCCCATAACAAGCATTTAGTGCTAGCTGCTATTTCTATTTTTATTACTATGGATCATCTAGTTTGGTTCCATGGATGGACTTTGGCAGGTTTGTAAACCTCACAGAATTTTAACCCAAATTTGTTTTTGTATTTTTTTCTGAAGAGAAGGCCTATCATCTTCTCAAAATGGATCCTTAGCTCAAATGTTTAGAAAAGAAAAGAGGTCTTGGGTGTATCTGGGTAGCTCAGTCAGTTAAGCATCTGCTTTTGGCTCAGGTCATGATCTCAGGGTCCTAGGGTCAGAGTCCCACATCCAACTCCTTGTTTAGCGGGGAGTCTGCTTCTCCCTCCCACCCCCCCTCACGTGTGCATGTGCACGCTCGCACACGCGTTCTCTCTCTCTTTCTCTCTCCCTCTCTCTCTCTTTCTCTCTCTCTCATATTAATGAATAAAATCTTAAAATAAAAAAAAAAAAAAAAAGAGGAGGGCAGCTCCGGTGGCCCAGTGGTTTAGCGCCGCCTTCAGCCCAGGGCATGACCCTGGAGACCCGAGATCGAGTCCCACATCAGGCTCCCTGCATGGAGCCTGCTTCTCCCTCTGCCTGTGTCTCTGCCTCCCTCTCTCTCTGTGCCTCTCGTGAATAAATAAATAAAATCTTAAAAAAAAAAAAAAGAGGAAAAAGGGTCTTTAGTTCAATCCAAATGGGGAAATGAGCACACAGATGGAAAAGGATTAGTAGAGGGCCCCTCAGAAAATGTGAGGCAGACTTCAGAAGGCTAGTGGCCAGGAATTTGTCTCTGAGGCTCCTCTTTCCATAGGTCTAAGCTGTCTCTCGGATCTGACCTCACCATTTCTCGCTGGCTCAGCAATGAGGGTCCCCCAGGAGGCTCCCCACCTCCAGAATGCCTCCATTGAACCTCCTCCACCTCGTGCCACATTCATCTTCCTCAGTCTCACTTTCATGACACAATGTCCCTGCTCCAAAAACCTGTAATGGCTCCCTATTGCTGCCGAGGTCTTCTGCGGGACATTCAAGAGCCTTCACAGCCAGCTCTGGCCCCCACCAAACCTCCTCCTCCTCGCTCTGGCCTCCTGTCTGGTCAGTGGAGCTGACTTCTCCCTCTCTTCTCTCCCCCCCCCCCCCCCACAGTCTCCATACCACCCACACACTCACTCAGTTCTGGACAGATTCTGCCCCTTTGCTCAATCACACAGTGTCTCAGGCCCAGCCCGCTGCCCCCGCTCTGCCCTCAGGGTTGCCCCTGGGTCCAGCCACTCTCTGAACTAACCCTGATCAGGCCACGCTGGGGTGTGCTGACTGCAGCTCTGGCTCCAGGAAGCAGGCCTCTGCCTCTGCTCTCCAGCTCCGCTCCATCCCCGGACACTGACCCACCTCAATGAAACTTTGGTCCTCTAGACTTTTGGGAATAACACTCCCTTGTCCCTGGGAGTCCCAGGGAGTCAGCACTGTCCTCAGAGTTATGACTCCTGGGTCAGCGTCTTCTCTTTGAGCCTCAGTGTCCCCATCTATAAAATGGGGACAGCAATACCTACACCTTGAGTGATTCTCAGGAAGGAAAACTACCTTACAAAACTGAAAGGTACTCTTTATACTAAAAACCTGCTATATGGGGACACCTGGGTGGCCCAGTGGTTGAGCATCTGCCTTTGGCTCAAGGCGTGATCCAGGGGTCCTAGGACCAAGTCCCTCATCGGGCTCCCCACAGGGAGCCTGATTCTCCCTCTGCCTATCTCTCTGTGTCTCTCATGAATAAATGAATAAAATCTTAAAAAAAAAAAAAAGAAAGAAAAACATTAAAAAAAAACTCTACTATATGAATAATATTAAAAATAACCCCCATTTATAAGTTTACTGAAAACTCCAATCGCCTCAAAACCCTGGCCTTCCCCAAGCCCTTTCTTTCCCTGTTTCATTTTTCTCCTTGGCACTTAACAATATCTAACATACTGTGTGTTTTACTTCTTTTTGTGTTAACTGTTTCACCCTCTAAATTTAAGCTTCTTGAGGGCAGGGATTTTTATCTACTTTGTTCTCTGCCGTGTGCCCTAGGAAAGTACCTGACACTAAATATGCACTTGGGAGTTGAGGCAAATGAATGAATGAATGAATCAAGTGCTCCCCATGTGCCAGGTGCCATGCTAACCAATTCTCACAGATCATTCCATCTTAGATGGGTACTTTCATTACTCCTCATTTTGAAAAATGAGACCTCAAATGACTTGCTCTGATCACACGGTAGGAAGCAGCCTGGCTAGGATTTGACTCCAGAGCCTGCCCTCTTGATCACTATGCTCTATTTCCTGTCCAGATGGGGGGTTATTTCTATTTCTCCATTAGTGAAGTCTCTCAAATCGTCACCCTCCCTATTTCCCTAGGGCTGTCACTGTCCCTCTGCCCCTGAGGCCATCAGTCCTCCCAACCCTCATTCTGACCTCTCTCAGCCATTTCCTCCGCTTCTTGGCCCTAAGCCAAGCTCCTCATTCTCACCTCAGAGCCTTTGCTGATACAGTAACAGTGTCCTCCACCTGGACTGAGCTGGCTCCCCATCTCTTTCAACTGTGCCCTTTTCTCGAGAGCTACCTCTTCCGGTCTTCACTCGCTCCTGTCCCTGAGTTCATGCCTTGTTTACTGCTGGGATAGGCTACTGGGGGAGCATATGCTGACTTGGTCCATTCCCTCATTGTTTCCTGAATTTGGAGGTCTCGCTCAGTTTTCTCCCTCTCCTGGCCAGGTTTCTCCCTCTTTCCTCTGCTGGATCACTGCCCCTACCCTACTCCATCTCTTAAGCAGGTTTATAGCTCTGTGATTAAGAGCCTGGCTTTTGAGTCTCTCAGTCTCCAGCTCTACCCCTTACTAGCTGTGTTTCTCTGGGCAGTTCACTCTACCTCTTTGAACTTGCTTCCCATCTGCAAAATGGGGACAAGTACGTGCCCCATGAGCTGATATGCCTGGCACATAGTAAGTGCTCAATAATAAATCAGCCTGTTATTACTTCTGTAGCATTTTACTGTGTCACTCATCCCTGATCTAGAAGCCTCAGCCTCCTCTCTGAACAGCCACCCCCAATATGAATGATGATGACAATAATAAGATTGCTAACATGTATTTACCACTTATTATCCGCAGCAGGTAGTAGTATGTTTGGCACCTAGCAAGTGCTCAGTATTGCTTACTGAATAAGGAGATTAACTGGTTTAATACTCATAACACCTTATGGGGGGAGGTACTATTATAATACCCATTTTGCAGACAAGGAAATCAAGGCCCATAGAGGGCAAGTGGCTCAGCATGTTTGGGATTTAAACCCAAGCAGCCTGACCCCAAAGGTGAGACTCTCATTGCCTTCCACATCCTTACTGTTCCCATCCTGACCTGCTCCAATGGCAGTCCCAGGGGTGGGACCCTCTCCTACTCCAGAAATTGGACCTCAGCATCTAGAGAGATGTTCACCGAGCCCCCACTTCTGAACTCAAACCCTTCCCACTTTATCTCATTTGAGCCTCATAAAATCCTATAGAGTCAATGCCATGTTTACTTCCCCTTGACAAATGGGGAAACAGAGGCTCAGAAAGGCATCAAGTAACTAAGTTACATGGGATTCAGAGCTCAAAATTCTTTTTCTCTGCATCACGTGTTTCTCCTGCTATCTTATACAACTGCTGGTAACTGTTCAGACACCGTTTGTCCAGCCCGAAGGCAAGCTCTCTGAGGGTGTCATCTGAGGCCCACCTTTGCTGTCCCCCCACCCTACCCCAGCCAGCACTGCACAGCATGGTCCAGGTTCCATCGGAGGCTTTCCAATTGCTGATCCGCACCTCCCAGCCAGGCACACCCTGATGTTCTGACTGCTTCCCCAATGCAACGAGTAGACTCAGGGTGCTGAGGGTGGGTGGATCTCCCTTTCAGCCTAGGCAAGAGGCTCCCCCAGGATGCCCTATCTCTGGGGAATTCAGGGCTATCTCCCAACCACAGCATGAAGTGGAGAGGGCAGTATGGTAGTTCAGAACAAGGACTCTGGATCCCAGTGGTCCAAGTTCAAAGGCTGTCCACCAGGTACAAGCTGTGGGACCTTGGGCAAGCTACTTCACCTTCGTAAGCCTCGGTTTTCTGATATGCAAGATAAGGATGATAATAATAGGGCTGCTAGGTGATTAAATGAATATCTATTTATAAAGCTAGAGAGTGCCTGGAACATGGTAAATGCTATGTAAGTGTTTGTTAAAAAAAAAAAAAAAATAGGGTTCCACCTAGCCACGGAAGGGTCCCCCTGGTAGGGTACAGTGCGAGTGACAGAGCAAACCCTAGTTCCAAACGGACAACCGAAGACACACAGGGAAATGGAAGCAGGTGGCTGAGACCTCATACCTCGGAAAGCCCCTTGTGGCAAGGACCCACTCCTCCTCTCCCCACATCCTCCAAAGCCAGAGGACCCCATTTCCTGGTCCTAATACCCCCTACCCTAATCTCCAAGCCACTTCCCCTCCCAGCCCTCCAACTGTTAACTCTTTCTATGCAGCCAGATTACATCCAGAACCCAGGCCCTGTTTCTCTTGGTTGCTATGTGACCTTGGGCGAGTCACTTAGCCTTTCAGAGCTGCGCTTCCTCATCTCTACAGGGGATCATCCTCTCCTAGAGGTCCATCCTAAAGATTAACTAATAATGGAGAACGTGCCAAGGGTGTGTTCACAGGTGGGTGGACATGCTAGTGTCCTACAGGCCTGACCACATAGATAGGTGTGCTGTTTGGGCACTGGAGTGGGCAAGGGGGCTGCCATTCAAAAAGCAGACCCTCTTTGAAATTTTTCCCAAGTAGCCCCTAAGGACTACTTGGGTTGCAAGCCAAGCTTCCTATCCTTGAAACAACCACCCTGACATTAAAGTATATTTGCTGGGGGGTAAGCAGGGGCCTTGTGTCAGGGCTCTCTTCACCAAGTTACTGAACATGAAGCCCTGAAGCCATGCTGGGGAAAGAGAAAGGAGGAGTAGGAGGGCCCACAGGCGAGGAGGGAGGGGTAGGCTCTTTGGAGGAGAAGCAGGGAGAGTGGAGAAGATCCCTGGGTTGAGATGGGGAAAGGGGAAACGGGACATGCCCCCAGGGCTCTCTCTCTCTTCTCCCACAGCTAACTCAGCAATCACCTGGCCTGGCCTTCCACCCCTCTGAAAAGGAAGAGGAGCCAGCGGCAGCAAGTTAGGATAGAGGATTACCCGCCGTTAATTAATTAAAATAAACAGCGAATTAAATACAGCAAAATTAAAATAGCACAGGAAATTAATTCTCTACCAGCCCCACCTCACAGGTGAGATGCTTAAAGGGCCCCTTGCAGCTAGGATCCAGGGCGGGGGGTGGGGGGGTGACCAGAACCTGCCTTATACCACAACTCCTGGCACCCCCAAATATCAACAGCGGAACCCATAGGCATTCACTTGCCTCTGTCACCCTGAGATGGGCCTCCTGGCTCCTCAGCCCCAAGGGATTCCAAGCCCTAGGCCACTTTCCTGAATTCCAGCCCTGTTCCTTCCTTAGCAGGCAGGAAGGGTCCTGACACCCCTTGGGCCAAGGATTGGGCACAAGGCCCACATCTACCACTACATGGGGTCAGGGCAGGAGAGAAGAGGGACCTTGGCCTTCTCTTTCTTCTGGTTCCCTCTCGGACTTAGGAGTCAGATCCTGGCAAAGACGCCTCTTTTTCATGCTAAGCTCCTGGCTCCTCACTGGGAGGGCCCCAAACCTATCTCTGGGGGAACCATTTGTTCCTTTCTTCTGCTCAGAATGCTAAGAAAGTGCTGCTGAAGCCCAGAATTCCAGGCTAGAAGATGCCCTACAAAGCTGGCTAGACCAACCCCTAGGACGTGATACCAGAATCCCCTCCTATATAAGACTTATCACCTCACCACAGAGGTGGGGAAACTGAGACCAAGGAGGACAAGGCATTTATTTGAAGTCATCCAATGGCATAGCAGCAGAGCCTGCAGCAGAGTCTCTAATGGGCACTCCACTTCACTACCAACAAATCAGGTTTCTAGAATGCACCTCAACCCCATGCTGACCACCCGCCAGCCTCTCTTCCATAATCCCATTCCAAGACTCCCCAGTCTTGCGTCTCACACAGCAGCTGGATTAGACTCCTTGGCCTGCCCTTGGGCTGCTGGCCACATGGTTCCCTAAACCTGAAGCTCCTCCCTCCACCTCTGCCTAGGTCAGCCTCTTTGGGGTCTGGCTCAATGCCAGGTCCTCCACGAGCCACCCAGACCTTGTTGGGTGCTTCTGATCCTCCTTTGGCCTTCCAGAGTGCTTTGCGTGCCCCATGCTCAGCCCTCTCCGGTCTGTGTGAGCTGTGCTTATCGGGAGTGTGAGCTCCCCAGAGCCGCAGACCACCTCACCTCTGGGCCCCAGCACCTGGCACAGTACTCAGCACTCCATAGGTGCTCAGTAAATTGCCTCCTCACCCGATGTCCCCCTTGCCCTAGTGATGCTAACAACAATGCCTACCACCGACTGGGCATTTACTAGATCCCAGCTCCTATACTGTCCCATCCTCACCTGAGGGACCCGGCTTACAGCTGGAGTGACTTTCCTGAGGTCACAGCCCTAGAACTGGAATGCCACAGGTCCTTGCTCCTAAATGAGTCTCCTCTTCCATCCCTCATCTAGATCAGACCACCATCATCTCCCGTCTGTACTCCTCAAGCCTCTCAACCAGCCTCCCTGTCTCCAGTCTCTCCCCACCTTGTCTTGTCCCTAGAGATTTCCCATGAGTCCTTGTGGCCCACTAGACAAAATCCAAATCTGTGAGCAAGGCACCTAAACTCTGTGACATCTCTGGCTTCTGCCCTATATGTAGCTTCCCCTCTGATCCCCATTTTCCTGCCACACTTTATTTCCAGGCTTTGCATATGCTGTTCCCTCTGTCTGGACCACCTTCCCCAGATTTTTCCTCTTGTGAATTCCTACACAGACCTCAACATACAAGATCAAGGGTTACCTCAAAATCTCATCAGGTGAGATAAGCAACAAACCAATTGGTCCCAGAATTGACAGCCCTATGAGAGAGGGGCCTGTGTCACCGGTGTCCCCAACACTTAACCTATAACCAGTGCTCAGTCAACACTGTTGAATGAATGCTCCGTGTATAATTGTTGGCTAAACAGAGAAAGGACAGAAGAATACAAGGCCACAGTGTCCAGGGCTGGAGGTGGAGGGGAAGAGACCGGGGCCAGGAAGGCCAAGGACGTGGTGGAGAACAGTGACAAATACTGTCAGGGGCTGCTCTGCAGCAGAGCTACACTCTTGGCAGAGGGAGTGTTTGTGAGAGACAGAGGAAGGGAAGCGATGGTGTGAGGGAGGCTCTGAAAGTGTGTGTGTGCGCGCGCATGCACGCATGTGAGAAAGTGGTGAGGATGTGTGTCGGGGAGTGCGTGTGTGTGTGTTGCATTTGTGAATGAGTCTGTGAGAGAGAGGGTGAGGATGTAAAGGAGTGCATGTGTGTGGGCTTGTGGGGGTCTGGGTGAGAAGGCGAGGGTGCATGTGAAAGAGAGCCTGTGTGCTAGATCTGTGGGTCTGTGTGAGGCAAGGTGAGGGTGTGTGTCATGAGGGCTGTGGGTGTATGTGCTCAAATCTGTGCATGTGTGCTCGGGGTCGGGGCCGGGCAGTGGTGGGGGAGAGTGTCTGAGAAAGACCACAGGCAAGAAGAGGACACCGGAGGAGGGGTGCGCCTGAGAAACTGTGTGGGCCCTGGGGCAGGGGGGCGGGGGAGAGCTGTGAGCCTATGCAGGGGGAGATGGCGTGCCTGTGTGTGTCCAACGGGCAGGGTAGGGTGAGAGATGTCAGAGCTCTGCTGAGGGTGTGGCTGCCATGGCCCCGGCCACGGGCCCTGTGCCAGAGGTGGGGGCTGGCCCTGGGCCCAGGGTGGGGGGCTCTGACTGCAAGATTCCTCAGAGTTCTCCCTGGAGCCACAGGCGCCAGATTACCATGTCCCCAGGCAAGGAGGTCGAAGAGGCCCAGATGTGCGTGCTCCTTACATCTGTCCACAGCCAAACCTCTGGGCATTTATTTGTCTTTGTCTGTGTCCGGGTGTGCACGCCTGTGCTTGTGTGCGCACTGCCGCTGTGTGTCTGTGCCTGTCTTTGTCTCTGTACGTATCTGGGCCTTTGTCTCAGTGTGTGTGGCTGTTGGTCTGTGCCTGTCCGCATGACTGTGTCTGGGTGTGTGTGTGTCTAAGTTTATCCGTGTCTACGGAGCACCGTGCGTCCTGTGTCTGTGCCTGTCTAAGTAGGGCTGCAAGCATCCCCCTGGACTGCCTGTTTGTAGCTGTGGGTCTATGCGGCCTTGGTGCGAGGGAATGTTGTGCTTTTGAGGCTGTGGGTCTAGATCGAAGTGTGAGTGCTTTCTTGTGTCTCTGTATCTGACACTCTGCTGTGTGTTGTAGTATGGAAATGTTTATCTGTGCCTGTGGGATGTGCGCTTGTAAGACCAAGGATGTGTGTGTCTCTGTGTGTGTGTGTGTGTGTGCGCGTGTGTGTAGGGTGTGAGGGTGTGAGGGGTTTGTCACAGACTGGTGAGCAAGTTAATCTCAGACTCCGTGACACGTGGAATAAAATCACGCTCCCATAATGGGATCATTCGTCTTCCTGTCCAAGAAGAGAACCAACTCTTCACCCTCCGCCCTGGGGGAGCCAGTGGGGCCAGGGCCAGGCTCGGCCCTCATCCAGGCCCCCTCTGGCTTCAGCACCCCACCCCCACCTCTCCTCAGCCGCACCAGGCCCATTCTGCCTCTGGAGTGCCCTGGTGCCCACTGTGGGCTGGGCTGGGCTGGGCTCCAGGACATGTGACCGAGAGCCTTAGAGGCCTGTCCTGGGCCCCCCAGCCCCACCCACTACCAAGGAGAGCCCTGCCCCAAATGGGAGGGGGAATGCAGGAAGGAATCTTTGGGCCCCTCCTCCTCCCGGAGGGGAGGGATGAGCTGCAGGCCCGGCCGGGATTTTCCATCTCTCAGCAACAAGATTCCTGGTGAGCAGGCTGCGGGGTTTGGCAGGGCGCCTGCTGGAGACCCGCCCTCACCCGCCAGGACGCCTGGGTCCCCAGGGCCAGGCAGCAGTGGGTTCCCTGGGGAGCCAGAAGGGCCCCAGAACTCCAGTTTATTGCTGCCCAGGCCTGTGGGAAAGCCAGACACTTCCAGGCTCCCCACCGACCCTTCAACCAAAGATGGCTCTCCAGGCCCCTAGGCAAATCACCACCCGTCCTTCGGCCTCCCCCTAGCCCAAGCCTTTGCTTCAGGAAGCCATCACCGGCCAGGCACCCAGCACCACCCGCTCCCCACCTGAACCTCAGCACACACCCAGCCTGGGTTCTAGACCTCACCTCTGGGTTTGAGGGCTCCCAAGGCCAGGGCTGTGCTTCTCATCTCAGACTGGGGCTTCTGAGGACAGGGCCATGTGTCCTGCAGCTGCGAAATCCCTTTTGGTCTTAATGCTCCTTCCTGATTGAGCAGACAGGCACCAAGAGAAAATTTCAAACTCAAGGCTAGGGAAATTGAGGCACTGAAGCCCTCTGCCCTACCTGCCACTCTGAATCAAAGGCCAAATCCAGTAGTCTTGACACACAAGGTCTTAATCCTGCCCAACAGCAGTGGCTGCAACTCTTTCTTCCCTATAGGGGGTACAATTTTGGGAGGGGCCGAGCATCAGTTGGAGGGTAAGGGGAATGGGAATCCCTCAACCCCCAGCCTTGGATGCACAGCTGGAGAGCAGGTTTGGTAAGAGATTAAGGTGGAGGAGGAGAACTGAGTTGCTCCAAGATTTATGAGTCTAATTCTTCTCCCTTAAATTCCCCTCCAAGCCCCCAGCCCCAGCCCCAGCCTGGTCCCTCCAGGTCATGCTGTGGCCCTAGGCCAATGTCAGGGCCCTAACCCATCCATCAGCTGTTGCCAGGGAGTTTCCACCCCAATGGGTTCCAAAGGGAGGGGCCCAACTGACACTAGGGACCCAGATTGATGGCGAGGGGGCATGGCCCTAAAGAGGTAGCCAACAGCCCCTGACACCCTCCTAGGAGCTGGCTCAGAAACTCCAGGGAAGGCGCTAAGGCTGGTGGGTGGGGCCGAGGAGGAGGGTGCCTCCCAGCTCAGGCACCACACCCAGCCCCGCCCTTTCAAGAGGCCAGGAGACCTGGGATCCTGCAGGCCCTCCAGCTCACAGGGTGTGTGACCTTGGGCGGTTGCTGCTCCTTTCCAGGCCTCAGCCTCCCCACCGCAGGATGCAGGAAGTGGCTCACATATCCCAGGTGTCCCCTCTTCAGCACAGTGCCCTTAGCACTTAGCCCTGACCCCTCTCCAGTCCAGAATCTGGGCCACTCGGGGTAAGACTGGGGCAGCTACCTGGAGGAGTCCCTGAAGCCACCCAAGTCAGAGCTGATGAGCTCATGGTGATGACCCCTCCACCACACATCCATTTTCCAGAAGAGCAAAACTGAGGCCCTGAAAAAGGGTCTGAGTCTGGACCATAACCTGACTTCTACTCGAGGGGTGGTAAAGGGCATGTTCTCTGGAGACAGAAAGACCTGAGTTAAAATTCCAGCTGCACCAGAAACCATGTGAAAAGTCCCTTGCCTTCTCTCAGCCTCAGTTTCCACATCTGTAGAAAGGGCAATAGGGCCTTCCTCCTGTAACTGTTGAGTTGAAATGAGAAAATGCACGTTAAGCGTTTGGTGCAGCGTGGCAAATGCCTGAATGATGGTAACTATCACGATTGTGGCAGTACTAACAGAAACCCAAGTGGCCACAGGGGAGGGGGGGAGAGGTCCCAACCTGGCTGGAGAATGAGCCATCCTCCAGCCATATTGGGACTCCCAGGGCCCCAGCTCAGGAGGGCCAGCCAAATTCCTTGAAGCCCCCAGCTGTCTCCCCTATTTGTTAAAGGCCTCTCATTAGTGAGCCTGGGCACCTGCCCCTCCACACGTAATAAGCCTCATTAGTATCTTAGCCCCAAGCTCTGTGCCCAGAGTCTATGTGTGTGCACACGCATGAGGGTGGGGGGCTGCAACAGGCCACCAGCCAGGAGACGGCATCCTCGCCAACCACACCCCCTGCCTGTCATCAGCAGGGCCCGTCACCACCCAGCTTGTCACCTGCCTGCCTCGCACCCGCACCACCTGTCACCCACCCAGCTCGTCACCCACCCAGCCCATCACCTGCACCACCTGTCACCCACCCGGCCTGTCACCAAAGCCGCCTGACAGGCATCTGGGTGGGGGACAGGAGATGGGGAGGAGAAGACCACAGGGGTGTGGAGCTGGGGGCCCCAGAGACCCTGTAGGACCCCCACTTCAGCTCGGCATCCTGCAGCATCGCCATGGCAACCTCTCAGCCGCAACCACTTTCCCAAACATCCCCCGCCCCCCCCCCCCCCCCAGGCCCTGCTCTTAGCTGAGCTGAGGCTGAGAAGAGCCTGAGTGACAGCAGAATGGGGCAGGAAGGAAGGAGGGGTTCATCAGCTGGCTGGCCTTGGCCATCCTTCCCTCTCTGGACTCGGTGACTCCATCTGCAAAATGGAGGAGCCAGAATGGGTGAAGCCCCTATAGAGCAGGCCAGCCTTCTCTGGCCTGGATTGGCTGAGCCAGCTACCAGCTAACCTGTGAGGGCCAGGGGGTGGGACACAAGGACAGGGCTTTCTGGGTTCTTCCAGACTCCTTGGCCCTGGGCCCCCACCCTGCCCCTGCCCAGAGAGGCTGGGCCTCTGCCCCAAGCTCACACAGCAATAGAGGAGGAGCCGGCTGGAAGGGTGAGGGGCTCCGCCACAAGACTGCCAGCTGGAGACGCCACACTGGGTGACCCAAGGTGACCGGGGGCTGAGCTGGGCCCCCACCTCTGGGCTGCATTATTTATAATACCCAGAGCTTGGAGCTGAGCAACAGCTGCCATGCTGCTCCTCCAGGGGGCATGTGCCACAGTGGAACCAAGAAGACGAGGTGCCCCTCAGGGAAGGCCCCTGGGGTCCTTGGTGCCCTCCACAGCTGGCTGGGGAAGGGACGAAGTGGGAAAGGGCCAGCAGCTCCATCCTTCCCCTCCCTGCCCCCTCTCCCCTGCACTCCTCCAGGCAGGCGGCGATAGGATTACTTCTGCATGACTGCCCGCTCCACGGGGTTCCAGAGACCCTCCTGCCTGCAGCAATCTTTAAAATTCCTCCAGCCCAACCTTGCTCCCTTTCTCCCTGCAGTGACTGCTCCAGCATTTACCGCAGTGTGCCCGCCGCTGCCACCACCAAGCAGGCCGGGGGCCAGGTCCCTGGCACCTCTGGGCAGAGGTGGATCGGTCCTCGGTGTGTATGGGACCCAGTGGCGCTCAGCACCCTGAGGCCCAGGCCCTGGCACATCCTCTCCGGTCCCCAGCGCTGGGCTAGCCCCGCGGAGCATGGCTCAAGCTGGGGTCAGGCATGCAGTTGTGCCAAGGTAGATGGGCACATACCTGCAAACACACCTGATGGGTCTTGGAATGCCTGCCAGAACCTAGCTGCCCCCACCTCTGCTCTGACCCCCACTCTGCCTCACCAATCTCTGCTACCCCTGGGGTGGGCAGACAGCTGGGCCAGGCCAGAGTCTGTGGCTCCCCAGGGCAAAGAAGCAGGCAGGAGATCGATCCACTGAATTTTTTAAGGCTCTAATGGAGCTGGCATCCCAGGACTTGGGGCCTGGGACACAGACAGTGGCTTGGGGACCCCTTCCTCAGCACTGCAGTTGCTTCCTCTTTCAGGTCTTGGGGTCGGGGGAAACTTTCTTTGAGCCTTTCCCCAGCAAGAAGAGGCATGAGGGGCCCCTGGGAAAGAAATGGGATCTGGGGGGCTGTGAGCAATACCCAGAGCCCCCCCCCCAATCTCCCCAGCCCTAATGCAGGCAGAAGCAGCTCAGCCTCTAAATCACTCCCCTCATGCTGCCCTCTGAGGCGGATTCTGTGCATCTGTAATTAGGGGGTGGAACAGATGGTGGAGATTCCGTTTAAAATCATGCATCTAGTAAAGTAACCTTCACTGTCGGAACTGACTCCCAGGGAGACCAAGCCCCGAAGCCCAGATGGGGGGGGGAGTGGGGAGCATATCAAGCCAACACCTCACCCATCTCTCCCTGAAGCCCCAGGCCCATTGTCCCTCTCAGGTAAGCTGAGGGTGGGGGCAGGTTGGCAAGTACCTGAGAATGTGCAGGCTGGGGGTAAATCCCCCTACACCCCCCACACCCCCAACATACATGCCAGAGCCAGGGCAGGGCTGGGTACTCAGAGTTCTTGGCTGAGAGACTAGAGTGACCAGGTGCCAAGAGCCCCCAAAGAGGCCCCAAACCCCCAAAGCCCAGGCCAGGGTGCCCAGAGCACAGGGTCTTGGGTGGGGCAGCTTTGAACCAGATGTACAGCCTCACTGTCCAGGAATGAAAGGCCTGGGGCAGTGAGGGGGGGTGAAGACGCCTCCCCAGGCAGGGGAGGCTCTGGGAAGTGGGGGAGGACTGGACAGCAGACAGGGAGAGAGAGCACATAAGAGTGAGCAAGTGTGTGTGCAGGGTTGACTGAGGCTGTCTGGGGGAGGGGGACCTGGAGAAGAGGTGGGGTGAGAGAGCCGTGATGGAGAGTGCTGTGGGGGGAGGTGTGCTGGTATGTGTGGGGCCTGGAGTGAGAGCTGCAGAGGAACTGAGCTGGGGTATGTGACCTGGTGAGGTGGGGGGGGGGTCTGGTGGGGGCAGGCAGGGAAGAGCTGCTGGTGAGCTCCAAGGGGTGAATGGGGGCACAGGGCTGTCACTGAGCTGAGGCTGTCTGTGTGTGCCTGGAGAGGTAGGGGGCTGGTCTGGGGCCCTTATGTGGCTAAGGAAAGGACTGGAGCTGGGGCTTGCTGGGGACATACAGAGGACAGCCTGTTGAGGTGTTGGGTCTATGGGGGCGCGTGCGTGTGTGTGCAGGTGTGCGTGCATGTGCATGCCTGGGAAGGCATGAGAAGCTGGGGGGACGGTATCTGTTTAGAAGTATACTAGAACTGAAGCTATGTCTGTCTTTGAGGTAAATGGTGTGGCTGAAGAGAGTGTTCTTGTTTGAGTGGGTGTTGAGTGGGCAGCGTGTGTGTGATGTGGGCGGGGGGGAGGACTGGGTGTTTGGAAAGGTATAGCGGTTGGATTGGTGTGTTTAGGGAGGTGCTGGGCTGTGGCTGGGGGGAAAATGTTGGGGCTATGTGGAGGGCCTATGTGTGTGTCTGGTGAGGTGTTAGTGCTCTGAGAGTCTGAATATGTGGAAGGTATTAGGGTTCGGGGAGGTTCTGGATTGAAGAGGGAGTTGATAAATGTGTGTGTGTGTTGGGAGTGTGCTGGGGATCATAAAAATCTGGGTTTTGGTTCATTACTAGGGCTGTAACTATGCGTCTGTGTGGGAAGGTGTGTGGCGGTTGCATGTTTGGAGGGCATGGGGCGGCTAAGTGAGCCTATGGGGCACCTGGATGTCAGAAAGGTGGCATGTTTGTGGAAGTGTTGGGGCTATGTGTTTGTAAGTGGAGCAGTTGTGTGTTTAGGGCTGTGCGAGCCGTGAGCATAGCAGGGGCAGCTGTATATTCAGGTGTCAGGGGCTACAGTTGGGTCCCTTCGCTCAGATGCTCAATGGGGCTCAGGGTGAGGGGAGGTGCCCCTCTGGGGAGATGATGGGCAGAGTCCTCGCCTTTGCTCAGGGGCTGCCTGCTAGAACCCCTCTTCTGGGGGGGTGGGGTGCCTGCCCACCCCCAGACCCGGTGCGGGGGTGTGGAGAACGGGAAGGGGGGGTTCGTCCATCTGTCTCAGCCTGTGCCCAGGCCAGAGGAGCAGAGCCGCCTCCTCGCTCCCTGGGGGGCAGCAGCGGATCTCAACCCACCCATCTGCCTTCAGATGGTTGAGGCAGGAGCCTCCACAAAGCTGCCTGGAGGGCATCACTGTGTTTGAAGAGGCACAGGCTGGGGGGTGGGGGGAACCACACAGCAAACAGTCCTCGTGGAGGCTCCTTTGAAAACCACTGACGCCAGGAGAGAGGAAGAGGGAGGACAGGGGCGGGTATGTCTGTCCTTGTGCGTCTGTGTGGGTCAGTGCCCAACTGTGAGCCTCAGAGCCCCTTCGCATGTGTTCATGCTGATGGCCTCTGTTCAAGCAGCATCCTGGCCTTGGAAAACAGCCCTCCAGCCCTGGCTGCAAGCTCACAGCCTCACACAGGCAGCTACCCCTCACACATACACACTGCCTACACCCACACACAACCCCCCCCACCTTCACATCTGCATAGCACTGCACCCTCACACACATGCAGCTCACTCCTGGGGCCCTGTACTCTCATGTACCTACACCCACTACACACACACCCACTCTGCAAAACCAGGTGGTCACATATACCTGTGACATATACATCTGCACATACATACGTGATACACACCCACACACTCCATGCACCTTCCATCGCCCTGTCACACCCATATCCCACAGGCGACCATCTCTTTCTCACACACACCATGACAGACACTTGCTGTGTTGAACCTGTACATATGTGCACGTGTTTGTATGTGCACACATTCACCCTTACCAACTCTCAGATAGCTTTCACGGCACTCAACCCACCAGCCAACCCCTAGGAAGGCTCCCACTGGCTGAGAAGGGCCCCCAGCCTCCCCACTCTGCCAGCTGGGAGGGAGGGGGGAGGGCATACCACCCTTACCCAGACACCTAGGAACACTGATCTTCACCTCAAGAAAGAACCCTCCCTCTGCTCTGGTGTGAATGCCACCGTATATGTGAAAGTGTGATTGTGTGTGCGTGTGTGTCAACATGTCCTAAGACCCCGTGAAGAGGTATGTGTGTCACTGCCTATATGGATAAGGAAGCATAGGTCTGCGTTCCCCAGTTACATTCATAAGATGCAGGATGAGTGTGAGGGTTAGAGATTCATGTGTCACAAAGTGTGTGTGTGTGTGTGTGTGTGTGTGTGCATGTGTGTATGAAGGCCTGTGCAGACAGGTATGAATGTAGGGGTGCATTTACACAAGGAGACACCCAGTGAGTGCTGAATGTGGTATTTTCTGACACAAGAGACATGCCTGTCTTGGAGTGGGGGTCAGGGCTGGGAGCATTGCTCTGGTTAACTCCCTCCCCTACAAAAAGAGCAGGGAGGAGGGGTCTCTCCGTGCTTCTCTCTCTCTTGTTCTCTTTCTCTCTGACCTCTTTAGCAGCTGGAAACTGAGCCGGGGGTGGAAGCAATGGAGACTTGGCTGGCCCTGGGGTTTGGGGAGGGAAGCAGGAGAAAACACCTTCCAGATTCTCATCAAATCCCTGTTTGTGGTCTGTAGCCTCAAGCCTCTCTGCCTCTCCTCCCTCTCTCTCTCCCTCTCTCTTTCTGTCTGGGTTTCCCCTTTCTTTATCTCTTCCTGTCTCTCACTCCTCGTGTCTCTCCTCCTCCTATCTCAGTCACCTTGTCTCCCCTCTGGAATCTCCATGTCTCCGTGTCTCAGGCTCTCTGTTTCTTTCTCCCCAGGCCCTTCCATTTTTCAAACTCCTCCTCTCTCTGCCAGCACCTCTGTCTGTCCGTCTCTCCCTGTCCTGGTCCATCTGTCCGTCTCTCTCCGTCTGCCTGCGCGTGGGTGTCCCTGTCCATCTGTTCCACCACCCATCTGTCTGGTTGTCTGTGTGAGTCCTTCTAAGGGTGCCCACTCGCTCCCCAAGGTACCCTCCCCCAGGTCAGCAAAGGCCTCTCCCGGCTCAGGGGGTGGGGAGGGGATGCAGAGCTGCAGCTTCTGGAAGCTTCAGTAGCAGCTGGGCTGAGCTGGGAGTTCGGGGCCAGCCAGCTGCAGAAGCGGCCCCTCCTCTGGGCTCCCAGGCCAAGGACCCCAGAGCAGAAAGAGGAGAGAAAGCAGGGCCTTGCTGCAGTGAGTTAGTGTATGCCTCTGTAAGGGGGGGGAGGCAGGGGGGCCTCACTTTACCCTCACTTCACCAATCCCCCCCCCCAAGCTAGGCCCTGCAGGAGAGGGATCTTCTGTACCCACCTTACTTATCCCCTAGCCAAAGGCAGAGATGCTGGGATCCAGGAGGGAGGGGCTGTGTGTGGGGGGTGCCAGACCTTGGGAGAAGGAGGGGCTAAGAGCTCACAGTTTCTTGTCAGCTGTTGGAGGGGGGGGTGTCCTTCTCTCCTCCCTTCCAGGCAGTCCCTGGGGATGGCTCTAGTTCTGGTTCCAGCTCCAGGCATGTGGAGCTGCATGGGCAGTCCTCACTGGCTCCCACAGGGGCCATTTCCGCCTCCCAGCTTGCTTCTCCAGAGCCTCTGACCCACAGGGATACAGGGGGAATATAGGAGTATCTCCCCTCCCCAAGCAGAGGTTGGTTCTGGTCCATGGGGATCTTGATCCTGTCAGGGCACTGGCCATCCTGAGAGGCCCCAGGTAGCCCACCTACTACTGCCAGACCAGCACCTTATTCTCTCTCTCTGTCACACACACAAGCGCGCGCAGAAATGCACCCCAGCATTCATGGCCTGCTACCCCCACTCTCCCATCCAGCAACTCAGAGGACTTGAGAAGGCGCCCTCCCCCAGAGACCTGCACCCTACCCCGCACTGGTGGCAGGCTCCAAGAGTCTCCCCAGCACACAGCCAGCAGCTAGAGGTGACATCCCTCAGTCCCCTCCCAGGCTGCTCTGTGCCTCCTGTTCCCTCTCCAAGAATAGTCCAAATCCCTGCCGTCCCACCACAGATGGGGAAACTGAGGAAGGGAGGAGAGGCCAGAGAGCTATGCCTCGGAGACCCTGGCATGGAATCGCAGAGAAAGGGACGCTGACCTGTCACGAGCAAAGTCCATATTGGCTTGCTCCCTCTGCACTGCTCTACAACTGGGCCGGGGCCAGAGGCTGGCTCCCTCCCTCTAGAGCTCTCCTTGCCCCCGGCTGGGCCCCCTCCCTCCCTGAGCTTCTGAGCAGTCCTCCCTGCCCTCTCCCTCCCAGCTCTGGCTCTCTCATCCTCAGCTCTTGGAAGCCTGACTCACTGTTTCCCCTCCCCTCTCCCCTCCCTCCCTCTCTCTCCCAGCGGCGGCGCCTCCCCCTCCCCTGGGGGGGCTCTGGCCACAAGGGTGCCCGCCTGCTCCTCTCCCTCTGGGCTCCAGCTCCCCTCTGCACCCAGGAGGCCCCCTGCAGCTGTCCTTCTTCTCTCACTACAGAGTGCTAGAGTGCAGACAGCCTAGGTCCCAGGCCTGGCATTGCCAAGTATCTGTGACCCTGGGCAAATGGCTCCCTTCTCTAGACTTGGTTTTCTCCTGTAGAACAATGCGTGAGGGGGATCCAACTGGATGATGCCCCTGGACCCTAATGTTCCCCGCCTTTAAAATCCCAGGCACCTCTTGGCACAGAGCACACACAACCTGTGGGGCACTGTACCTGCCTCAGGCCCCGCCCCCCAGGTCCAAAGAATAGCTCCTCTCTGTTCCCAGACTCGCCAAGAAGGCAGAGGGGAGACGCTGCCCTGGGGCAGGACTATTAGTCAAGTGACCCCTGGAATCCCCGGGGTCTCCCTATCCTCCCTTCCCGTGTGGGAGTTTCTCCCTCTCTTCCACCTGTCCGCCTCCCTCTTCCCAGAGACATTTGCTTGTCTCTCCTCCAAAAACAATGCCTGCTCATTCCAGGCTGTGGGGTAGGGAATGGCACAAGCCTAGGCCTTCTGGGTCCCCTAGGGCCCCCCCCCACCAGGGGCTGTGATCCTGGCTCTCCTTCTTTTTTTTTTTTTTTTTTTTTTTTTTTTTTTTTCTGGCTCTCCTTCTTGACTGTTTGCTCTCTTACTCCCTCATCCCTGGCTTCTGCCACCATCTTTCTCTCTCCACCTGGCACGTGGCTGTCTGGGTCTCTCTCTTCCCCTCTCCTCCATCCCCTGGCTCTCTCCCTGGGGGGGCCCATCTGCTGACATTAGCAACAACGTTATCCTTGCTCCCTCCTGTAGTCCCCATCCCAGCTGCCCCCTCTGTGGAGCTGTCCCGGGAGACCCAGGGGACCCAGACACAGAGCTGGGCTCCATCCCATAATAGTGAGTCTGCTTGACCTCACTCAACCAGACCAGAAGTGTCTGGGCATCTGGTATGAAGGCATGGCACGGCACCCCCTGGTCTTGGGTGACTGGCATGAGACACAGAGCTCTGTATTCCACAAACAAACCAACAAAAAAGTTGGCCTGGGGGGTGGGATGTGGGGGTTTGAAGGGAAACAAGGGAGATCAGGTTTGCCTGGAGAAAGCCCCTATCCAATGAGAAACAGAAGCAAGTAGAGGGAGTGGCTGGAAGTCAATGCTCCAGGCTGATCTGAGAACCAGCAATGTCCCTCTAGGACTCGGCCAGTCCAGAGCAGCACCGCCCCCTCCCAAGTTTCCAGCCAGGGACACTTGGCCCCTCAAGCCTGGAGCACAGCCACAACCTCGGGAGGAGATCCCATCCCTTAATCTCCCGTAGGGTCCAAGTCCAACCTCCCAACAGTCTACCTCCACTTAGCTCAGCAGGGGGTCCAGAAGCCTCCCAGCCAAGATCTAGGCAGGTGGAATGGGGTTAACAGAGCCCCCCAACTCCCAAGCCCCCTCACCAAAGTCCCGGTCAAGGTCTGGGAAGCAATTGAGAGATAACCCTGGACTGCGCACACCCCCAAACGGAGAAGCCACCTTGTCTGTCCACAGCATGTGGGGGTGCTGGGGTTCCCTGCCCCCCAACCCTGTTCCAGACCCCCCCAGCCCAGCAAATGTAATAAACAGCAAGCTCTTTTGCTTTATGACACCAAATTTCTCCAAGCCCAGCAGCTCCCCTTCCATCACCACCTCAGCCATAGATCACATTAAAAACTCACAGAGGGCACCTTAAACACATCACATTTGTTTCTCTCTATATTATTTCAAAAGTAACGGCATTAAAAATGGATTTTACTACAGAAAATAAATATCAGCACGTGGGCTGGGAGCCCAGGCAGGAGGAGGGAGCCCACCAGGAGAACGTTCCCGAGGGCTCAGGCACAGCTTAGGTGCTGACCACGGAGGGTGGCTATGAGGCCAGACAACACCCTGGGGTATAGGGGGGGAATGTTTGGGATGGGGGCAATACCTGCCCACCCGGGCACCTGCCCCAGTGCCAGACCCAGAGGGACAAGAGTCACTGGTTTGGACTGCTGCCCACTAGTCCCCCTAAGCTCACACCCTCACTGATCTCTGCAACCTTTGAAGGGTGGCAGCTCTGGGGCAAGAAGTTCACCACCAGTCTCTGGGGGTTATTCCAACTATTGACACAGCAGGAGAAAAAAAAATGAATTCAACTTACTATCCAGTTTGATTTTCCATTGCTATAAAAATAAATATACATCTGCTCAAAGAAGGGAGATGGCAAGCGGCATGCACATGCCACCTGGGGGGTCCCCCCACAGCTCACCACCACAACCCAGCCTGCCCCCCCATCCAAGCCAGGGGTGGGGGGGATGGACAGACTGGTAATCTTTCACTTAAAAGCCCCAGCTCACACAGCTACACACACACACACACACACACACACACACACAGGCACGGGGCCACACGGAACAGGAACAAGCCAACAATAGAAACACCCCAAATACTCCTGGCAGGACTCTGCCCAGGCCCGGGCACATGCCCCCGCCCCGCCAGCAGCAGCAGCAGCAGCAGCGGACAAAATGTGGCCACCCTGACCCGGAGGCAAAGCTTGTCCTCACACCCTGAGCTCTGCCCAGGGAGCTGGGGCCAAGTCCCGCCTGACACCAACTGGTCCGGCGGGAAACGCCTGCCCAGCCAGACAGGCACAGGCCCCCCAAGGGTCCCTCCTTGTGCTCAGGGACCAGGCTGGTGCAGCCTGGCCCTGCCTCCCAGGGTGACGCCTGGGCCCAAATTCAGCTGGCCCTGCCAGTCAGGCACTGGTGCAGAACCGAGGGCACCAGGCTCAGCCCCTCCCAGCCCAGCCTCAGGGCCCCCAAGCTAGGAGGGAGGGGGGACTCCCCACCCCTCCACATCTGGCCCTGGCCCCCAGGGTCTGCGGTAGAGAATTCCCGCCCCCGCTTCTCTCTCTCTCTCTCTCTCTCTCTCTCTCCCTCCTCCCGCTCTGTGCCCGCTGCCCGCCTCAGGGACAGCCCCAGCTCCCGCCTCCGGCCAGCAAGGCCCACATCCTTCCTCCCTCAGCTGGCCCCTTCGCCTGGCAGGAGGCTGGGGGGGTCAGGCTGCTAGAGAACCCCTCCAGCTCCCATTAGTCCTCATCCCCAGCCCCCAAACTCTGGGTCACTGTCCCTTTTCCTGTAGAACAGGAAACAAGGTTATTTCCTAGACTCAGAGCCAGCCCCCTGCCCCTCTGGCTCTGCCGGGGGACCAGGACCCAGCAGGAGAAGGCGCCCTTAGCCAAAAGGCATAGGGATTCAGCAATTCACCCCCAGCTCCCGGCCCAGGGGGCTGACAGCTGTCACTCAGCACCCCACCCCCTGGGGAAGAGGGGGCCCGATTCAATCAGAGCCCCAGAGGAAACGCATTGATAGGCGATTATTTATTTATTTATGCAAAAGTGAGCCGACTTTGTTCGCCAGGTAACCGGGCACGCGGCCCAACCCCTCCGGCCCTGGCCACCCCCAAATCCCTCCTCCGCCCCACACCCCCTCCGGGTCATTAGGTCCCCGCCCCTCAACTCCCAGAGCACCAGCGGAACCTTGGGATTTGGGGGTTGGAGGGGAGGGGCTCCTCCCTCCGCAGTCTCCCCCTTTCCCAGCGCCGTTCCTAAAATCCAGCCTTGTTCTCCGCTCCCACGGTCCCCCCTTCATTCCCCCCCCCACATTCTCAGCAAGCTGGAGAGCAAATTGCAGTTTTAAATCCAAAGACCGAGGGAGGAGGAAGGAGGAGGGGGCGCGCGGCAGCGCTGGGCGCGCACCTCGCCCCCGAGCCGGGGGAGCTGCGGGGCGGCCAGGAAACCCGAGAACCCCCCCTCCCCGCCCCCCCTTCTCGTCCACCTCCCCCTCCCCCTTCCCGGCGCTGCCTGCCAGGCTTCGAGCCGAGCCCAGCCGAGCCGCGGGCCCCGGTGGAAACAAAGACCGATCGCACCGCGGGCACCGCAGCCACCGGGTCCCGCGGACCGGACCGGGGCGCGCGGAGGGGGCGCGGGCCCCCCCACCCCCGGCGCGCTGCACAAAAGAGCCCGGCCGGCCGGTCCCCAGCGGGGTCTAGGGCTCGGGAGGAGGCGCCACTCACCGGAGTGCTGGGCTGCCGGCTCCGTGGGTCCGAGCCAGGCGAGGGGCTTTGGGGGGCGTCTGTCTTCCGGCGGCGGCAGCGACGCGGGCGCCCGGCTGCTGGGGAGAGGAGTCGTGGAGGAGCCCTGAGCCGCCCGCCGTTGCTGACAGCATGGCTCGCGTCTCGGCTCACATTCTCCGCCGCTAACTCCGCTGGACACGGCCCCCCGCTCCCGCGGCGCCCCCCCCACCTCGATCACTCCTTCGCTCCCTGCGCCCCCCTCGCTCCCCCCGCCGCGCACACACTCTCACAGCCCTGGACACCCCCGCCCCCACCCCCCCATTGCAAACCTGGGAGGGAACGCGCCCCGCGTAGTCCTCCTCCTGCTCCTCCTCCTCCGCCCTCCTCCCTCCCGCTCTCCGGCTGTCTGTCTGTCTCTCTGACTGTCTCTATCTCTCGCTCTCTCTGCCTTTCTCTGCTTTCCGAGCTGGGTGGGAAAAGGAAATGAGGACAGAAAGCAGACGCTGGCTTTGGGTGGTGGTAGCTGGATTCCCTCTCTCCCTCCCTCCTCCTCCTCCCCTCCCTCCTCCTGCCTTCTGCTCTCTCCGCTGCGAGCGGGGCTGAGCGCAGCCTGGCGGGTGGCTCGCTCTGCCCGCCCGCCCGCCCGCCCGCCTGTCTGTCTGTCTGGTCTGCCTCGCTCGCTCCCTCCCTCCGTCTCTCGCCCTCGCCCTGCCTGCCTGCCTCTCTCCGTCTCCGCCGCCGCCGCCGCTGCCTCTGCGAGCTCGCCTTACCTTCGCCGCTCACCATCCGGAACCCCAGGGGGGAGCGCGCGCGCGGCACGCCGGGACTTGTAGTCCCCACCCCGGCCGCTCGGCGTGCGGGGCGGGCGGGGCCGAGCCCGCTGCCCCGACGGCGCGGCCGGGAGCCCGCGGGGACTGCGCGCCGTCCCTTCGTGGGGGAAGGCGGGAGCGCGTCCTGGTTTGCCACGGGTGCTGGTTCTCCCGCAGGATTAGTGTTGTTTCCCACGTTCCTTGTTCCCTGCGGGGGGCTCTGGCTGGAGCGGAGGTTGTGGGTGGGAGCGAAGGGGCGGGGTCTGAGAATGGAATGAGTCGAATAGGGAATCAAGGGATTAGCCAAAGGGCCTGCGACTTTCTGGGGCGCCCCAATTAAATGATAGACCAAGAAGAGAGAGGCGAGGACGGCCTTTCTAAGAAAGGGACGTTCTACCTTTCTGAAAAGGTTTCCTATTGAATAAAGCACGACGTTCTGGACGGGAGGGCTGCTCCAGAAATCTCAGAGCTCCACTGCTGCTTCCACCTCATTCAGGGACCCCCGTCCAGGCTCGGAGCTTTCGGTTTAGCCCCTCCAATTCCTAGTTTTCCTAAAAATCCGAGGCTGACCAGGGCACAAAAGTCCTGGATGATCCACAAACAGCACCCCTCCCCCTTCCTGAATTTGCGCATTTTGGTAGTGTCAGGAAGCAAGATTCAGATTCAACAGTTCAGAGCTCCTGCTGCGGCCAGGGGGCTGGGCTCAGCACTTTCACCTACCTCCTCTTCAGGTCACATCTGTTATCCAGCCCCTAGCTCCAGGCCCCCTGCCTGGCCTATCCCCCCAGATGGGAATGTGCCCTGCCTGGGCCTAGTTACCAAGGGGAAAGTAGCTGGCGGCCCTGGAAGGGAAACTGCTGCTGCTGTTGCTGCTGCTGCTGCTGCTGCCAATTACTGGACACAACAGGGCCCCTTGATCAGCTGCAAAGACCCCCTGAAATGGTGCTATTGTCATTTACATTTTAGAGATGAGGGCCAGTGAGGCCCAGGTCCCCTCATTTGGAAGTGGTAAAGCCTGGCTAGACCGGGGATTATCTGATCCCAGAGCCCACTTTTAAACCTCTGGGCTGTGGCTGGGAGTTGTGACTCCCAGGTCTGTCTGACCTTCACTCTCAACATCTGTGTGTCCTCCCTTGGTACTTTAACTCAACAGATGTTAACTAAGATATGGGCTCACTGGGGACACTGAGAGGAATAATGCAGTCCTACATATCTACCAACATCAGCCTTGCCCCATACTCTGCTAGCCCCATTTCGTCAGTGTGTCTGACATTCCTTTGCCCTATGTCCCCTGGCCTTGTCTGTCTTGCCCCATGTCTGAAGTTCCTCCAGCAGTGCCTTTGTCCTTGGCCCAGCTGTTTCTGACTCCTCCTTTGGCCCAGCAGGGTGATGGCCAAAGTGTGACAAAGGCAGGTGGTGACATTTCTCCAACTGCAACTGCCTGTCACCACCTTCCCTACACCCCTACCCCTTCCAGGCACCTCCTTTAGGACAGTCTGAAACCCCTGAAGGACAAAAGAAGAGGGTTCTGGGGGGAACTCTCTATTTACCCTTTGATGGGAGGAAGTGAGTGAGGAGGCAGCAGCAGTGAGAGAGATCTAGGGTTCTAAACACTCCACCTATTGATCTGGCATTAGGGGGCTGGCATGGCCAGCTGGAGAGGCCCCTCACTTGGGAGCAGGTTCTCTTTGCAGGCAAACCTTGGACTCAAAGATTTATTCATGGAATGGGGAGTACGATAAGGTCAGATATTCATGAAAGCAGTGGTTTAGGTTGTTAGGGGCCTTTCGGGTCCAAAGCGTGAGTCTAGAATTATTGGAAATAGATGAGGCTTTAGCATCTTACTCTAGCAGGTACCCTATAGGAGAGACTTTAGCACTGGAAGGGTGGAAGAGGCTCAGGTTCCCCTTTCTTTCACATCCTCCCCCCCCCCCCCGCCGCCCCCCCCATACATGCTTACCAGTTAGGCTTTGCCACAGACCCAGAAGAGCCTACCTAGTCTGAATCAAGTTTTGGGAGGACGTTGGGTGGGGTAGTCCAGGATCATTTAGGGGAGAGGGAAACCCCAAGTAGATTGAGATGAAAAGGAATTTGGGAAAGGCCTGAAAAGGGAGAGGTGTGGTGAGGAGGTACAGAGGGCAAAATCAGCTGGGTGGGCCATGGCCCCTTGTGTGAGAAAGAGAAGTTTGGTTGTGTTTTACAAGCAAGCACCTTCGGCTCCAGGCTATTTCAGCTGCCCCCTTCACAGAGAAGGTGGGTACTGTTAGCCCCTTAGGTATTGAACATCGCTGGAACTGACGCATTACCAGGTTTTCCAGTCATTTAGAGGCTGGTCTTTCTCCTGGAGCTTCTTTAAATTGTGTTGGGTTGGGGGGGGGGGCGGTCCTTCCAGCGGAGCGCAAGCTGATTCTTCCTATGGGCTGCTGCTGCCACCTAGTGTCTAATCTCCATGTCTGCTCCAGAAGCTGCAGACTGAAAGGGGGGCTAACCCAGTCTTCAGAAACGGTGTCAGGGTCACCGCAGGCTGGGCAGGGTGGCTGGAAGTTCCCCCAGAGGGTAGGCTTGAAGGAGAGGACCCAGGTTCTGGAAAAACCTGCATCATCCCTTTCTGAGCTCAGCTCACTCCAACCCCCTTTGTTACAAGGTAGCAGGAGGTATACCTAGACCTTAGGGAAGTGGAGGTGAGATTCTAGGGATAAAACTGTGGGGCTATAGGCTTTTGGAGGCCATGTGGAAGAGGAGCCAGCCAGACCTGTTCTGATTCTGCTTCTACTAGTGTGTCCTTCACCTCTGCGAGTCTCAATTCCCATATGTATAAAATAGAAGAGTAATTCCTTCCCTGTCTTACAGGCAGGGCTGGGGAGATTGAGCACAAGGATATGAAAGCACTTTGAAAACTGACAAGGGCCTGCTGAGGGATTGAGTCATGATAATAATCATGACTATAATGATGAGGTCACAGCAGCCTGGAGCCAGGCCCTTGGGGCTCATGGAGAGAGCAGAATGAAGTGAGCCTTGGGTGGGAGTGGACACTGCCTTCCCCGATTACAGAAGTTTGAGGGCTAGCCCCACTCTTGGAGCTCACCTCAGGGGAGGTGTGGTTTGCTAGAGTGGTTCAGCCCAGTCCGCAGAAGGAGAAACTGAGGCTGAGAGAGACTGAAGGACTCTTCTAAGCCTCTGAGCCACAGATCCAGGATCAAGAGGCCCACTGGATTGGCCTTGGTCTTCCCCTCCTTAGGATGGGAACAGCTCAGAGCTGGGACCCAAGAGACCAGGGAAGCAGGAAGCCCCTCCTCCTTGTGGTACAGGGGAACTAAGGTCCCCGGGCCCCCATTATCCCTCCTCCTGGGCTAGGCGCCCCCCCTCCTTTCACAGGTCCTTCCACATTCCTCCAGGCAACAGGAAACCCCAGCTGCAGCCCAGACTTCAAACAGCTCCTCCCTCTGGGCAGGGGGTGTGGGAGGAGAGGCCAGAGGCCAGAGGGCAAAGGTCAGCTTTGTTCCTGCTGGAGGTGGTGAAGGACGGGGGTGGGAGGGGGGATGGGGACACGAAGGGGGCAGGGTAGGACCCTTGACAGCCACACTGCGGGTGTGAGTGTGTGTGAGTGTGTGTGTGTGTGTGTGTGTGTGTGTGAATTCCTGGGTCTGTCAGCATACATGTGGTTCTCACCATTAGCCTGTGTCTGGAGGTAATTGTATGTCCTTGGTTCCCTTGGGCTCACGGGTCTGCCTTGTGCATCTGAGTGTTTATCAGTATGGATTTGTTTGTCTGTGGGTGCTCAGCCTGGGATCTCACTGACATGTTTGTAGGTGAGATCACATGTATGGATATGTATCGTTCACAGATTTGTTCAGAGCTATGTATCCTCCTATTAGTATGACCCGGTGTGATTCTTTGCATCAAGAGGGATCTCCTTCTCCTGCCGCTTCCCCTCCCCTCCTTCCTCTGGTCACAAGAGGGTTCATTCTGAAAAAGGAATCTGACTTTGTTACTCCCCTGATCAAAATCCTATGGCTTCCCCTTGTCCAAGGCTTGCAATCCCAGCCTGAATGCATGGCAGACATGACCCATGCCTACCTGGCTCTCTTCATCTTTAGCCACTAATGCCCCTCAAATTTCACACTCCAGTCACACCTACCTAATTGAAACTCCCTGCACGGTCCTATTTCCTGCCTCTGAGCTCACTTAATTCTGTCAAGTCTAGAATGTCCTTCTCTTTCTTCTTTATCAAGCAGACTTTTACTCCTTTTGCAAATCTCCAATGAAGCAACACCTCCACTGAGAAGTCTTCCAGACTTCCCCCTGTCCAACTGGGTTAGGACCCTCCCCTGTTCTCCCACACGCCCTTTATTCTAAATTTTCAGCCCATTCCGGTCCTATTCACCTCACCGCCATTAAACTGTGAGCTCTGAGAGCAGGAACTGTGCCTTAGCTCCGGTCCTGTGGTGGGAAGTTCCTAAAGGGACCTAGTCTTCCCATCCCAGGGGAAAGTTTCCTGGAGTTCTTGGTGTAGTACCCAGAATTGACACTAGAGGGAGTATGGACATCACTGCAGGACCATCCAGGAGCTGGGGCGTGTGTGTGTGTGTGTGTGTGTGTGTGTGTGTGTGTGAGAGAGAGAGAGAGAGAGAGAGAGAGAGAGAGAGATGGGGAGGGAGAGAGAGAGATGGGAAGGGGGAGAGAACTACTGGAGTAGATAATAGGTCCACCCAGCTTAGTACGCGAACAATAGGATTCAGGATAGACTCCCCCCCAGTAAGTCCTGCCCACACATTTCTTTTCTTACTTTTCTCCACACTCCATACCCCTTGGATTCCCGACCCTTTTGCCTCTGACCTTCCAACCTTCTTCCGCGCTGCATCTGTACCCTCAATCCTCCCATACATAACTGTTTGCACTTGCCTGACTTGGCCATGCTCTACGGTATCTCTGAGCCTTTGCACATGCTGTTCCCTCCATGGGAGATGATCTCACCTTCTGGCTGCTTCATTGGGCTGACTTTTCTTTCACATCCTCCAAGAAGTCTCCCCTGGCCTCCACTCTGGCCTTGCCCCCTAAGTGTTGTAATGGTTTACTGTTTTGCCTCCTGGACAGGACCAGCCTACAGGAGACATCAGTAAATGTGTGCAAAATTAATAAATGACTTGGTTCTCTTATGAATATAATCCTATGTATATATATGGGGCTACTCCAGACCCCTGTCTGTACCATGCTCTCCCTGAACTTGACTCTGGGTTAGTATTATATGTTCCCATACTGCTCCATCAAATAAGGAATAAATATGATACAGTGCGATGCATGAGACTTTGAAGTCCATAGGCTAAAATCCTGACTCTTATCATCCAACTGTGTCACCTTGGGCAAATGTTGTAGCCTCTCGGAGTCTTCATTTCCTGTTTTGTAAAATGGGAATAATCACCCTTCTGCACTCATTGTGGTGAGGATCAAATTAGATGATGCATGTGAAACACCCAGCATTAGCCAATTAGGTATCCTCCTCCCCCACCATGAACTTGGAAATAAAATTGCCCTCTGAGTCTTAAGCCAGTAAAATCCACACAGCATCACGGAGGAGAAGAGCCAGGTGGGGGAGTGAATGAGGCGAGAGATGGTTTTGTAAACGACTGAAGAGTTTTGTGAACAGTGGAAACCGCAATCAAGGTGACCCGCCTGTAATCTCAGGGAGGCAGGGCCAGGATGTGATTGAAATTGAGAAAACAGAGGCCTAATCAATTGCATTGTGCTCTATCAGAAGGGAACAGAAGGATGCACAGAAAAGGGGGTACAAGGGAGAATTCATTTGGCTGCACCAGAGGGAGGGACAGGGAACCAGTAGATACAGGGATTCCAGGCTCTGGTCTCTGCTGGGGAGCACCAAGGGCCTGGTAAACTCCAGGAGGCTCACTATTCTGCTGGGCCTTCATTTGAAATAAATAGGATAAGTAATTTATAAATGGACGTGACAAAGAGGGTGAACATGAGTTGAACATTTTATTGTCCTTTCACAGAGGAGGAAATTGAGGCTTGGAGAGATTAATAATTTGCCTCACTCACAAGTGAATGGTGGAGGCAGGTTTCACACCAGGCACTGCAGCTCCAGAGCTGTGCAGTTATCTGTTTACTCCATGGCAAGCGGACACACTGGCCTCTGGCTTCTGTGTCAGGCTCTTGTGAGTTTAGTCAGCCAGAAACAGGCTCTCAGAAAGCCATGGCCCCTGAGTTCAAGTGTGTAGAGAGCACAAATGTACAGGGCTCCCACCCCTCTGACCACCTCTCTCAGCAGCCAATTGGCCTCTTCATCTTACTGCTCCCATGCAGCAGTCTCCAACACAGGGCTCAGCGCAGGACACTCCATCTGCATTGGTCACCTTGTCTCCTTTCCTTAGGATCCTCAACTTGGAGGGATTTCTGGGAACCTTTCTACCAATATCTAGAGGGAGAAAGATCTTCCAAATATCTACGTGGGGCAGATAAGATCCCTTCAAAGACTGAAGTCTAGAAAGATCATGGTCTTTGGTGTGAGACCTGGGTTCAAGTCCCAGCTCTGTCACATGCACCCGGCTGACCTTGATACATCACGTAACCCCTGAGCCTCAGTTTCCTCATCTGTAAATTGGGGCTGGACATAGAACCAGACTCAGGATTAAATGAAAAGATGGATGTAAACACATCTGGCATGCAGCAGACAATTAACAAGTGAGTTATTATTACTATTTCTCCCCAGCCTGGTTGTGGACTCCTCTGGGACAGATAGGTCTTGTTGGAGTTTGTTTTCCTGGGGTCCTACCTACCAAAGGGCCCTTCCCAGAGTTATGTTTCGTAACTGTTGGCCAGTTGCAGCAGTGATTCCTAGCTCCCAGACTCTTCCCCACCATCCTCCCCCAGTCCATTCCCTGAGGAAGTCAGGGGTCTGTGATTTCCTGATGGGAGAGGTGGGAACCCTTATTCCGTTACTTTTGTTTCCGCTTGGAAGCACATCAGCTGCCAGAGTCTCTCAAAGCGGCAGCAAGGGCACAGGAATATTCTTCATTGCACAGGTGCATGGCAGGTTATTTAGTATCCCCAATCCCTGCCCACGACATGCCCGTAGGAGCCCCCAGTCCTTGTGACCAACGAAAGTGCCTTCCACCCTCTCCAAAGCCCCTTAGGGAGCAGAGTTGCCTGGAGTGAAATCCAATGAGGTAGACTAGCTCTCAGACCTCTACTTTCCCTTCCCTTCTGTCTTTTTTTGAGGAGCTGCAGAGAGTCCTCTGTGGTCTTCCCCACTGTCCCTGTCAAAAGAGGTCTAACAGGTTATGCTCTTCTGCCTGTGATGAATGGTATATCTGCTGAAATCAAGTAGAGAATTAGCAGACCCACTGCACATAGATTGAAAGCCACTTTAGTAATGAAGGGGGACATTTTGATCTCTGCCTGCCTATCTTCTGTATCCATCTCTCAGCTTGTCCTAAACTCACATGGGGATGAGCATCAGGACTTCTGAGTATCCCAAAACACACTTTGAGTTCCCTCTGTTCAGTAGGCATTAGGGTACTCTCTTACCTCTCCCTCCTCCCAGCAGCCAAAGCAGTCACACTCCCCTTCCTCTGGCCACCATTTCCCCTAACAGAAGGGATTTTTATGGCTCAAGGATTCGTATTGTCACTTTTCTTATTTACAAAAAGCAATAAACACACACATGATTCAGAGAGATGGTGAGCCCTCAGCAAGCCTTCCCTCACCCTGGGCTTGGACCTCAGTCCTGGACTACAGTGTCCACCCAGCAGGAAAGGGATCCAGCAAAAACTTTCCCTGTCTTGCAATTAACAGACACAAGAGAATTGAGTAGGAGGTAAATTCAGAGTGGGATGGATAGGGTAAAAAAGCAGAGATAGGAGGTAAGTGAGGGAAAGGATATACAGTTTTATAAATAACTAGACAAGGTCTGAGCATTTCTTTTGAGGGAGAGGTGGGAAGAGAATCTAGAGGTAGGCGCCTAAGTGGGAAGAGGAGAAATAGTGCTTGGAGCCAGAGTGAGGGATGATCTCTAAGCCTCTACTGGCCCCATCTTTAAAATGAGAGGATTGTTGCCCTAGAGGGGCAAGCAGGTTGCTCTGAAATGCTAGGACCCTAAAGGGTTCTAAGCCTGGGAGCTTTGGGATCAGAGCCCTGGGGATTGGAAGGGGGATTGGTGGGTACCCCAGAAAGGTGGTTGATGACCAAATAGGCTATGTCTGATCCCCAGGCTGGTACTGGGGTTCTGTAGAAGTGAAGTAGTCTTCAAGGAAGGACTGCAGGTACTCGAAGGTAGGCCTCTCCTCTGGGTCCATACGCCAGGTCTGCTCCATGGCTTCATATAGGGATGCTGGGCAGCCTGGGGGGCATGGCATGTGGTAGCCATGCTCCACCTGTTCCAACACTTCCCGGTTATTCATGCCTGGAGGGTGGGGCTTTGTCATTCAGGGGGCCTAGTCCCTCTGAAAGAGGCAACCAGGAAAAGCCCCTCCATGACCACCCACCCTTCCACCTCCCCACCCCAGCAAACCTGGATAGGGGACTCGGCCCTTGCTGATGAGCTCAGTGAGCAGAATCCCAAAGGACCACACATCTGACTTGATGGTGAATTTGCCAAAGAGAGCAGCCTCCGGGGCTGTCCACTTGATGGGGAACTTGGCCCCTGCAGAGATTGGGAGAGAAGGGAAGGGTATTGGGGAGGTCCCTGGGGATAGCTGGATTAAGAGAATGGCATGTTGGGGAACCTGACTGGCTCAGTCAGAAGGGCATGTGACTTTTGATCTTGGGGTTGTGAGTTTGAGCCCCATGTTGAGTGTAGAGATTTCATGAATAAATAAACTTAAAAAAACTCACAAGCCTGAAATCAAGAGTTGCATGCTCTTCCAACCAATCTGGTTAGGCGCCCCTGCCAGGCACTGTTTTAAAGTGGTTTACATGCATTAACTCACTTAACCTTACAAAAAGCCCGTGAAATAAATATTATTTTTATTATTATCCCCATTGTACAGATTTGGAAAAGGAGGCACTGACTAGTTAAGTAACTGGCCCAGCTTACATAGTTTATAAGTAGCTAGGATTCATTCCCAGACATTCTAGCTAGACTCTATTGTCTTTCACTTGAGAATTATAGCAATGCTTGGCATATAGTAGGTGCCTGATAGATATCTGTTGACTTACTTTTGTCTGAATATTTTCATTTTATAGATGAGAAAAAAACAGCTCACAGAGGTTAGGTGACTTGCCCAAGGTCACTTGGCTAGTAAGTAGAGGAGTTGGGATTCAAACTTAGAGTGGCCTCTTATACTACTTCAGGATGGGAGTACCCCAGGTGGTCTAGGAGTAGGAGGAATGGTTCCCGAATATGCAGCCCCTTGGTGCACTGGGTAACTCTCGGAAGGTGAGGAGAGGCAGGGCACCTTGCTGGGGATTGTACTCATCATCCTCAATGAGACGAGCCAGCCCGAAGTCAGCTATCTTGCACACCAGTCGTTCCCCAACAAGGATGTTGGCTGCTCTCAGGTCCCGGTGGATGTAGTTCATACGTTCCATGTAGGCCATGCCCTCAGCTACCTGGGGGGGGGGGGGGGGCCAAGGTATGGACAGATGGGAACACCATGGCTTGTACATGAGGTCACTTGAAAACCCCACTTTCCAGATGAGGAGACTGAAGCTCAGAGAGGAGCATTGCCCTGCCTCAGGTAGCACAGATGATCCAGTGGATGGGACTGTACTTCCAGGGGCAAGTGTTTAAGGGCACAGGGGTTTCCGGAGGTTAATAGGAGGGCAGTCTGAGATAAAGGCTGCTGTCCCAGTTTACCTGGGCTGCCATATCCACCAACTGGGGCAGTGTCAAATCCTGGCCTTTCCGGTCCTTGAGGAACTCCAGCAAGCTACCTGAGGAAAGGAACTCAGAAAATCAGCGGCAAGACTACCCCCAGCTCCAAGCCAGCCTTCCCTCGCTTGGCCCCGCCCCCAGCCAGGTTCCTTCTCACCCAGCTTGGCCCCGCCCCCTGGCCCCAGCCCTCTCCCTTAGACCCGCCCCCACTCGGGATCCAGCCAGCTGCCTCAGACCCTCACAGATCTCGCCCAGGACCCGCTCCCACAGACACCCAGACTCAGCCCACAGCTCGTTTCTTCCCTGCCTCCGTCCCCCTAGACACGCCCCACTCAGACTCCGCCCCAGATCCTCCCTCATCCCAGATTCGGTCTCCGCTCCCCCAAACCCCACCCACCAACTGACCACCCCGCCCCCAGCGACCGAGGCTCCGCCCCCAGCCCCGGCCCCTAGCCCGGTCTAAATATGGGCCCGCCTCCACTCTCAGGACTCACGTGGTTTCCCTCACCCCGGCCTCACTCTCGGACTCTGCCCAAAGTCCCCTGTCCCATCACAGATCGCCACTCGGGTCCCTCCCCCAGAGACACCTCTCTGAACACCCCCGGACTCCGCCTCCTGACCCCGCCCCTCACCGTGGCACATGAACTCGGTCACGATGTAGATGGGCTCCTCCGACACCACGGCGTACAGCTGCACCAGCTTGTCGTGCCGCAGCAGCTTCATGATCTGCGCCTCCGCCAGGAAGGCCTTCGGGGACATGGTTCCCGGCTTCAGCGTCTTCACCGCCACCTTCGTGCTGCCGTTCCACATGCCTGCCAGGTGGTCGTGGTTCGTCAGCACCGGCTCCCGGTTGTCCCAAGCCCGCGCCCCGCCCCCGGGACCTCCGTACCCAGCCACACGTCCCCGAAGCAGCCGGTGCCCAGCCGGCGCTCGAGCGCGATGGAGCTGCGGCTAATCTCCCAAGCATCCTTGGCCAGGCCCATTGTCTGCGGCTTCATGGTGGTGCAGGCCACCGAGAGCAGGTGGCAGAGCCCGTCGTTCACCTCTGGCGGGGGTGGGGGGTGGGGGGCTGTTGCAGGTAGTGGGCAGGCCAGGACGCCCCACCCATTCCTCATCCTGTCCCAGGCGCAGCCCTTCCCCTGCTCCCCTCCCCCATCAGTGGAAAGGAACTAGGCCACAGGGGAGGTCACACGCCGGGGCCAAAGGCAACCTGACCCACTGAGTAGGTGAACATGTTGGTGCCCAGGGAAGGAAGGATGATCCCCTGCAGGGTTTGGAGTCCTCTCCATAGGAGGTGGCCTCCAGCTGGGCCTTCAGGGTTAAGGTGGGATTCTGACAGGTAGAAATGAGTTGGGGATTCGAGACAGTGGTGTGGACATGAGGCCCTCGCCCTTCCCTGCACCTCACCTTTGGTATAACTAAAGCAGAAACCTGGGCATTGATTCCCAGCTTCCTCTCAACCCTACAGCCCATCCTCCAAGTCAGGTCTATTTGGCTTCCTGCCCAGCTAGACATTAGGGGGCGCCCTTCTGACGTGGACAGTCTCACACCTGTTCCCTCTGGAATCCTACAGAGCAGGATCCTGGGCTGGGAACCCAAACCCTTGGTTTCCAGTTTTGCTCCAGCCACTACTGCTTTGGGAACCCCTTTCCTTCTCTGGCCCTAATTCTTAGTGGGTTAGTTCAGGGACCCAAAGCACACACCAGCCCTGGAAGCCAGCCCTCACCCATGTAATGCTGTACCAGCTCCTGCACCGAGTGGAACTGGGCCCGTGTGGTGATGTAGTAGCCGCCCGTGTCCAGTTTGCGAATTTTGTAATGCTTCACATGGTCGCCTCTGGTCTGGTCCCAATCCCGGATGGACAGGGAGTAGGCACCTGTGGGCAAGGGTTGTTTTCGAGTCTGCTTTCCTCCTCGCTCATCATTTTGGAGCCTGAGACACCCAAATGCCTGGGGACTCAGAACTTGGATGGCCACATCCCTTGAACTCGGTCCTAGTCAAATCTCTGAACCTCCACCCCTGTCCCATCTGCCCACTCCCCCATGACCCAAGCCCCTCACCACTGTTCCTAGCCCCACCCTAACAGCTGAGCTTCCCATTTGCCCCTTCCCAGGCCCCCACCTTTGGTAGTCTCACTCTCACGAATAAGAAAGGCCCCCCGGGGGTTCCCAGGGGAGAGCAGCTGCCTCTCAGCATCCTTCCTCCCGATCTTTCCAAAGTACCACCTGTTGGGAAGGGCCAGCAAGAGTCAGATACACCCAGATACACCCAGTTCAACCCACAACTCAGCCTCCTGGGGAAAAACCACCTCACTAGCCAAGATTCAATTTCCTCACTCTTGAAATGGGGCTCATACACCTGCTTCACAGCCCGGCCCGTGAGGTGCACAGAGACCAGGAATGTGGAATGCTTGGCTTGTGGTAGCCACCCAGTAAAGGTTAGACTTCTCTCCACTCTCTGGGTTTCCCTTCAACTAAAATCACTAGGACCCCAGTCACTAGTGACCTCATCAGGGTGCTACCAGTTTCTGAATGCATCTCACTACCACTCCTCCAAGGGCTCATTTTGCAGATGTGGAACTTGAGGCTCAGAGAGGAGAAGTGACCTTCCCTCAGGACTGGTTGATGAGGTCTACGTGAAATGCTTTACTTCCCAGCCTAGTTCTTTTCCCACCACCTAGGCAATCTTCTCCCCATCCATCCCTACCCCCAAATCCTTTCCTCCTATGACTTCCAAACAACAGCCTTTCCTGCTTCTCTTCCCCTCTTCATGACTGCTCCTGCCTGGCTCTGACTGCTGGTTTTCCTCCACTCTCTTTAACTTGGATATTCTTATAAAGCTAGATTTCAACCTCAGATGTCAGGCATTCCTTCTTTGTCTTGGATATTTTTCCTAAGACTGAACTGTAGCCTTAAATCAACTGTGAAAATACACTGGGAGAACCAGAGTGGCCCCACAAGTGCCATAGAAGACTCAGATGTCCTTTGATTACAAAATTGGCCAATCTGGGGCGCCTGGCTGCCTTCAGCTCAGGTCATGATCTGGAAGGTCCTCAGCTTGAACCCTGTGTCACTTCCTGCTCAGTGAGGAGTCTGTTTCTCCCTCTCTCACTCTGCTTCTCACCACTAGCTACCCGACCCCCTCCTCACTAGCTCTTATGTGTGTGTGTGTGTGTGCATGCATGTGTGTGCATGTGTGCACTCTCTCTCTCTCAAATAACTAAATAAAATATTTAAAATAAATAAATAAATAAACCAGTTTACACCTGGGTACTGGGCATAATTTGGGGGACAGGAAGGTACTGGCAAGTAGAGTGTCCAGGTGGGCAGGCAGGATGGGGAAAGAGGAACTGTAGAAGGCCTATGTAGACAGGACACATTCGCAAGTTTTTTCAAAGCCGTGCCCCCACCCATACCCATGGGAGTAGTTACCTCCTTAATAATTAATTTAATAATAACAGTACTTATTTTATGTCATGCTCTGCTTTATTTTTTTTTTTCATGCTCTGCTTTAAAACACCTTATATTCATTTAGTTCTTATAACAACGTTGTGAGGTAGGTCCTATTATTAACCTCCATTAGACAGATGAGGAAATTGAGATACCTAGTGGTTAAGCAACTTGCCCAAGGCCACACGCTCTTAAGCTGTGTTGGCCAGAATAGGAACACCAGTTGTCGCTCAATGGCCTGCAGTCTTAACCACAACGCTGCTCTTAACCATGGCACTGCAATGAGTGTCTCTCAGAGCTTCGTGACACTGCTTCTAAGATGCGGACACAAGCATGAACCTCCCACACCTCCCACCTTCTGCATCATCACCCTTCTCTTTTCCATGACTCCTACCACTTTCTCTGGATGAAGGCCTCACCTCCTCTGAGCTCAGGACCCCAACCACTTCCCTTCGCTCAGGGACACCTCTCCCCTACAAACCAGCCCCCACCTGCAGCCTCTCCATCCCACCAACCTCTACATATGCCCACATTTCTTCCTTCCCCCCAAAAAAACTGTTCTAAGCCCTAACTTGCCATCAACATTCTGTTATATCTCTCACCTTCTCTTCACTTGAAAAAGCACTTCACACTTGGGTCTTCACTTCCTCACCTCCTACTCCCTCCCAGGCTCTGCTGTCTGGCCTCCACCCCCACTTCACACAGAGACATCTCTCACCAAGGTCACCCCATTGCCAAATCCAGTGGCAGCCTCTGACACTCCCTTTCTTGTTTCCTGAAACCTCTCCTCCACCCTCTTGGCTGTTCTGACTTGGCTTGGCCTGGTTTCCTAACGGCAACTTCTCTTTCAAGGCAGCTTTCTCCAAAGTTGAGTCCTAGGGCCAATTTCTTTCTCACTCTTCTCCTCTTCCTTCACCCTCCTGTGCAGCTTTAATTGTCACCTCCATCCTGGAGACTCCCAGATTTCTACACCAGCCCAGTTGTGCCCTCTGCAAGAGCTACAGCAAACAAAGAGCCTTAGTGCCAAGTAGGAAAAGATGCCCTCTCCTCTGGGCTAAGTCAGCAGCCTGGCCCTCTCATACGAAGCACAGCCTAATCCAATTCCTGGCAGTGTCCTTCACCTGGGTGTTCTTCTCTACAGACCTCAACTCAGCAAGTCCCCCACCAGAACCCAGGTATCTATACCTGCTCCTGTGTTCCCCACGTTAGCAAATGGCACCATCACCCACTTAGTTCCTCAAGAAGACTTTGGATCACACTTAATTCCTCCTGTTCCTTATAACCAATGGCAAATTAGTAACAAATCCTGGTGACTCCTGCACTGCAGTCTCTCTGATCCATATATATATAATTATATATGTATATGTGTGTGTATATATATATAATTATATATATATGTGTGTGTATACATATATATATGCACATAGATAAAAAAGTTGTTTATGAGCCTCGGTTTTCTCATCTGTAAAATGGGGACAAAATATCAATGGTGTGACTGTAAGAATTAAATGACTCAAGGTAGGTAAAGTCCCTGTCATCATATCTCAGGCTATAATGGTACACCACGAATGATGATTCCCTGCCTCCTGAACAGAATTACTTCTTTTTTTTTCAAGATTTTATTTATTTTAGGGAGAGAGCAAGAGAGAGTGTGTGTGTAAGCAGAGAGAAGGGCAGATGGAGAGGGACAAGCGACTCTGCTCAGCTAGGAGCAAGACTCAGGGCTCTACACCAGGACCCTGAGATCATGACCTGAGCTGAAATCATGAGTCAGATGGCGGGGCACATGGGTGGCTTGGTCGGCTGGTATCTGACTCTTGGTTTTGGCTGGGGTTGTAGTCTCAGGGTCATGGGATCCAGCTCTGAGTTTAGCCATGAGTCTACTTCTCTCTCTCTGTCTCTCCCTCCCTCTGTCCCTCCCCCTGCTGGTGCATGCACATACTCTCTTTCTAAAACAAATAAATGAATCCTTAAAAAAAAAAGAGTTGGATGCTTAACCAACTGAGCCACCCAGGCACCCCTTTAACAGAATTAATTCTAAGCAATGTCCCCTTGCATTTGTGTAGCATTTTTACAATTTTTAAAAGCTCATATGCTGTTGTTATCAGTGAGTCAATATGTATAATGCATAACAAGTGCAGCCAGACCTATCTGGGTTCAAATACCAACTCCACCTATTTACTAGCCATATGAGCTTGGGTAGGATATTTCACTTCTCTGTGCCTCAGTTGCCTCATTCATAAAGAGAATAATATTAGTTCTTAACTCTGTTAATGCACAGAAAGCACTTTGAATAGTGCCCAGAACATAATACATGCTACATAAATATTAGTTATTGTCATAATCATCATTATTCTCTTATTCTTACAATGACCTCACAGAATTATAGGTAAGAAGATAGGCTCAGAATGGGGCTGTGACTCAGAGGTGGCCTTGGATTCCAGAATCCTGTCCTGTCCATAGGGATTGCAACCTCCCACCCCCACTACTCACTCTTCAGCCTGGATAGAGTCCACAGGGGCCACATAGTTGCTGGGAATATAGCCAGTTCGTCCGGAGCTGAGAGACCGAGCTTCCCACCAGTCACCCTCACTGCAGGCACAGAACACAGTGGGTCAGTGGCAACCCAGCCCCCTGGAGTACCCTGGGGCCAGGCAGGGCCTTGTGAAGGGTCAGGTGGAGACTACCCTTGCCAGCCCCTCACCTTGGACACACACACACACACACCCCTCCAGGGTATTGTCTGTTCTGCTCTCAGCCACTGATGCTGCCCCAGGAAACTTTTCCCTGCAGAAGCAACATGTCTGGGGACATGTGGGCCTCCTGGCTTTCTCCTTTGGCTCCTCAGCTGGGCCGGGGTTTGGGTAGGCAGTGGACAGCTAACTCAGTCACTTTGTCCCCCATTGAAATCTTCCCCTACCCCCAATGATTTCCATATTTCCTTTTGGATAAAATCTAGATTCTTCAACATGGCTTAAAAAGGCCTGCAGAGGGTGGCCCAGGTGGCTCAGCAGTTTAGTGCCGCTTTCGGCCCAGGGCCTGATCCTGGAGTCCCGGGAGCGAGTCCCACTTCGGACTCCCTGCGTGAAGCCTGCTTCTCCCTCTGCCTGTGTCTCTGTGCTTTCTCTCTGTCTCTCATTAATAAATAAATAAAATATTAAAAAAAAAAAAGGCCTTGCAGAATCTGTTTCCACCCGCCTCTCTAGCTTCTGGCCTCTCCACTCTACACCTCATGCCTTATGATCTACCTAGACTGAACCATTTGGTGGTTTCTAGAAGTCATCCTTTATTCTCATTCTCTCTCACTCTCTTTTCCTCTTCTCCTCACTTCTTGTATGTATTTTTCTAGTCTCACCTTAGAAATCACCTCCTCCAGGAAGCTTGCCCTGATCACTAGCCTTAAGACCATAGTTAGTGTCTTTTCTGGGCCCATATGTCCTCATGTTCCCCCTACATAGTAGCAATTACTCTGAGTTGTTATTGTCATATATCTATGTCCCCAACTAGACTGGAGCTTTCTGAGGGACTAGGTAGGACTCCTCTCTGGGTCCTGCTCCCAGCCCAGGCTGTGTCCTGAGCCAGGTGGCCTGGTTACTTACGTGTTGTTCAGGATGTGGAACTTCTCACCCTTGGTGAAGGTGAGGTCATCCTCTGTCCGGGCCTCATAGTCATACAGGGCGATGAACAGGGTCACCCCAGTCCCTGCAGAGTCAGGGCTACTCAGCAGAGTAGGGCATGGGACAAGGGGCTCCAAGGGGCCTGAACCCCCCAGAGTCTTACTCCCCAGCCAGGTGCTGTGCCTCCCCACAGCTGCAATGCCTGGTTCTCAGAGGCTTTTGGTGTCCAGTGGATTTCTGACTTGGGTTTCATAGCTTGGTTCCCCATGGATTCAGGGTACATGCCTTCCAGCTCGTCCCTCCCACCCTGAGGAGTTCCCAAGTCACCCATTCTTCCTCTTCTCCATCAAGACTTCCCACCCAGGCCTGTCATCAGGGTCCCTATCTCAGATGGAAACAGAGCTATGTCTTCCCCTCAGACTGGGATTTCTGAGGTAGGGCCGTACAGTTTCCATCTGTGGTCTGAAAGTGGGGCTGTGTCTCCCACGTCATAGTGGAGCCCCGTACAGCTGTCTCCTTCCCCCAGGTTCTTCCAGGGTCCACGCAGCGTCTGCCTTCAGCCATGAGACTCACCTGAGATGCCCCTGATGGTGCCCCCATCGAGGAAGGTGGGGTTGGTGGACTGAGTGGGAAAGTTGTTGTAGTTGGGGATATGGGCAAAGGAGGACACGCCCCGGGCCTGAGTAGGGTCAGGGCCATAGCGGTCCGCAGCCCCACTGCCCCTGAATTCCCCTTCCAGGCCAACATCGTCCTTGAGCCCCGGCTCCGACTTCTTGCAGAACACACAGCCCATTCCAGGTGCCCTGCTACAGAACGGGGTATGCCTCACTCTGGGGCCCCTACCAGATAGGCCACCCTCGCACACTCACACAGGCATGCAGTTTCCCCTCTCAGGGTCTTCCCTGGTGAAGGATAAAGGTGGGGCAGGGCCACCTTTGGGTCTACCTCCCAGCTGCCTGAGTATGGTTGGAGGGAGGATGTATATCCTTAATGGGCTGGTTTTCAGCTTTGGGATGCTGCTTGTGTTTATTTATATATTTCTGCCTCCTATTGCTTCGATAAAGTTGTGTTTTTGTCACTTCTTCAGAGTGCTTGTACGTGTGTGTCTTTTGTGTGTCTCTAAGTATTTGTGAGTTTGCCTGTGGGTGTGCCTATGTGTGCGCAGCCTCTTGTGGATATTTGTGTGTCTGTGTGAGTATACAAGTGTGGGTGGGTACGTGTCCCTGTGCACGTGGTAGCTCTGTGTGTTCATGTCTTAGGAGCATATACATATGTACACTGTTGCCGTGCAAGTGTGTATGTGTGTTCCTGTGTGTGCGCGCATGTATCTCTGTGCGTGTAGGTGGTCTGTGTGAGTAGGTGCCTCTGCATCTGTGTGTATGACCACATGCATAACCCTGCGTGGGATCCTACGTGCCTGTCTATGCATGTGTGTCTCTGTGCATACAGGTCTGTGAAAGTATGTGTGAATGTCCCTGTGTGTATGTGTGCGTGTAGCTCTCTGTGTATGTGCATGTCTATGTATGGAGACATGTTGGTGTGTGAGTGTGTGTGAGGGCTCCGTGTGTCTGCACCTGGAGATTCCCTGCAGAGGGGGATCAAGGCCATTTCCTGTTGTGGGTCCAGCCTCTGGCCTCTCAAGCTGCCTCTTTGTGGCTCCCCCATCTGTTACCTAGCAACAGGGCTCTTGTAGGAGGAGGGAGCCATGCAGAGTTGTGGGGCTCAGGAAGGCCACCCCACCCCTTTTCCTGACCCTGAAAGCCTTCAGCCCCCTCTCTCCCCACTCACCCCTTCGGCTCCTACTCCTGGGTCAGTGGGGCTGCGGCATGGTCCTCAGGAGGGGCCAGAGACCTGAAGGCGAGAGACAAGGACATGGAAGATGAAGGCTCTGCCAAGGTTCCTGCAAGCCAGCTGCCAGCTTCTGCCCTCTTCAGGAAGCCAGGCCTGGGCTCTGTCCCAGCATGACTTCTGCCTTCTTTTTCCTTCCCACCGCCCCTGGCAAACTTACATGTCCACCCTCACACAGGACACACCACCCACACCAACTCTCTCACACTCATATCCACCTGACACACCAACTCCCTGACACACACACACACCCCAGCACACAGTCACACACCAACACCCACAGCATACATTCGCATGAGTGTGCTCACCAATAACACCAACACGCTGACACAAACTAACTCTCACGCAAGTCCAAGCTCTGCCGCCCAGATACACGCACACATACACAGGCACACAGGCTGCCTGATAGGTTGACAGACTCATCCTCACAATTTTGTGTTAGGCCCACCTCTCTCATTGGATTTCTGTCAAGCCATGCTCATCTCACTCACAGGCCCCCCGGTCACTGGCTCCTAAAAACCAGCCCTTCCTTCTCATGCTGCCTCTGCTCCCACCTGGGCTCCGTAAGCTCCAGCAGTCCCAGGGTTACATCTGGTGGCAGGCTGAAAGTGGACACCTACCTCCAGAGCTCGCTCCTAATCCCACACATCAGGTAAAGGCCCAGATCAGAACTAGGGCCCCCAGAATCCCTTGGGGAGGAGCCCCTCCAATGAGCTAAGGCTTTCCCGATAGTGATGTCCTCTGAGCAACGGGGCAGGCAGATCATTGAGCAAGGGCTCCCCACACCCCACCAGAAACTCTGCCATTGCAACACTTAGAGAGGAACTGCTGGGGAGAGGGCTCAGTTTCTTAAGATGTGAGAGGAATGGAGAGTTATAGGGTGGGGCTAACCCAGTGAACCCTGATTTCCCCCAGAGGGCTGAGGAAGGACCCTTGTGACAGGTGCTCCCACCTGACATCTCTCGGCCCCCAAGTCCAGTTCCCGTAGGGACATCCTCCTCATCTTCCCTCCGGGTCCTGCCCCTCCTACTGAGGATACTCACCTCTTCCAGGAAGCCTTCCTGGCTCCACCAGATCCAGCCGCTCAGAGGATGGCTCTGTCACATTAGACCCACCCTTCCTCTAGACCCACCAGCCCCTCTCACTCTTCACTGTAACTGTTCTCCCATGTGTATGGGGGGGGTGACACCCATCTGGCGAACTGTGAAGCAGGCTGTGGTAAGAGCCCTAAAATAGCCTGTGTTCACTAAGCCATTGTCGTGCTTTTCACCTCAGGACCCCTCCCCTGGGGTGCAACCACTGTGTCTGAAAGTCTCCAGGACACTGAGGGTTGGTTGGGCCTGAGGAGAGAAAATAGGTGGAGGTGGGGGGCATCCCGGACCTGGGAAAGGAAGGGATTTCAGGCATTGAGGGGACAGATGGGGATAGGATGAAAACAAAGGTTACAGGGTGAGAATGGAGGTTTTCTCACAGAAAGACACAGACCCATCTCAAATGGCACACAGGGCCTCTACCCAGATCCACATAGCCCTCCTGACACATTCTTGGATACACACATTACCTCAGCTCCACACAGCACCTCACAGAGACTCTGAGCTCCTCTATACACAGACATCTTCAAATACCCACATCCCCATATACAGACACCCCCGGCCCCCACCCACCTACACACATGCACATACACACACCATACACACAGCCTCTCCACAAGAACAGCATATACAGGATTTTAGCACTTACTAGGTGCCAGCCACTGCATTAAACACTTTACATATATTACTGCATTTTATTCTCATAACAACACTCTGACCTATTACTATTGCTGCCTATTACTATAAGGCAACTGAGGCACAGAGAGTTTTAGAGCCTGGTCACATACATAATGAATCCTGACGTTTGGCTCTAGAATCTGAGCCACTTCTCTCCCATGCCTGGTCACAGACACGGATAATTACAGCCATTCCTGCAAGCATGCACAGATGCACAGAGCCCCCAGAGGGACACACAGAGATATACAGAGCCCTGTGCTGATTCACAGACCCACACAGAGCACCTCTCTATAAGAGACACAAATGTGTGCAACTTCTTGGGTCCCCACATAGATACGAGGTTGCCACTTCCTAAAATACCCAGATAAATATCACAACATTTTTAAAATTCTTTTTATAAAAATATTTTATTCATTTATTCATGAGACACAGAGAGAGGAAGAGACACAGGCAGAGGAAGAAGCAGGCTCCCCATGGAGACTGATGTGGGACTCGATCCCAGGACACCAGGATCATGACCCAAGCCAAAGGCAGACACTCAACCAGTGACCCACCCAGGTGCACTTTAACTCTTTTTTAAAAGTAGGCTGTAGGGCAGCCCGGGTGATTCAGCAGTTTAGCGCCCCCTCCAGCCCAGGGCATGATCCTGGAGACCCCGGATAGAGTCCTGCATCTTTGAGCTTCCTGCATGGAGCCTGCTTCTCCCTCTGCCTGTGTCTCTGCCTCTCTCTCTCTCTCTCTGTGTGTGTGTGTCTCTCATGAATAAATAAATAAAATCTTAAAAATAAATAAATAAAAATAAAATAAAAGTAGGCTGTAGGCCCAACGTGGGGCTCAAACTCACAAAAGATCAAGAGTGGCATGCTCCACTAACTGAGCCAGCCCGGTGCCCTATCACAACATTTTTAAGGCAGCCTAATGAGATTCCCAAGTTCTGCATGCCTGGAATGGGGGTGGGGATGGTTCAAAAACTGTGAGCCTCTGAGAAGGAGCCAGAGGGTTCTGTGGGCTGAGGAAGAGCTCTGGGCAGGGTGGAGAGTGCAGGGAACAGACAGTAGGGAGCAGCTCTTAGGACTTGGCACTCCCAGCCTGATGGGGACTGAAGTCCAGGGTTAAGCATGGCTCTCTGGGTGCCAGCATGCAGAAGTGGTTGGAGGATATGGGTGAGGGGGGTTGGGCACAAGGTCTGGGACCTGCACAATCCAAGGCATTGAGGGAGACACGCAATATGTGACCATACTCATGTGGCTCTGTCAGAGGAAAGAGAGAGATGGGAGAGACAGAGAAAGAAAAGACAGAGACAGAGGCTGAGAGATACAGAGAGGTAAAGAGTGAGACAAGTACAAAGAGAAACACAGCGTGGTGTGCTGGCATACTGATTCTCAAAATGAAAAAAAAAAAAGGGCCCTGATTTGTAGCATTTGCTGATTTCTGTTGTATAAATATTCTTACCATGGCTGATTTCAAGTAACTGAGGTGACTTCTTGAACACTGGGCTGGGAAGAGATTCATACAATCAGCTCCCCAGAGCCAGGACTAGCTGGCTCCAGCAGCTCACTGCCAGGAAGGAATAAAAAGAGGCAAACAGAGATAAAAACGAGAAACAGAATGACAACAGAGAGTGACAGAGACAGAAAAAGAGATAGGGAGAAATTAGGAGAAACTTGGAGAATTAAAGAGTCAAAGGCAGAGGAGAAAAGGCAGAAGAGGCAGCTTGGGCTCAGGTGTCTGCAGACAGACAGCCCCCAGGACTCTTCCTCTTTGTCTGCCTCATGTCCTAAGTGGTTGCCCCCCCTCTTCGGAGAGTAATTTGACTTCCTAGAAGTCTGGGTGGCAATAACTATGAGTTTAAAGTTTCTAATTTATTAAATACTCAGTGCCTGGCATTATGCACGCATTCCCATGCATGATCTCATTTAGTTACCCGAGGAAATAGGCTTTATTACTACCTCCTCTTTTACAGATAAGCAACCCAAGTCACAGAAATGGTAAGTAACTTCTCCAAGACCACACCGCAAGTAAGGGGAGGCCAAAATGCAACCCCAGGGGCCTGGGGTGGCTCAGATCATGATCCCAGGGGCTCCCTGCTCAGCAGGGAGTCTGCTTTTCCCTCTACCCCCCACCCCACTCCTGTGAGTGCTCTCTCGGGCTCTCTCTCTCTCACAAATAAAAATCTTAAAATAAATAAATAAATAAAACAAAAATGCAACCCCAATCCATTTGGCTCCAATCCCACAATAAGCACTCTTCTATTTTGCAGCCCCTGTAGAAGCAATAATGTGTGTCCCTCTGAGAGGTACAACGAGCCAGGCCCTGTGCTACATGCTCTAAGTCCTCATGATAGCCTAGAGAGGGGAAGCCTGGGTTCTCTCAGGCAACTGTGATTTTCATAGCCTTAGAATCTGAATCCAGACCTCTCTTTCCTCAGAGTTGAGCCAGCTGCCTACTAACACCAGAAAGGAAGCAGCTCAAAGAGTGGCCATAAGCATTCTGGTTACTCAGGTTCATTCTGGTTACTTCAGGTCCAGAGTTCAGTTCACACCATGGCTGTGTTCTTCAGAGCCTGCACAGATATTTAAGATTATGTCTCTTAAATATCTGGTTGATAGGAGTTAGTTTCCATAGCCTCATCTGTGTCAAAATCAAGTGGTAGGTATTAGAGCTGAGGTCCACCCCTGGACCAGGGTGCTCCTGCCTTCAACATCTCCCTCTGTGTAGCCTTACCTAGCTCTGTTCTTTTACTTTTTTTTTTTTTTTTAAAGTAAGCTCTATGCCCAACATGGGGCTTGAACTCATGACCCCCAGATCAAGAGTCGCATGCTCTACCGACTGAGCCAGCCAGGCATCCCTGTTCTTTATATTATATTATTAGCTCCGGGACTCTAGATGAATGATATAAGCCCTCTGAGCCTCCGGTTTTGCATCTGTACCTTCTGTGCAGTTGCTGGGAAGGCTTGAAGAGATGTGGCTTTTACCCAGTGTGCAATGGCCAAGTGAGGCTGAAAACCATAAGCAGCAAAGCTAGAATGCCCCTCATCCAGGGACCATTTATCAGTTCATCTCCCTCTTGTGTGTAGAAGGGAAAGAGACTTGCTCGAGGTCAGACAGCCACAGGGGATTCAAAGCCAGGACCATTAATTCAGGTCCAGAGTTCAGTTCACACCGTGTGAACACCCTGTGTTCTTCAGAGCCTGCACAGGTCATGCTGTCTCTGACTAGTATACGTCATATTTCCAGCCCATGGCCAAGTGAACATGCCACTCCTGCCAAAGGGCAGCTGGCCACTCAGCAGGGAGCCAGCCTTAGGCCTAGCCCTACTCCTGAACATAGGAGTCCTAGGCCCACCCATTCTTTCTTGAGGTCCATGCTTCCCGAAGCCATGTCAGGGCTTCGATGTAGACACAGGATGTCCTGTTCCCCCCTAACCCCTGCCAAGTGTCTGTGAAACCTGGAGACAGATTTAAGCTTATTTCTATGCAGCCTGACAACTAGCTTGAAACATTGGGGAAGTCGGTTCACCTCTCTGAGCTGTAGTTTCTTTGCCTTATAGAAAATAGGAATATAAATCTCTACCTCATGGGGTTGTTTCGGAGCATCAAATGTGAAAGCACCAGGCACACAGCTGGTGTGCAGTGAACTTTCACTTCTGCTCCTTTCCCTCGAGGAAGGCCCCTCCAAGGCCCAGGGAGGGGGAGCAGCAGGGTGGAGAAGAAAGAGAAGTTCCCAGAGTGAGGTGGGAGGGCTGAGCTGGTTAGGTCGCTGGGGGGATTTCAGAAAGAGGGAACTGGGACTTTGGGCAGCAGCAGGAAACCACCATCCTGCAAGAGTTCCGGCTACTCTTCAGGGCTCTGGGCTGGCCAGGGGCAGGGCACTGCGCCCCATCCCCTCACCAATACTGGAGCCCTCTGACCAGAGGCTTTTATCTCTCATTCGCAGAGGCCCTCTGTCCCTCACTGAACTCCACTGTCTCTTACTAACCCTCATCTCTTTCACTGAGGCCTCATCTCTCATTGAACCTCTACCCATCCCACACCATTCTTTCTTGAGGCCTTATAGCACCCCACCCCTAACACCCAGGCCCCAAGAAGACATTCCCGAGTCTGACTCTACCACCAGGTGTGGTGGGGGCATGTGAGAGAGGGGCCCTATCTTTGCCACACTAGCTTTATCCTCCACATGATCCTGAAGGTGTCAGCTGAATCTTCTCCACTTGTGTGGGGTCATGGTGGTTTCTCATCTGTTTCTGAAAACCCACCCACCAGCTTCTATTTCAAGGGTCTTCAGGGATTCCAGTTTTAAGGAGATGGGAGCCATGGGTGGTCCAGGGAGATCTGAGGGAATAGGAGTCTAGATTCCATGATGTGGTCAGACAGGAAGCCTCCTCCCCTGGTTCCACCTCATACCAGGTCAAACCTTCAAACCAGGTGGTCTGCTGGTATGCTTGGTGCACAAAGGGCCCTGGCTTCTCCTTCTCCAGCTCTGGGGTCCCCCTAACCAGCCTCCCAAGGTCTGGCCACTTCCTTTGCCACATTAGCTCCAGGTGGCTGTAGAGAACACCCAAACACCCACACAGCTGCTCGTGCTCATTCACTCAAAGCCCAAACCAGACTCACAAACACTGACACCTCGCTCATAGCTTCAAGCCCACAGGGTTCATGCAGCCCATACACTCCCCACCTTCTCCGACAATTCGCCAGTCACCCACTCCTCTTTCCACAAGGCTTCAAGGGATTTAGTAGGGATGAGGAGGGATCTCAAGCTTCGGTTCCACCTACTTCTTTCACTACATCATGGGCAAGATGCCCTGGATTCCAAGTCCCCACTTCTGGCCCTATTAGCCCTTGACCGCTGAACCTCCCTCTTCCTATCTGTGAAGTGAGAACAGCTCTGTTCTCCCACCACCACCACAGGGGAAGGATGCCAAAAGACTCAGAGGTCCCTGGGTGTGGTACTGTAGGGGTTGAGGATAGACCCTCAAACCTGTTGACTTTCCCAGAATGGGACTTCAACAGATTCACAAACATTTATTTATTAGATGTCACTTTGTGTGCTGGTCCTGGAGTCCCTGTCAGGCTTTCTGTACCCCCTCCATGCTTTTGAGAAGGTGAAAGAAAGGATCCCTCCAGGGCAGTAAGAACTCTTAACCCCTCCAGGACACTCTGCAAAAGTGCTTTCTAAAGCACCTGATTCTGGGGATTTAGGATGGGGTGGGGGATAGGGGCTGAGTAGGGGCAAAGGTAATGCCTTCCCCCTCGCTAATTACAGGCCCAGAGAAGGCCTGTAACTTGTCTAAAGTCACACAGCAATCAAGGGCCCCGGGCTGTCTGAGTCCCTGCGACTGCTGAGCCTCCCCCCAGGATGCCTGAACACTCAGCATCATGGCCTTACTCCTCTGTCCAAAAGCCTACCCCTGGACTGAGGACCCCCAAATGGGGGCGGTGGGGGTACCAAGGGGGGCTGCGTGGGCGACGTGCCCAACAGCAGCGGAGCTCGCGGGGCTCCGGCTCTCCACCCTCTGGTTGCTACGGAGACAGCCTCTCCGGGCAATTGCGGTCAAAAGCAGGATTTCCGTCGGGGCTGCCAGCAATTCCCGGATCCCAGGGGGAACGTGGACCGAGGCCGCCACTGGGGGCGGGAAGGGGGCACCCAGAGAGGCCCATCCCTGCGGAGGGCGGGGACTTCCCCAGGAAGCCGGGACCCACGCCTCTAGCTCCTTGGAGGAGTCCCCTCGCCATCCGGGACCCGCCCACCAGGAGGGGAAGGGAGGGTGCAGGTGGCGGCAGTTTGGGCAGCCTCCCCGCCCCACCGGGCTACAGGCTTCCCCTGCGACTTCTCCTCTTTTGGGATAGGGGACTTCCTGGACCCTCGGAATTGTTCTGCATCTTCCAGAAATGGTTCTCCTTGACCTCCTGCAGCGAACTCCCTCACCTGGTCCTCCCCCCCTTACCCTCTTCCAGAACCCTCAGCTTCTCCCCCATCCTCCCTCTCACGGCGCCCTCAGCTTATTCTCCTGCCCCTCTGGGGGGGGGGGTCCCCTTGGTCCCTCACCCCTGACTCAGCCCCCTTCCCAATTTCTATCAATTCCCCTCGACAGGTTCCCTCCGCTTTCCCTACCAGACCTTTCTAGGGGGCCGGTCCCTTTACTCTGCTTCATCGTATTCCTCCGGCCCCCTCCCCAGGGATTGTCAGTCCCCTTCTCCAGGTGTCCTCCGGGGGTCCTTTCCGGGGCGAGGTCCCTGCTCCTCCAGCTCCGCCCTCCGCCCCCCTGCAGTCCCCGCGGGGCGCCGCGCGGCGCGTCCGGCTGCACCTGCCGGCCGCCTACCTGGTCCCCGGGGGTGGGGGGGCGCCGCCGCCGACCGGCCCCAGGCGAGCGGGCCGGGCTCCCGGCAGCCGCGAGAGCCGACGTCGTGGGGGGCGGGGGGCCCCTGGGGCGCTGCTCGCCTCAGCCCGCCGCCTGCGCTGGGCCGGGAGGAGGAAGCCGCCTCGGACTTCTCTTATTGAAGGGGGCGGCGGCGGCGGCGGGGAGAATTCACAGTCACGCCCCAGCCCCAGGCCGGCTGCCCCAGGCGGGGAGGGGCCCTCGGGATCGCAGGCCCGCCCGCTCCCACTGCCAGCCTCCCCCGGTGCCTCCCCCCTCGCAGCCCTGAACGTCTCTGCCTGCACCCCAACTCCTCCCCCCCGACCTGAACCCCCAGGGCAGCCTTCCCAAAGGTCCCCTCCGACGGGGCAGGTTCCTCAATCCCAGAAGCACCTGCTGTTTTAGATCGATTGGATTTCAGGTTAAGAAGCAGCTTTTCTCTAGCCCTGAAGCCCACCCCCACCCCTTTTTGCAGCTGGAAAAACTGTGCTCCAGATGCGGGCAAGCCTTACCCAAGTTCTCCACAGCCCGTTGGCTTCAGATTGCTGTCACCAGAGCCACTGAAGATCCCTGGTCTCCCTCAGGAGCTGGACAAGTCGGGGGTACAGGGATGTAGGACAGTGGGGAGCAGCGGGGGACTTTTCTCTCAGGACACTGCTTTTGAGAGGAATCAGCCCTCAGGCCACACTGAGGAAGGAGAAGCTGTCAGCCTCCCCCCCTACACCCAAGATTTAGAGAAACTGAGCATCATCCTTTAACATGGTTCCCCTAGCCTATGGGACTAGGAAGGATCCCTGATCCACACCCACCCCCCCACCCCCCAACCTGGAGTTCAATCCTACCTCCCACCACTGTTACTTCAGCTTTTAACCAAGGACTAGGAAAATCCCTCCTCCTCCGGGGAGGAGGAGATGTGTGTGTGTGGGAGGGCTGTTTGGTGGAGAAGTATGTTTATTGGCATATGATGGGAAAGGAGAGAGGGTGTGTGAGCACAGATGTGTGTGTGTGTGAGTGATTGTAGGCAATGAAATTGATGACTGCAATTTTGTAATCAACAACTGGGACACGTTTTACAGACACATGTGTTTTCTATGTCTGAGCAGGGATGTGTGTGAATGTCCGTGTGTGTGTGTGCACTCGTGTGCACGCCTGCTCAGGTATGTCCCAATGTGATTGTGAAATGTAGGTAAGAATGCGTTTCTCTCAGGAAAACAGAAGGAGGGATTTGTGAAGAAGACACAGGGGACGAGGTAGAGGCACAGGAGCTTAGGAATGGTGGTCTCAGGTTAGCTGGGCAGCATCACAGCCACCAGCAAGCTTTCCCTACCTGGCTATTGGTCCATGTGTTCAGTTAACAAACAAATATTTATCATTACCTCTCAGGTACCAGGCTTAAGGGATACAGAGATTAATGAGACTGGTCCCTGTCCCTAAGGGATCCCCCAATCTACTAGGTTCTCTCTGGTATCCTTCAAGTTCTGGCTCCTTAGGAAGTCTTCCCTGACTGCCACCCCTATCCCCAGCAGAATGAGCACTCATTCTGTGAGTGAATGAAGTGAGAAGCACTCACTTCTACCAGTGACCACTGGTTCCTGGGTTTTCCTCAAGGGCAAGGACTGAATCTGCCTCTTTTTTAAAAAATTTAAATTCAATTAATTAACATATCATTTATTATTTTCAGAGTGACTCTGACTCTCATCAATGCTCCCAGCACCCAAAGTAGTACTGACACAGAGTAGCATGTTCTCTGGGCATAGGAATGTATGAATCAATCAAGGAACAAAGGAATTAACAGATGAACAAATGAAGCCCAATGAAAAAATAAATAATTGAAGGTAAGAATTAAGGAATGAATGAAAAAAATTTAAGAATCAATGACTGAATAAGCAAATGAATGGAAGAACAAAACTGCTTATGCTTTTTTTTTTCTGCTTATGCTTTTAAAATACAAATTGGACCACATAAGTTCCATGTTTATTTTTTTATTTTATTTTTTTTAATATTTTTATTTTTTTTAATTTTTATTTATTTATGATAGTTACAGAGAGAGAGAGAGGCAGAGACACAGGCAGAGGGAGAAGCAGGCTCCATGCACCGGGAGCCTGACGTGGGATTCGATCCCGGGTCTCCAGGATCGCGCCCTGGGCCAAAGGCAGGCACCAAACCGCTGCGCCACCCAGGGATCCCAAGTTCCATGTTTAAAATTCTCCAATGGCTTATCTCCCAGTTTGCTTGGAATAATAAACATAAAATGAAATGCACTAATAGTAAAGGATGATAAAATTCAAGTGTCTTGTCATGGCCTCCTAGGCCTTGTGGGCCTTATCCCTGTCTCCCTGTCTAGTTCCCCTCAGCTACACTGGAATCTTCCTTCAGTTTCCAGAAAAACATTGAATTTTTGCTTCAGGGCTTTTTCATGTGCTGTTCCTTCTTCCTAGGACACTCTTCTTGCTTTCCACAGTACTGACTCCTGTCACTCTTTGACCCAAAATGCTACCTCCTCAGAGAATCCTTCTCTGATCACTTCATCTAAGGAGGAGGTCCCCTCATGTCTGCTCTTGGCACCTAGTTTGTCTCCTTCGTGGCAGTTGTCACAATCTAAAATTGTATATTTCTCAGTTCATTTATTTCATATATAAATATGAGACTCCAAGAGTCTCGGTTCATATATTTCTCAGGTCAGGGCTCTGACCTCAAGAGATAACCAGCATCACTCAGGACAGGCAGGCAGGCAGGTGAATCTAGGAATTTCATCTATCTATTCAGAATAACCAAGTGGCCAGGGACCCAGACTCTGAGCCCAGACTGCCTGATTTGTAGACCAACTCTGCCTCTTCCTTACTCTATGACCTTGAACAAATTATTTTACCTTTTACCTTTCTGTGCTTCAGTTTCTCCATCCATAAAATGGGAGTACTAGTACACCCCAGTTTATAGGAGTCTTGGGAAAAATCAATGAGCTGTTAGACTAGTGCTAAGCACGTAGCAAGTGCCATAGGAGTGTTTGCTATCATTCATTCAAACATTTAATCAAGGGCAGCCCCGGTGGTGCAGTGGTTTAACACCACCTGCAGCCTAGGGTGTGATCCTGGAGACCTGGGATCGAGTCCCATGTTGGGCTTCCTGCATGGAGCCTGCTTCTCCCTCTCTCTCTCTCTGAATGAATGAATAAATAAATAAATCTTTTTGAAAAAAAACATTTAATCAAACTCAGATCTTTCCTGAGACTTCTCTGTGCCAGGCTGGGTGCAGAGGTCTCAAATAGGAATCGAGCTCCAGTCCTTGCCCTCTATGTGGCACAGAAGACTGGTAGCCATAGGGGCAAAGAGGCCATGCCTAATAGGCAAAGGTGCCTATTAGGGGTGCCTGGGTGGCTTAGTCAGTTAAGCATCTGCCTTTGGCTCAGGCCATGATCTCAGGGTCCTGGGAAGGAGCCCCACATAGGGCTCCTTGCCAGCAGGGAGCCTGCTTCTCCCTCCCCCTCTGTCCCTCCCCTGCTTGTGTGCACACAGGCAGATTCTCTCTGTGTGTCAGATAAATAAATACATACATAAAGTCTTTCTTTAAAAAAGGAGAGGCCTGTTGAAATCCCCCACTATCCTTCTAGCCCCCCCACTCACATTTTCCTTTAAAACAATTCTGAAAACTCTACCAAAACCAAATATCAAAATCCAGCAAGCCCGCTGAGACCTGCCATCCATTTTCCATCTAGCCATTATTCTCCTGTTCTCACTTCTGTTTTGAAGCAGCCTACATTCTGTCATCAGTCCTTATATCCTCCTTGGTCTCTGCTTTGCCGCCCTTCCCTTCCAGCACACTTGCCTGGAAGTCCCCAAGCCTGCAGCAATCCAACCACCCACCTTCTCTGGGTGTGGAGGAGAAAAGCACCTACCGGGCGGGCAGGGTCACAACTACCAGCCTCAAAAGGACATGAACCTAATGTAGCAATCCTCCAGTGCGTTTCCTAGTAACCTGGCCCTATACGTCTGCCCAGAGAACCAGCTCAAGTCCTTCCTTGTCTTCCACCTTTCCCCCTCCTGCTCCCCACTGGCCCTCTAAATGCCCTCACCTTTTGAGCACTTCCCACCTTCTGTAACCCCCTCTCAAGCATCATCCATCTCTCCCTCTCCACAGAATTATCCTTGCAGCATACAAATAAGTTCTAGAATTTCCCATTTGAAAAGAAAAAAAACAAAAACCTTCCCTTAGAGAATTAAGCATTTATCCTGCCTTCTTAGGAGGAACTGCAGTTCATTCCTAGTTGATGAGGGAAAGCCTGTGTGTGTGTGTGTGTGTGTGTGTGTGTGTGTGTGTGTGTGCAGAAAAATGCCAACTAATACACCAAGAGGAATGTGAGAACTAGAAAAACCCCATTTGCAGCTCCAATTAGATAATTGATTTGGTCAAGAATCATCAATGATGTGTGAGTTAGCTTGGGCCACCATGAGTGTAGACTGGGTGGCTCAAACAACAATTTATTTCTTACAGTTTGGGGGGCTGGAAGTCCCAGATCTAGGTCTGGTGGGACTGGTTTCTGGTGAGCGTTCTCTTCCAGGCTTGCAGACAGACACTCCCCTGATGCATTCTTACATGGCAGAGAGAAGGTGAACTCTTTCTTTTCTTTTTTTTAAGAAAAACTTTTTTTTTTTGGAAGATTTTATTCAAGAAAGAGAGAGAGAGCATGAGAGAGGAGCAGAGACAGGGAGGGAAAGGGACAAACAGACTCCACGGGCTTCATTTCTCAGGCTCGGTCTCATGACCCTGAGACTATGACCCTGAGACCACGAGCAGAGCTGTGGATATATCAAGAGTCCAGTCCTTTCATGACTGCACCACCAAGGCACCTGGGAAGGTGAACTCTTTGGTGTCTCTTCTTAGAAGGACCCCTGTCTGCTTGGATTAGAGCCCTACCCTCATTACTTTATTTAACTCTAATTACTTTCCTAAGTGCCCTATCTTCAAATGTAGTCACATCGAGGATTAAGTCTTCCACGTATGAATTTGGGGGGAACACAATTCAGTGAATAGTTGATGCTAAAAATACCAGGTGAAAAGGTTTTAAAGAACAGAATGTTCACACAGTGCTGAGGGAGCACCAAACAACTGACCTGGTATTTGCGAAAGGGACCTCTCCTTTTCAGTGGAGAGCCCCAGTAGACATCTCATAACTGGAGTAAGCTGGCACTATGTGCCTTCTCTTGTAATGACTATTAAAGTATACATCATCACTGGGGAGAATTCTCACTACAGGTGCTTAATCTAAAAGCAATCAAGGGGTCAACAAATTATAAGTCATATATGACCCTCTGCCTGTTTTTGTGCATCCTCTAATTTAAGAATGGCTTTTACTTTTTTTTTTTTTTTTTTTGGCTTACATTTTTAAATGGTTCCAAAAAATTGAAGGAAGAGGAGCTCCTGGGTGGCTCAGTCAGTTGAGCGGCAGACTCTTGTTTTCGGCTCAGGTCATGATCTCAGGGTCCTGCTCAGCTCACATGGGGCTCCGTGCTCAGCTCAGTGTCCGGCCTGTCCCTCTTCCTCTACTCCCCGCCCCCTCCCCCACCACCTCTTGCTTGGTTCCTCTTCCCCTCTCTCTCTCCCTCAAATAAATAAATATTTTAAAACTCAAAGGAAGAATAATATTGCATGACATATGATAATTATGGTAAATCCAAATTTCAATGTCTATAAATAAGTTGTATCGAAGCATAGCCATGCTCCAGTGGCATCCGTATGACGTGTGGCTGCTTTCATGTTACCATGCAGATTGAATGGTTGCAACACAGGCTCTATGATCTGCAAAGCCAAAAAGATTTAGTTGGGTTTATAGAAAGTGTGCCAACCTCTGCTCTCCACCTAACTTCAGGTACAAGAGATACAGGGGTTAGAGGGCTAAGGTAAACAACACTAGGAGGGGAATTTCTTTTTTTCTTTTTTTTTTTTTTTAGGAGGGGAATTTCAAACCCATCTGCAGTATGAAATATTCTATGAGACAACTGACCTGCTCACTTTCAAAGTTGCTGTCATTAAAAAAAAAAAAAAAAAAAAAAAAAGGCAGGAAGGGGGTAACCGTTCTAAATTAAAAGAGACCAAAGAGGCATCACCACCAAACATTGCGTGTGAACCTTGGTTAGATATTTTTGGAGAAAAACCTACTATTGAAGGTAGTGGTCAGAGTGTTTTTCTCTCTCTCCTAGATTTTCAGCTCCACTAAGGCAGGAGTTTTGTCTCTAAATCTACCCAGCACCTTTCAAGTGCCTGACACCTAGTAGGTGCTTGATAGACGCTGGTTGAAAATAGGAATGAAAAAAGGAGTCAGTTTTGCTTGAGGGACAGAGGTGACCTCCCAGAGGAGAGAGCATCTAAGTGGGTTCTGAAGGATAAAAAAGAGACTGCCCACAGGCAAAACTTCTGATACGACCCCCACCACAACTCCACTCGGCTCAGAGGCCAGGGATGACACTCATTCCGGGGGCCCCAGGCGACAAGCAGAACTCTGACTAGTGGGTGGAGGCTCAGGCAGGCAGAGTTTCAGATCAAGAGAAGGAAGAACTATAATGGTCAGAACAGCTCAGCCCCAGAGTTGTTGGTCTCAGGAGGCCCCAGAGTGAGCAAGCAGAGGAGATCTACAAGTGGGCAAGGGGTGGGCCTGCATGATAATACACATCACAACAAGTCCCACCACCAATCCTTTGTACCAAGGTGCCTGCCGTAGTTGGCCTCTTTTTTTTGCCCAGGCTCAGACTCTAGGCAGGTGGTTTCTCCTTTCTCTGAACCTTAAGCACTTCTTGTCTGCACCAGTAGGGGGCGTTCGGCATGCTTGCCTTTTATGGGCAGTCAAGTCCACCAGGTTTAGAGGCAGGGCTTCTCACAGGCTGTATGACCTTGAGAAAGTATGTTGTCTCTGGGCTTCTGCTTCCTGATATGTACAAGGACAAGGTGGAACAAGACATCCAACGAGGGCTCTTCAATCTCCAGACGTCTTGCTTGAAGCCTGTCTGGTCCTCTTGGCCTATAGATGACTGGGGACTCCCAGAGGACAGGGAGAGTACTGGCTGAAGCCCCTCTGCCAGACACCCAGGAAGAGACGGTGGCTGGTCTCCACAGAGCACAGGAACCAGGGGGGTGGGGTGGGGTGGGGTGGGGTGGTGGCTGTTGTGTCTGTGGTGATGCTCTGAACTCCTTCCTTGTCAAAGGCAGCGTGGTTCATTCTGGCCCTACAAGTTACCAGCTGTGTTATCTTAGGCAAGTGACTTAACAAGTCTAGACTTTAGCTTCTACACCAATAAAATCAGAACAGTAATACCTATCTTCCAGGAGGAGGAGTAGAAGAAATGATCGCTTTGAAAGCACCTTTACCAGATATAGAAACCAGCCTCCAGGAGCCAGGGAGGGCAGTCTATCGGGAGTTTTAGAATCTCTCCCCCAACTGCTCCTTACCCTAGTTGTTCCGTGCTCATAAGCTGATTGATAAGGGAAAAAATCATAAATACTTTCTATGTCTTTTTAAAAAATATTTTAATAAGAATAAATAAATAAATAAATAATATCTTTTTAAAAAGATATTATTTATTCATGAAAGACACAGAGACTAAAAAAAAAAAAAGAAAGAAAGACACAGAGAGAGGGGTAGACATAGGCAGAGGGAGAAGCAGGCTCCATGCAGGGAGCCCAGTGCAGGACCTGATCTTGGGACTCCAGAATCATGCCCCAAGCCAAAGGCAGACGCTCAACCACTGAGCCACCCAGGCATCCCTCTGTCTATGTCTAAAGCAGACCTAGCACATAGTAGGCACCTAAATACTTGATAAATGTAAGGTATATTCTATAACCACTGTCTCAGAGCCTTGAAGCAAACTGGGAAGGGGCAAGATAATGGTTTTCTCTGTTGCAAGGGTAAAGCCACTGCAGCTCAGAGAGGGAAAATGATTTGCCTAATGTAACACAGGAGAGCTAGGTTTGGAACCTGGCTCCTTGGCTTGCAGAACCCATACCTGAGACCCTGCAGTTATGGGTTCCATGCAGCCATTTGTGGTCAGGGACTTGCCAGACTCTGCCCATATTCACCCTCACATAAGGGTGACATGGCAGGCAGTACTTGGACAAGCACAAAGCGGGACAGATAGGCCCCCCCACCCCCAAGTCTAAGGGTTCAGCTCTGCTCCTTGATAGCCTAGAGGCTCTGCTCCTTCGACAGAGTGGGAGCTTGGCTTTGGCTTAGCTGCCTGTTAATCAACAGACCCATGGAGCCCCAGGATAGGTGTCCCAGAGTAGGACAGTGGGAAAACTGGCAGAGTATTGGGGCTGCCTGAGCCTGTGGGACTGCCTCTGGGCTCAGCCAGGGGACTCATGACAAGTTGACCTGACAGGTCAGGGGTATGCTACCCCAGGGCCTAGGTGATCCCAATCTTTGGGGACTACTTCCATGTTTCTGGTTAGTGGGGCTCTTATCCTGGGGGTGAGGGGAAGGTTTTTATTTTTATTTTTTATTTATTTATTTATTTTAAAGATTTTATTCATTTATTCACAAGAGCCACAGAGAAAGAGAGAGAGACAGAGACAGAAGCAGGCTCCATGCAGGAAGTCTGATGTGGGACTCGATCCTGGGATTCCAAGATCACACCCTGGGCTGAAGGCAGGCTCTAAACTGCTGAGCACCCAGGGATCTCAATTCTTATTTTTTAAAAGATTTTATTTATTTATTCATGACAGACATAGAGGGAGAGTCAGAGACATAGGCAGAGGGAGAAGCAGGCTCCCCACAGGAAGCCCAGTGTGGAACTCGATCCCAGGACCCTGGGTCACAACTTGAGCAGAAGGCACATGATCAACCACTGAGCCACCCAGGCTTCCCAAGGGGAAGGTTTTTAGAGGAGGGCAGTGCTTGACTGGGAGCACGATGTGGAAGGCAGTGAGATCATCTCCCAGATCCCTCCCACGAGAGTGTTGACATTCCCCTACACGGATCTCCAGGAGCTATTTGAGGCCTGAGAGGACAGGAGAACCAGCAAGAACCTGATTGTGTATTACCGCTCAGTATGCCCTGGGCAGGCCTTGGAATCTCTCTTTCCCTGGGGGCAGGACAGAGCATTACAGAGGTGCTGGGTACCTGAGTGGGGTAGAGTGTTCCTGAAGGGGCAGCAGAGTTTTCACTGGGGGTGGAGGACTGTAATGAGAGAGAGAGCTAGGGTATTAAAGTGGGGTACAGAATATTATGTGTGTTGGTATGTTTGTTGGGGGACTGGGGTATGAAAGTTAGAGCACATGTTTTAAAGTTGAGCTAAAAGGCAACCCTCTTGGGTCCCCTCCCTCTTCAGGAGCTCTGTACTATACAGCTCAAAAAACTTTGCTTTACTATTGCTCAATAAACTTTGCGGCTAAATAAACTAAATAAATAATAATAAATAATAATAATAAATAAATAAATAATAAATAAATAAATAATAAACTAAACCACCCCCCAAAAAAGTTGATCTGGGCACGCCTGGGTGGCTCAGCGGTTGAGCATCTGCCTTCAGCCCAGGGCGTGATCCTGGAGTCCTGGGATCGAGTCCCACATTGGGCTCCCTGCATGGAGCCTGCTTCTCCCTCTGCCTGTGTCTCTGCTTCTCTCTGTGTGTGTCTCTCATGAATAAATAATTAAAAACAAAAAGAATTGGTTAAAAAATACGAAAAAATCAAAACAATTATAAAAAAAGGTTGATCTGAAGCTTCACAGCAGGGTCTGGAGTACTTCAGAGAAAATAAGGTATTGTACAGGGGGGTTTACAGAATGTCACTAAGGGCTGGGTTATTTCACAAGGTGCTAGAATGTTACAGGGAAAGAGGAAGATCTAGAGCATCTCAGAGGGAGGCTGGGATATTATGGTGAAGGCTAAAGTCTCCTGGGAAAGGCTGGATTACTTGAGGGAGCAGGAGTACTTCACAGGGGGCTGGAGTCTTTTACAAGGTGGGATGGGATATCTCAGAGGTGAGTGAGCATGGTAGGGGGGATTGCATGTGGCCCTGAGGCTGTCTGGAAAGCCCCCGTAGCCCTGAATCTGCAGTCCAAGGATTCCAGGGGCATCCCTGGGAGTCTAGTCTCATGCTCTTTTCTGCCTCCTCCCAGAACAGGTCATCACCTCCACTTGAGTCATAGGTGGTACGGGCTACAACGAGATGCTAGTGACCATGGCCTTGGGAACCAACATCCGCTGTTGCCTCCAAGTCAATGGCACCAAGGAGAAGCCAGTCCCAGTGCAAACTCCCACCTGAGCTCTAGGGTTTTCAGACAAGAGTCAGACCAACTTGACTATTCCTCTGCCTCTGGGCGAGACTCCCTTCCAAGAGTGAGATTCCCAGTTGAAGTAGGGAACACTGATGGGCAAAGACCCTTCTGGTTCCAGGAGTCTCTTTGCAGTCTACCCACAGTCCCTTCTGCACTGATAGGGGGACAGCTTGCTGATTTCCTCAGTATGGGAGCCCTGTTGGGGTGGCGGATCCTACTCTGCCTCAGTGCTCCCTGGTACCCTGTGCTGCCTGTGAGATCTGAGGCCCATGGGGTCCAAGAGGGCTCAGTGCTGGAGAGGGTGTCAGTAGGCAGTGGGCAGAAGATCGTGTGCCAATTCTGGGTTGCCTCAGTCCTCAGAGGTCAATTCCTGTTTGTTCTACTGTGCAGACTTTAGCTACCCACTGGGCTGTCACTTCACCAAGTATCAGCTGGACTATGCCAACTTTTCCAACTGCTGTACGCATGACACGTTCCACCTTCCAAAGGGTGAGTGGCCCCAGCTCACTTAACATAGGACAGAGCAAAAAAAAAAAAAAAAACAAAAAACAAAAAAAACAAAAACCATAGGACAGAGCCCCACACATCCTCCCTGCCAGCGCACCAGCATTTCTACCTTCTGTGTCTACATCCTAGCAACACGCTCTGTGCAATGATGTGGCACGATGCTGTGGTTTCTCACCAGTGTCAGGCCTGGGGCCAGTATCTCCCCTCTCTGAATGTGCTGTCTCCAACAAACTAAAGACTATCTTCTCACCTCCCAGCAGACTGAGGCTCCCTGGGAATGGAGAGATGGTGGGGGTGAGGGTGGGGGGCCCCCTGCAGTCCTCCAGGCCTTATCAGTATGGGAAGACAGAACACAAATATTGTCTCTGAGACAGCTAGGTCAGCCTGGCTTGGCATATGCCCAGGCATGGAGTCCCTGACAGAGGAAGAAAAGAAGAAAGGGAAGAGGGATCACTTTGTATCGAGCACCTTCTGTGTATCAGGCCTTATTTTAGACATTCTACATGCATTATTTCCCTGTGAAGTAGAGCTGTTCTTCCTTTTATAGGGATAGGGAAACCGAGGCAAGGGACCTCCAGAGACTTGCTCAAGGTCACACAGCTAACAAATAAGTAAAAAAGCTGGATTTTGGCCCAGGGTCTACCTGAACTGACTAGCACTGCCTTCATCCATAACCCTGATGTGGGCCACTGGACAAATCCTCATTTCTCTACCTATTGGCTGAATGACCTTGAACAAATTCTTTAACTCCTGACACCTCAGTCTCCTGATCTGTAAAATGGGTATATTAATAAAAATCTATGTTATATGATGAACTAAGATGATGCATGTGAAGTGCCTGTTGTACTTCAGTGTTCAGAGTAAATGTTAGGTAATGCCAATATTTGGAACATAGGGAAGAGACAAAGCCCTGCCCCGCAGTTTCAAGAAAGAGACAAAGCTCTGCCTAGGGATCCTGCCTTGGGAGAGGCTAATCAAGGTGGCAGAAATCACTCCACTTATGAGTTCATCAGGTGCAGGAGAAGGGACGAGGTGTTAAGGAATGGATCATAAGCTCCCAGCCCCACCTTGCCCCCAAGTACTATACCCTGTTACTTGGAGTTTATTTCCTAAATATTGTTTCTATATGAGCCTTTCCCACTGGATCCTTGACAGCCTGGCCCAGAGCTGGCATCTCTCAGTGCTGATTATGTTGAAAACAACATGTTTATTGAGTATTTACAATGAGCCAAGTATTACGCTAAGGGCTTTTTGTACATTTGCACATTCATTCATTTGATCTTCACAGTGGCCATAGAAGAGGACATTACTATTCCTGTTTTATAAACAGTGAAATTGAGGTTAGAGATGATAAGAAGTGGGTATCTGGCACGTAGTTGGTGCTCCTTTTACTCTGAAAGGCTGAATGAATGGATGGATACATTAAGAAGGGGGAGGTGGAGGCAAGGAGGTGAAGGTCACAGGGGTCAGTCTCTCCCCTCATCCAGCTTTATTAACTATCACAACCATGCCCACCACACCTTGTGCCTGGCCCCCGACTACCTGATGGACACCGTCCTAGAGACCTGGCAGCTCTGTGGGGCCTGTTGACATTCTCTGAGGTGAATAAAGGAGAAATCTTTCCTGCCAAGCATCTGGTCGGTGTGGCTCTACCAGAGAACCTGACCTGGAAATTCCATGATGAGGGCCCATCTCCAAGTCTCTGACAACCAACAAAGAACATAGGAAAACATTGCCCAGCTGCTCTCTCAGAAATCCTGGGGAACTAGGAGGAAGTTCATTCTTTATTGTAGTGAGCCTGATTTCTGTTAGACTGCAGAAGGGACTTACCAACAGAGAGGGGAACAAGCCTGAAGTTCCTTACTAGAGTTGGAAATGACAAGGTGGTCCCTGTGGGTGGCTCCACAGGCCGTGACCTGGGAAAGGAAGGAGCGAGAATGAGGCTGAACCATAGTCCCCACACTTCCTGCAAAGGGGGGGCCGTTGCCTAATGGAGGAGACTTATCACACCCCCAGGACAATAGCCAAGTGTGAGGCAACCGGAGAGGAAAGAGGAGAATTGAGGGAGATGGGGGCCGAGAAAAGGAACTCATGCAATCACACGGGAGGTATTCCTGGGGTGCAGAGTGGGTAACAAGAGCGTGAGGATCTCCAAGGCAAGTGAAGGGAGTAATAGGGAATCTTTTTTTTTTTTTTTAAGATTTTATTTATTTATTCATGAGAGACACATAGAGGCAAGACACAGGCAGAGGGAGAATCAGGCTCCCCACTTGATCCCAGGACCCCGGGATCACAACCTGAGTCAAAGGCAGACGCTCAACCACTGAGCCACCCAGGTGCCCCAGTAGGGAACCTTCGGCTGTATGCCAGGCACCACACTTGGCACTTTACATGTGGTGTGCCGTTTCATCCATCCATCCAACAGATATTTATGGAGTGGGCCAGGCTCTAAGGCTATAGCTGTGAACAAGGCAGACACAGTCCCCCTCCCATTGGACCTTAGAAGGGGGAAGAGACAATCAACACATATGTAATATCAAGGGTGATACATGCTTTGAAGAAAAGTAAAGCAGGGAAGGAGATGGAGCAAGGTGGCAATTGGGAGTCAGGACTGCTTTATTATTTATTTATGTATGTATGTATTTTTATTTATTATTTTTTTTAAGATTTTATTATTTATTTATTCATGAGAGACACAGAGAGGGAGACGGAGGCAGAGATGCAGGCAGAGGGAGAAGCAGGCTCCATGCAGGGAGCCTGACGTGGGACTCGATCCTGGGTCTCCAGGATCACACCCTGGGCTGCAGGCTGCGCCACCAGGGCTGCCCTGTATGTATGTATGTATGTGAGAGAAGGCCTCTTTACAGAGGTGACATTAAGTAGAGATCTGAATAAAGTGTGAGGATCGCCAGTGCAAAGGCCCTGAGGTGGGAGTGTGCCTGGTAGGCCCTGGGAACAACAAGCCGCCTGTGAATGTGAATAAGGGATGTGAACCAGAGCTGAGAGGAGAGAGGTGCACACATTCTGGTGTGCACCGGTCAGCCACAGCACGGTATGTGATTTTGTTATAATGTGATGGGAAACCACTGGAGGGTTTTTGAGCAGGAGAGTAATATGGGGATGCCTGGGTGGCTCAGTCGATTGTCTGCCTTCGGCTCAAGTCATGATGATCCCAGGAGTCTGGGATCAAGCTCTGTGTTGGACTCCCTACTCAGTGGAAAGCCTGTTTCTCCCTCTCCTGCTGTTTCCCCTGCTTGTACTCTCTCTCTCTCTTTCAAATAAATAGAATCTTTAAAAAAAAAAAAAAGGAGAATAATATGATTTATTTTTTAAAATATTTTTTAAGATTTTATTTTTAAGCAATCCTTGATAACTTACAATACTAAAATCTTGACCCTAAGAGATCAAGCGTCTCACACCTCACTGACGGAGCCAGCCAGGCGCCCATTAATTTAATTTGTATTTTTTAATTTAAAAAAAATTTATGATGTCAGTTCTTTTTGCTGTTGTTGTTAAGATTTGTTTATTTGACAGAGAGAAAAAGAGAGCACAAGCTGGTGGAGCAGCAGAGGGAGAGGGAGAAGCAAGCTCTTCACTGAGCAGGGAGCCCAGCTTCCATCTCCATCCTAGGACCCTGGGATCATGACCTGAGCTGAGGCAGACACTCAACCAACTGAGCCACCCAGGCACCCTTAATTTAATTTTTAAACAGATATTACATTGGGTAATAATACCCAAAATGCAAAGGCCCTGCAAATTCTTATTCCCCTTTATCCTCTTATTCCTTCTCTTGCACCAATCACACGTATTAGTTTCTTGGTTGTCCTTCTAAGATTTCTTTCTTTCTTTCTTTCTTTCTTTCTTTCTTTCTTTCTTTCTTTCTTTCTTTCTTTCTTTCTTTCTTGGTTTTTTTTTAATTATTTTATTTATTTATGATAGTCACAGAGAGAGAAGAGAGAGAGGCAGAGACACAGGCAGAGGGAGAAGCAGGCTCCATGCACCGGGAGCCCGGCGTGGGATTCAATCCTGGGTCTCCAGGATCGCGCCCTGGGCCAAAGGCAGGCGCCAAACCGCTGCGCCACTCAGGGATCCCTTTTTTAGGTTTTATTTATCTATTCATGAGAGAAACAGGGAGAGGCAGAGACACAGGCAGAAGGAGAAGCAGGCTCCATGCAGGGAGCCAGACCTTGGATTGGCCAAGAAGCCTCAGGGTCCCCCTTGTCTGCAAAATGGGGCACTAAATACCATTACCTCCTAGGGTTATTGTGGGAACTAGGTGTGCCTGGCACATCATGAGCTTGTAAGACATGTCAGCTATTAGCACAGAAGTCTCCATCTGAGGATTCTTTGTTGTGGGTGCTCTTTTTTTTTTTTTTTTTTTTTAAGTTTTTATTTATTTATTTATGAGAGACACAGAGAGAGAGAGAGAGGCAGAGACACAGGCAGAGGGAGAAGCAGGCTCCATGCAGGGAGCCAGATGTGGGACCTGATCCTGGGTCTCCAGGATCACACCTTGAGCTGAAGGTGGCACTAAACCGCTGGGCCACCCAGGCTGCCCTAAGATCTCTTTATACAAATGCATGAATATATTTAATTAACATTTATGTAGCACTTACTATGTGTCAGACTTTATTCTAAATTCTTTAAAAGATTAACTCATTTAATCCTCTTAACTCAACCCTACACAGTAAATACTATTAGCTCTACTTCACAGATGAGGAAACTAGGGCACAGAGAAGCTAAATTATTGCCCAAGATTGCACAGCTATCTAAATAGCCATATTTGTTTTCTAGGGCTGTCATAACAAATTACCACAAACTGGATGGCTTCAAATAAGAACAATTTATTCTCTCATAGTTCTGGAGGCTAGAAGTCCAAAACTGAGGAGTCAAGAGGGTTCATTCTTTTTAGAGGCTCTAGGGAGAATTTGTCCCATGCCTGTCTCCCCACTTCGGATGGTTGCCAGCAACTTTTGGCATTCATTGGCTTGTAGATGCATCTCCCCCATCTCTGCCTCTGTTTTCATATGGCATTTTCTACTGTGTGTCTGTGTCCAAATATTCCTCTTCTTATAAGGACACCAGTTGAAAAAAAAAAAAAAAAGGACACCAGTTGTGTTGGATTTATTTATTTATTTATTTAAAGATTTAATTTATTTATTCATAAGAAGCAGAGGGAGAAGCAGGCTCCTCACAGGGAGCCCGATGTGAGACTTGATCCTGGAACCCCAGGATCACACCCTGAACCAAAGACAGACGCTCAACCACTGGGCCACCCAGGCGTCCCTCGTGTTGAATTAAGAGACTGCCCTAGTCAGGTATGACTTTAACTTGACCTGCAAAGATCCTATTTCCAAATGAGGTCACATTAAGAGATTTCAGGTGGACTGTAACATGACTCAACCCAGTATAGTACTAGAATGTGTATTTGAACTAAGGCAATCTGGCTTCTGAGTCTGGGCTCCTAATCACTGGTTATGCTGTCACTCAGTAGGATTATAAATATATATAAACAAAAAATATTAAAATCCTCTTTTTCTACAAACAGTGGAATATCATATATGCTTCTCTGTACCTTGCTTTTTACTTATTTTTTTAAAAGATTTAATTTATTTATTTGTTGAGAGAGAGAGAGCACAAGCATTGGGAGAGGCAGAGGGAGAGGGAGAAGCAGACTCTCTGCTGAGCAGGGAGCCAGACATGGGGCTCGATCCCAGGATCCCAGGATCCCAGGATCCCAGGATCACGACCTGAGCCAAAGGCAGATGCTCAACCAACTGAGCTACTCAGGCACCCCTACTTATTTTTTTTAAGTAAGCTCTACACCCAGTGTGGGGCTTGATCTCACGATCCTGAGATCAACAGTAGCATGCTCTACCCATCAAACCAGGCAAGCACCACATACTTTACTTTTTAAATATTTTATTTATTTATTTATTTATTTATTTATTTATTTATTTATTTATTTATTTATTTGGGCAGCCCGGGTTGCTCAGTGGTTTAGCGCCACCTTCGGCCCAGGGCGTGATCCTGGGGACCCGGGATCGAGTCCCACGTCGGGCTCCCTGCACGGAGCCTGCTTCTCCCTCTGCCTGTGTTTCTGCCTCTCTCTCTCCTCTCTGTGTATTCTCATGAATAAATAAATAAAATCTTAAAAAAAAATAAAATACAAATTTATTTATTTATTTACAGAGTGCTCCCGCGCAGGGGGAGGGGCAGAGGAAGAGGGAGAGCAAGAATCTTAAGACTCCATGGGGAGGACGTAGTGGGGATGGGATTGATCCTAGGACCCTGAGATCATGACCTGAGTGGAAATCAAAAGCTGGTTGCTCAACTGACTAAGCCACCCAGGTACCCCAGCAAGGTTTTTAAGGGATACTAAGTTTTAAAAGTGAGATGCCTCAGTTAGTTGAATGACCAACTCTTTTTTTTTTTAATATTTTATTTATTTATTCATGATAGACCAGAGAGAGAGAGAGAGAGAGAGGCAGAGACATAGGCAGAGGCAGAAGCAGGCTCCATGCAGGGAGCCTGACATGGGACTTGATCTTGGGTCTCCAGGATCACACCCTGGGCTGAAGGCGGCACTAAACTGCTGAGCCACCCGGGCTGCCCTGAATGACCAACTCTTGATTTCAGCTCAGGTCTTGATCTCATGGGTCATGGGATTGAGACCTTCTTTGGGCTCCACCGTTAGTGGGGAGTCTTCTTGAGGACTCTCTCCCTCTGCCCCTCTGGTTGCTCATACTCTCTCTCTCTCAAATAAATAAATAAATCTTAAAAAAAAAAAAAAAAAGAACTTTCCCTTTCCCTACCAGGACATACAGTTCTCCCTCATTCTTTTTCATAGTTGCATAGTATCCCATTTAATGAGTAGACTGTCCTCTACCTAACTTAACTTCTTACTAATGGACAATTGGGTTATTTTGAGTCTTTTGCTATTGACAACAGTGCTGCAGAGAATAACTTTATACAGACTTCATTTCTCACTTGTGCGAGCATATCTGAAGGATAAATTCCCAGAATCAGGATATCCAGATGCATTGAGAATTTTGATAGATTTTGCCAAAATGCCCTTTTGGGGGCCTATACCAATTTATATTCATGTGTGTGAGAATACTCTTTGACACCATGTACAAGAGTATGGTTTCCTTACAGAAATAGCTACAGATTATATTATTAAACTTCGGGATCTTTTGCCAGACTGATAAGAAATGGTATGGTATCTTAGTGTGTTTTTCCTGATTTTCCTTTCTTCTGAATTTGAGCTTCTTTTCATATGTTGAGAAGCCATTTGTATTTACCTTTCTGGGAACTGTCAATTCATATCCTGTGTCTGCTTCTTTTAGGTTGTTGGTTCCTTTAATGATATTTCAGAAATGCTTTATAAATTAGAGAGATGACCCTTTGTCTGTGATCTGAGTTGCATATATGTTCCTTTAGTTTGTCATTTGTCTTAAAAAGACACACACAGTAAGCATGAATGGGGAGAGAGGCATAGAGAGAGGGAGAAGCAGGCTCCCCACTGAGCAGGGAACCCCTACGAGGACAACACACAGGACTTGATCCCAGGACTCAGAGATCATGACCTGAGCCAAAGGCAGACACTTAACTGACTGAGCAGGCTCCCTAATTAAACTTTTAAAAATGACCTTATAGGAGCACCTGGGTGGCTCAGTGGTTGAGCATCTGTCTTTGGCTTACGTCCTCATCCCAGGGTCCTGGGATTGAGTTCCGCAGTGGGCTCCCTACCGGGAGCCTGCTTCTCCCTCTGCCTATGTCTTTGCCTCTTTATGTCTCATGTCTCTCATGAATGAATAGATAAAATCTTAAAAAAAAAAATGAACTTTTAGTCTTGAGTCATGGTTAGACCTTTCCACTCTGAAATTATGGATTCTCTAATGTCTTCCTCAAGTGCTTTTATGATTTTGTTTTTATTTTTTTATTTTTTTGTTTTTGTTTTTAATATTTAAATATTTGATCCCTTCGGAGCTTATCCTTGGTGAGGTACTCGCTGTGACGTACCGATCCAATTTTTTTTTCCAGTTGGCTACCTAGTTGTCTTAACAACTTAGAGGCCATTCTCCACTTTGAGATGCCACGTTTATCACATCCTAAATAACTGTGCATTGAGTCTATTTCTGGACAGTCTATTGGATTGTTTGTCTCCTCCTGCATCCAAATCAAGTTGTTTTAATTACTAATAGTTTAAATATTATCTATGGTAGTGAAGTTAGTGTACTTGTTCTCTCCCCCACCATACAGTTTCCTGGTATTCTTCCCCCCCTCCACGCCACCCCCTTTTTTTTTTCTGAGGGTAAGGAACTTTAGGAGATATCATGGGACTTATACTCTAGGGGGGAACAGACAATAAACAATAATTACATGTCACTTGGTAGTGCCAAGAAAAACAATAAAGCCGATAAAAGGACAGAAGGCAAGCAGGGAGTCTTATTTAGGTGGGTAGCTAGGGAAGGCTCCTGGATGAGGTGAATACACCTGAGTGAAGGGATGGAGGCCACAGGGATACCTGGCCGAAGACATTCCTAGCAGGACCAAGGACAAATGCAAAGGCCGGAGCCAGGAGCATGCCTGGCATGTTGAAAACAGCAGGGCAGAGAGTGCAGCCGGACCGGAGTGTTCAGATGGGAGAGTGGGAGGCGATGAGGTAGCTCATGCAGGCCTCGCAGGTCACAGCAAGGATGCTGGCTCTTCCTTGGAGATGGGGCGCCACGGGAGGGACTGAACAGCAGAGTAATGGGTTCTGACCTCCCTTTCAGCAGGCTGCAGTGTGGAGAACAGACCAATACAGGTGAGGGCAGCAGCAGGGAAGGCGGCAGGATTTGGGATGGGTGAGTGGATTGTAACTCAGTTTCCTTGTCTGTCTCCCCCACTAAACTGTGAGCTTTACAAGGACAGGCACTGAGCTTACTCTGCACAGCGTAGGCATGGACAAACATTTGTGGGAGGAAGAAGGGAGGGAGGAGAGACTCGAGAGGAGGCGGGAGAGGCACTCCCTGGGGAATGGCTCTGCAAAGGCCACAGACAGTAGAGGGAGCAGACGTGGTGATAACAGAGCCAGCGCTGCCTGGCAGGGATGAAGGCTGGAAAGGGCTAAAGCTGGTGAAGCTAGTCCTCCCAACCTGGTGCCCACCCAACCCAGGATCTGCAACCCCCACATGGAGGCCAGGCAGGGTGCAGTTTAGGCTGGAGTTTTGCTTTCACAGGGACCCTGGAGAGATGCTCTGTTCCTCAAGGATGGAGGGTTCAAGGGTGAGATAGCCTGGGAAAGAGAGTAGCTTTCCTGAATTCTGGCACACTGAGGCCCTAGGGAGGGATAATTTGTCCTCTTTACAGATGATAAATTGAGGTTCCAAAAAGGAAAGGAACTCACCCAAGGTCACACTGCAAATAAGTGGCCCAGCCCAGTTGCAGGGACTTGGTATGTATAAGATAGTTCCTTGGCCAGTGCCTAATTTTGGTCTGGGCCCCTCTGCAGTTTGGGGGAGTGAGCAGATACAGAAGGAAGAGGTGACTCCTGGCATTCAGCCAGCCCTTAGCTGCTGCCCAGGCACAGCTGCTGATGCCCCAGTGGGGGGTAGGACTCAGCTATGGGGAATAGGAGAATGGGATCCTTCAGGACTTCAGGATGCTTTGAGCAGAATGGGCCTGGGAGCAGGGCAGGTAGATAAGAGGCATCAAGCTAACGGGCAGAGGAAAAAGAGCTTGGCTTTGCCACAATCTCACTGTGTGACTTTAGGTAAATGGCATCTCTCCAGAAACCTCAGTTTGTGCATCTGTAAAATGGGAACAGCATCTTCACAGGGCTGGCATGGGGTTGAATGAGGTAATAGGAGTCCAGTGCTACCTGAAAGTGCTTCCTTCCTGGCCTTTCCCCACCCAGACTAGGGTGCTGGTATCCTGTTGCCAGCAGAGGCTGATCCACTCCTCCTAGGTGAAAGGGAACATGAGTTGTATCCCTGTCTCAAGTCCCAGGCCTATGAATGGATCCAGGCTATGGGGGATCTGGCCAGTGCTGATGCCTGTTAGGGTCAGGGGAGCTGCCACAAGCCCTCAGGACAGGTGGGTGGACCCCGCTCTGTACCAAGTACCTCAAAGTACTGGCTCACTCCGGGCCTCAGTTCCAGGCAATTTCTTGAGTACTGGTTGAGAATGGGCAGGAATTAGAGGCCTTCTAATAGGCAGATGATGGGATGCCCGGGTGACTCAGCAGTTAAGCCTCTGCCTTAGGCTCAGGGTGTGATCCTGGGGTCCTAGGATGGAGTCCCACATCGGGCTCCCTGCATGGAGCCTGCTTCTCCCTCTGCCTATGTCTCTGCCTCTCTGTCTCTGTGTCTCTCATGAATAAATAAAATCTTTTTTTAAGATGTTATTTATTTATTCATGAGACACACACACACACACACACACACACACAGAGAAGCAGAGACACAGGCAGAGGGAGAAGCAGGCTCTATGCAGGGAGACCGATGTGGGACTCGATCCTGCGGCTCCAGGGGCAGGGGCTAAACCATTGAGCCACCCAGGGATCCCGAAATAAAATCTTAACAAAGAATAGGCAGATGAAGTAGGCTGCTTCAATAGTAGTGAGCTCCCTGTCTCTGAAGTGCGTAAGCAGAGACTGGACAAGCCCTGGGCAAGGATTCACTCCTCAACAGACATGTAGCAGCAAGAAAGTGGGTACTTGATGTGCGAGGGCTGGTCAAGGGCTTCTAAACTGAGATATGGAGGACCAGTATGAGGTAAAATAGGGAAGAGAAGAGTGTTTAGGTCTGAGAGAACAGGAAGTGTAATGCCTAGAGGCAAGGGAGAGCCCTGCATTTTGAAGGAACTAGAGGTTTAGCATAGTGGGAAGGTAGGAAGCAAACTGGCTGAGTTGGGTGAGGTCAGAAGTCACCAGTCCTCATCTAAAAAGGGGACCCATCTTAGGGGTCAGGATCCACCCTGTCCCATGATGGTCAAGGATGAGGAGTGAGCCAGGTGAGAGAGGATAGCACATGGAGGGAACATAGAGCACATCTTTGAAAACACCTGGAAGAGAGGAGAGAGAGCTGAGAGCTCCTCCTCAGTCTGGCTGGAGGCCGGCTGGGAGAGAGGGGAGCTGCGAGGCTGAGACTAGAGCCTTAGGGGTCTTGCTGAGTAGCCTGAGGGCCACTGGGAGCCACCAAAGGGTTTTCCGTGGTAGTGGAAGTGGGGGGAGGGTAGTGACCCAAGTGAGGAAGGTAGTCTGGGATGCCCTTTTAAGTCCCTGCAGACCCTAAGACCCCGCAGAAACTCTGAGGAGTCCAGCTCTCTTTGGCGGAAACCCCCTTAGAGGCATCTCAGGAAGGATGAGGAAGTTGATTTGTCTGAGGAACCTCAGAGACGTCAAGTGACACCTGGAGGTGGGCTCTGGTCTCAGTTCATCGCTGATTCAGTGAGTCAGTAAGTCTGAGCTCTCAGAAGGTAGGGGCTGGAAGGACGATTCTCTCATCATAAGATGGGGAAGTGAGGCCCCCCAGACAGAGGTGAAATGAAATTGCTCCGGACCACAGAGCACATCAGTGGCAGGGGCAGGGCCAGGGAGAAGGAAACTAGTATCTACTGAGCACCCAGCAAGCGCCAGTTCAGTGCTGGGCTCTTTATACACCAGATCGTGAGGCAAGTACCGCTTCATTTTGCAGATGAGCAGACTGAGGTGCAGATGGTAGGGCTCTCGTCCCCGGGACTGGATAGGGCTGGAAACCAAGTGTGCAGTCTCCTTGTCCTGCAGCACTTTCGGGTCTACGTTAGGTGGGGGGGAGGGGGTAGGAGGCGGGGCGTCTCCGAGAGTGAGGGGGAGGGTGGGGCTGCGTTTCTGGGACTTTCCTCTGAGGTCAGAGCCCCGAAACAGTTGCGCTCCAGTGGGCCCCCGAAGCTTGGCCACGCGTCATCTGCCCCGCCCGATGCGCGCGTCCCATCTTCCCCGAGAACGGCTTGAACTTGGCCAAACGTTCGGCGCGCCGTGGACGTGCCCCGGGTGCCCCGGAGGGCTGAGGCCGGGGCCGCTGCGGCAGGGCCAGGCGGCCGTCTATGCGGACACGAAGCCGCACTCCTCCACGTCTCCACTCCCCGCACAGCCGCTCGGCCCGCAGCGCCGCTGAGCGCGGCTGCCTCCACCCCGCGCCCGCCAATTAGGGAGCAGGGGCGGGCTCCGGCCACGCCTCCCCCGTGACGTCACGCAGCAGCCCAGGAAGCCCCGCCCAGTGGCCTTGCCTGGGAAAGGCCTTGCGGGGCGGGGGGCAGCGGGCTCCTCTGGGGTGGCAATAACCCCCGTGTGAATCGCACACTGTGTACCTGCCCTGAGAAATACAGACAAGGGGAATAGTCTCCTAACTTGAAAATGTATGTGCTCCCTCGATCACACTTCATCCACCCATCCGTCTGTCCATCCATCTGGACCATCCACTCACCCTAGCTATTGGGCGCCTGCTGTGTGCCTGGAGCTGAGCTGGGTGCTAGCGATAAATAATGATGAACTCTGTGCTTGTGTTCAGGGAGCTCGGAGTCTAGTGAGGAAGTCTGACAGTAACAAATGCTTACACCAATCATGCTTTTATTACAATCGTGATCCATTCTAGGAACATAAGGTACAGGCTGCTGGGATAACGGAGTGTTTAATTTAGATTGGGGGCTCGGATCTCTGGAGAAGTTACGTTCGAGCTGACTCCTGAAGCAACAAAAGTGTTCCAAGCAGAGGGAAGGGCTTGTGTAAAGGCATTGAGGTTGGCAGGCACTTGGAGGGTTCTGGAAAGGGAAAAGAGGCCAGTATGGCTGGAAGAGAGTTGGGGGAGGGGAAGCAAGGTGAAGAAAGACTCTGGAGCTTTGGAGGAGCAGATTATTCAAGACTGTGAAGACTAGAGTAAGGGAGTAGAATTTTTTTTTTTTTTTTAGGGAGTAGAATTTTAAGTGTGACGGGCACCTACTGGGGGACTTTAAGCTGGAAGGGGGGGTCACTTTGTTGTGCTTTAAGATCTTCTTGACTCTGTGTGGAGAATATACAAGAGTGGACACAGGGAAACCCATTAGGAAGACCTTGTAGGTGACCTCCAGGACTGAGGGTAGTGAGCTAGATGATGAGAGGGGGGCCAAAGGGATACCTGGATGGCTCAGCCGTTGAGTGTCTGCCTTTGGCTCAGATGGTGATACTGGGGTCCTGGGATCCAGTCCCACATTGGGTTCCCTGAATGCAGCCTGCCTCTCCCTCGGCCTATGTCTCTGCCTCTCTCTCTCTCTCTCTCTCTCCCTGTGTCCCTCATGAATAAATAAATAAAATCTTTAAAAAAAAGGGGGGGGGCATGTGGGTGGAGAGCCGTGAACAGTCTCCAGAAATAATTAGAAGATAGTTCTACAGGCTGATTGATTGCTGGATTGAGTGTGGGGGGATGGATGGGACCAAAGGAGATTAAGTACCTTTATTGGACAATTATTTATATGGTCCTCTCTGGTGCCAAGTACTGTTCTACAATGCCTGTCAAGATTCAAATCCTGGTCCTACCACTTGCTAGCTGTTTACCTTACGGGAGTCATTTAACCTCCCTTCTCAGTCTTGATCCTCTTCATTTATGAAGCAAGGATCCTAATAACACCCAAGAGGGTTGTTGTCAGGATTAAATGAGTTAATATATCTAATACCTTGGATCTAGAGGTCTGGGACTGGACTCTGAGGCTTAGTACTTGGACTTGGCTACTTGGGGCTGAGTGCTTGGGATTGCTTCTCGAAGTAACCCAGGCTCCATTTCTTGACTGGCCTTAGACAAATGAGCCTGCCCCTAACCTGCCTCTTCTCTGTGGCTTCATAACACATGAGAAGAGTGTGACCCTACCTGTCTGCACTGTTTGCTCCATGGAAACCTCGGAGGGAAGGGAAGCCTGCTCCGAACTTCTATATGGGGCCTTCCTGGGGCCCCTTTCTTTTTCCCTTAAGCCAGGAAGCCCACACCTCCTACTCTTCTGCCCCTCCCCCACAGCAATCTGCTTAAAGGAAGTGGCTCTTTAGTTCTTCACAGGAAGCCACAGGCCTCCTCTGCCTCTGCTCCCTCCAGTTACTGCTGACCCAGGCCCTCTGCTGGCCCAGGCCCCTTTCAAGGTTGAATCCAGGGATACCCTGTATCTGACATCACTCTCTACTGCCCAGCCAAGGGGAAGTGTTTGTGGAGTGTTCTCATGTCATTTAAATCCCTGTAGCAGCGGTCTGGAAGCACAGGCTATAGGCCTGAAGGTGAGATCTGATTGCAGAGGGTCCCTAATGCTCTGTTGGGGAGTTTGGAGATCCTCAGATCCTCAGAGGGCTGAGGGCCTGCAGTGCAAGGGAGAGGAGGGGCAGGCCCTGCAGGGATCCTCAGGATTCACTACTCCTGCGAGCTTCAGGAGCTCCTGCGGAATAGCAGGGGCAAGGTCGATTCATTTTGGTCTTCAGCATCCACTGTGGGGTCTGCCCCTGGGAGGGCTGTTGGTAATTGTGGAGCAGCTAAAGGATGATTCAGGCTGAGGAAGATTCAGGGTGGGGCTGTACTGCCACCTGGTGGCCACAGTAGCACATCGCACCATGGGATGCGGGGAGGGCTGCCCTGAGAGGGACGGAGCTGGCTTTCCAGGGTCTGCGGGCCAGGGAGGCTCTTGAATAAAAGGAATCCCTACGTGAAGGGATTTTATTAAAGAGAAAGGCACCTCTCACTTGAGTACTAGGGAAAGACATTCGAGGTCTAGATGAGAGCCAACTCCTCCCCTCCTCCATTTCATAGACTAGGATACTGAGAGGTCTGGAGAGAAATGAGGAGGACAGAGGACCTCAATGTTGTTTTCCATCAAGTCAGCCACACAGATGGGATCTATTTTTGGACTCGTCTTAGGGTGTGGTCTCAGAGTGAGGAACTGCCCTGTTGGTTTCTAGTCACCCTCATTTGTGACCAAACATGGCAGCCCTCGGCACCATCACCCACCTTAGTCACCAAAGTTGGCACCACAAGGTGGCTTTTGGCAGCTTCTAAAAATAAAATCCACTCTCAGAGGGCTGGGACCAGACAGGACTGAGAGGATTCTGAAGCATGTGCTTCAGGCTCAGCAGTTTTAGAGCAGGAAGTACCTCAGAGGCCATACTATCCAAGCCCCCTTGTTGTGAAAACGAGGAAGCTAAGACTCAGAGAAGGCAGGTAACCTGCCAGCAGCACCACCTATTGCTGGGCCAGGACTCAGTTTTTTGTCTCTTTGACGGCCATTGCCACGGCGGAGTCTAAAAATGCACTAGCATCTCCTGATTTGTTGAGTTAGTGAAATCTGGTTTGTGTTCATCATTCTGCCTCACACTTTGTAGACAGGATGATTGTGATCCATGATGGCTCACAAGGGTCAGGATGCGCGAAAGGAGATGGGGGCAAGGAGGTCGAAAGAGGTTGTAGATGCTTTGTGGAGGCTCCTAGTGTGTGCACTGTGGGCTCCAAGGAGGTAGGAACTGGGTCTCTTCCACCATTGTGTTCTCAGCAGCTGGCACAGTGCCTGACACAGACCGAGTGCCCAGTGAATGCCTGCAGAATGAAAGCAGGGAGTTATCCTGCACAGACCCAAGGGATCCTCTGATAAGAAGAGTGTCTCCTTAGAGACGGGTCATTTTCAGTGTCATTCAGCCTGAGAAGTGCTGAAGCCTCAAATCTGAAATCCTGGGGGCAGAGCTGTCTGTCTCTCTCTGGCCTTGAAGCTATCCAAGGGAATAAGATGCCAACGGAAGTGGCGCCTGGGTGACTTAGGTGGTTAAAGCATCCACTTGTGATTTCAGCTCAGGTTATGATCTCAGGGTCCTGGGATTGAGCCCCAAATCAGGCTCCACACTCAGCATGGAGTCTGCTTAAGGATTCTTTCCCTCTTCCTCTGTCCCTCGTGTGTGTGTGTGTGTGTGTGTGTGTGTGTGTGTGTGTGTCTCAAATAAATGCTTTTTTTTAATGCCAAGGGAATAAGTGCGGGGCAGTATATGCTCTCGGGGGTAGGGTGCCCACCCTTGGGAGAAAGAAAGAACAGGGTCTGTGAGCTCCTGAAAATAAACCCTGACCCCAAGATCATGTGATCTAGTTCCTGGCTATTATTTGGCTTTTTCCTCTCTGCTTTTTTTTTTTTTTTTCAAGATTTTATTTATTTATTCATGAGAGACACAGAAAGAGAGGCAGAGACACAGGCAGAGGAAGGAGAAGCAGGCTCCATGCAGGGAGCCTGATGTGGGACTCGATCTTGGGAATTGGGGATCATGCCCTGAACAGAAGGTAGACACTCAACCACTGAGCCACCCAGGCATCCCTCCTCTCTGCTTTATGCTTTAATCTTAAAAAGGAAGAAACTGAGTAACATGAAGTGAAGGAACTCATGTTAGGTGTATAGGACTCCAGAGGAACTTCCTAACTATTATGTTCCACTGCTTTGTTTGAAAACCCCAGCCTTATCTATGCTGGAGGATGCTGATTAAAAGGTTTGAGGCCTGTGTTTACTCATACCACAGTGTAAAAGGGGTTTCAGGTCTCCCACCCCCACACCTACATGATAGTGACAGTGAGTATTATCAAGAGTCACCCAGGGAAAGAACAAGAGGTCCAGTCATCCTTCCCATGAACAGTGAGGAAGGTGAAGGGACAGGTAGATGGGAGGAGACTGACCTCAGGTTTGATTCTACCCACATATATTAGCACTTACTGTGTGCCAGGCCTGTGCCAGGCACCGGGGAGGAGAGATAAATTAGAGACAATGCCCTCCCTGAAGGTGTCAAGGGATACATAGTATGTCTCTGGGATGTCAACCTTATAGACAAACTGGGGTACAGGCCTCAGTAGAGTGTGATGCCTGAGATTCCACCTCCCTCCATAGGCAGAAGTCCACTCTCTGCTCCTCTGTGGATGGCCGTCACCAAGACAGGACTCTGCAGAGGCCCTCTGGTGAGTATCAGGTCAGGGGACTCAGCCCAGCTTTTGCTCTTGGACACAAGCCATGAGGAGTGTGTGAGGAGCAGGTGGTGCCTCTACCGCCTCTGGACCTCTTCCACAGGCAGTGCTTCTCTGGGGCCTGGGGCAAGCCAGCTGAGGCAAGCAATTGCCAGCTGCAGAGATGGCATTAGATCTGGGGGCAGGAGCAGGCAGGATGGGAACTCTTACCCATCCACCCGCCCACACACATCAGTAATTGAAGAAGAATTTCTGGACTATAAGTGGGGGGATGGCGCTGAGCACAGCTGCTGTGGCCCTTTGGTGACCAGCTTCTGTGGTTCACACATGACTACTTCCCAGGGTGGCCAATTTGGCATGGAGGCTGATGTGCCCGCTCAAAGACCAGAACTATGGTGCTGGCACAAGCCCTGTCTTCACTGCTATTTGATTTCCAGGACCTCTGTGCCCACCCCATCCCCACCCCCAGGTCCAGGCACCCTGGGTTCACCTGGACAGGCCTCGCTAACTTTGGATCTCCCCAAAGCTTTGGGTTGCCCTTCCTGTTCCACTCAGAAGGTGTAAAGGCTCCATATGCAAACTGTCCACTTTATCCTCAGAGTTCTTGGAGAGAAGGAAACCTTACTGAGCCCTCAGAAAGCTGCTGTTACACACTTTCCCCAAGGAAAATTTCTGGCCTTATATTCTCCATCTCAGGGAGACCACTCTAGAGCTTCTTCAGAGAATGGAGATCAGTCTTCTCCATCTCTGCCTAATCAGAAAAGTAGCTGGAAGCTTCTCCCACTGAGAACAGACTGAGCTCTGCCTCCCCAGGCACCCTGTGAAATCGAGCCTGAGTGTTCACGCTGTGGCAGGAGGCTCTGCTGGGAAGGAATCCCAGAGGAGGGGATGTCTCAGCTGGGTTATGAGCTTCAGAAGGACATTTGAGGCAGAGAGAACAGCACGTGCTGAGGCCCAGAGATAAAACCACTTGGTTGTGTTCTGGGAGCTATGGTTGGCTTTAGGGGAGAAGGGCTTGGAGGTGTGTGGATAAGACAAATCAGAGCCAGATCTTGCAGGGCTTCTCATAGCAAGGGTGACTCCAGAAGGGCAAAACGTTTTCTGATAGAATTTTATTCTGTGTTTTCACGCAGGTCACTGCTGAGTGTGACAGAGAAAGCTCTGGGCTATGACAGGAAGAGGGATTGGGTTCCTGGTAGGCACTGGCTACTCCTCATCCTCCTCGCTGTTTTCCAATTGTTTGTGGACGACGTAGCCCAGAAAGGCACCAATCTTGCCCATGAGGGCACTGCCACCACCAGTCCCTGGAAAGCAAATACAGCCAGGTCACTTGGGGCCCAGGGAACCAGAACTGGGAATTCAAACGCCTAGAAACCATTAGTTAAGTCCAGCCTCTTTATTTCCAGTTAGAGGAACAGGGGCCCTGAGAGGGAACAGGACTTCCACAAAGAGAATCCTAGCTCCCCCTTTACTTGCCATCTCAAATCAGAGATGTGTTTCAGAGATGGAAAATACACAAATCACAGCTCATTGTCACATCTGCTGTAAACACACTGTGTTTTTTTTTTTTTTAAGATTATTTATTTATGTATTCATGAGAGACACACAGAGAGAGGCAGACAGAAAGCAGGCTTCCTGTGGGGAGCCTGACACGGGACTCAGGACCAGGACCTGAGCCAAAGGCAGGTGCTCAGCCACGAAGCCACCCAGGTATCCCCACACTGTATTATTAATAACGCTAATAGCAGCCACCTAGTGGAGACCTCCCTGTGGGGTCTGGGGGCTCACCAGTAAGAGCTTTCATCCTCCTCACCACCCTGTGAGCCACATGCAGGAGCACAAGCATCTTAAGCACAGGACTGTCCCTAGCTTTGCCCACACCCTTCACCTCCCACTGCTGGAGTGTGGCCTGATTTGTCTTCCCTTCTGCCCCTTCTGTGAAGGGCTCTATTTTTCTGGGCTGATTCTTTGAGCTTTTGTCATCAGGAATTGAGAGCAGATGGAAGATTCAGGAAGGCAGAGGGGAGCCTGTCAGGGACAACTTTTCTCTAGGATTTTGGAGGCCTCAGAGAGAGAGGGAGAGAAAGATAAAGGGGTGGGGGAGAGACAGAAGTGAACGCATCTTTTTTTTTTAATTAAAAAATTAAAAAAAAAATTAAGTGTAATCTCTACACCCAACACGAGGCTGGAACTCACAAGGGGGAGATCAGGAGTCACATGCTGTACTGACTGAACCAGCCAGGAACCCCTCTCCACCACCTTTTTTTTTTTTTTTGCCACTGCACCATCCTTCTTTGCTCCTCTGGCTCTCTGGGATGGGGCAGATTCATAAAATGTCATACTGAGGTTGGCCACCCCTGGGAACAGATGGGGAAACCGAGGCTTGTTGTGACCTGGCCGGAGCATCAGTGCAGCACGTGGCCTTAGTGGCTAACAGCGAGGAATAAGAAGAGGTTCGAATCCTGACTCTGGTGCGAATTAACTGGGAGAACCCGAGTACGTGACTCAATCCCTCGGAGCCTCCGTTTCCGCGCTGCAGGACCGGGACTGCCAACACCCACGCGGAGTCCCCCGGCCCCCGCGTCCCCGCCCGAGGGCGCGCCGCCCACTCACCGAGGCTCTGCAGCGTGGCCACCAGCCCCCCGGCGGGCACCCCGCCCGCGTTCGCCACCGCGGACCAGCTCATCAACGAGGCGGCCACCGAGTTGGCGGCGATGCCGGTGCTCATGAAGCCCAGCGCGGGCAGCACGGCGGCCAGGAGCCCTGCGGGAAGAGGCGGCGGTGAGGGGGCACCCGCAGGGGGCGCCCGCCCCCCTCCCCAGCCGGCCGCCCTCCCGACCCACCTCCTCCGACGGCCGTGTAGGTCAGCGCTCTCAGGAACCCGGAGCCTCCGCCTTCCGAGCCATATTCCTTGTCTTTTTTTCTTTTGCCTATCGGGAGGGGACAGCGGGGTCCTCTGTGCCTGCTGCTCAGGACCAGCCCCAACCTCCCATTTCGGGGAGCCTTGCTGCAGGGAAGAGGCTTCACCCGCGGCGCCGCGCCTGGCACGTAAATGCACAGAGCACATTTCGGTGGGATGGAGGGATGGACGTGTAGGGATTCGAATCCGGGACTCTGGCCACAGCGACCCGGGGCTGTGCACTAGAATAGCCCTTCCCGTGTTGGAACCAGGGACCCGAGACCCTCTGTCGGGATTCCGAAACTCTCGGCTTCTTTATCCCGCAGCCCTCGGGTGTGCGCGGATCCCTACCTGCGTCCACCCCGCCGCAGGCGAAGAGTAGCAGGTAGCACAGGAAGAGCGACACCGCCTTCTGCCGCATGGTGGCGCCGCGCGCAGGCTCGGCCACAAGCCTAGAGAAGGGGGAGAGGGAGATGGTCCCCAGTGCCCTTTGGGACGCGCTCGGCAAGAACGAGGTGCTCCGGATGGAGCCCGGGATCCTTCTAAGGAGCCGGGGGCTTTCAGTTTCAGCGTGGCAACAACAGTCACACAGCAAATTGTGCAGCCTAGACACACACTCAACACTGTCAGATTCAAACCTTAGGCTCTTGGGGATCCCTGGGTGGCTCAGCGGTTTAGCGCCTGCCTTTGGCCCAGGGTGTGATCCCGGGAGGGATGGAGTCCCGGGATCGAGTCCCACATCGGGCTCCCTGCATGGAGCCTGCTTCTCCCTCTGCCTGTGTCTCTGCCTCTCTGTGTGTGTGTGTGTCTCTCATGAATGAATAAATAAGTCTTTAAAAACAAAACAAAAAAACACCTTATGCTCTTAATGTTATAGCACAGAATAGGAAAATACATATGCCCCCAAACTTACCTCTGATGTGATCTTTGTCAGCTCAAGGCATTTTCCTTGAATTAAAAACAAATAATCTCCCACATATTGAGGACTTAGCACTTTATGGCACAAGGTTACTTATAACAACTCCATGGGGTATGTACCATTGTTCTCAACCATGTGTTATAGATAAGGAAGGTGAAACTGGGGGAGGTCAAGTAATATTCCTAAGATTGCCCAGCAAGGAAGTCTCAGTCAGGATTTAAACCCACAGTTAACTGATGCCCAAACCCACACTTCTAACAACCACTCCAGATAACTTTATCCCCAAAGATGAATTCACTGTCACATCAGATCCTACATTAAAGGGGTTACAGGGATCCCTGGGTGGCACAGCGGTTTGGCGCCTGCCTTTGGCCCAGGGCTGGATCCTGGAGACCCGGGATCGAATCCCACGTCGGGCTCCCAGTGCATGGAGCCTGCTTCTCCCTCTGCCTATGTCTCTGCCTCTCTCTCTCTCTCTGTGTGTGACTATCATAAATAAATAAATAAATAAATTTATAAAAAAAAAATAAAGGGGTTACAGAAACCGTCCAGTCCTATAGGCAGGTAAGGTAGCTTGGGCTCCATTTTACAGATGACAAACTAAAGCCCAAAGAAATGAAGTGCCACGGTTAAGGCCACAGATTGCTGAGTTGGCACCTATAAACTAAGTTTCATGCCTTTTGGAGTTTTATACCACAAGCCCCTAAAAACCCCAACGCATCTCCTTGGATCAGTCTTAGCTCATGACACTACAAGGGACAAGGCATACCCTCCCTGAGGAATGGGTATCCTGGTTCTCGAGGTATGAGGCCCTGGCAAAGGTTGGCAGCTTGACATCCATTCTCCCTAGCTCCCTTTTTTTTTTTTTTTCAAAGATTTATTTATTTATTTGGGACACACAGAGAGAGACAGACAGACAGAGAGAATAAGTGGTGGGGAGGAGCAGAGGAAGAGAGAGAAGCAGATTCCCTGCTGAACAGGGACCCCCCCCCCCCCCCAGTGCGGGGATGCAGGGTGGGGGCTCGATCCCAGGACCCTGAGATCATGACCTGAGCTGAAGTCAGACACTTAACTGACTGAGCCACCCAGACACCCCTCCCCTAGCTTCTGAGATTACCTTGGAGGAGGGGAGAAGAGGACTCTTCCTTCCAGGAGCCTGATGTTAGATGGGAACAGCAGTGAGGTACAGTGAGGTAGCAGCTCTCTGGCTGCAGGCTGGTTTTATGTAATCACATTTGGACTGCCTCCTCTCCTCCCCCAGGCCACCAACCAATCCTAGTCTGAGTTTTCATTTACTACACTCATCCTGTGTTTTCTTTTCCCTTTCCCTTTCCTTCCACCCGGCTCACTGACAGCATCTCTGCCTAATCCACTGGCAGAAACCTGTAATTGAAGCCAGGGACTTTCTTTTCTTTTCTTTTTTTAAAAATTTTTATTTATTTATGATAGTCACAGAGAGAGAGAGAGAGAGAGAGAGAGAGAGAGAGAAGCAGGCTCCATGCACCAGGAGCCCGACGTGGGATTCAATCCCGGGTCTCCAGGATTGCGCCTTGGGCCAAAGGCAGGCGCTAAACCGCTGCGCCACCCAGGGATCCCCAGAAACATGTAATTGAAGCCAGGGACTTTCTGAACAGCTCAGAGTATTTCAAGCAGACCATGCTAGAGTAGGGATCCACGGCCCTGCTGGGTTTAGTGAAGCCCCACCACCAGCTCCTCTTGGGATGCAGAGGACTTTCACAATTCCATTCATAATAATGCCTCCCATTTATTGAATACTTTCTGCATACCAGGGCCTGTGTAAAATACTCTATATACATGATGTCTTTCCTGTCCCACAACAGTCCTGTGAAGTATCATCTATTGTTTATAATTCTACAGAGGAGATGAAAGCTTGTGGAAATGAAGCTCATTCAATTCCATGTGTTCTCAGGCTGGCTCCTTCTGGGTGATAGGCATCTGGTAAGACCAGTGAAGCCTATATGCATGACACCGTTGGCACACAGGTCCTCTGATCCTGGTAATGGATTGAGTATTCTTTAAACTTTTGGATAGTAATGCTTGCAGACACACTATGGGTAAGAAATACAACCGGTGTTTGGAGTACATAACAATTCCAATGAGGATGAATCATTGCCTTTTCCAAAGTGGAAGGGGGCTGACATAATTGATCTGCCACCAAGTGGCTGGCTGTTGTTCTCTCTGACCTATGTTGCAATACTGAAGCCTACTGCCCGCTGGTTGGCTATATTGGCAGTTGCTGGATTAACTTTGGTGAGAGGGAGTCAAGTTGCAGTGTCCCCTCATAGCCTCCATCTTTGCTACCATGGCCATTCTTTTATGGATCTTTCACAAAGCAATAGAGTTGCTAAGTTAGAGCCTGGTTGACATCCACAATACAGGACAAATGACCATCTGGCTGGACAAACTCCTCTGCAGTAGGTAGTCTCTGGTAAGTCGTTTTTTTTTTTTGTTTGTTTGTTTTTTTTAAGATTTATTTATTTGTTTGTTTATTATTTAATTATTTATTTATGAGAGACACACACAGAGAGAGGCAGAGACATAGAGGGAGAAGCAGGCTTCCTGTGGGGAGCCTGATGTGGGACTCCATCCCGGAACTCCGGGAGTGTCCCTCTGGTGAGTGTTAACATGAGACACAAAGATCCTCATGCCTAATGCCTACTCCTACCTATGCTCCCTATCCAGATATGCTTTTCTTTAAAATTCAAATCTTGCTCTTTCCAAGCCATTTGCCACTTTTAGGAATTAGTGTCTGTCTACACCTCAATTTGTCTCTTGCAAAAGGAGACAAGAGAGCACGCTGCTCATGGTTCTGCGCCTGAGTTTACACTGCCCAAGGCTACCCAACTGGGGCTATAGTAGAGTAGTCCATTTCCAGCTAGTGCCAAAATATCATACTGACCTGTCTGTGAAATGGATTTGACTCCTTTCCTTTTCTATAAATCGATTGCAGGGAATCCTTCATGAGACCATAGGTATGAGTTACAGGAGTGATGTCAGATCAACAGAGATACAATGGGAGTCTGAGCTTCCTGTTCATTTACTTCTGCCTTCTGAATCCTGTGGGTCCAGCCCTGAATATAACACTTCCATCATATTGGATTGCTGCTATTCCTGTCTGATAACATCTAGCTTAAGACATTTAAGTCACCTGGCATCTGGTGGTCACAGTGGGGCCTAGTTTCACATCAGGACTTTTTTGTTTAAATGGACCATGGTTGGGATCCTTGGGTGGCTCAGCGGTTTAGCACCTGCCTTTGGCCCAGGGCATGATCCTGGAGTCTCGGGATGGAGTCCCACACCAGGCTCCCTCCATGGGGCCTGCTTCTTCCTCTGCCTGTCTCTTTCTCTCTCTCTGATTAATAAATAAAATCTTTTAAAAAAATGGACCATGGTGAGTATATCCTTGCTGTAGATCTCAGGGGTCCTCACTGAAACTCTCCTTTTTGAGCTTCCATAGGCTCCCTACAGAAACTTTATCCATCACAGATGCCTCCAGCCACATTCAGGATCATTTCATCCACCGGATTTGGGCTAAACTCCATCTATTACCTGACCTCCATTAGTCCCTACTCTAACCAGAAAGCTGTCAGTATTTTGTGTCTCTTACTTTCTGTGTCAGCTCAGACTCCATGTCTTTAACAGTCTATGAAAATCTTGAATAGTCTTCTCTTTCCAATGCACAGTTACCCAAGCAAATGTCAGCAGATCCCTTTGGGGAAGGATTGGAGGGACATTTACTACTGTAGCGATGATAGCATTCACTGCAGAGTTGTTCCTTAATGGGGCATGGCCTCTCCTGTTTTCAAGTGTTCTGGTTATGTGAACTTAGATCTAGGATCTGGATGAGAGATTGTGATTTTTCCATTTGCGGCAGCTAATGTCAGTCTTCTGCTTATCACCTCTGAGTTTTTTTTTAATATAAAAATTGAGAGGAGCAACTGGCTGGCTTAATCTATAGAGCATGTGACTCTTGATCCCAGGGTTATAAGTTCAAGCCCCATATTGGGTATAGATATTACTTAAAAATAAAATCTTTTAGGCTTTTTAAAAAATTTTTTTAAAGATTTATTTTATTTATTTATTTTAGAGAGAAAGAGAGAGCGCATGCTGTCCATGAGAGTAGAGGGAGGGACAGAGGGAGAAAATCTCAAGCAGATTCCACATTGAGTGTACAGCCTGATATGGGACTTGATCTCACAACCCTGAGATCTTGACCTGAGTTGAAATCAAGAGTTAGATGCTTAACTGACTGAGCCATTCAGATGATAGCAAAATAAAATCTTTTAAATAAATAAAAATGAAGATTACCCAGTCAGCTGTCCATCCATCCCATCCCCATAGGCAACTTGCCATAGATCCATCCCTGGAGATCAAGGCACCCTCATTGTCACTTTGGCCTTGCTGCCCTTGACAGTAATCATACTCACCTGGCCTTGGATGCCACCTCTGCCATTCTGGAATCTCAACATTACTATTGATATTAGGGATCCCAGTTCCATGGCGGCATCTCTTATTCTTCATCTCAGCCTACCAAAGACAAACACCACTGAGCTACCCAGAGATGCTGATGCCCCCTTTCTCAGTGAACCCTTTATTGCCTTAGTAAAGAGAGTCCTCTGGGCTCTCCTAGAGAACATAGTCAGGGGCTGAGTTTTTGGATTTTACATTCCCACCTCCTTGAACTTTCTGACCTCTTCTTAAATAGTCTACTATGGAAGTTCTAGCATCTTGTAGGCCACCATCCTGCTTTAAGGAACCATCCTTGCAAACTATTAAGACCATATTTCAATTATTTATTGCTGAATAACAACCTCCCGTGCTTAAAGGCTTAAAGCAACAGCAATTTATTATTTCTCACAATTCTGCAGTCTGGGTTAGACTTAGTTGGGTGTCCGTATGCTTCATGTGGTATTTACAGGTATTTGTAGAAGAAATGTCTAAGATGTCCTTTCCACTTACCCAAATGACACTTCAGCTGGGATGGATAGAATACTCGGGGATTCGTCAATAATCTCTCTCTCTCTCTCTCTCTCTCTCTCTCTCAGATTTATTTATTTATGCGAGAGAGAGAGAGAGAGAGAGCAGGAAGGAAGGGCAGAGGGAGAGGGAGAGAGAATCCCAAGCAGACTCTATGCTGAGCATGGAGGCAATGTGGGGCTTGATCTCACAACCATGAGATCATGATCTGAGCTGAAACCAAGAGTTGGACATGGATGCTTAACCAACTGTACCATGCAGATTCCCCAGTCATCTTTCTTAATATGGTGTGTCCACGTGGCTAATTTATACTTTTTCAAAGGATGAGGAAGTGCCAGTTTCTTATATGGTGGCTGGCTTCCAAGAGGGAGGAAATGGAAGTTTCCTCTTGTTGAAGTTTACGTCTGAAACTGGAACAGTGTCACTTCAATCATATTCTGTTAGTTAAGGCAAGTCACAAGGCCAGTCTAGACTCAAGGAGAAGAGGAAAACAGACTCCCATCTCTTGATGTGAAGAGTGGCATGTATATAAGGGAAGGGAAAGAATTGATGGTGATCATCTTTGGAAACTATCTACCAGAGATGAAAGCTAGCCATCCTGGAAAGAATATTGGAGACTATGAGGTGTCTGGCTGGCCCAGTTGGTGGAGCATGGAACTCTTGATCTCAGGATTATGGCTTTGAGCCCTGCATTGTGTGTAGAGATTACTTAAAAATAAAATCTTAAGAAAAATATTGAAGTCTGAGCTATGGGACAGTGGTCCATGACATGATCCCTATTAGCTGGTCTTATATTCTGCGATGGCTGCCCCCTCACTGCCATGTCTAAAACCAAAATCTCTCCCACATATATTAGCTAGGTCTTTTGATTCCTTTGCTGTGTACCTTGTTTTTCCCAGGTAAGGACTAAAATTTTCCTACTCAGGACTTGCCAGGAACTGACCCTGGTTATTTGAGGAGGTGATGGGAGTAGGTCTTGAGGAGAATAAATATCATCTTATGAGGCACAGGCTTCATGTGAGATTATTTCACGTCTCTAGAGAAAGAGAAATTGTTCTTTCTTGGCAAGAGGACAGGGAAACCACCCAGGAAAACAGGAGAATTTATGAGGTAAAGATTCATAGGTTTGTCTTCCCTAATGTCCCTATTCCAGGTTTCAGGGTCCTACTCTTTCCCTGTCAGGACCTTGATTTTGACATAGGAGATCTACTAAAGTCGCACATTAAAAATTTTTATTTATTTATTTATTTATTTATTTATTTATTTATTTATTTATTTTAGAGAGCATGAGTGGAGGGGAGGGACAGAAGCAGAAGCAGACTCCCACTAAGCATGGAGCCCGATGCCAGGCTCCATCCCAAGACCCTGGGATTATGAACCAAGCTGAAGGCAAATGCTTAACTGACTGAGCCACCTAGGAGCCCCTAACACTGCACGTTTAAAGTCCTTTGCAACTGTGCCACTTATAACCAGCCTGATCTTGGATGTGGTTTGTTTTGTTCTGTTCTGTTGTTTTTTACCTAGTCTTCCCTTCACAAGAGAAAGCTTTCATATTTGCGATGCCAACTGAAGGCCAAGGTTATTATCACTCCACTTGCTACCATCAATGAGATTCCCTATTGCTTTCACATAAATGAGAAAAACAACCACAGAATCATACACTGAAGGTCTGTTTTCTAGGACTTCTTCTGGTACTAAATGTCAGCCTATGTTCCCTGGAAAACGGAGCCGGTATCTAAGGTTGTATGCTAATGCTTTCTTGGGAGTTACAATCTCCAAAGCCAGGGGAAAAAAGAAATGAAACAGAGAAGGAAGGAAGGAAATACAAGCTAGTGCATTACTTAGCTGGCCAGAGTCCCACAAATCTCAAAGCCAGTTGCTCAGTCACATGGGATCTCTTCAAAGAGGTTGCATAGAGCCACTATGTCTTAGAATAGTCTGTAAGAAGGTAAGAGGGAAGAAGAGTGAGGAATTTACCTCTCAGCAACTTTTCACTGTCTGGTCTCAGGGTCACCAACAGGGTCTTAACAGTCTGCACTTTGGAATTGTGTGAATTCATTCCACTGGGCTGTTTCTGGGCAAGCCAGAGCCTTTATGGGTCCAGTTGGGTCAGACATGAGTGCCAAAGCTTCTGTGCTTACCACTATAGCAGGCTTCATTGAGTTCATGCCAAAGACTAGCATTTGCCTCCTGATAATGCCGAGGCAACCAGTAACATTTGGAGACAGGAAAAGATATAAACTGCCGGGAGACATCTAAACTGAGTCTGGGACAGTGAGAATAAAGACTGGCATTAACTTAGAGTGAGATGGAAAGCTACTGCAAGGATTTGAGCAGAGCGACATATCTGACAAGTTTTAGCAGGATTACTCTGGCTACCCAGGGGTCAATTTCGAAAGTTCGGGTATATCAGTCAGGGTTCTATCAGAGAAGCAGAACCATTAGGGACAATATAAAATTAGGGATTTGTTTACGTATTTAACCTTATACAATTATGAGGGCTGCTTAAACTGATTATGCAGGTTGTTGCTTGTGTATCTGGTGTTGGGCTAGAAGTTAACAAGGAAGTTTTGAAAGATAGGTGTTCTCTTTCTTTTTTTTTTTTTAATATTTTATTTATTTATTCATGAGATACAGAGAGAGAGAGAGGCAGATACATAGGCAGAGGGAGAAGCAGGCTCCCCGCTAGGAACCCAGTGTGGGACTCGATCCTGGATCCCAGGACCAAGACCTGAGCTGAAGGCAGATGCTCAACTGCTGAGCCATCCAGGTGTCCCGAAAGATGAGTGTTCTGAAAGAAGGACATGAAGTGATGGATGTCAAGGTCAAATTGGACCCCTGAAGATGAACTGGAACCCATGAGGACAAACTAGATTTCCTGTTGGTCTCTCCACCTTCAAGCCTCCAATTTTGATGACCAACAATAGAAACTGATGCCCTTCATAGACACATACTTAACCCTGGGTTTGGAGAAGGCAGAGAACTGGGGGTTGCAGAGGAGCTGCTGCCTTATACCAACCAGGGAAGCCAGCAGATTAGTGAAAACATGCATGAGCTACAGCAGCATCTGACCCTGTATCAGTCTTCCAAGAGTAGGCCTGACTACAGCCTCACTTCTTCTTTTTTTTTTTTTTTTAAGATTTTATTTATTTATTCATGACACACACACACACACACACACAGAAGTGGGGACACAGAGAGAGAGGCTCCTGCAGGGAGCCTGATGTGGGACTCCATCCCAAGTCTCCAGGATCACACCCTGGACGGAAGGTGGGGCTGAACCGCTAAGCCACCCACGCTGCCCTACGGCCTCACTTCTGCCTCCAAATCCTGCTTGAGTCTTCTTCTGTGGCAAATTCTCACCCAAAACTACACAAGAAATGGAATTCTGGGAAACATAGTTCCAACTTAGCTAAGTTGACAAAATATAAAGTACTTGAAATCTGGAGGTATCAGGAATCCCTGGGTGGCTCAGCGGTTTAGCGTCTGCCTTTGGCCCAGGGCGCAGTCCTGAAGTCCCGGGATCGAGTCTCACGTCAGGCTCCCGGCATGGAGCCTGCTTCTCCCTCCTCCTGTGTCTCTGTCTCTCTCTCTCTCTCTCTCTCTGTCTATCATAAATAAATAAATAAATCTTTAAAAAAAAGAAATCTGGAGGTATCTTGAATATCTCTCACTACCTGAATCTGTTTGCTTGGAGCTTGGGTGGTGAGTTCTGATGCAAAAGTAGCATGTGTTGAGCAAAAAGCAAATGCCCACCACTCACATCTACAGACCCTGGGACAAAGGTGTAAACAGAGCTGCACCTATTACATGTAAATATTTAAAAACTCTAAATGAAGACATAACTTACCATTTTTAAAAATATTTTATTTATTTATCTACGACAGACACAGAGAGAAAGAGAGAGGCAGAGGGAGAAATGGGCTCCATGCAGGGAGCCCAACGTGGGACTTGATCCCAGGTCTCCAAGATCCAGGCTGAAGGCAGCGCTAAACCGCTGGGCTACCAGGGCTGCCCTAACTTACCATTTAAAATATATTCTAGCTTGGAGCAGCTAGGTGGCTCAGTTGATTGGGCTTTTGGGTCTTGATCGAGAGTAGTGGGTTCAAGTCCCACGTTGGGCTCTCTATTGGGCATGGAACCTACTTAAAACTAAATAAATAAATAATAAAAATAAAGTATATTCTATCTTTATACCTTAAATTTACCTTAATAATGACAAAACAAAAGATATGTGTAGGCCTATAGCTTTTATATGACCCAAAGTCTATCAGAATGAATGCTTTTCATTATCAGTCTACATATCTGTGTCCTAGTGATGGACTGGGAATATTTGGATAAGAAATAAAGAAAATATATAAATAATTAATACATTATTATATGTTTATTCCATATAAAAGAGAAAGAAAAAAGGGCTAGCCTGTAACTCACAGCTAGACCATGTTATTGAACATAAATGATCTCACAAAATACCAATCTCAGATGTTACTCTGAGACCATGATAAAATAAGACAAAACAAGGCCACTTTATATTTTATCTTAGCCCAGACAACAACAAGGTCACTGTGCTCCCTCAGAATATGAAGCTACCCTTTCCTCCTTAGCTAAAATGAGTGACTGCTACTTCTCAACAATTAGTTTTACCTTTGTGCGAGGCTCATTTCCCCATGGATAAGATTTATGTATTGAGATTCCTAATCATAGTATTGCCCTTGCTTTCTGACATCCAGAAAGTGAGAGCAATCCCTCACTATCTTAGACTTTCTCCTGTCATTCAATCCTAGTCCAGATCCTATAAAAGGCTGTTTGTAACACCCTGATTCCCAGTGTGTCTATTTTCCCTCACCACAAAGGATAATAAATCCAATTTGTTTATCTATAGTTTTTTTTTTCTGGTGGTCTTTGGTTAAAGAGCATTAACACATACATACACACACACTCACACACAAACAAAAGAGCATTAACACACCTAGAACATATTTTTCTTGACTTTTTTTCACCAAAATTACTAACCTTTCTTTTCCTTTTTTAAAAAGGTTTTTTTTTTTTTTTTTAAAGATTTTATTTATTTATTCATGATAGTCACAGAGAGAGAGAGAGAGGCAGAGACACAGGCAGAGGGAGAAGCAGGCTCCATGCACCGGGAGCCCGACGTGGGACTCGATCCCGGGTCTCCAGGATCGCGCCCTGGGCCAAAGGCAGGCGCCAAACCGCTGCGCCACCCAGGGATCCCTTAAAAAGGTTTTTATTTAAATTCCAGTTAGTTGACATACAGTGTAGTTGCACTGCTTGTGCTTATGCTCAGCTTCTGGAAATCCCCTTGTGGCCTTTCCTATTCTGTTAGCCCTTATAGGTGGCTCTGAAGATGTGCCTGTTAATCCTGGGAGGGGAGGAGTGTGGTCAGCATCTGCTTTATACCTCCTCCAAAATGCCTAACTAACTGCTTAACATTAGTTTCAGGTGTACAATACAGTGATTCAGCCCTTCCATTCTACATCTGGTGCTCATCATAAGTGCATCCCGGGATCCCTGGGTGGCGCAGCGGTTTAGCGCCTGCCTTTGGCCCAGGGCGCGATCCTGGAGACCCGGGATCGAATCCCACGTCGGGCTCCCGGTGCATGGAGCCTGCTTCTCCCTCTGCCTGTGTCTCTGCCCCTCTCTCTCTCTCTGTGTGACTATCATAAATAAATGAAAAAAAAATTTAAAAAAAAGTGCATCTCAATCTTTTTTTTTTGAAAATATGCTAGCATTTTAAAAAAGATTTTATTTATGTATTCATGAGAGACACAGAGAGAGAGAGAGAGAGACAGAGAGAGACAGAGAGACAGAGAGAGAGGCAGAGACACAAGCAGAGGGAGAAGCAGGCTCCATGCAAGGAGCCGGATGTGAGACCTGATCCCAGTTCTCCAGGATCAGTCCCTGGGCTGAGGGCAGCGCTAAACTGCTGAGCCACTGGGGCTGCCCCCAATATTTCTTTTTTAAGTTTTATTCATTTATTTGAGAGAGAAGAGAGAGAGAGAGAGCGAGAGCATGAGCAGAGGGTCAGATGGAGAAGCAGACTCCCTACTCTCCAAAATATTTAAAACATCTATTAAAATAATCTATTAAAAATAAAAATCATCTAAAAAAGCAAACTATACACATTAATATAACATTTAAAAGGAAAATTTAAGGGGCACCTGGGTGGCTTAGTAGTTGAACGTCTGCCTTTGGCTCAGGTTGCGATCCCAGGGTCCTGGGATAAGTCCCACATCAGGCTCCTGGCAGGGATCCTGCTTCTCCCTCTGCCTATGTCTCTGTCTTTCTCTGTGCCTCTCACGAATAAATAAATAAAATCTTAAAAAAAATAAAATAAAACTTTCTGATATTTTAGTATTCAATATCCATCTAAATGCCAATAAAAAGAATTGGTACTGGGCAGCCCTGGTGGCTCAGCGGTTTAGCTTCCCCTTCAGCCCAGGGGCCTGATCCTGGAGACTTGGGATCAAGTCCCACCTCAGGCTCCCTGCATGGAGCCTGCTTCTCCCTCTGTCTGTGTCTCTGCCTCTCTCTCTCTCTCTCTGTGGGTCTCTCATGAATAAATAAATAAAATCTTAAAAAAAAAAAAAAGAATTGGTACTAAGCTTCACACACGTTACATCGAGATCTATGCATACTCAGATGAGTAATAAGATTTGTTCAATTGGAAAACATCCCTCAGCTGCCATGTGTGACTGTTGTGAATGCCGAGGTAATTTATGAGTATCTCCAGTTTGGAATTGAAATTGGAAGAGAAACAAGAAAATGGACACTGGGCACTACTGGGAAATGATACTTTGTTGTGCCATAATTTATTACATTCATGCTATCAGAGAGGAAAGTTTTGGCTAGGCAATTAATTTGTCTGTTCTCTTGCCTAAGCTCTATCTTTCAGTCTTCCACAGGCTCTAAAGCAGTGTCTGTTCTCTGATGTTGCAGTGACGCAACCTATAAACCTTTATAGCAATCAACACAATTCACTTTTGTTTTGGGAACACAGGACACAAGATTTTGGAAGCATTCCCTGGGGCCTGAATGGTGCTGGTCCTAGATGTTTATGATTTCAGGTTGTGCTGTGCCAGGGCTGAGCTTCAGATCCTGAGCCATGGAAGCATTCATGTGTTCTTTATCTGATTTGTGTTTGTGATATGCAGGGTTCTCTAAAACACAGGGCTTAGATCTAAGGATGGTAGTAGTAAGGTCTTGGATTTTGAAGGATATTCCAAAAATTTTATTTGTGGGGGCACCTGGGTAGCTCAGTGGTTCAGTGTCCGCCTTTGGCTCAGGGCATGATCCGGGGTCCTGGGATCGAGTTCCACATCAGGCTCCCCATGGGGAGCCTGCTTCTCCCCTGCCTGTGTCTGTCTCTCATGAATGAATAAAAAAAATCTTTAAAAAAATTAGAACTAATCAATAGTATTTATAGACAGATCGGATGTGATATATGAGAGAAAGTGAAGTCAGGGATGACACCAAGACTTTTGAGCCAAACAACTGGGAAAATGGAACTGTTGTTAACTAAGGTGAGGACTGCAGAGGGAACTGGACATTTTTTGGAGATACCAAGTTTGAGATGTTTATCAGACTTCCAAATAGAGATGTTAAGTTCAGGGGAGAGGCCAGACTAGAGATAATTTCAAAGTCATCAGTGGTTAAAAGCCAAGAGTTACATGAGACCTCATAGGATGAATGAAGAAGAAAGAAGAAAAAAAGTCCAAGGACTTTTTATATTCCCTGCCAGTTGTACCCCACATGAACTAGCCTCAACCATGCAGACTGTGGAGCAACTCACTAGAAGTCTGGGTGCCTGGATGACAACATGGAGCACAGCCACCAGTTGACCTAGAACATTAGTCCTTAGACCATTATTGTTAGTTTCAGCTGCTGTAACAGAATACCATAGACTGGGTGGCTTTTAAACAACAGAAATATATTTCCCACAGTTATGTAAACTGGAGAGTCCAAGATCAAGGTACCTGTAGATTTGGGGTCAGGTGAACCAGCTTCCTGGTTGCTCTCTTCCCCCTGTGTCCTCACTTGGTGGATGGGGAAGGGAGTTCTCTAGGACCCCCTTTTTTTTTTTTTTTTAAACCAGGGCACTAATTCCATTCATGGGCCTAAGCCCTCATGAACTAATCGTGTCTCAGAGCCTTCACCTCCAAATACTGTCACGCTCGGGGTTAGGTTTCAACATGTGAATTTGGGGAGGACATAAACATTGTCCATTGCAATTATATTATTTTTAAAATTTTTATTTATTTATTCATGAGAGACACAGAGAGAGGCAGAGACATAGGCAGAGGGAGAAGCAGGCTCCATGCAAGGAGCCCAATGTAGGACTCAACCCCAGAACTCCAGGATCACACCCTGAGCCGAAGGCAGACACTCAACCACTGAGCCACCCAGGCGTCCCCACTGCAAATATATATATATATATATATATATAAAAGATTTTATTTATTTATTTATTTATTTATTTATTTATTTATTTGAGACAGAGAGAGAGAGAGAGAGAGAGAGAGAGAGGCAGAGACATAGGCAGAAGGAGAAGCAGGCTCCATGTAGGGAGCCCAATGTGGGACTCGATCCCAGGACTCCGGGATCATGCCCTGAGCCAAAGGCAGACACTCAACCACTTAGCCACCCAGGCGTCCCCCTACTGCAATTATATTAGAGGAAAGTAGACATCTAGCTTAGTCAACCCACTGAATAATTGTTCATTCTTGTTACAGCAGCCAAGTCTTACCCTAGATGGCAAAGCTCATGGAAGTCCCTGCATCCGACACAGTCCAGGAGCAGTAGACAGGAATGATTGAAAGGAGTGTGGCTCCTTATGCTGGAGAGTGGCACAGGGAGCAGTGGAACATTGTCTCCAATCTCCTTGAGCAAAGCAGCTATGGTACATATTCCTGGCAGACATGAAGATGCCTTGTGGTCTAGATGAGGAGGACATGGCAGCGAGCCACATGGACAAATGACTTGACACCAGATGGGAAAGAGGACGTCAGTATGGACAGATGACAAAGACCAGATAATCCTTACCCTGCTCCATTCCACCTGTGCTTGTGGCTCAAAAAGTTCCCAGAATTTATTTATTTAAAATTTTATTTATTTATTCATGAGAGACACAGAGAGAAGGCAGAGACATAGGCAGAGGGAGAAGCAGGTTTCCCGCAGGGAGCCCAATATGGGACTCCATCCTGGATCTGGGATCATGACCCGAGCCAAAGGCAGGTGCCCAACCGCTGAGCCAACCAGGCATTCCCCCCCCCCCGCCCCGCTTTTTAAAAAGATTTTATTTATTTATTCATGAGTTACACAGAGAAGTTCCCAGAATTTAGATGCAGCCCATGGGGAATGTGTGGGGCAGACTCTACATTATACCTGCCGCTACTGTTCATGGCCATCTTTCAACTTGTACACTGGATCCCATTCCCCATTTATTTACTCAACGGCTTTGTTTCTTCCACTTTCTCCTGCATCATCAAGTTTCCCCTTTACCTTTAGCCCCCACTGAAGAAAAGAAAAAGATAAATCTTCCCTTGTCTCTCATAGCCTTTTAAAATTATCCTTTGTTGTTGTGTTCCAAATCCTCTAAATGCTTCTCTATAGTCATTGACTCCACTTCCTCACCTCTCATTCTCTCAATTTTTTTTCTCCTGTTCCATCTGTCCTCAGCCTCTCTCCATCAGGGTTTTCCTCCTGCAAGCCCAGTGCAACCACTCTTGTCAGGGTTACCAAACATCCATCCTGCCGAGGCTCTTAGCAGCCTTTACTGATGCTGATGACTTTTTTTCCTTAAAGTTTGCTTATTTATTTATTCAAGCAATCTCTACAGTCAACAGGGGGCTTGAACTCAAAACCCTGAGATTGAGTCATGTGCTCTTCCAATCGAGCTAGCCCGGGGCCCCAATGGTCACTTCTTTCTTGAAGACCTTTCTTTACTTGGCTTCTGAGACCCAACACTCTCCTGAGTTTCTTCCTAACCTCACTGACTGTACCTTCTAGTTTCATTTTATGGATTACCACCTCTCCCTCTTCCATCCCATCCTTCATTTGGGTGCCCGTTCATGTGCCACTTCCTCAGGGAAGTCTTCCCTGATCATTCCATCTAAAATAGAGCCTTTCCCAATATTCTCTCTCCCTTTTCCCTGCTTCATTTTTATCTGAGCACTTAGCATCACCTGAGATTATATTATACATTTGTTTACTCATATATCACGTGTCTTTCCAATCCCTAAAATGGAAGCTTCATGACAGCAGGGACTTAGTTATATTTATTGCTGTACTTTTTAAGAGTAATCTCCATGCCCAGCATGGGGCTCAAACTCACAACTTCAAGATCAAGAGTTGCGTCCTCAAAATAAAATAAAATAAAAAGAGTTGCGTCCTCTACCGAATGAACCAGCCAGGTGCCCCTTGTCTATGTACTTTTAAGGCCTAGCACTGTGCCTGATACTTACTAGATTGTCAATGCATGTCTATTGGATAAATAGTATAGAGAGTAAATCCAGTTATATGTCAATATATCTCAATAAAGTCAGAAAAATAGTTTAAGCCAGAAAAAAATTCTTTTTTTAAAGAAATTACAGTTTTTAAAAAAATTTCATTTCAGAATTTGTGGATCAAGAAGTCATACCTGCAATAGAAGCCAGTTCTAATTTTTGTCAACTCCCCCTTCTCCACCTCAGATGTACACCATTCTCCTTAACATGAAGATTTTCTGGAGATTGTGACTAGGAGGTAAGTGGTCAACTGGGAGAGCTGATCCAGTCGAAACTAAGTAAGCCTTCTCTGGACTTCCATGGTCCCCTAGGCACAGCACAATTTATTCATCCACTATTCTGTCAAGAGTTATTTCCTTCTTTCTCCCTTTCCTTTTGATACTATGAACAATATTGCTAGAAAATTGTCTTCTCCTTCTGCTCCCTCAGGAGCACACCCTGCTGCTGCCAAAGACACATGGAAGACTCGATAAGGGAAGAGGGACAAGTTTTGACAGGGCAGACGTTCAGCAAACACAGGTGTGTGTCCAGGTCAGTTCAGGAAACATCCATCACTGCCCTCACTTCAGTCTCCCAGTGGCTGATGACACTATTGACTAATGTCTCTAGCTTTTCTCTTGGCTTCTGTGAAATCACTCTCTCCTCTCTGCACTCTCTGGCTCATGGCTGCTCTGCAGGCATCTTCTCCTGAGCAGACCTCTGTGTTGGATGGACTTTCTCTTGACTCAGGAGGGGGAGCACTGCTCTCCTCTTCCTATGGGCTTCCAAGGTAACATCATCCAGTTTTAAGGCATTAAATAGTATATGTGTGTGTGTGTGTGTGTGTGTGTACACACACACACACACATACACATATATATACTGATAACATGCCTCAAACTCTATTTGTCCCAGACCTCTTCTATAAGATAATATAAAAACTATAGAATGTCTCCCCCTGGATGTCCCATAGGAATCTAGAACTTAATACAGGCACACCTTGGGGATATTGCCAGTTTGGTCCCAGACCTCCACTATAAAGTGAATATCACAATAAAGTGACTCAATATTATTGGCTATATTCCCTATGCTGTGCCTTTCATCCCCATGACTTATTTATAACTGGAAGTTTGTACCTTTTAATTCCCTTCACCTATGTTGCCCATTCTCCCAAGCCCTTCCCCTCTGGCAACCATCAGTTTGTTCTCTGTATTTATGATTCTGTTTCTGTTTGTTTGTTCATTTGTTTTGTTTTTCAGATTCCACATATAGGTGAAATCATATGGCATTTGTCTTTCTCTAACTTATTTTACTTATGTGTTAATAGCTGCTGACCAATCAGGATAGTGGGTGCTGAAGGTTGAGTGGCTGTGGCAATTTCCAAAACAATGAAGTTTGCCACATCAATTGCCTCTTCCTGTCACAAATGATTTCTCTGGAACATACGATGGTATTTGATGGTATTTTACCACAGCAGAACTTCTTTCAAAATTAGTCATCTGGGATGCCTGGGTGGCTTAGCAGTTGAGCGTCTGCCTTTGGCTTGGGCCGTAATACCGGGGTCTGGGATTGGGTCCTGCACTGGGTTCCCTGCATGGAGCCTGCTTCTCCCTCTGCCTGTGTCTCTGCCTCTGTCTGTGTCTTGTGAATAAATAAATAAAATCTTTTAAAAAAATTGGAGTCATTTCTTTCAAACCTTGCCACTGCTTTATCAACCCAGTTTATGTACTATTCTAAATTCTTTGTGTCATTTCAACGGTCTTCACAGCAAGAGTAGATTCTATCTCAAGAGACCACTTTCTTTGGTCATCCATAAGAAGCAACTTGTCCAAGTTGGAACATGAGGTTGTGGCCATTCTTCCATCTCCACTTGCTGTGAACACCACATCTGCAGCTACTTCCCCCAATGAAGTCTTGAACCCCTTACAGTCATCCACGAAGGTGGGAATCAACTTTTTCTAAACTCCTATCAATGTTGATACTTTGACCTCTTCCCATGAATCACAAATGTTTTTAATGACATATAGAGAGGTGAATCCTTTCCTGAAGGTTTTCAACTTACTTTTCACAGATCCACCAGAGGAATCACTTTATGGCAGTGATTTGACCTTAAGAAATGTATTTCTTAAATAATAACACCTAAAAGTTGAAATTACTCCTTGATCCATGGGCTGAAGCATGGATGATGTGTTAGCATGCATGAAAGCAACATTAATCTTGATGTGGTACATCTCCATTAGAGCTCTTGGGTAACCAGGTGGGTTGTCAATCAGCAGTAATATTTTGAAAGGAATCTTTTTTCTGAGCAGTAGGTTTCAAGAGTGGGCTTAAAATATTCAGTAAACCACATTGTAAACTGGCATCCTTTCATCTAGGCTTTGTTTTTGCATTTATAGAGCACAGGCAGAGTAGATTTGGCATAGTTTTTAAGGATTTTTGGAATGGAAATGAGCATTGGTTTCAACTTAAAGTCAACAGCTTGCATTAGCCCCTAAAACAAGAGAGTCAGCCTGTCCTCTGAAGCTTCAAAGCCAGGCATTGACTTCTCCTCTCTAGCTATGAAAGTCCTGAATGGCATCTGCTTCCGGTAGAAGGCCGTTTCATCTACACTGAACAACTTGTTGTTTAGTGTAGCCACCTTCATCAATTATCTGAGCTAGATCTTCTGGATAACTTGCTGCAGCTTCTACATCACCACTTGTTGCTTCACTATGCATTTGTATGCTATGGAAATGGCTTCCTTCCTTAAATCTCATGAACAAACTCAGCTAGCTTCTGACTTCCCTCTCTCACCTTCACAGAGTTAGGGTCTTGCTTTGCATTAGGCTTTCACTTAAAGGAATGGTGTGGCTGGTTTGATCTTTTATCCAGACCACTTGAACTTTCTCTAGCAATAAGGCTATATTGCTTTCTTATTATTCATGTGTTCACTGGAGTAGCAATATTAATTTCCTTTAAGAACTGAACCTTTGGGCATCCCGGGAGGGCTCAGCGGTTTAGCGCCGCCTTCAGCCCAGGGCTTGATCCTGGAGACCCAGGATCGAGTCCCATGTCAGGTTCCCTGCATGGAGCCTGCTTCTCCCTCTCCTGTGTCTCTGCCTCTCTCTCTCTCTCTCTCTCTCTGTGTGTGTGTGTGTGTCTCTCATGAATAAATAAAATCTTTGGGAAAAAAAAAACTGAACTTTTCCTTTGTATTCACAACTTGGCTAACTGACACAAGAGGCCTAGCTTTCAGCCTATTTCAGTTTTTGACATGCCTTTCTCACTAAGCTCAGTCATTTTAAGCTTTTGATTTAAAGTGAGAGACATTTGGCTCTTCCTTTCACTTGAATATTTAAAGGCCATTGGAGGGTTATATATTGGTCTAATTCCAATAATTCTCCCTGTGTCTCACGGAACAGGGCGGCCTGAGAAGAAGGAGAAGGGAACAGCCGGTTCATAAGCAGTCAGAACACACATTTATTGGGACACCTGGGTAGCTCAGTTGGTTAAGCATCTAACTCTTGATCTCAGCTCAAGTCTCGATCTCAGAGTCACAACTTCAAGTCGCATGTTGGGCTCCACACTGGATGTGGAGCTTACTTTAAAAAAACACACATGCATTTATCAATCAAGTTCATCCTCTTATATGAGTGTGGCTTGTGGCAGCCAAAACAATTACGATAATAACATGAAAGATCACTGATCACAGGCCACCATAACAAATATAATAATGAAAAGATTTGAAATATTGCAAGAATTACCAAAATATGAAGACATAAGAAGTAAACAAATATTGTTGGAAAAATGTTGCATACAGACTTGCTTGATGCAGTATTGCCATAAACTTTCAATTTGTAAACATGCAATACCTGCAAAGTGCAATAAAGCCAAGCTCAATAAAATGATGCATGCCTGTATGTCAAAAATAAAACACTTGATTTTGTCTCCAAAACCTGTTCTTCTTATCTTTTGCTGGAAATGAAACCATCATTCACATAACTGGGTATTTTGATCATAATTTTTTCCTTTCTCTTACTGCCTCCTAAATCCAATCCATCCCTAAATTCTGTTGACTCTCTTTCCAGAATATATCTTGATTCTATTTCTCTCACTGCAACATTTTAATTGTGACCTCTCACCTGGAAGAGGTAGCCTCCTCACCAGTCTCTGTGCTTTTATGCTGGTCCCCTACAGTCTATTTTCCTCATAGTAGCCAGACAAATCTTAAAAATACAAATCTGTCACTTATCTGCTTAAGACTGCCAATGACTTCTTTCCCATTATACTACATACATTGTACTTTGAAAAAAAAATCCATATCCATAACAGAGTCTACAGATTCTACACATCTGGCCCCTGCCAACCCCTCCCGACTCCTCTCTTCTTGCCTTTGTCCCACTAAGCTCTAGCTATAGTGGCTTCTTCTTCATTCTTGTACATGCCTAGCTCTATTCTACCTCAAGTTCTTCACTTTTCCCTCTGCCCAGAACATTCTTGGTTAAGTCATATGGCTAAGTTCTTCTTGATCTTCACGTCTTGGCAGCTCCTCAGAAAATTATGCCATGACCTTCTCTATCCAGGTGACTCCCTTTACCTTCTCCCCTACCCCAACATTGTTATCCCTGCAATATGTCTCATCATTCATGGTCCTTGCTATTTGGCTGTCCTTGTCATCAGACTTTTGTCTTCACAAGTGCAGGATTCACATTGTGCATCCCCAATGCCTAAGCCAGAGGCCTGGTATATAGTGAATACTGAATAAAGATCTGCTGAAAGAATGGATTAGTTCACATACACTACTCGGTAAAGAGGATACAGAAATGACCTAGGTATGGTCCTTATATTCCATAATGCTATAGTCCGATGGGCAAAAAGTGTATAAATAGGCAATTAGAAAGCTGGTGAAGTAATACACTAGAAATTAGAACTAGAACACAGAGAGGCCCATATGTATGTGAGTAGAAGGGATGCTATATTTACATGACCCAAGGCACCAGGATCTCTCTAATAAGAAACACAGTTTTTTTTTTTCTTCTTCTTCTTTTTAAGATTTTATTTATTCACGAGAGACATAGAGAGGCAGAGACACAGGCAGAGGGAGAAGCAGGCTCCATGCAGGGAGCCCGATGCAAGACTCAATCCTGGGACCCCAGGATCACACTCTGGGCCGAAGGCAGGTGCTAAACCACTGAGCCACCCAGGGATCCCCATTTTTTTCTTCTAAAAATAAACATTTACCTAGCGTACCAAGTTCCATGTATGGTTTGGTTTTTACTGTTCCTTGTTTATTTTGTTTGTGTTTAATATGCCCAGAGTAATACAGCTTCTAAGCAATAGAGCTGGGATCCAAAGCCATGCAGTCTAGCTATCAAACCTACATTCTTCTTTTTTTAATGATTTGAGATGAAATTCACATAATATAAAATCAACCATTTTAAAGTGAACAATTCAGTGGCAGTTAGTACATTCACAATGTCATGCAACCGCTACCTCTATCTAATTCCAAAATATTTCCATCACTCCAAAGTAAAATCCCTTACTTTTTTTAATTTTTAAAAAGATTTATTCATGAGAGACACAGAGCGAGAGAGGCAGAGACAGACGCAGAGGGAGAACCAGGCTTCAGGCAGGGAACCGGAAGTGGGACTCGATTTGGGGACCACTGGTTCACGCTTGGAGCTGAAGGTAGATGTTCAAGGCTGAGCCACCCAGGCATCCCCCTTACCTATTTTTAAAATATTTTATTTATTTATTTGACAGAGAGAGAACTAGTACAAGCAGGGGGAGCTGCAGAGGGAGCAGACTCTGCTGAGCAGGGAGACTGATGTGGGACTCCATCCTAGGACCCTGGGAATAACCAACTGAGCCATCCAGGCACCCCTAAAGCCCTTTACTTACATACGTTCCCCTCATTACCCTCCATGTACTGTTTTTGATTCTCATAATGATCCAGTTGTACAACTGAGGAAAGTGAGGGTCTGAGAAGTTCAGTGAGAAGTCCAAGGTCACAAGCTAGTAAACGTGGAGTGGTGATTTTGAACCTTAGTTTTCTGACCCTAGAGCCTAAACCTTTGATTAACACACATCTTTGGGCAAACCCCCAAGAAGAGGGCTGGATTTGGGTCTCAGAGGTAAATTTTGTTGGGGCAGGGATTAGAAACTCTAAGCGCGTCCTCAATTGTAAAGAAACACACGTTGAAGTAATACTGCAATTAGTACTGTATAGGTGGTTAGCAGAACCCAAAACAGTCTAAGTCCAAGAGCAGTTATAGGGTAGGGACTTGGAAAGGTCAGCACTGCAGGAAACTTTGCCAAAGTCTCAAGAACAGGAAGTTCATAATTCCTTGGGCAGCCCCTATAAGTGCGAAGCTGAGAGCCGAAGAGAGGCGGCGGAGGAGCCAGGAGGGTGCGGCTTGCTTTGGGGTGGGGGTGGAGTCGGCGTCAGCCAGGAAACCTCAGGTGATTGTTTTGCAAGAGAAGCTGGGAGTGCAACTGGGGAACACAAGGTAGGAAACAGGTCTCAGGCCAAATATATCCCACTCTGAGAGAGGCCACCAAAGCAGGAAGACTGAGGGGTGGAGGGCCTCGCCTTAGTATTCTCCTACTTCGTCCTGGAGGGGCTGTCATCACTCTAGCGGCCCTCTTCCTCAAGATAGGGGTCCTCTCTCTGGAGCTTCCCCTTTCCTCTCTGGAGGTCAACGATCCTCGAATTCTTCTCCTTTTTAGGGATCTCCGACAGAGAGCACACTTCTTATATTGTCTCTCATGGTTTCCTCTTCTTCCTCCCTGTGTGTTCTCTTTACAAGACCCCCACCCACACACACACCTTTTTCAGGCACGGGATCTTGCCCGAGTTCTAGTTCAACAATGCCCAGCTTTCCGCCCAACCGCACCCCTCCGACTCCCAGAAGGCAGCTCCATGGAAACCAAAACATCACAACTCCGCGGAGGTATCGCGAGAGGCGCGATTGCGACCGCGACCGGGGGAGGCGGGGCGAGGGCGGGAACAAAGAGCGAGGTGGGCGGAGCCTGGGCGCTTCCGAGGTCCCGGGCGGGAGAAGGTACCTCCTAGTGGCGCCCCCGCGTGACTGCGCTTTACATAATCGAGGCCGCGCGCGTCAGAAGTGGCGTACTCCAGTCCCGACCCAATCAGGGGTGTCATAACCTCTGTGTTCCGCCCCTTCGTGCTTGATGGACGTCGAGGTGAACCAGTGACCGGGCGAAGAGCGCCGCCGCGCCCGCCCTGATCCGCCCGCACTCGCCGGCCCGCCCGCCCGCCGCAGCCGCAGCCTGCCGCCGCCGCCGCCGCCAGCTTGTCCCTCAGACTGTCAGATAAAGCGGCGGGCCGGGCCGGCTGGGCGGTGAGCGCGGCCCGGGCGGGACATGGCGGCGCTCTACGCCTGCACCAAGTGCCACCAGCGCTTCCCCTTCGAGGCGCTGTCTCAGGGGCAGCAGCTGTGCAAGGTGCGCGGGCTGGGGCGGCGGCCGGGAACTGGGACGCTGGAGGCGCGGCCCGGAGCCCCCTGTTCTGCGGGGCCGTTCGGCGGGGTCCCCCGGGCAGGGCGTGGCAGGCCCGCCTAGCTGAGGCGCCTCACCCGCTCCGCTGGGGGCCAGCGGGGCACGTGGGGACTCCCGGGCCCCCGCGGCCGGCGTGTCCGGCTGCTTAGCAACCGCGAGGGGATTGTTCTCGGACCCCTTGAGGTCCCGAGAGCGGACAGCGGGTCCTCTGCTCGCCCCCGACCAGCCGCACCGAGATCCATCCTGGGCTGGCTTCGCCGCCGCTGGTTGCAGACCGAGGGACCCCCTGCCCCGCCGGGAACTGAACTCCAGAGTTGGGTGCTGCCTGGGAGGAGAGTCTCCCAACTCGGGCGCCTCGCGGGCACTTTCCAGCCAGTCTCAGAGTTGGAGGTGGCGAGGCTTTATAGAAAAGCCCCACAGCGAAGCGTACAAAGCAAAAGGATTTTTCAGCATCCAGTTGATGACCTTCGCCCCTGGCCCTAACCAACTACTCTTCACTTTTTATTCCTGAAGGTCCAAGTTCTTTTTATCGTTTGAGTTGCTTCATCCTGCTTTGCCTATTTAATAGAAGTGCTGTGAGGCGACAGTTTAAAGTCACCAACCCGGCCTGAGAGTGATTTTGAGATAGTCCCAGATAATCCAGAGTTTGTGACTCTGATAGGGGTAACTCATCACTGTATGTCACTATTGCCTCAAATGGCCATGATTTTGTCACTGTTTACCCTGTAGGAGAGCTCAGATTTTATATGATTAAAATATATTATATATATATATATATATATGTGGCTTTTTTAGGCCATATATATATATATATATATATATATATATTTGAAATATATATATTGATTTTAAGGAACTTTGTTATAGGTAAGCAATAATGGTTTTAATTTAGCATTTTCATTTCACAAGTGAACCTGTTCAAAAAATCAAACAGTGCAAGTGGCAGAACCAGAACTAGAATCTGGGGCTTCTGATTTCTTGTCTGAGGCTTATTCATACATACTTTTGTTTTATAGTTTATGACTAGTTCCATATAAATTCTCAATTCTCACATCAGTGCAGCCTAGTAATGCCAATATGACAGAAGAGAAAAATAAGGCCCAGAAAGTTCAAGTGACTCACTCAAGCACAGTGGATATGCTGGGAATAGTACCTAGGTCTTCTGCCTCCTACTGAAGGCTGTTGCCATTTCTGACTGCCTTTTAAAATTATATCCTCATTTCATTTCAGGAATGTCGGATTGCACACCCTGTTGTGAAGTGCACCTACTGTAGAACTGAGTACCAGCAAGAGAGGTACAGTTTTTATTGACCATGAAGATGTTAGTTAATAGGCTTTTTCCTCTTAAAATCTGTAATTAGCTGCTTTTCAATGGACAGATGTGTAATTGATTGCATTATACACAGATTCTGCAGTTTTTCATTATAACACATTGACAAATACAAAATACACATATTGTTCCCTAGTTCTCCATTGATTGCTTAAATTTTTAAAGTTATCTTTTTTTTCAGATCCTTGATCATTTTACATTGTGTATATAATCTTTATGACACTAAGAAACCACAACAGTAAAATATGAGTCTCCTGTTTCAGTATGTTTATGTTCAGAGCTCCAAGAATTTATAAGCCAAAAGAAGATACTTTTGGAAATGTGATAATTGTTTTTTTTTTAATATTTTATTTATTTATTCATGAGAGACACAGAAGGAGAGAGGAAGAGACTTAGGCAGAGGGAGAAGCAGGCTCCATGCAGGGAGCCTGATGTGGGACTCGATCCCAGAAACAAAGGCAGAGGTTCAACCACTGAGCCACCCAGGCGTCCCAGAAATGTGACAATTGTGATAAAGGGTTTGTGAGCCCTAGTCACACTTGAAACTCATTTGCCTGATGTAAATCTCATTTTTAAAAATGTGAAAAACATTTAGGTGTGAGTAAACACAAATCTTTGGAAGACTTTCAATAGCAGCAAAGTAATTTATTGGTACAGTAAGTTCTGTGGGACTGCAACTGTAAATAAGTTCCTTAACTCAGGGTGAGACCTATTTGCTGGCTCACACATAGACCTAGAAACCTAGTTTTAATCAGTCTTATTTCAGTTCCAGGAACATTTTCCCCAACATTTTATTATGGATGTTTTCAAACCAGAAAAGGTTGAAAGAATTAGGCAGTAAACACTCATATACTCACCACTTAGATTCTACAATTTACATTTACTGTATTTGCATCTACGCATCAGTGTATTAACTTGTTTGTGATGCATTTTAAAGTTGTGGACATCAGTATATTTGATCCTAAGCAGTAAGCGTGCATATCACCAATGAAGTCTGATATTTGTTTATAGTTCATTTTTTTAGAGGTAAAATTTGCACACAGTGAAATGCTCAAATCTTGAGTACATCATTTGATGAGTTCTGCAAACAGTATACATCTGTATAACCCCAACCCCTTTCAAATGTAGAATATTACCATCACCCTCAGAGAATCTTCTCATCCCTCGTCCCACTCAATCCCTACTCTTCTTGCCTTTCCCATACAGCTACGGTTCTGATTTTCCTTTCCACCATAGATCAGTTTTACCTGTTCTAGCACTTCATAGAAATGGAAACATACAGGGCATACTCTAACAGCATACTCTAGAAGTTTTAGATTTTACATTTGGGTCTATGATCCATATTGAATTTATTTTTGGGTGTGGGGTGTGACGTGAAGTTTAACCATTAATTCACACCACATTTAAAAATTGATTGAAGAAGAGGGCACCTGGCTGGGTCAGTTGGTGGAGCATGCAACTCTTAATCTCCAGGTTGTAAGTTTGAGCCCCATCTTGGGTATAGAGATTACTTTAAAAAATTAAATAAAAAAAATGGATTCAAGATGGATCATAGAAATAGTTTTTTTTTTTTTTAATTTCAGGAGTGTGTGTGTGTGTGTGTGTGTGTGTGTGTGTGTGTATCCCACTTCTTCAGTAATAAATGTAAGTATAAACCAAAATGTTCAACATCACAGAATCACTGAAGTGAATCTTCTTTCTAAAAGAGCGTCCTTTAGGTGGCTCAGTTGGTTAAGCATCTGACTTCGGCTCAGGTCATGATCCCAGGTTCTGGGATGGAGCCCTGCATCATGCTCCCTGCTCAGTGGGGAGTCTGCCCCTCCCTCTGCTTATGCTCGCACGCGCTCTCTCTCTCTCTCTCTCTCTCTCTCACATGCTCTCTTTCTCTCAAATAAATATTGAAATATTTATTGAATAAATAATGAAATCTTTTTTTAAAAAAGTTTCCTTTAAATACACTGCACTTCTTGTACTGCCTTTTTTTTTTTTCTAAGATTTATTTATTTATTCATGAGAGATAGAGGCAGAGACACAGGCAGAGGGAGAAGCAGGCTCCTTGCAGGGACTCCGATGCGGAATTCAATCCCGGATCCCGGGATCACAACCTGAGCCGAAGGCAGGCGCCCAACCATGGAGCCACCCAGGTGTCCCTTTGTACTGCCTCTTTAAAATGGTAGAAAATAGAAAATTGCCCTGGAAACTATTTCGTTTGAATATTTCATTTTATTTAAATATTTTCTACTTTGCGGTTTTTCTTTGTTTTAACTTTATGGTCACTTTTATAGGACTTTATGAGAAAATAATCACAAAATAGCTAATAGACTGGATTTTTATGTGATTTTATTTTCAGCCCCAGAATATTGTTTATTGTTGCACATCAAGCATTTGTGAAGAATTAGACTTTGTTTGAAGATGATTTTTTTCCCCAAGGCAGTTTATCAGTTTTGATATTTATTTAGGTCATGTTATGACCTCTGGACCTTCACAAGACAGAAGATGTTTTTATTTTTGTCAGTGCTTAGTTCTTAGAGAAATTGGAAATATTGACAAAATATTTGGTCATAGCATCTATTTCCTCACATCTGGGATTTTCCTATGCTTTTCCTTACAGAGGAGAGTGTAGACAGATTAAGGTCAACATGGATAGAATTACTAACTTTGTATTCCAAACATATATTATATTTTATTTCTCACCTCAGGTTTCTCAGATGTTTATCCAAATTGAGAATTACTGCTAGTCCATTTCAGTCTAACATAATATTCTTTTGAGAGTTGTGTCCATATTTGATCATTTTGTTTAGTAATACTTGGAGATGTGATAATCAGAAATAACTCACCACTTGGGATCCCTGGGTGGCTCAGGAGTTTAGCGCCTGCCTTCGGCTCAGGGCATGATCCTGGGGTCCCAGGATTGAATCCCACATTGGGCTTCCTGCATGGAGCCTGCTTCTCCCTCTGCCTGTATCTCTGCCGCTCTCTCTCTGTCTCTGTTTCTCATGAATAAATAAGTAAAATCTTTAGGAAAAAAAAAACACCATTTTTTTTTTAAGATTTTATTTATTCATGAGAGACACACAGAAAGAGAGAGAGAGATGCAGAGACCCAGCCAGAGGGAGAAACAGGCTCCTTGCAGGGAGCCTGATGTGGGATTTGATCCCAGGTCTCCAGGATCACGCCCTGGGCCGAAGGCGGCGCTAAACTGCTGAGCCACCCGGGCTGTCCCATAACTCACCATTTTAATGAAAGTCTCATTTTATCTGAGCTAATAAACTTAACAACCTGGATAATTAATAAAAGAGTTAGTGGCCAGATACTCAACCTTCAGTTAACCAAGTATCCAGACCACATATCTCCTTGGCACTTAGCAATGAGTAAATTCTGTGGGCTTAAGGAGGAATCAGTTTTCAGATGTTGTAAGTAAAACAAGTTTTTTTCTTATAAAAGCCTCTTTTTTTAAAAAAAGTGTCTCTTTTTTCCTTAACAGTAAAACCAATACAATATGCAAAAAATGTGCTCAGAATGTGCAGTTATATGGAACGGTAAGTAGAGTTTCTCTGTACTGAACAATGAATACTCAGGCCTCTTGGAACCTTACATTCTGTGGATTATTAATGTAATTATAATATCTTTAGTAGAACTGGTTATGGGTAAATATTTTCTCAGAGTTTATTTAGTGTTTGAGCTTTTAAGCTTAGCTAATACTTCAGATTGAGTTGTTCTGTGTTTATGGTCATGATGGCAAGATTGTCATCATAATTTTCTTTGAGAGCTTCAGTAATCAGTATGAAAAGAAGAATCCAAAGATGGATCTTACAATGTGACCTCTTTGGTAGCAGTTGACTATTTATTTTGATGAATGGATTTTTTTTCGTCTCTCAGTGTTAGGATTCTGGATACTATGTCCTTCCAGGCATTCTCCTAACCTATAATAAAATGATAATGGCAAAATGGCCTTTTGAGAAATTTGGAAGCACATGCTGATTTCTTCAAAGCATGGGTTCTGTTGAGTTTCTTATAGAAGTCCCAGTGTATACACTAATGGGATTTTGTTATTTTTTTGTTTGTTTTAAAATCAATAGCTGTGCAGAAAAACACTTTAAATAGTGTTAGGAATTTGATTGGTATAGAAGGAAATGTATGAAGTTGGGAATACATTTTTACAGTGACTAATGAACTGTGTAATAGGAATTATTGCTTTTAAAAATGCACTCATATTTTATAATGTACTTAGTTGACCTTTTTTTCTCTTTAAGCCCAAACCTTGTCAGTACTGCAACATAATTGCAGCATTTATTGGCAACAAATGCCAGCGATGCACGAATTCAGAGAAGAAGTATGGACCACCATATTCATGTGAACAGTGTAAACAACAGTGTGCATTTGACAGGAAAGATGATAGAAAGAAGGTAAATCTCTGTTTCTGTTGATTTTTTTTTTTTTTTTTTTGTCTTTCAGAGAAATTAAGGTGGGTCACTTGTGTCAAACAGCGGTGCCTGTTGGGCTCAGTTGGTGGAACATGACTCTGGATCTTGGGATTATGGGTTTGAGCCCCATGTTGGGTGTAAAGATTTCTTAAAAATAAAATCTTTAAAAAGGGGGGGTGGGGTACCTGGGTGACTTAGTTGAGCATCTGGCTCTTAATCTCAGCTCAGGTCTTGATCTCAGGGTTATGAGTTCAAGCCCCATGTTAGGCTCCATGCTGGATGTGGAGCCTACTTAAAGCCTACTTAAGGGATCCCTGGGTGGCGCAGCGGTTTAGCGCTTGCCCTTGGCCCAGGGCGCGATCCTGGAGACCCGGGATCGAATCCCACGTCGGGCTCCCGGTGCATGGAGCCTGCTTCTCCCTCTGCCTCTGTCTCTGCCTCTCTCTCTTCTCTCTGTGTGACTATCATAAATAAATAAAATTAAAAAAAAAAAAAAAAAGCCTACTTAAAAAAAAAAAAAAAAAGCCTACTTAAAAAAAAAAAAAAAAGACCTATAATAGAGAATTCTCAGTTCTTCTAGTTTTTATTGACCTTGAAGATTTTCAGCCTTTGTTTTCTTCATTTACCAAATGTGGACAATTATATTCTTTTTTTAAAAAAAATTTAAATTCTTTTTAAAAAATATCTGTGTTTATGTTTAAGTATTTATTTAAGTAATTTCTGCATCCAAGGTAGGGCTTGAATTTATGACCTTGAGATCAGTAGTTGCATGTTCTTTTGACTGAGCCAGCCAGGCACCCCTGGGCCATTATATTCTAATATTTCATAAGTTAGTATTTCATAAGAATCTAAATGACAGTGGTCAATATCCCATATAAGTGAAGTGGTGATTCACAGAATTTTATTTAATTCTATAAAGGAGAGATTGTGACTTAAGCAAGATACATTACCAATTTCACTATATGACTCTTTAAATGTTTCTATCTGTTGGGGATCCCTGGGTGGTGCAGTGGTTTGGCGCCTGCCTTTGGCCCAGGGCGCGATCCTGGAGACCCGGGATCGAGTCCCACGTCAGGCTCCCGGTGCGTGGAGCCTGCTTCTCCCTCTGCCTGTATCTCTGCCTCTCTCTCTCTCTCTGTATGACTATCATAAATAAAAATAATAAAAAAAAAATTAAAAAAAAATGTTTCTATCTGTTGAAGTTAAAAATCACAAGATGACATAGAGGAGAGCCCTATGTGGAGTGATGATGATACGTTGGTAGAATAAAAGTGATATAGATTTGTTCTGTTAAAAACCCTCCAGTATAAAACCCAAACCTCTTTCCTGGCCTGCATGGCCCACACCTGCCTCTCAGTTTCATCTGACATCACATCTCCCACCCCTTGCCTATTTCGGCCACACTGGCTATCTTTCAGCCCTTCAGGTGTGCCAGTGTCATTCCCACCTTTGTGCTAGCTGTCATTTTGCCTGATAACATCATTTTCTAAAGCATCTTAATTGGTTTCTCAAACTCAGATGCCACTTCTTCACAGAGACCCTTACTAACTTACTCACCCCTTGTTATATTGCCTTCATAGCATGTAACATTGTGAGAAATTATCTTGTTTATTTGCTTCTATGTTTGTCCACCTGCACTAGAACATGAGCTCTTTGTCCATCTTGTTCTCTGCCACATTCCCAGTGATCTGGCACATAGAGAGTGCCCCCCTTGTATTATAGTATATAAATTATGTAAACAAATTTATACATGCATATTTAGATTGATAAGAGTGATACTTTTATTGAGACCTATTTCCTCTCCCTTTTAGTTGTTTTACCAAACATGGCCAAAATGTTAATCTGAAATATATCTCCAACTTGCTGTTATTTATTGTGAAAATTTGTACTTCTACTTTTTGAAAAGTGACTGAGGGAAGCCTGGATGGCTCAGTGGTTTAGCGCCGCCTTCGGCCCAGGACGTGATCCTGGAGTTCCTGGATCGAGTCCTGCGTTGGGCTCCCTGCATGGAGCCTGCTTCTCCCTCTCCCTGTCTCTATCTCTCTCTCTCTCTGTGTCTCTCATGAATAAATAGATAAAATCTTAAAAAAAAAAAAAAAGGAAAAAGTGATTATTTTATATATTTTTATTTTTATTTTTTTTTTAATTTTTATTTATGATAGTCAGAGAGAGAGAGAGGCAGAGACACAGGCAGAGGGAGAAGCAGGCTCCATGCACTGGGAGCCCGACGTGGGATTCGATCCCGGGTCTCCAGGATCGCGCCCTGGGCGGAAGGCAGGCGCTAAACCGCTGCGCCACCCAGGGATCCCCTATATTTTTAAATTTGAGGTATAATTGACATACACTAGCTTCATATATATAGCATAATGATTCAATATTTGTATGTATTGGAAATTGATCACCACAATAAATCCAGTTTACATCTATCACTATACACAGTTATAGAATTGCTTTTCTTGTGATGAAAACTTTTAAGATTTACTCTCTTAGCAACTTTCAAATATGCAATATAGTATTATTAACTATAGTCATCATACTGTATATTATAATCATTTTGTAAGTAGATATTTATACCTTTTCACTACTTTCACTCATTTCACCTATGTCCCACTCTCCACCCCTGGCAACTATCAATTTGTTCTCTTCAATAAATATTCTTTTAATGAAAGAATATAGTACAGAAACTTTTTCAGTGTCCAGAGGAACTCTTTGGAGATGCTTAGGCTCACAAGAGCCGATTCTTGCTAACCATATTCATTAATTTACAATGACTCTGCAATGATCAGAATACTTTTTTTTAAAGATTTTATTTATTCATGAGAGACAGGCAGAGAGAGAGGCAGAGACACAGGCAGAGGGAGAAGCAGGCTCCATGCAGGGAGCCTGATGCGGGACTTGATCCCAGGACTCCAGGATCACACCCTGGGCTGAAGGCAGATGTTAAACCTCTGAGCCACCCAGGGATCCGGATGATCAGAATACTCCTGCCTGACAACCAGAGCACCTTTCCCCTGAATCTGAAAAGCTGTTTTAGGAATCAGGAGGTAGCATATTATAATCATTGGAATATAAACTTTGCAATCCCATAGGCCTGGGCTAGCAAAATGATCCTGGGCAAGTTACTTACTTTTATTATGCATCAATTTCATAATTTTTCCAGTGGGAAATAACAGTAACTGCTTCACAGGACATAGGGAGATTTAATTGAGGTAGAAGACTTGCCTAAGTTCACATACCACATAAATGACAGAATTGGGACTTAACCCAGAGGTTCTAACTCCCAATACCTATATTCTGTAGTACCGATGTACTACATTCCCTCTTCTTTTTTTTTTTTTTAAATTTTTTTTTTTTTAATTTATTTATGATAGTCACAGAGAGAGAGAGAGAGGCAGAGACACAGGCAGAGGGAGAAGCAGGCTCCATGCACCGGGAGCCCGACGTGGGATTCGATCCCAGGTCTCCAGGATCGCGCCCCGGGCCAAAGGCAGGCGCCAAACCACTGCGCCACCCAGGGATCCCCATTCCCTCTTCTTTATCTTTATCTTTGTCTCTTTGTCTCTCAGGTAGATGGGAAATTGCTGTGTTGGCTGTGCACACTTTCATACAAACGGGTCCTTCAAAAGACCAAAGAGCAGAGGAAACATCTGAGCAGCTCTTCCCGTGCCAGCCACCAGGAGAAGGAACAGTATCGACTGAGTGGTGGCAGCCATTATAACAGGTAACCCCAAGATGCGTAAGATGGGGCTAGAGGTACTGGTTGGTCGGATAGAAACACAATTAGCCGGGATGATACCATTTGGTGTACATTTTCCTAGTCTTTTCTCTCTAGTTACTAGCCTTAGGAGGAATCTCCTTTACCGTAATTTACAGTTCATGTGTCTTCCAAGCGCCAGTGAGATTCATAAGGTATCAGGATTTCCTGACTTGGTTTGTATTGTGTCTAAAAAGTTTATGGAACTTGTTCTACTTTCCCTGTGATGTTCTCCTCACCCTTGGAGTGGGTTATCTCCTTAGAGGATTGGACATTTCACTTTCTGAGGGATGCAGCTTTTTTTTTTTTTTTTTAAGATTTTATTTATTTATTCGTGAGAGACAGAGAGTGAGAGAGAGAGAGAGAGAGAGAGAGAGGCAGAGACACAGACAGAGGAGAAGCAGGCTCCATGCAGGAAGCCTGATGTGGGACTCGATCCCAGGATTCCAGGGTCACACCCTCGGCCGAAGGCAGGCGCCAAACTGCTGAGCCACCCAGGGATCCCCTGTATGCAGCTTTTTTTTTTTTTTAATTTTTATTTATTTATGATAGTTACACAGAGAGAGAGAGAGGCAGAGACACAGGCAGAGAGAGAAGCAGGCTCCATGCACCGGGAGCCCGACGTGGGATTTGATCCCGGGTCCCCAGGATCGCGCCCTGGGCCAAAGGCAGGCGCCAAACCGCTGCGCCACCCAGGGATCCCTGTATGCAGCTTTTTTAATGCACATTTGGCCAGGAGGTTAATGTTCTAGGTTTGTCCTGATGAGATCTAGTCAAAAAGATGTCCTTTCATTGCAGTCTTAGCTTCCTTTCAGAGTATCTGAAGTTTTTGTTAAGAGTTTTGGCTCTGAATTGAATCCCAACTCTACCAGGTTCTCTGTGTGGGATCTTGGGCAAGCTTTTTCATCTGTAAAATAGGGAAATAAGAATATCACCTGATAGAATTGTTGTGAAGATAAATTATATAGTGCGTGCATAGTGGTTAGTTTTATCACTGGCATAAAGGAAGCATTCAGTATATTTTAGTTACTGTTTGTTATTGTTACCATTATGATTTTGTTTGTTCATTTAGCAAACATTATTAAGTACTCCCATGGGCCAGGGATTCTGCTAGGAAGGCAGAGATGAATAAAAGAATCATGCTGCTTACCAAGAGTATGCAGTCTGGTAGGGAAGACAGGCTTGTAATCAAATCATTGCAATATAATTCAATGAACACCACAGTGGAAACATCAAGATACAGGCATGAGAGGCAGTAGTAATTAACTGCCTTGGGAAGTCAGGCAACAGACAGAGGCTCAGAGAGAGCTCTGAGCTGGTGTTGGAGCTGGATTTTAGGATGAGTTGGAATTGTCAGATGGAATGGGCAGAGGCATCCTAGGCTGAGGGAATAGTGTTTGCAGAGACACGGAGGGCATGAGACCATATGGAACCCTGGGGAACTGCAGTCCTTTTATGTTGCTGGACCTTATGTTTGGGAGCCAGGGAATGGGAGTAAAAGGGATTCTGCAGATGTGTTAAGGAGCATGAACCTGATCCTGTGGTCCATAAAAAAAATAACTCTGATTATTGTAGTGAATACATTGGAAGAAAAAGAGACTGGGGGCTAGTTAAGAAGCTTTTTTTGTAAGAGTCCAGGGTAAGAAATGTTAATATTAGAATCTCAACTCAGGCCATAGCACTACAGGTTAAAGACACAGATTCAGGAAAATAGTTTAGAGGGAAAATTATGAGAAATTTAGGTAATTTGATGAATAGGTAGATGGACCGGAGCTGGGTGAGCAAAGGATAATTCTGAGGTTTTTTTACTTGGATAAATAGTAGATTCCTAACCGAGAGAGAATATAGGAAGAAGAGAAGTTCAGTTTTAAAAAGTTGATTATGTGGGGCACCTAGGTGGCTTAGTCAGTTAAGTGTCTGACTTCAGCTCAGGTCATGATCCCGGGGTTCTGGGATCGAGCCCCACAAGGGGCTCCCTGCTCAGCTGGGAGCCTGCTTCTCTCTCTCCCTTTGCTCCCCACCCCACCCACTTGTGCTTTCTCTGTCTCTCTCTCAAATAAATAAAATATTTTTTTAAATTAAAAAAATAAAAAGTTGAATTTAGAGGATCAAGAGTTATTATTTTGTGGGAGCTCAGCTTAGAACTCAAAAGAAAGATTTGGATATGGCCCATTGGTAGCACATAAGAGTCGGTGGGAATAGAAGTTGTTATAAAGTGTGGATTCCTGCTGCTCTACTCCAGGCTTTAAATTCAATAGAATCTAGGATAGAGTCCATGAAATCACATTAAGGGAACACCCTTTCCAACCCATGTAAGTAGTTGTTAAAACCACGTTCTTGGATGATATAATTCAAGTTGGAGGCTGAGAACAGAACTCCAGAAGCACTCAAGAGGGATAGAGTATTTGCAAACCATATACCTGATAAAGGGTTAATATAAAAAATATATGAAGAATTCATACAACTCAATAATAAAGTGAATAACCCAATTTAAAAATGGACGGAGGACTTGAATAGACATTTTTCCAAAGAAGACATACAGATAGCCAATAAATGCATGCAAAGGTGCTAAACATCACTAATCATCAAGGAAATGCACATCAAAACCACAATGAGAAATCTCACATCTTTTAGGATGGCTCAGTCGGTAGAGCATGTGACTCTTGATCTGAGTCATGAGTTTGAGTTCCACTTTGGGTGTAGAGATTACTTTAAAAAAAAAAAAAGAAAGGAGGGAAAAGATAAGAAATAACAGATGTTGGTGATGTTGTGGAGAAAGGGAACCATTGGTAGGAATGTAAATTGGTACAGCCATTGTGCAGAATAGTATGATGGTTCCTCAAAAAATTAAAAACAGAACTATCATTTGATCCAATAGTCATTCCTGGGTATATATGCAAAGGAAATGAAATCAGTATCTTGAAGAGATATTTACACCCTATGTTCACTGCACCTTTATTCATAATAGCCAGGAGATGGAAACAATGTAAATGTTCTGCAGTGGTTGAATGGATAAAGAAAATATATTCACCCCCCCCCCCCCACACACACACATACTGTGTGGTATCACTTCTACATGAAATCTTTTTAAAAGGCTAATTTCAGGGACGCCTGGGTGGCTCAGAGGTTGGGTGGCTGCCTTTGGCTCAGGTCGTGATCCCAGGATCTGGGATTGAGTCCCACATCGGGCTCCTATGAGGAGCCTACTTCTCCCTCTGCCTGTGTCTCTGCCTCTCTTTCTCTGTCTCTCTCATGAATAAATAAATAAATCTTAAAAAAAAAAAAAAAAAGCCAATTTCATGGAAACAGAAACTGGAATGGTGGTTGCCAGGGGCTGAGGAAAGTGGGAAGTGGGGAGGTTAGGTCAAAGGATATATAAACTTTCAGTTATAAGAAGAAAAAGTTCTGGGAATGCCTGGGTGGCTCAGCGGTTGGGTGTCTGCCTTTGGCTCAGTGCATGATTCTGGAGTCCCAGGATCGAGTCCCACATTGGCTTCCTGCGTGGAGCCTGCTTCTCCCTCTTCCTGTGTCTCTGCCTCTCTCTCCGTGTGTCTCTCATGAATAAATAAATAAAATCTTAAAAAAAAGAAAAAGTTCTGAGGATCTAATGTACAGCAGAGTGACATTAATATGGTATTATAGGGACCCCTGGGTGGCTCAGTGGTTGAACATCTGCCTTCGGCTCAGGGCATGATCCCATGGTCCTGGGATCAGGTCCCATATTGGGCTCCTCACAGGGAGCCTGCTTCTTCTGCCTATGTCTCTGCCTCTCTCTGTGTATCTCTCATAAATAAATAAATAAAATATTTTTAAAAATGGTATTATATATTTGAAAATTGCTGAGAGTAGATTGCTATAAAAAGCAAGGTAACTGTGAGGTGATAGATGTGTTAATTATCTTTTTTTTTTTTTTAAGATTCTATTTATTTATTCATGATAGTCACACAGAGAGAGAGAGAGGCAGAGACACAGGCAGAGGGAGAAGCAGGCTCCATGCAGGGAGCCCAACATGGGATTCGATCCCAAGTCTCCAGGATCGTGCCCTGGGCCAAAGGCAGGCACCAAACCGCTGTGCCACCCAGGGATCCCTGTGTTAATTATCTTAATCTTGGTAATCATACCATAGCATATATGTATATCAAACTGTCGTATTACATACCTTACATATATAGTTTGTCAGTTACTCCTCGATGTAGTTGGAAGGGGAGAAGGTTAGCAAGGTCAGTGGTATCAATTATTGAAGAGATCAAGTAAGAAAAGGTCTTACTTGAGGATGAACTCACTGGGGCCAAAATGATTTTTAGTGGTGTTGTGGGACTCATTAGATTCACAGAACTGTAGTGAAGAAGAATTGGACTAGGAGTTCAACCTGGTGTCTAGTCCCAGCTTCACCGTTGACTAGCTGTATATCCTTGGGTAGTTCAGATAACCTTGATGAGCATCAGTTTCTGCAGACTAGAAATAGTACCTTGTATATACCTCACAGAATTGGAGGTGCATATGAATCATTAAATGTAAAAGTACTTTTTAAGGGGTGGCTGGCTCAGTTGGTGGAGTGTGTGACTCTTGATCTCAGGGTTATGAATTTGAGCCACACTTTAGGGATGGATCCTACATAAAATTAAAAAAATTTAAAAATGTTTTAGAAGATTACTTTTTAGCTATAAAGTAGATTATACTTCTTACTAAAATTTTAATAGGTTGTTAATAAAGTAGGTAATATTTAATTAAAGCTAAGAATTTGGGGGGGAGCCTGTGAAAGTGAGCTGCCCATGCACCTATAAGACCTATGAAATCAACACCGTGGTAGATTTTAGTAATCAAGAATAACTGTATGGAAGAGCTATGATATGTTGGTCCCATTTAACAAACTTTTATTGTGGTGTTTTATAAATCTTTGATTTCTAATATGTATCTCTCTATTTTTGCATTAAAAGCCAGAAAACACTTTCTACGTCTTCAATTCAAAATGAAATCCCAAAGAAAAAATCCAAGTTTGAGTCAATCACAACTAATGGAGACAGGTAAGCCAGTTGGTGTGTGTACATCCTTCCATTTGAGGTGCTGCATATACAGTTACTGAAACAGGGTATGCCTTGGACCTTATCTAGGATTGTTATTGAGGTTCTGAGGAACATTATTACATTAGCCACTTGATAGCTTATGAATAAGCAGCGCCAATATTGGTTTATAACTCTAATCCTGTCATTAAAAGACAAATACATATAACTGGATTTAACAGCAACTGAATTCTATTGTCCACAAATAACTCCCCCACACTAATTCTAAGAAGTTAGGAGCTATATGCTTTTTACTTTGATCTGTGCCTGTGGCCTCCTCCAGGCAGGGCAGGAGTTGGTCTTGAGAGGTGGAGCAGTGACAATTTGGAATTAAGGCAGTATTGCTTAGTCTATGAGTGCAGATACCAAATCAGCAGAGAACAAGATGTATTTAAATATTTTTACTTATTTTTAAACCTGTTTAAATGTATATTTTTATTTGTTGCTTTCCCTTCTCCGTCTGAGCAATGCTTTCTCTTGTAAGCTACTTTATCCCAATATCTAGAGTGCCCCATCCATGTTGGTGCAGTGACTGCTTCCCAACCAAGTCTTGGGGCCACCCATTTTTCTGTTTCTGCATCCCAGGCCCAGTGAGACACTGACATACTCTCCCCCAAAATCCTTGGAATCATCTCCATTCTGAAAACTCCCAGTGTCAGTTCTCCTTCCCAGCCAGTGGTAGGTATGGGAGTAGAGTAGCACATAGGCTTACCAGGGCTTTTGTTTAGGGGAGCACAGAGCACCTGTGAAATTTATTCTTTCCTATTACCTTTTTTATTAACTTGCTTTCAGATTCAGCAAGGTTTGTTTCTTTCTTCTTTCTTTCTTTCTTTCTTTCTTTCTTTCTTTCTTTCTTTCTTTCTTTCTTTCTTTTTTTTTTAAGATTTATTGATTTATTTGAGAGAGAGAGTGTGAAGTGAGGAGGGGCGGAGGGAGAAAATCTTCAAGCAGATTTCCCACTAAGCACAGGGCCAACACAAGACTCAATCCCAAAACCCCTGAGATCATGACCTGAGCCAAAACCAAGTCATGTGCTTAACCGACTGAGCCACCCAGTCACCACTACAAGGTCTTTTTATCCTCTAGTATCATTGATTTGTATTTCTTGAAATGAACCTTCTGGAAATGTTGGACAAATTATGAATTATGTATTCAAATTATATTGGGGAAGGAACTATGAAGACCATCTTTTCTGGTCAGCTTTAGTGTTCTCTCAGCAGATATTCTGGCCATTATGAAGATTGCCATCACTTCTGCCAGGGTGCATGATCCTCCAAAAACCATGTCTAGGGGTGAACCTTTCTGAGATTCCTGCCTTTGTAGAGGTCTAGGCCAAGACCCAGAGCATTTAGATTCATCATTTCTATTTTGTGCTCATTTATGACCCAGACTGTATATGAATGACCTGAAAAAAACCTTTAGTTGAGCCAATGAGCCCTTAAAGTTTACCTTTGAGCTTTTGTTCTTAAGATACTGCCATTATTCTTGTTGTCTATTGCTTTGGATATACAAAGCTAAACTTAAGTTTTCTTTTTTTTTTGAAGATTTATTTATTTATTCATGAGAGACACAGAGAAAGGCAGAGACATAGGCAGAGGGAGACACAGGCTCCTCACAGGGAGCCCTGTGTGGAGCTCGATCCTGGATCCCTGGATCATGCCCTGAGCCGAAGGCAGATGCTCAACCACTGAGCCACCCACGCGTCTCTGAAAACATTTTTTTTAAAGATTATTTTAGAGAGAGAGTGAGTGTGTGCATACACATAGTGGGAAGTAAAGCGGGAAAGAATCTCGAGCAGACTCCTCACTGAGCATGGAGCTCTGCATGGAGCTGGATTCCACAACCTGAGTGGAAACCAAGAGTGGGGACACCCAACTGACTGAGCCACCCAGGTGCCCCTTACTTTGAAAACATTCTGGCAAGCCTTTTTTTGATGGCCCCCTTTGTAATGTCATGTAAAGCCCTAGTCTTTTTTTTGAGTATCTGTCTTGAATTCACTTCTGTACCAGATGTAAACAGGCTCGCTTCTGAGCGCTCCACTGTAGCTGCCTCCCCATTTTCAGTGCATCACAGTCTACTTTCCTGGCCCCACTTTTAAAATATCCACATATGGGGACGCCTGGGTGGCTCAGCGGTTGAGCATCTGCCTTTGGCTCAGGGTGTGATCCTGGAGTCTGGGGATCGAGTCCCACATCAGGCTTCCTGCATGGAGCCTGCTTCTCCCTCTGCCTGTGTCACTGCCTCTCTCTCTCTCTTTCATGAATGAATAAATAAAATCTTAAAAAAAAAAGAAACATATAAAAATAATATCCACATATGCTCTTTTCTTTGCCCTTGTCATCCCCTCCTATCTTTTGCAGGCTTCTCCTGACAACTTTCCATTCACCTCGCTGTTCTCCCACATTCTCCTCTCTTAGTTTGTAAGGTTTTTTTTTGTTGTTTTTTTTTAGTTTGTAAGTTTTGAGGCATGTTTGATTTTTTTTTCTCTTCTTTTTACTTCTCCATTAGCCTTCCGTATCATACAGGAAGAATGCATCGCTTTAGGTTGGTTTTCTTTTTTTTTTTTAATATTTTATTATTTGAGAGAGAGAGCATATATGAGCAGGGGGTGGGGCAGAAGGAGAGGGAGAAAAAGAAGCAGATTCCACAGTAGCATGGAGCCTGACATGGGGCTTGATCCTAGGACCCTGAGATCATGCATGACCTGAGCTGAAGTCAGATGCTTAACCAATTGAGCTACCCAGGCACCCCTAGGTTTTTTAATAAAACCTTTAATTGAATAGTTTTATTTAATTTTTTAAAGATTTTTATTTATTTATTCAGGGGGCAGAGGGTCCAGAGGGAGAGAGTCCTAAGCAGACTCTGCATTGAGTGCAGACTTTGACATAGGGCTCAATCTCATGACCCCGAGATCAGGACCTGAGCTGAAACTAAGAGTCAGACACCCAACCAGCTGTGCCACCCAGGTACCTCTTGAATAGTTTTGTACTTCTAAAATGGGTTTTTGCCTTTTTTTTTTTTTAAGTATCTTGCAGAATTCATAGCCTCCCTCTCATATATTCTAGTTTGTTACATTGTAGGAAAAACTTCAATTTGAGGAAAATCTGAGTTCATTTCTATCTTTCCTTACCAGAGAAAATATACCAGCTACTTTTTTTGTTTGTTCTGTTGATGATAATAAAGCACTCTCAACAATGGGACGCCCAGGCTCACCTTGTGGTTTATTGTTTCTAAAGGATATTCCTTTCCTTTCCTCATAGTTTTTTAAAATTTTATTTATTTATTCATGAGAGACAGAGAGAGAGAGAAAGAGAGAGAGGCAGAGACACAGGCAGAGGGAGAAGCAGGCTCCATGCAGGGAGCCTGACGTGGGACTTGATCCTGGGTCTCCAGGATCAGGCCCTGGGCTGAAGGTGGCGCTAAACTGCTGAGCCTCCTGGGCTGCCTAGATTTTATTTTAAATAATCTCGGGATCCCTGGGTGGTGCAGCGGTTTGGCGCCTGCCTTGGGCCCAGGGCGCGATCCTGGAGACCTAGGATCGAATCCCACGTCAGGCTCCCAGTGCATGGAGCCTGCTTCTCCCTCTGCCTGTGTCTCTGCCTCTCTCTCTGTGTGTGTGTGACTATCATAAATTAAAAAAAAAAAAAAAATTAAATAAATAAATAAATAAATAAATAATCTCTACACCCAGTGTGGCGCTTGAACTCTCAACCCCAAGATCAAGTCACATGTTCCACTGTCTGAGCCAACCAGGCACCCCTCTTCATTGTTTTATTTCATTCTGCATTTGAAGTATGCCTGAAAGATTAGCCTTACTTTGTGTGGTCTTTGAGGTCTTATATTAAAAGGTTTGGAAAAGACAAGAAGCTTCCTAGAGAAATAGTGAGTTCCTTCTCATTAGAGATACTTGGAAAGAGACTGAATCTGATTTTCTGCCTTGATAATCTAGCCATCTGCTTTCATTTGCTTTCCAGAAAAAAAAAAAAAAAAAAAAAAAAAAGCTTAGAAAGTTAGAAAGGTCAGGCCGTAACATAGGATAAACACAACTGGTCTTGTCAGTAACATATTGGTATGGAAAGAATCCTCTCAAGAAGCAAATAGAGAAGGGCATTTTTGGGACCCCAAGATTTATACTACCCCATTACTCCGTTTCATTTTCATTCTGGTTATGGGTTTAAGTAAATTCTTTGGATTGAGGGAAGAAAGTCCCTTGGCAGGTATTGAAATTGGTGGAGACTTTGATGGGTTCCTTCAGTATTTTCTCCTGCGTGCCTTGTTTTATTATATGACATTTATTACTTTTTGTCACCCAGTAATTCTGGACATTCATCATTTATGAAAGCACTGGTACATTCTTCTGACATTCTCCTCGTGTGCTTCATGTATACCGAGAGAGAATATTCTTTTTTTTTTTTTTTTTTTTTTTAAGATTTTATTTATTCATGAGACACAGAGAGAGGCAGAAACAGGCAGAGGGACCCTGATGCAAGACTCAGTCCCAGGACCCTGGGATCACGACTTGAATCGAAGGCAGACGCTAAACCAATGAGCCACCCAGGCATCCCAAGAGAGAATATTCTTATCAACGGACTGTGTCTTCTAGTCATAGAAATGTTTGGTAACTATGAGGATGTCCAGTGATTCCGCTTGCTCTTTTGAGTTTCTACCTAAATAGAGAAGTACTGGTTATTAGATATAGTTCAAGAAGTAGGAACGAACCAACAGCAAGGGGGAACTAGAGTCATTGCTATATTGATATAGGGAGCTGGGAATTAATATTCCAGTGTCTGCTTAGGAAAAACAGGTTTGTGTTTTACTTTAAAGGTTGCCCTGGGAAGAGTAAGAACCACCTTTGGGAAGACTCTGGACACTGACAGTATATGACTTTCATGGCAATGATTCCTTAACTTGTTTTGAGTTTAAGACATCTCTGACCAACCGGGAAAGCTATGGAGTTTCACCCTAAAAACCACTCATTATATGTATACACTGAATTATATGTACAATTTCAGGGGTTTACAGGTTAGATTCCCTGGCACTGGGCCTGGTTAGAAGACACTGCTAAAAAGACAGAGTTCACTTGGCACTTTGAAAAAATGAAGTGCTCAGGTACTGTTACTGAGAAGAATCTGTTGCAAATCCAGGTTGTGGTGTGACTCTGGGTTTGCCACCTCTTTGTTCCTTTTCTAACTAAATATCACTGAATTCTTGATACTGGAAGTGGTGGTCAACAGGCCAGTTACAGTGTAGGGGAAGTTGGCTTCCTTCCTGTTAATTTAAAAGGGACTGACTGCTTCTGGTATGGAATGCAGTAGGGGTGTGTGTGTGTGTGTGTGTGTTTATTTATTTGAGAGAGAGAGAAAAAAAATGAGTTGGGAGAGGGACAGAGGGAGAAGTAGACACTCCACTGAGCCAGAAGCCCAACATCAAACACTTAACTGACTGAGCCACCCAGGCACCCCATGCAACAGCTTTTTAGCAGTTGTACCACATCATAAAAGCTTTGCGGCAGAAAATAACCAAAAGATGAGCTCTGTGGGGAGCTCTAAAAGAAAAATACATGAGCTTACAATTGATAACTTACCCAGATTCTAGGGTAATTATTTAATTACAAAAAAATGACTGTTTCACCCATGAATAATTGGGGATTTTCAATGCACCTGAAACAAAATGTCCTTGGCTTTTAGAAAATGCGTTTGTTTTCATCTTGAATGTGAGAGGAGATGCTGCAGAAATGCTATGGGTTTTGATTTGGTTGGTGTAGTTATGATCACCTTGCCTGTACAGTTTAGCAAAGTCTGTTGAGTCTGGCATATATGGAGCATTGTGCTTACCACTGGGAATTCAAATAGTTGTTCTTACCCTTGAGCTTGTAGTCAAGTGGCCTATGGTGTGTCCTCAAGTAGACAAAGGTTTATCCCTCCAAGTTACTATTTTTCCCCCTCTATATTTCTACTCAGCTTTTCCCCAGACCTGGCTCTGGACTCACCAGGCACTGACCACTTTGTCATCATTGCCCAGCTGAAGGAAGAAGTGGCCACTTTGAAGAAGATGCTGCATCAAAAGGATCAAATGATTTTAGAGAAAGAGAAGAAGGTACAGTTTTGTTAATACCTTTCAGGCCAGAATGATGCAAGGGTAAGCATGTGGTGCAATAGGGCACGGTGCTAACTGATGTTTATTTGGTACTGATACCAAATAACTGATATTTATTTGGTACTGACCAATTAAAACGACAGTGCCCCTCTTAATTCACAGTGGGGGCATAACTCACTACTATTCTCAGCATGAGTTGCTTTGGAAGGTTGTAATCAGAAGGTGCTGAATAAGCATGGAGTCGGGACAAGAGGAGGTAGTTATATAATTGGAATTTTTAATGCTCTCAGGCTAAGAGAATCTGATGTCTCCATCTCTATTATTGGGATGACCATATCTGTGGGACACTAATACTCAAAATATGTGGGCCAGGTCTCCCTCCTTCCTGGACAATGTTCAGGTAGGCCTTCCTCCATGACTCTTACATCACTTTGCTTCCATTACTGACAACTCCCTTCCTGAGTGACCCATTCTTTAAACACCTTAGTATCTTCAGTAAAGTCTTACTCTGGTCTAACAGTTATTCTCCCTCTTTAAGGGAATTTTTTAAAATCCTTCTTCTATTCAGGTCTATTTATCTTATTGGGTTTGTAAAGAATATCTCATTTTTGTCTTAATATATTAATAACAATAATAGCTAACTTTTATTGGATACTTAACTGTGTACCTAACACTTCTGCATACTTTCCATGTATTAACTCATTTATCCTCATAATAGCCCTTTGAGGGCAGCCCTGGTGGCTCAATGGTTTAGCGCCGCCTTTGGCCCGGGGTGTGGTCCTGGAGACCCGGGATCGAGTTCCACGTTGGGCTCCTGGCGTGGAGCCTGTTTCTCCCTCTACCTGTGTCTCTGCCTCCCTCTCACTCTCTCTCTCTGATGAATAAATAAAATCTTAAAAAAAAATAGCCCTTTAAGAGAGGAATTATTGTTATCATCATGTCATAGATGAAGGGAGCCTCCAATATTTTTCCTCTTAGGCTTCCTTCTCCTAGTTGTGTTTTCTTCCTTGAGGCTGTATGTTTTCTTGCTAGGATTCAATCTGAATGGCTAGCCAAAGGCATTTATAATATTAAAATATTTACATTCATTCTTTCAATCTAATTTCGACCTCATTTTACAGATGAGGAAACAGACCCAAAGATATTAAATGATGTACCAAATCACACAACTAGTAAATGGCAGAACAGAGTAACTCCAGTTTTTCTGACTACTGCTCTTTCTACTAGCCTGTGCTTTCTTCTGCTGGTAAGGTGGAGATTCATGGGGAGAGACCAGTATTCTTTCCACTTTACTACATGACTGTTAGATGAAAGTAGACTTAGGTATATTTTCTTCATGGACTAAGTGAAAATGGCACATAAAAGGATTTTGCAAAATAGAGATAAAATGAACACTTGTTTCTATTACTTTGCGAAGTTTGGGTTTTTAAAAGGGCCAAAAACAAATAGGTTGTTTCTCATCACTTTCAGGATCAAGGTCACACTCCTTGGCTTGGAACATAGGTCCTGCTACCTCATGCCTGCTTATCTGTAGCATCATCACCTGCCACTTTCCATGCTCATTAGTCATTCGAACAAGTTGTTGGTTACCTCAAACCTTCTGGCTACGCCCATATAGTTTCTTTTGCTTGGATGCCCTTCTCCTTGTCTTGTGTGCCAATTGTACCTCATGTACCTTAAAACTCAGCTCACACATCACTTCTCAACATAGACATCTCTCGGGCAGCCCAGGTGGCTCAGCAGTTTAGCGCCTGCCTTCATCCCAGGGTGTGACCCTGGAGACCCCATATTGAGTCCCACGTCGGGCTCCCTGCATGGAGCCTGCTTCTCCCTCCGCCTGTGCCTCTGCCTCTCTCTCTTTGTCTCCTCTCTGTGTATTCTCATGAATAAATAATAAAATCTAAAAAAACAAAAAACAAAAAACAAAAACAAAAACCTAGACATCTCTCTTTGCTCCTTGAATAGCATAGTCAATAGAAGAAGGCCTGGGGTTTGAATTCTAGCTCTGCCACTTGATAACATGTATGATCTTGGCCATGTTACTTAACCCTTTCTAAGCCTCAGTTTTCCCATCTATGAAATGGGAAAAATAATATTGCCTCCCCAAAGGTTTATCATAGGATAGAATGAAATAATATAATCAAACAGTTTAGGGCACCTGGCTGGCTCAGTTGGAGGAGCATGCAACTCTTGATCTTGAGGTCGTGAGTTCAAGCTCTATGCTGTGTATAGAGATTACTAAAACAAACAAACAAAAACTACATGTATATATGTATATATAGTATATATTCTCAAACATTTTGCCTAGAATAAGTTAAAAATTCAATAAATGGCAACAGCTGTTATTCTCCTGGCTTCTCTCAAACCGTCGGTCATATTGTATTATAATCACTGATTTTTTGGAGGATTATTGGCATGTATTAAATACATAAAATCTTTAAAACCTGCCAGTGATGAAATATGAGAGATGATATGTCAGGATTTTGTGTAATTTTCAGGAAATCTTTAGAAAAAATAGGATACAGAATCCCCTGGTTTTGATGTAGTTCTGGATCTTCAGGAGAGCCCTGGATTTCATTCATTTGGAAAACCGTTAGTTCTTTGGTATCAGAACATTTTTTGTTGACATTCTCACAAGTGGAGCCATGCACAGAATTGGACACAGCTTTCTTCTGGTCACTCTGCCTTTTTTGTTTCCCCCTCAGATCACAGAGTTGAAGGCTGATTTTCAATACCAAGAATCTCAGATGAGAGCCAAAATGAACCAGATGGAGAAAACTCACAAAGAAGTCACAGAGCAATTGCAGGTGAGTCTGCTTATTTTATGTGGTAGCCCTGGTGTATTTAGCTGATTGTGTTTTAAGTGATTATCTTTCAGACTTCTTTATCTCAGGGTATTGACAAATTCACATTAATCCACCTTGTAGCTGTCTTTTATTGTTTCATGGTTGGCTGTATTCTGATCTTTTTCCCTCAAAAAACAGTGGAATTAATAAATGTGTGTTTTGATTTTTGGGTAAGCCAGATGTGATTCCAGATGTCTGGTTTATGAATTCTGTTTATCCAGCATGTGAAGGCACTCTGGTTTGTTTGTGTTCATAAAGCACCCTTTTGTAACAGTGGATCCCAGGAGATTGAAGTGTGCTGATTAGCCTCCAGCAAACACTGTCTTCCCCTGAACCAAGCCCTAGAGCTTTCTGTTGTTTTCTATCTCTAGAACTTGTTCTCTTCCTGACCCTCTACATTGTATGCCTTAGCATCTGCATGAAAAACATGTCCTGTCCTGTTAAAACATCCTTCTTTTTCTGATTTTTTGTTTGTTTAGGCCAAAAACCGAGAACTCCTGAAGCAGGCAGCTGCCTTGTCCAAGAGCAAGAAGTCAGAGAAGTCAGGAGCTATAACTTCTCCATGAGAGACCATAAGGAGGCTTCCAGCCACAGCAAAGGGGTTTCCTGGGTTAGGGTTGGTGGCCTGGCTGTTATCTGGGAATTGCAAGCTTTCTTAAGAAATCTCTATTTTATTACAGTTATCCTTCTTTGTGGGATTGCAGTGGGCTGAATGGAAACACCTGGTTCATGCTGTGTCATGACTGCATGCTTGGATGTTTGGGGTTCCAAGCTCTCTGTCTCATACTCTCACTCCTCCCCCCGCCTACCCCCATACTACTCTGTCTCTCTCTTTGGGTACTACTGTGTGTGTGTGTGTGTGTGTGTGTGTGTGTGTGTGTGGTGGTCACTGCTCAGTGTTATGTGCAGAATAATTTTTTTTTTTCTGGTCCATCATTGCATCCTGCCATACCCATGAGCAAATCGTTTGGCATTAATTACATATCACTGCCATCCTCTGAACTTTGAAAACTGCCACCTTAAGACTTGGTACAAGGGAAGAGGCCTTCTCTCTCCAATAAATCTTTTGCTTCAGGGTATACTCTTGGGTTTTTCTCCAGGTATATTATGTATGAACTTTGTACTATGTATAGCCAGAGTTTTATTTATTTTTTAAAAAAAGAAACTTTTTCTTGATAAAGGAATAATGATTAGCCTAGCTTGTTCTTGTAAAAGTGATGCCTCTTTAAAAAAAAAAAAAGGTTCTACTCTCTACCTTTTAGTAAAGGAATAAGACCTTTTCTTGTTACCTTGGAGTCTTAAAAACTGATTGCTGAGGTGAAATAATTCAGTGTATAAGTATGAAGTTAAGTGCCTTTTGGAAGATTTCTTGGAAGAGCATTTAAGAAGATACTTAAGGGAGATTTGAACAGTCTGTCTTTTTAAATAAGGGCAGAAAGAAAGGTTGTCCAGGTTTTACTGGACATTTCCCTCCTCTACCCCTTTCTTGATTGTTTTATGTGACTGATTTTAAATTCTCACACTGCCACTTCTTTTTAAAAAAGAAAAATACCCTTGTATCAGTTGTTATATTGGGCTGTTGTTAGAGAACATTTTTTTTAATGAGCAGATCAAAATGAGATAATATTTGAACTACAGAGCATTTGGGGAGTCAGTGCAAGCTGCTCAAGTATGGATTCTGAATCTGATTGGGAGAAATAATATCACTGTATCTTCTCCCCACTCCTCCTCACCCACCCCAGCCTGTACACTCCCTGCTTTTAACGGAAATGTATTGAAAACAGGTGCTTGTCAGAAGCAGCTTGGCCTCAGCTAGAATTGTTTGTGTCCTGTTTTCCCTTCTTGACCCAATAGGCACATGGATTTACTTTTCCAGGAGAGGAGATAGATTTACACTTCTAGCCATTCTCTCAGGTCCTCTATGGGATGTTTGTGAAAGAAATGAGAGATGTGTAAGTGCCACGAAACACAGTAAAATCAACTACCTTGAAATTAGTGCACAGGGGAGGGGTACTATGGCTAGAGGTAACCACGAGGGCAGATGACATTTGTACCTCAGTGTACCAAAATTGTAAGCAGTCAGTGTAACGTGCTAGGCATTTCCTAGAGGCAGATGCTTATAATTTATGATGACATTCTCACAAGTGGAGCCATGCACAGAATTGGACAGAGATGTGGAAATAGGTAGCTTCTTTCTGAGAAGAAACAATGGACCATGTTGCTTCAATCTCACTCTAGTGGGGGAGGTCATTTTCCCTTCAAAGCAAGGGAAATGGCAGTGCTAAATAGTTTTGTAACTTTTTGAATGAGAAACTTTTAGGTAAAGATAAACTGTCAGATAATATTTTTCAGATGCATTTACGTTTAACTATGGGGAAATGATTGTGGAAAAATATTAACAGTCATGGTTTTTTGGGTTTTTTTAATTTGGAAGACTTGAGAAATTCTGTTTCATGAAGTGACAATATAAAAACACATACTTAGTTTTATACTAAATCTTTTTTTAAGGTCTTGGCATTTAATATAAAGCAGATTCACACATTTTCTAACTTTCCACAAGTTCCAAAAGGTGAAGGAAGAAACCTCAGTCTTGAAATTTTGGTTTTTAAAAATCATGACACTGTTTTACCATGAAATTGAGTAGCTAACTTTTGGTAACACCTTTTGTTCATTTGTATGTTTGTATAATGGACATTTTGAAACACAGGAATGTTTTGGTTTGTACAAACTTTGAAAAATGTGTGTTAATAAAAATATTGACTCAAGTACAATGGTTCGGTGATTGATTGCTGGTTTACCAATGGACATATCCCATTATGTCCTTCAGCCTAGAAAACATTTTGTCTTGTAGACTTAAACAATTAAAAGCATAACTGTGGCAGCGCCTGAGCGGCTCATTTGGTTGTGAACGCCTTTGGCTCAGATAATAATTCCAGGCTTCTAGGATTGAGCCCTGCCTGCTGCTTCCTTTCCCTCTGCCTGCTGCTCCCCCTGCTCGTATTCTCTCTGTCAAATAAATAATTAAATCTAATAAAAAAATAAGGGGCAGCCCAGGTGGCTCAGCAGTTTAGCACCACCTTCAGCCTGGAGGCCCAGGATCGAGTCCCATGTCGGGCTCCCTGCATGTAGCCTGCTTCTCCCTCTGCCTGTGTCTCTGCCTCTCTCTCTCTCTTTCTCTCTCTCTGTCTCTCATGAATAAATAAATAAAATATAAATAAATAAAAGAATAAAAGCTGACCTGTGGTAATAGGGAGTTTCATATCCATCAGAGAATAAACTCATTCTCTTTTTTGTTCTATGATTTTATTTTCCAGTTTAAGTGCTTGCTTTGTTATAAACCCTATGCTAGGCAGTGAAGATACAGAAGTGAAGAAAATTAACAAATTACTGTCCTCATGGGGCTTCCATTTATGAAATACTGGACAACATTGTTCCTTGATTTTGTATTCATTAATTTTTTTTAAGATTTTATTTATTCATGAGAGACGCAGAGAGAGAGTCAGGCAGAGACATAGGCAGAGGGAGAAGCAGGCTCCAATGCAGGGAGCCTGATGTGGGACTCGATCCTGGGACCGTGGGATCATGCCCTGAGCCGAAGGCAGATGCTCAACTGCCGAGCCACCCAGGCATCCCTCACCATTAATTTTCAAAATATAATACAGGATGAATCTTTATAAGGTATATGTGAAAGGATTTTGAGATGCCATCTCAAGAAGGAGAGGAATGTATTAGTTTGAAACTTTGGCACTGGTAAGTTTTAAAATTAATAATGGGTGTTCTCTCAGTGTCACTGTCACATCCTGGTCACTCTATAGTCTCTTTGACAACTTATTTTCTCTAAATTGAAGACAGTTTTATTTTGTAGGTACTATGGTCTGAATGTTTGTACCCCCCTAAACTGACATGCTGAAATTTTAAGCCCCAAAGATGATAGTGTTAGAAGGTGGGGCCTGCCTTTGGAAGGTGCTTAGGCTCTATCCTCATGAATGGAATTACCTTGCCTCTATGTGAGGACACAGCCGGAAGGCACTGACAGTGGCCTAGAAAGAAGGCCATCACTAGAATATAACCATGCTGGCACCTTGAACTTCCCAGACTCCAGAACTCTTGATAAATAAATGTCTGTTGTTTATAAGCAATGCAGTCTGCGATACTTTGTTACAGCAGCCTGGAAAGACTAAGACAGTAGGCTATGTTTATGGCCATCTATTGTGTGAATTAATTTAGCCATTTACTCTGCCTTAAAAACCAGTGTAGGGGGCAGTCCGGGTGGCTCAGTGGTTTAGCACCGCCTTCAGCCCAGGGCGAGATCCTGGAGACCCGGAATCGAGTCCCATGTCAGGCTCCCTGCATGGAGCCTGCTTCTCCCTCTGCCTGTGTCACTGCCTCTCTCTCTCTCTCTCTCTTTCTATCTCTCTCTCGAATAGGTGAAATCTTAAAAAAAAAAAAAAAAGCCACTGTAGGGGAAGTATAAACAGTTTTTCAAAAGGTCTCCAACCACTTGAAATAACCCTCAAAATTTAGAACTTTGGTTCCATTTTTTGCAGTTTAATATCATATGTCACCTGTAGTATAGCCGTCTTCAACTGATGGCCAACTCAAGGGTCTTGGAGGAGTGCCCACTTCCGGGAAAGCCAAAACTGTCAGGAGTTGCAGGGTATCCTTGTTATTATTCCTACAAAAAAAACTACCTTCAAATTTAAATATGCCCATAGACCCTGTTGATCAAGTATTTGAACAGGGCACTGTGGGGATGACTGGTCTTTGTTCTACAATGTCTAGGTCCTCAGTTGGGAAGATTCAAAAGCCAAGGAATGCTTTCTGAGGCTGGAATCATCCCTAAAGCCTGTTTACATATATCTGGTGCCTGGGCTGGGATGACTGGAAGCCCAGTAATACTGACTGCAGCACTGTATGGGACCCCTCCATATATAACAGCTTTCTCCAGCATGGTGCTTCAAAGTAATCAGACTTCTTCCATGGTGGCTCTAAACTCCAAGCACAAGTGATCCAGTGAAAAAGTTGAAGATGCATTCATTTTCTGAACTATCTTCAGGGGTCACATTACCTTATTTGTGTAGTACTCTATTGGTTGAACAGTCAGAAGCCCATCCAGACTTGAGGGGGAAGGGGACATAGATCCCTTCTCTTTATGAGAGGATGACCAAGTATAAGAGCAATGTTGGATGGAAGCTATTGTGGTAACTAACTTAAAAAATATAATCTGCCACATAGGGAATAGATTCTGCAACCAAACCAAATCCAAGAGAGCAATGAGCAGAAGCTGTAAGATTTTTGATGGTCTACTTTCAGATGTGGCTCTCATGTCTGCAATACCTTACTGGTTACAGAGGTCAGATCACTGATACTATTCAAGGTGGAATGGTGCCACCCATGTGGGTCCATACCAGGAGGGAAAGATCATTGGGGTCTGTCTTGCAGAATGGCCACCACATTGCCCTTCAGCCTATAGGATTGGGTAAAAATGATGTGAAGCCAGAAATGAAAGCTGTCAGTTTGGGGAAAGTAGTTCATATACCTCAGCTCTTCCTGGAATCAATGACTACCTTCCCTACCCCACCCCGCCCAGTGTTTGCCAGGTTGTCACTGCAACTGATTATCACTCTACTTGAAAAGTGGCACTGTGTCATGCCATGGTTAGTTCTGAAGTCAGACTGCCTGGGTTTGAGTTGGGTCTCTTCTTACCTTATGGTTGTTGTGAGGATTAAGTAACATCTGTAGAAGTCATTAGAACAGTGCTTGGCACATAGTACATGCTAGATTTTGTAAGCAATTTTTATGCGTGACTTCTATTGAACCTACATTTTCTGTTTCTCAAGAGGGAAAGTAATAGTTGCAAATTAGAATAAACATGGATGTTCACTTGTTCTTGGCTTCATTATTAATTTATCCCAGGATGACATTTAGGCCCTCAGAACATTCATGCAACCCAGAACTGACATGTCCTTTTTTTTTTACTCCAAACCACCCACCTCATGCATGCCACATCACACTGGTTCTTAGACTGTCATTAAAAAAAAAAAGTTTAATAAGATATAGTTTGCATATACTAAAATTTACCCATCTTTATTTTTTTATTATTTTTAAAGATTTTATTTATTTATTCACAAAAGACAAACACACAGAGAGAGGCAGGCAGAGGGAGAAGCAGGCTCCACGCAAGGATCCCGACGTGGAACTTGATCCTGGGACTCCAGAATCACACCCTGGGCCAAAGGCAGGCGCTAAACCACTGAGCCACCCAGGGATCCCCTCCATCTTTATATATAAGGTTCAATTCGAAGGTTTTGATTTATAAACAGTTGTGTAATCATCACAATCAAGATATAAAACATTTCCACAAACCTTAAAACTTCCTTTATGGGGGCACCTGGGTGGCTCAGAGGTTGAGCATCTGCCTTCGGCTCAGGTTGTGATCCCAGGGTCCTGCGATTGAGTCCCACATCAGGCTCTCCACAGCAAGCCTGCTTCTCCCTCTGCCTATGTCTCCGCCTCTCTCTTTCTCTCTGTCTCTTGTGAATAAATAAATAAAATCTTAAAAAAAAAAGAAAAACCTTCCCTTCAGCCCCTTGGTAATTAATTCCGCTTTCCCAACTCCAGCCCATGGCAACCATTAATTTGATTTCTACCCTGGTAGCTTTGCCTTTTCCAGAATGTCTCATAAATGGAATCATACAATATGATTTTAGTGTCTGGCTTCTTTTCATTGAGCACATGCTTTTGAGATTTGTCCATGTTGTTGCATGTCCCAGTAACCAATTCCAAGGTTTAAGTAGTGTGTTGCTTTTTATAGCTGAATAGTTTTCCACTGTATGAACATACCACAATTTGTTTATTCAGTAGCTGTTGGACATTTGAGGTATTTCCAGCTTTTGGGCATTATGAATAAAGCTGCCTTACACATTTATGTACAGATTCTTTATATAAGCATGTGTTTTCATTTCTCTTGGGTGAAAGCCTAGGGATGAGATTGCTGGATTGCTGGATTGGACAGTAAATTTGTTTGATTCTCTAAGAAGCTACCAAACTATTTTTCCAAAGTGGCTCTACGGTTTTGCATTCCCACTAGCAATGTACAATGAGTGCTAATTTGAATGCAGTCTTCATTGCAACGTAAGTGAATTGTCTCCATTGACTCCTCCCTACCATTCCCAAGAAAGCTTTACATATTGGTGATAATGATACTTTATTTTTAAAATATGAAATTTATTTACGGACATATAGTATACTTCAGAAGAGGACACATCACACATCACACGTACATGACTTGATGAATTTTCATAAAGTAAACACACCTATGTAATCACCATCCGCATCAAGAAAGACTAATATCAGCATCCTAGAGGCTCACCTCATGTGCTCATTCCTGGTTACTCTCTCTGTGAAAACTAAGTACATACTATCCTAATTTTTAATAATTATTTGGCTGGTTATGAATCTAATAAAAATTATTAATACAGAATGTACTCAATTTTTTCTACCTTCTTCTGCTATGCATTGTGTTTGTTATTTTTTATTTTTTAAAGTAGGCTCCATGCCCAACATCGGACTTGAACTCATGACCCCAAGATCAAGGGTCACATGCTTAACTGACTGAGCCAGCCAGGCACCCCTCTATGCATTATGTTTGGGTGATTTCACCCACATTGCTCACATAGCAGTAGGACATTTATTTTTGTGTTCTATAACATTACTACAATCCTATTGTTGATGGACATTCAGATTGTTTCCAGTTTGGAATTAGTAAAAATAAATGCTGTTCTGGTCTTCATCATAATAGCCTCAAACTGGAAACAATTCAAATGTCCATCAATAAGAGAATGGATAATCAAATTGTATATTCATATGATAAAATAGTACACAGCAATAAAAAGACCAAACCACTGATTTATGCAACATGATGGATAAATCTCAAAAATATTATGTTAATTGAAGTAAGCCAAGCACTAAACAACACATAAAATATTATTCCATCTCCATGAAGTACAAGAATAGGAAAAACAAATACATAGTAATAAAAATTAGAGAGTAATTTCTGGGGATGAAATAAATTGATTAGAATGGAGCACAGTTTGATACAGCAATATGTACAAACCTGCAGGTTATAGGTGTTTTTGTGTAACCCTGACCCACTTGCTACATTCCTTCCCCCTGCCCCCTGCCCCTATAAAATATGTGATAAGAAGGGGCACAGTTCAAGGAAATTTCCCTGGGTGACGATGAATGGTCTATATCTTGATATCTTAGATGTATAGAAGTGTCAAAATTCATTGAATTGAACACTTAATATCTGTACATGATGTCAGTTATAAATCAATAAAAATAATTAATACAGAAAAACCCTGCTTAGGCTTAAAAATGCTATTATGAACATTCCTATACTCGTTTTTTAAAAATATTTTATTTATTTATTCATGAGAGACACAGAGAGAGAGAGAGGCAGAGACAGAGGGAGAAGCAGGTTCCATGCAGGGAGCCCAATGTGGGACTCGATCCTGGGACTCCAGGACCACGCCCTGGGCTGAAGGCAGGCTCCAAACCGCTGAGCCACCCAGGGATCCCCTTATACTTGGTTTTTGGAACACATAGGCGTTCATATCAGTCGAGTACTTAGGGGTAGAATTGCTGGGTCATAGAATATGTATGAATCACGGCTCCGCAACTTAATAGCTGTATAGCATTGGGCAAGTACCCAGAACCTCTAGAGAACACCAGATTCCTTATCTGTTACCGAGGAGCTAATATCACGTTGATGGATGCAAACCATGAAAACTGCTTTTGTCAATTAACAAAAGGACATAACGCTGAGAAAAATTACAGATTTTCAGAATATTTGCTATTTGAAATATCAGCAAGAATGGAATATTCCACTCCTGCCTGGAGGATTTGAGTTACTCTGACACAGAGGAGCAGGCTTAATTTCCAACCCAGGTGCAGAGCTTCAGATAAGGGGTTTCCAGATACAACATTCCACATTTATCTTCATGTTGTTGTTTCCAAGGAAACAAGATCCTGAATCCTCTTGTTAGCTCAGGACTGATGATAATCCCCCTACATGTAGCTTCATGTGCTTTGAGGCTATCAAAACACTGCTTTTAAATTTTACCTATACTCCATTTTTCCCCAAATCCTAGGATAACTCTATCTCCTCCTGTGCTTGGTGAGATGCCCCATGATTCCTCTGGTGTGCAGTCTCCCTTGTAGTATTAAGTTAATAAGCCTAATATTGTCAGACCACAGGTGGCCTTTATCAAATAGGCTTTATCTTGGGGGGCACCGATAAAGTTTGTAAAAGGTGTTCACATTGCCTGGATAGGCTTTTAAGAAATGGTAGTTATTTTTTATTATTCATGTATAAATATAATAAACGTTCATTTGACATTTAGTATTTGCAAGACATAAATGTATTGCTATGACAGATAGCACAAGATAGCACAAGGCACAGATGGAAAACCACTTTTTATTTTAGATAAAGAAAACAACAATAACAAAGCCCTATGTCTTCAATTACTAGGAGAAAAATACATTTACTGAACTTCACTTTAAATAGAGTCAAACGTAAATGAAAAAATACTCAAGGCTATTTTAGAAGTAAAAAAAAAAGTACAATTTACATGATTAGCCATAAGATTTTACATAAAACTATGGCTTCTAATAAATGGTCGTGTTTTAATAACCAGAACAAGAGCCCCCAATGTCATCTGTCCCTTTCTATAGAGAAATAAATGCTCTTATAAATGCCAAAAAGAAAATAGAAATAGCTTTTTAAATAAAATCTTTAAGGCTGAATGCAGGCTCATTCACTCATTTCGGGTCTCCTCCCAAACAGGCAAACAGCTTCCTCTCTTGCCATTCCCCAGAGATTGCAAAGTAGGCTGGGGTGGGGTTGGGTGGAGAACACATGAAACAAACACTGCCAGTTTCCCCTTCATTTCTTCCTATCTTGATCCCTTCCCAAACCCAAATCCTACCCACGTCTGTCCCTTTATGATAAGTTCACAAAATGCAGTCTTCTGTGGGAACATTGAGGTCATATGCTCAAAATTAGGGAATGATTTTTCTCCCATCCTCAAGGGAATGTTTTTTAAAATTTGAGAATCTAGTTCTCTAAAAAAAAAAAAAACCTGGTTTGGGATATACAGTAAATGAAGAGGCTGTTTGGGAAGGATTTAGATGGAGAATGAATTTGGGAATATGAGAATGCGTTTTAGGGAAGTAGCAAGATGAAGACGTAGTTAGCTTAGTGTTTGGGTTTTGCAGTCAAATCTCAGAAAAGCAAATTAACCCCTCTGGCCTTAGTTTTCTCCGTTTTGTAAAGGGGTAAATAACTCTTGACGAGTTACTTTGCTTCAACATTAAAAAAAAAATCGATTTTCCATTATCTATTCTGAACGTAAAGATAGTTAGAACATTGTCCCTTGTCTATGAACAAGTGAATTGCGGTGAAGATTGATACATAGCATGTGCTCAATAACTATTATTATCATCGCTTTATTGTTTGGATTAGAAGAGGGGTGGAGGGAGTAATGAAAGCGACCTGTACACCTTAGAGGTGCTCCGCAATTACTACCAAAGCCCTACAGGATGGAAGTAGAGTGGGGAATTTCAGGAGTTCGGTTACCGCTCTGAGTTACAGGGGTGTGGAATTCTCCCATATATGGGCCCGACTTCTCAGTATAGAACAGAATAGGATGCTAGGGCTGAGGTCATCTGGTACAGTATTATGCTAATCAAGAATCCTCGCCTCCCGTCGCCGTGCTCTCGGCGAGAAACAACACGGTCACACCGGCTCCTCCAATCCGAGCCCTAACCGCGTGACGTCATCGCCCCGCCCCATTTCCCCAAGGCCCAGGCGGCCAGTCTCTAAGCGCCTCTCCGCGGCACCAGTTCCAGCGGCGCCTGCGCACGCGCGGCGGGGCGGGGCGGACGCGTGCGCGCGGCGTGGGGGCGGAGCCAGTGCGCACGCATCCCGAGCCCCTTCCCCCGCCCTTTCTCTTCTCGGTTTCCCCGTCAGGCTGCGGGTTCAGTCTGGCGGCTGCTTCCGGTAGGAGCGCGGTGCCGGGAGAGTCGGTCTCAGTTCCTCGTCATGTCCTACGGTCCCTTAGACATGTATCGGAACCCGGGGTCCTCTGGGCCCCAGCTCCGGGACTTCAACAGCATCATACAGACGTGCAGTGGCAACATCCAGCGGATCAGCCAAGCCAGTGAGCTGGGGGACGGGGCTGGGGGGCGGGGGCCGTCCCGGGGCCGGGCCTGGGTGAGGTTGCCGGGATGCGGAGCCCGGCCGAGGCTACGGGCTACGGCCAAAGCCACACCTGAGGCAGTCTCGGGCTCTCCACTGCGGGGGCGGCAGCTGTCATCCTTGAGTGTGTCAGGCCCAGGCTCCCCGAGGGTCCCCAGCCCCAGCTGAAGCTTGAATTTCTTCTCAGGTGTCCTGCCCTCATGATATTGGGGCCGAAGCAGCAGTCCTGACAGCCCTGGGGTGGGAGGGGTGTGTGTGTCATCTCGGGAGTAGTGAGTGAGTTGACTTGGCGCAGTGGTCAGCCGAGTTTTTCCTGTCATTTGCCTTACCCCCACCCACCGCCCTTTCCTCTTTGGCCAGCTTGGATCAGGAGTTGTTTACTGATCTAGACTTTAAGTTTACATTCTGCTCAGCTTTTTGCTCCTTGGAAATCAGCTTTCAGTTAAGGGAAGTGGGGAGTGCATGTATTTGGGTGACTTAATACCCAGCTCTTCCTCTAATGAATTTGGAAATCAGATATAATGACTTGTGTTTGAGGAGTGAAATGACTTATGTTTTAATAAAGAGAATTCACCGAAAACATTCCCCTTGACATGGTTTTGTCTTTTGTAGCAAAGATTTGCACATTTATTTGGATTTCAAGCTGACGAAGCTTCTGCATTCCTTCCCTATTTAGCTGCTTTTTTGAACAAATCTCATACACAGAGAAGCTCAGGATCACAATCACACAGGAAGTAAGACATGGTAGAGTTAGTGGTGGATTTCAGAATGTCGTTGCTTGTCTTAAAACTACTCCCCCACCCCCATCATTGGGTCTGAGTAAGACTGAGCTGATTGAGACAAATACAGGCAGGTTCTTGTGCCTGAAGATCATTGCAGAGAGCCCTATAATCAGGTTAGTGGCACAACTTTACTTGGAAAGAATGGTGATCAGCATCCTTTATTATTGTGTTTTTGTGAGCTTGGCTCTACTCTGTTGATAGAACTCAGTTGGTCCTAAATTATAATTATGTTCTATATATAAAGAGGGGGAAAGTTTCTGATGGAAAGAGTGTGAGACCAGGTGAATTGGAAGTGGAAGGAAAAATATGTGGCCTGTTAGGATAGAAATTTAAAAACATTAATATGACCACTGATTTGAAAGTGTAGTACTTTGTGTTCCAATGTCTCCTTTTGTGAGGGAGCTGTAGTACCAGTTAGGTCAGGAAGATTCTGGTTCAAGGCTGAAAGTTTATTGTTGAGGCTAAATCTAACCTTAATGTCTGTTTGAGAAATTTTCATTCTACAAATGTTTGTTTGACTATTAGATATACTCATATTGAGTATAGGAACTGTCATAGCCTGGATTCTTTCAACAGGGAGCCTATGGAGTACGTAACAACTGAAGTATAAAGTTGAAAGGGTTCAGTACTGAAGAATAGGTATAACAACATTGAGTAGGTATTCAGGGGGAAAAGATACCAATTTCACTTGGGAGGGATCTGGGAAACCCATTGTGGCATTTGAGCAAGTCTGGAAAGTAGTAGAAAGGATTTGAACTTTTAACAGTGAGGAAGGGAAGAGGAGGGAATAAAATGAACAAGGCGTGGTAGTGGGAAAGCATGGGGTGTATATAGAAAAGTAGAGTGATTTAATTTGGCTAGAAGGGATTCTAGAAAGTTGTGGAAAATTGCGTTGGAAAGGTAAGTTGAGGGCAGCCCAGGTGGCTCAGCGGTTTAGCGCTGCCTTTGGCCCAGGGTGTGATCCTGGAGACTCGGGATCAGGTCCCACGTCGGGCTCCCTGCATGAAGCCTGCTTCTCCCTCTGCCTGTGTCTCTGCCTCTCTCTTTCTCTCTGTGTCTCTCATTAATAAATAAAATATTAGGAAAAAAAAAAGGAAAGGTAAGTTGGGGCCCAAACATGAAGGGCTTTAAGCGCTAAACTAAAGGGGGGTGGATTTAGTCTTTTTTTTTTTTTTTTTTTTTTTGAGTATTTATTTGTGAGAGAGAAAATGAGTGGAGATGAGGGTGGGAGGAAGGGACAGAAGGAAGAGCAGACTCTCCACTGAGCAGGGCGCCTGACCCAGGGACCTTGAGACATGAACTGAGCCAAAGGCAGCTACTTAACCAGCTAAGCCACCCAGGAGTCCCTTGGATTTAGTTCTTTAGGAATGTATAAATTGAATTGGAAGGGAAAAACTGGAATTAGAGACACCAGTCAGGAACTGTGAAAATGAAAAGGAAGGAAAGGATAGGCTTCTGTGGTGACAGAATTGATAAGATTTAGCTGTTGGTTGGGTATTGGGCTCAAGGGATTATTGGAGTCAACCATTAATAACACTAATAGCTAACATTTGAGTACATTCTGTGTGCCAGGCAATTTGAAAAGTGCTTCATATGCATTATCTTACTTAATTTTTTAACAACTCCGTTTAAGTAATTACCAATATTATTTCTTTTTATGGGTTAGGAAACAGATTGATAAAGTTTAAATAATTACTGAGCAAACAAATGACAATTTCTGAATTTGAAACCAGATCTGTCTCTTATGACCAATAATTAGCCTTTTTATACTTTTTAATTAATATTATATTTGTAGCAGTTAGCACTTTTAAAAAAATATTTTATTTATTTATTCATGAGAGAGAGAGGCAGAGACCTAGGCAGAGGGAGAAGCAGGCTCCATTCAGGGAGCCCGATGTGGGACTCGATCCGGGATCCCGGGATCACACCATAAGCCAAAGGCAGATGCTCAACCGCTGAGGCAGGCATCCCAGCAGTTAGCACTTCAAGTTACAAGTGACATTTTTTCCTCTCCATAGAAAATTGGGGAATGCCTGAGGCTGTAGAACTTTCTCATGTGGTGTGTCTAACCTCCCCTGCTAGATTGTTAGCTCCTTTGAAGAAACATGGGGCATGACTTATTCATCTTTATATTTCTAGTACTTATCTCAGTCCCTAATATCTGATAGATTCATACATTTACTATTAACAAATATCCTTTGAGCCACCCTCTGTGTGCTGGGATTGGAGTGATGAATAAGACAGACGAAATCATTGCAAGAGAACGTGTGTGTACATATGTGTATACACACGTATACATATCCAGTAATGACAAATGCTGTGAACAAAATGGCAGGTTAAGGGGACGGAGGTGAGGAGACACAGAGGGTGGGTGTGCTATATTATAGATCAGATGGTTAAGGAAGGGCTGTGTGAAAAGGTGACATTTGAGTAGACTCCTGGCTGAAGTGAGGGAGAAAGCCATGTGAGTAGCTGGAGGAAGGCATTCTAGGCAGAGGGAATAGCAAGAGCAAAGATCTTAGTGTGTTCTTTTTTTTTTTTTTTTTTTTTTAAGAATTTATTTATTTGTTCATGAGAGACCAAGAGAGAGGCAGAGACACAGGCAGAGGGAGAAGCAGGTTCCGTGCAGGGAGCCTGATTGGGACTTGATCCCTGGACTCCAGGACCATGCCCCGAGCCCAAGGCAGGTGCTTAAACTGCTGAGCCACCCAGGGATCCCCCCCCCGCCTTTTTTTAAAGTAGGCTCAGTGCCCAGTGTGGAGCCCAACACAGGGCTTGAACTTACAACCCTGAGATCAAGACCTGAGCTGAGATCAAGAGTCACACGCTTAACCAACTGAGCCACCCAGGCACCCCTAAAGATTTTATTTTTAAGTAATCTGTATACTCAATGTGGGGGTCAAACTCACAACCCTGAGATCAAGAGCTGCATGCTCCACCAACTGAGCCAGTCAGGTACCCCCCTTAATGTATTCAAAGAATAGCAAGGAAGCTAGTGTAGCTAGACTGTAGTTAAAGAAGGAGAGCATAGTAAGAAGAGAAGTTAGGGAGGTAGCCAGGGATCATATCATTTAGAATCTTAATGCTTAATAAATAGTACATTTGAATAAATGAGGTTTTTCTCCCATCTTTGAAGTCTTCCTGCCTCGTTCTTGTACTGTGTGGTACCTACCACATCTTGTGACCCTAGGTAGTGTCAGTTGGAATTCTTCTCTTAGGGTTGTTTGATGAGGAATTGGGGATTTAAATTTGCAGGGTAACCCTCTTTCTACCCTGTTACCATAGGTTAGTGACTTTCCCCAAAATCTTCTCCAAGATGTGACAGGCATACTAAGTATACACTCTGCACGTGAGCTCACAGACATATACCCATGTCCACATAGTCCTGCAAGGACTGTACCCATTGAAAATTTGAGAGAATAATTGTTTTTTTTATCTGCTGTTCAGCCACAGTTGTGGGTTTGGAATTGCCAAGCATATCAGCTGAAATATGGCAGGGAACCACGTGGGTTGTTATAGATACAGCGAAGGTTGACTGCCTGGTACAGAAAGGGTTGTTATCAGTATGTGTAGGGTACAGAAGAAATATACTTGACTGCCTATTATGGAATGGAGGGTCTGGCAAGTATTGCTGTGTCAGATATAGGAAAAAATCTAATAGCCTCCAAGTTATCTCTGAAGAGATTAAAGAACGGCATTTCTGTTCTTTCTTTTTTTTTTTAAAGATTTTATTTATTTATTCATGAGAGACAGAGAGAGAAAGAGAAAGAGAGAGAGAGAGGAAGGCACAGACACAGGCAGAGGGAGAAGCAGGCTCCATGCAGGGAGCCCGACATGGGACTCGATCCCAGGTTTCCAGGATCACACCCTGGGCTGAAGGCGGCACTAAACCACTGAGCCACCCGGGCTGCCCTGCATTTCTGTTCTTTAATTTTACTTATTTATTGCTATGGTTTTTTAAACTAAAAAAATGAAAGACAGTTGAATTTGTAAAGCCAATTATCAGGAAATCCCATGCATTGTTCTTTCAAAGGTTATTTTCAGATTTGCCATTTGCTTTTAATTTCTTTGCCATCTCTTAAATCTTCATGATCTCAACATCTGTATCACAGCAGCATACTCTCTGTGTCTCTGTTTCCACTCTTGTTCATCCTGATAATAGTATCAGTGGTATGTCTAATAGTATCAGTGGTATGTTTTGATTATACCATTCACCTTCTCAAGAGCCTGCAGTGGCTCTTTCTTGGCTGTTGCATCAGATTGTAACTTTCTACCTTGTTTTCACTCTCTGTCATTTTTTTCAAAAAAATATTATAATTTTAAGATCTCTCTATGCCCAACATGGGGCTCAAACATACAACCCTGAGACCAAAGGTACACTCTACTACCTGAGCCAGCTAGGCACCCCTTACTCTCTGTCATCTTAACCCAGATTAGCTGTATTGTCTACTTCTCTTCACCCTTCATTGTAAGCAGACTGTTTTTCTTAACATCCTTAAACACTGGTTTTTCCTCCCAAGTTTTTGCTCATTCTGTTCCTCCTTTCATTAATATCTTTACCTAACTCACTAGCTATCTAAATTTACAAATCCTCTGAGTTGTGCTTAAATCCTGTGTCTTGTAATTCTGTATATCTTAGCTTTTGAAAGAAAGTGAAGTCAGAAAGAGATGGGCTTTAGGGTCAGTAGTTCTGTGACTGAGTTCTTGCCCCTCTATGCACTGTTAACCTTGGGCAGGTTATTTCCCCTTTTTGTCTGTAACTCTATCTGTAAAATGAATAGAATTTTTTTTTAGATTTATTTATGTATTTGAGAGAGAGCCAGAGAGCACAAATGTGTTGTGGGACGATGGTGAGGGGGAGAGAATTCCAAGTAGACCTTAGCTGAGTGTGGAGCCTGACTTGGAGCTCGGTCCCAGGACCCCAAGATCATGACCTAAGCCAAAATCAAGAGTTGGCCACCAAACCATCTGAGCCACCCAGGTGTTCCATGAATAGAATTGTTAAAATGGGATGTTTGAAAGTAGAGTGACTAGCGTATAGGAGACATTCAGTAACTGGTGATACTGAGTCTCTGACCCCACTATGGTTTAGTGATTAGGTGAGCAGGCTCGGGAGTCAGACTGTCTGGGTTTGAATCTTAGTCTGCTTCTTACTACCTGTGTAAGCATACTGCTTTACTTCTATATTTTTCAATTTCCTCATCTGTAAAGTTCAGTTAAAAATGATACCTACTTGGGGATCCCTGGGTGGCGCAGTGGTTTAGCGCCTGCCTTTGGCCCAGGGCATGATCCTGGAGACCTGGGATCGAATCCCATGTTGGGCTCCCGGTGCATGGAGCCTGCTTCTCCCTCTGCCTATGTCTCTGCCTCTCTCTCTCTCTCTGTGTGACTATCATAAATAAATTAAAAAAAAATTTTTTTTAATGATACCTACTTTATAGAGTTGTATAGAATTAAATGAGATAATTATGTAAAGTGCTTAAAACAGTGCCCGCAACATAGTAAATGTTTAAGAAATGTTGGTTATCCTTTTGTTGTTTTTTCTTTGAATTTGCAAGCACTTTAACTCACAGTTTAGCACTTTTACTCAGTATTCATTAATTTTTTTTTGACCTTGTCATTGTAACTAGAGAGATTACTTTTAGTTTTCTAGGGATAGAGATAGCATGCATTGTATAGTTCTCTTTAGCTCCAGCACCTGGCACAGCAATGGATATGTAGTTGGCATTCAATATGTACTTAATTGATATTATCATTGCTGAGTATATTGTTCTTGGTCTTGAGTTTGATAATTCTAGCTATCCTTAATTGAGTTCTTTTATATGCCAGACACTGTTCTAAACTTAGCTCCATATTATCTCATTTTATCAGTTCAAAAACTGTATGAGAGTTTTCTTGCTATTCCCATTTTTTTAGGTGAGGAAACTGAGGCACAGAGAAATGAAGCCTTTTGCTCAAGATCAGAAAGCTAAGTTGGGGTGCCCAGCTGGCTTAGTCAATGGAGCATGTAACACATGATCTTGGCGTTGTGAGTTCAAGCCCCACATTGGGCATAGAGCTTACTTTAAAAAAAAAAAAATCATAAAGCTAAGAAGTAGTGGAACCAGGAATAACACACAGGCAGTCTTAATTCAGAGTATGTTCTTAACCATTACATGTTCTGTCTCTGGTAGGGTAAATGGAAGATTGTACTTTTGATATTTAGCACTCATGTTCAGTTTAGTTTAGACCTTATAATATAGTGGCTACTTTTTTAAAGTCAAGTAATTTTCATTGTAGCTTTATGAAAACAATATAAACCTGATTTTCAGAGTAGAACACTGGGATGACTTCGTTGACATAATCACCACATAGGCTATCATTTTCCCATTTGGTATAAATAATGTTTTTTTCTTTGAATTTATTTATTTATTTTTAATATGCTATGATGATAATTGCTTTGATATGACTAGACTTTATTTGGATTAAGGTTCATTTGGAAATTCAGGGGTGCCTGGGTGGCTCAGTTGGCTAAGCATCCAACTCTTGATTTCCACTCAGGTCATGGTCTCAAGGTGATAATGTTAGGGTTGTGAGACTGAGCTCTGCATCAGGCTCCATGCTCAGTGCAGAGTCTACTTGATATTCTCTCCCTCTGCCCCCCTCCAAGTAAATAAGTAAGTAAGTAAATAAATAAATAAACGCTTTAAAAAGTTTATTTAGGGATTCAGATTCTTTTTAAAGCTGATATCAGCTAAAAGCACACAAAGAGTGTTCAATTTTGAGTAGTTGATAATGTGGATATCAGCTGTAATGTACAATAAATTGATTTGTTTTGTAGTCTTCATAAAAGTTTTAGCCAAGACATGCTTTTAAAAATAGGAGGTCAATGATAGAAATTGAAGCCTAGTTTTAAAAATAACAAAATTGCTTACACAGAATTTTTTTTTTTTAAGATTTTACTTATTTATTAGAGACACACACGCAGGGAGACAGAGAGAGAGAGAGAGAGACGGGCAGAGGGAGAAGCACGCTCCATGCAGGGAGCCCGACATGGGACTCGATCCCAGGTCTCCAGGATCACGCCGTGGGCTGAAGGTGGTGCTAAACCGCCGAGCCACCCGGGCTGCCTGCTTACACAGAATTTAAGGACTTGTCTTTATGTTTGGCCTAGTCATCTGATTTCCAGGATATATAGCATTTCAGAGACTATTATTTTCATCCAAAATGTTGTAATAAGTCAATATAAGGGAAAGATTTTATTTACTAGAATGCTTATTAGAAAAGGAGTTTTTGGGATCCCTGGGTGGTTTGGCGTTTAGCGCCTGCCTTTGGCCCAGGGCATCATCCTGGAGTCCCAGGATCAAATCCCATATCAGACTCCTTGCATGCATGGAGCCTGCTTCTCCCTCTGCCTGTGTCTCTGCTTCTCTCTCGCTCTCTCTCTGTCTCTCATGAATAAATAAATAAAAATTTAAAAAAAAAGAAAAGAAGAGTTTTCTCATTAATCAAGTTGACTGCAAAACTCTTAGATTCAACCCATTTTTGTAAAAATCTTTCCAAAAAGTATCACTTCACTTCATTGTAAGTACACTCCAGTGAAAATAACTGTGTATGGGAACATTCTGTTCCTTTCTGTGTTTTAGGTTTACTAAGAGATACAATTCTTAGATATAAAATAGATGGGTCATCGAGTCATTATTTTTGAATAAATCCCTGGTAGTGGTGGTTATGGAGGGAAGTATACAAAAAGTTCTGTTTCTTTGGATTCCAGTAAAGTAAGATGCTACTATTCTTATGATTTGAGTTTTGGAGTATCTTATACTTGAATCTTGCTGGAAACTTTTAGGAAAATATCTTAATATTCAGAAATTTAGAAAAAGTTGATGGAGCCTTCGATTAATTCTGGTGTTTAGCTAGCAAATGACCCTATAAATCCCGTTCCCCCACACTTCTGTAACTACCCCCCCCCCCAACACATTCAGGTAACCTCAACAAAGTCAGAAAAGTCTAGATGAAAAATATTCTCAGCTGAGAAAACACAAAGAATAGCTGATTATTTTAAAAAAAGATCTATCTATCTGAGCACAAGCAGGGAGTGGGAGGCAGAGGGAGAGGGAGAAGCAAGCTCTGTGCAGAGCAGCTGCCTGAAGTGGGACTCGATCCCAGGACCCTAGGATCGTGACCTGAGCCGAAGCCAGATGCTCAACTGACTGAGCCACCCAGGTGCCCCAAGAATAGCTGATTTTTAATAGATTTTTTCCATGTTCTATAAAATCTCCATTGTTCTCTGGGGTATTTAATAAACTTTTTTTTTTAAGTTTATTTTATTTTATTTTTTAGTAATCTCTACACCCAGTGTGAGGCCCGAAATAACACTGAGATCAAGAGTCACATGCTCTTTCAACTGAGCCAGCCAGGCACTCTGGGTATTTAATAAATTTTCATAGATGATTAATACCTTGATACTTTGACATATCTCTAGAGTTTCTAAGGAGAGTTCTTTATAAAGACAGTCAATAAGATGAGATCTGTTTCCTTGAACTTTTTGTAAGATCTACCTTAATGTGTCTTCGTATATTCAACTAACTATTTTTTGGAGGGGTGTGTGTGTTGTTATACAAATTCAAAAATGAGTAGAATGTGGTCCAGGCCCTCCTGAGGCACATACTCTGTCCAGTCCCATTTGTACACAGGTGGAACCTCTCTAAGCCAAACTGTGGTTTGCAAAAAACATTCCTTGGTTGCATAGCATCATTCTGGTACTAGAGCTTATTTATTGTTAAATTTTAGCATTGAGCAGTTATGGGAGAACGTTTATTCCTCATATAAAGATTTAATGAGGAAAAAAACCTGAATCCCACAAATACTAAGTATAAAAATAGTAAGTACTCAGTTTATATTAGTTAAACCGGAATATCATATGTAATTGGTGAAAAGAGACCCAACAATATGAAATGACTTGCTTGGTACCATGCATCTAGTTAGTGGTCAAGTGTGGCTTAGAAGTCAGGTGTCATTATTCTTAGCACATGTTCATTCATATTTCTGCTTTAAAGAAAATGTCATTAAATAAAAGGAAGGTTAGTTCAACCAACAAGTGATTTATGTACCTATTGGTTGCCTGGCACTCTGCTGGACTCTGGTAAGTACACAGGAATGTTCCCAAAGGTAGGAGGGAGTTGGGGAAGAGAGTAGGTTAGAGCAAGGACGTCAGACTACCCCAGGGCAGACAGAGAGCTATTAAGTTAGGGAGGTAACAGATAAGCAGGGTGGGGCTAAGTGGAACACTGGAATTGAGGCCTGCCCTGTGTCACTACATTCTATTTCCTTAAAGTGTCAGCCTTTTGAGAAAACATAACGTGGCACAAAGAATATAGCCATTGGAATTTGACCTGGGGTTGAGTTCTGGTTATTACGACACTTTGTGGCTTCTTATTTCATTACAATTTCTCTAGCTTAGAAGGCCCTATTATAATCTGGCCTCTCTGCCTCTTCAGCCACTTCTCTTACCCCTCTCTTGCTTGCTCTACTGTAGGCACAGTGGCCTCCTCACTGTTCCTCCTTCAGAAGAAGAACTCTCTCTTGGGACTTTGACTTCCTACTCTGTTAGAAAGCTTCTCCGCCATTTATTTGTATGGCTTGATCTTTCACTTCCTTTAGATCCCTTCTCTGTGTTACATTCTCAGAGAGGTTTTCTCTAACCACATTATGTAAGCTAGTACCATCTGCCCACCCTGGTTTTCCAGCCCTTACCTGAATTTATTTTTCTTTATAGTACTTATCACCACCAGATATATGTTTATTGTCTATCTCTTTTCTTTAAAATGTTAGCTTTTTTTTTTTTTTTAAGATTTTATTTATTTATTCGTGAGAGACACACACACAGAGGCAGAGACACAGGCTGAGGGAGAAGCAGGCTCCCTGCGGGGAACCTGATGCGGGACTCGATCCCAGGACCCTGGGTCATGACCTGAGCCAAAGGCAGATGCTCAACCACTGAGCCACCCACGTGCCCCTAAAATGTTACCTTTTAAAGAGCAGTTGTCTTCTACAGCACAGGACAATGTAGAGTAGGTACTCTGAATGAATGAATGATAGAATGAGTTCTGTAACATTCATGAGCCTCAGTGCGCCCATCTATAATATTGAGATAACAGTGCTTATTTAGGGATGCCTGGGGCTCAGGTACCCTCCAACAACCTCTCTGTATCTTTGCCTGTTGACCAACCCAAAAAGCTCATCAGATGTAGTTCAAGAGTTTTTATAGTGCTTAATCTAAATCTGCAGTGCCTATCATTCTCCACCCCCACCACCATTTCTCTGAAATCAGTGTGTGGGGCTGAAAGTTCCATTGTAATCACTTGGTAGTTCTGATGACTAGCCCCACCCAACTTAAGGCTATCTAGCTCTAACTCACCCTAGGAGCATAAACTCCTTGTGCTCAGAAGTGGCTCCTTATGGGGCACCTCAGTAGCTCAGTCTGTTAAGCAGTCGACTCTTAGCTTTGGTTCAGGTCATGAGCTCAGGACCCTGGGTTCTAGCCCTGCATGGGACTCCCTCCTCAGGGGGTAGTCTGCTTGAGGATTCTCGTGTTCCCTCTCCCTCTGCCCCTCCCTGTCACTTGTGCATGTGCACGCTGTCTCTCTCAAATATGTAAGTAAATCTTTTTTTTTTTTTTTTTTGTAAATCTTTTTTTAAAAAGGAAGTCTCGGGGATCCCTGGGTGGCGCAGCGGTTTGGCGCCTGCCTTTGGCCCAGGGCGCGATTCTGGAGACCCAGGATCGAATCCCACATCGGGCTCCCGGTGCATGGAGCCTGCTTCTCCCTCTGCCTATGTCTCTGCCTCTCTCTCTCTCTCTGTGACTATCATAAATAAATAAAAAATTAAAAAAAAATTAAAATAAAATAAAAAGGAAGTCTCTATGAATAACAAAAGACACTCTTATTGTACACAAAATTCCAAGGGTTTTAGGTGCTTTTTGCCAGGAACTGGGGACAAAGACCAAATACATTTTAAAAATTTTTTTATTTATTTATGATAGTCACAGAGAGAGAGAGAGAGAGGCAGAGACACAGGCAGAGAGAGAAGCAGGCTCCATGCACCGGGAGCCTGACGTGGGATTCGATCCCGGGTCTCCAGGATTGCGCCCTGGGCCAAAGGCAGGCGCCAAACTGCTGCGCCACCCAGGGATCCCTACATTTTTTATTATATCATGTCAAGTTCCTAGCCCAGTGTCTCTCATGTAATAAATGCTCAATTAATGCTAATGTCTGCCCTCTAATAAATTATTTGTATGGCTAGCCAGTTGATAGCTCTAGTGGTATTCTTGATTCCAATTTGAGATAAGAGGGGAAATCCCACATGTTAGTGATGAAAAATTGTTATTTATATCTTATAGAATGCTGTCTTAGCAAAATGCATTCATTATAAGGCATACATGTTTCTGCAGAACCATGAAGCTAAAAGTAACCCTCACTTAATAAAAATAACTGATATATTTTAGGAAAATGGGTAAAAAGGCAAAATTTTAGTCACTTGAACACTATTTCCATTATAAAACAAAACAAAGAATGGTCTCAAAATAAGATAAAACCATAATTTGAGGTGCTACAAGTTTATATATTTTTGACTTTGGAATTTTTGCTTTGTAACACCCATGATGCAGTAATTTTGGCTAAAGAGAAATAACTTGTATATATTTCTAAGGATTAGGTTGTTCAATTTATTCTTGGTAGAGTCACCTAGCATTCAATTATATTTTGCTTAATCGTTTATCAGACTTAGAAACTGTTAGCTTGTGAGTGTTTTGGTAAGGTAACTGGTACTTAATAAACTTCAGCTTGTCTTTTTACTACTCTCTTTTTTTAAAAGATTTATGTATTTATTTTAGAGAGCGAGAGAGAGAGAGCGAGAGAGAGAGAGCGAGCATGAGTGTGGGGAGGGACAGAAGGAGAGGGAGATAGAAGCAGACTTCTCGCTAAGTTCAGAGCCCATTGTGGGATTCCATCTCAGGACCTTAAATAAGATCATGACCTGAGCCAAAATTAAGAGTTGGACTCTTAAATGATGCCCACTGTTTTACTACTCTTGGTGACCAAATTAGGAACAAGATTATGATTGAACCTCAAATTTTGTTATTTTAAAGAATATCCTATCATAAAGAACTACTAATTTTTAAAGTTCAAAGTTCTAAAAAGTAAAAGTTTATTTTTACTAGATAAGGAAGCATTGTATGTATGTTGTTTCCTTAACATATACACATGATGTTACATAATATCCATCAGTTTCCTCCTCATCTCCCAGTAAGCCAGTCATTTGGCAGTCTGATCTCACAAGTGAAATTTGACCCTTTCCAAGGAGACTGTGTTTTGGCTGGAGGAGTCATATGCCTATTGTGTTATCTCTTGAAGTTCTGGTGAAACTTGAAGAATATCCTGTTTCCTCTGGGCAAGGAGTATTCTATTATTATTTTCTGTATTCTAGCAACTTGGAATAGAAGATAGTGAATGGTCTTAAAAAGCAAGCAAGGGCAGCCCCCGGTGGCGCAGCGGTTTGGCGCCGCCTGCAGCCCAGGGCGTGATTCTGGAGACCAGGGATGGAGTCCCACATCAGGCTCCCTGCATGGTGCCTGCTTCTCCCTCTGCCTGTGTCTCTGCCTCTCTCTCTCTCTAGCTGTGTCTCTATGAATAAATAAATAAAATCTTTAAAAAAATATTAAAAAAAAAAAAAAGCAAGCAAGCAGGGGTACCTGAGTGGCACAGTCAGATGCACATCTGACTTGGTTTCAGCTCAGGTCGTGATCTCAGACTCATGAGATCAAGCTCTGCATCAAACCCCATGTCAGACTCCGGGCTCTTCACATTCCTCCCAGAGTCTGCTTGGAATTCTCTCTCCCTCTGCCCCCCACCCCCATATGCACATGTTCTCTCTCTCTCTCTCTCTCTCTCTCTCAAGTAAATACATTTTTTAAAAAAAAGCAAAGATCAACAAAAAAATACAACAAAATTCCAACCTCTATAAATGAATGAATGAATGAATGAATGAATCTAGCTCCTTCATCGTTCTGCCAACCAGAAAAAGAACAGAAAGCAGGACACAAAAGAAATCAAAAAGTTAATTACACTTTTAAAAAAGCTCAGAAAGCCCAAAAATATTTAGACTAAGAAAAAAAAAAAAAAGAAATCAATGCTCTATTTGTGGTGCACAGATTAGTGAGGTACAGGACTTTTTATATTCCCAGGCAGGCTGGTGTTAAGAGTGTTTCCCCTTATTGATAGATGATCAGTTCCTCTGGACCTCTGCTTTCCTAGTCCAGGGCTGGAGGCCTAAACATCTAGAATTGAAACATGACCATTTCCAGTCTTAGCAAAGTATCTAGGAAAAGACAGAGAATGTTATCTGAATGAAACCATGTATTTGTAGACAACATAGTTAAAAGAACATGGAGTTCAGTGTATCTGGGATTGAATTTTTTGCCCTGTTACTTATTGTGTACCCTTACATAATTAACTTCTGTAAATTTAACTTATAGAACTTATTTAAATGTATTTCTTCATCTGCAAAATGAAGATATACTTACTTCAGACTGTTGCTGTGAAAATTAATAAAATAATGTATTAAAGCTCCTAATATAGAAGTTCCTGACAGGGGCACCTGGGTGATTCAGTCAGTTAAGCATCTGCTTTTGGCTCAGGTCTTGATCCTGGGGTCCTGGAATCAAGCCCCATATTGGGCTCTCTGCTCAGCAGAGTCTGCTTCTCACTCTCCCCCTCCTCCTGGTCATGTTTGTGAGCTCTCTCTCCCACTCTCTCTCTGAAATAAATAAAATCTTAAAAAGAAAAGTCTCCTGGCACATGGCAGGTGCTCAGTTAATGGTAATTTATTATTATTTTTAATCGTAATTTATTATTAATAACAAATGTACATTGTCTTTACAAAAGCGTTTGCTATAGAAAAATTATTGTATATTATGAATTTAAATTTTAATTGTAATGAGTTAATATTTGGTAGTAAGGCCCTTCCAAAGGTGTTGAAATTTTAAGCCAGCACCATGGGAAATCTGGAAAATTTTGGAAGTTCTTTGGGAATGATGAACAAAACTGCCATCCTCTACTTGGTGGCATAATTATCTATAGCAGAGAGGTGAACCTTGTAATTAGTTTTAGAAGAGAATATATATATCAAATTTTTGGTCATAACATGCTTTCTCTTAGTTGCATGAACTTATACAGGATGTGCAGAGAGACTAGTGATCTGAGAATTAGGATGCTCATGATAAATGTATTTTTCTTTTAAATAAATCTTTCCCCCCCTCTTCCCAGCTGCTCAGATAAAGAATTTGATGAGCCAACTAGGAACTAAGCAGGACTCAAGCAAACTACAGGAAAATCTGTGAGTAGCTTCCTAACATGGTTGCGTTCTATGAGGGCCCTTTGAGGACACACCTACTATCTTTGCTGTGTGGCAGCTTGGGTTTCCAGCCTGTGTAGTCAGAATGACAGGCAGTAGGCCATGCAGTAGGCCATGAAGTAATAGCTGGATCTAGAAGAGGGGCAACAAAATATATTCATGGGTTGTGATCTCTGCTGCCTTTCAAAATCCTTGAGCTCAGATTCTTTCTTCCCATGGGCAATTTAGCAGAACACTTTGAGGAAGTAGAGAAGGGAACTCCTACCACTATGAAACTGTATTCTGCCTAAATGAGCCTCCTTGTTGGCACAGGACTCTAGATGATCTGCAGACAACATCTAGTCTAGTGGGATTTCCAACTGTAAATATTAGCGAAACGTATTCAGAATGACATGAGGGGTGTCGGAGGGAGAGGAGAGTGGACTGGTAGTAGGGACTCATAATTCTTTTTATTAGATCCTTCTTGACCCCATTTCTGCTTTTAGAAGTTCTATTCTTCATCTTTAAAGTATCTTGAATGGTATTGTTTCCTGTCCTAGACAGTGTGAAGTGAGAGAATGACTTACTACTTGGGGTTTTTTCCAGGGATATGTGAAAAACCTTTGGATGTGTTAGTAATTTCTGGGAGGTACAGGTCCCTGATTGATTCCCTCTTGTTTTTGACTACCCCCTCCCCCCCTTTTTTTTTAATCTGGGAGGCCTCTTTGCAGTGGAAAAATAATAATGATTAAGTAGTAGTTTCTCTGTCCTCTTTTTAAAACCTTTGTAGAAATGGCCACAGAGTGGAGGAAACCATGACTAAAAGGGGCTCTTTTGTGTTTCCACTACTTTCCAGTCCCACTGAATATAATGCATATTCTTCCCTCTTTCATTTTCTTCCCCTTATACTCCTTACGTGTTTTTACACAGTACAGGGCTTCTTTGTTTTGGAGGGAAGAGCCAGAAAGTCAAGCATGAAGGACGATAGGGAGCCAAGAATAAAGCTGAAAAAGCTCCAGCTTTAAGCAAGAATGTGGGAGTAGATCTTTGGAGGCTGTTCTCTAGGGTAGAAGCTGTGCTTTTAATGCACATTTCATCCAACTCCCAGTGTCTGGATTCTGTCTCTAGTCAGTGGCCTGTGACAGACAGCAGCTATGCAGCACTGCCAGGCAATTCTACATGAGTTTTGTGAGACCTCAGTGTGTTCAAACTATTAGATTTAGATGTGGGGGCAGTTGTTCTTATATTTCTAACAGAATGGCCAATAGGCATTTCTTTTCTCCCCAAGGTTAAAATACCTAATCAGCAGATTTCCACTGAGGCAGGTTCTTTCTGCTGAGTAACATGAAGTGGGTTTGACGGAGTAGTATTTCTAGAATTTCTTTTTGTGAACCTGTGCCTCTGGGAACCCATTCCTTGAGGTACCCCTTTTATTCCTTGCACTGTGAGGCACTCTGAGAACAAGCTGGTACTAACTGTAACAGCTCTCTAGCAGTGGGGATATCCTGAAACATGTCTTTTCTCTCTTAGGCAACAGTTACAGCACTCTACAAATCAGCTCGCCAAGGAAACAAATGAATTACTGAAGGAATTAGGGTCTTTGCCTCTTCCCTTATCTGCTTCAGAACAGGTTGGTATTTTCTGGTGTGTGTGTGTGTGTGTGTGTGAGAGAGAGAGAGAGAGAGAGAGAGAGAGAGAGAGAGAGAGAGGACTTTGTTTTAATGGGAAGGCAATGTGTGAAACAAAAATAACTTGGTCTTTGGTGCTAGGTAGACCTTTTGTGATGCTCAGTTTCCTTATCTGTAATATGCAGTTACGTGACTGTTGTGACAATAGAAAGATTGCATGCACCAGATCTTGCAAAGTGCCGGGAATTTAGTAGGTACTCAGTATCTGCTGCTATTGTTAATAATAACTTACTAACATATTAATAAAATGAGTTTAACTGGTAAAGAAAGTTTGCATCTCTGGGGTTTGGCCAGTAGCTTATGTTTGCAGGCTTGATCCTAGTTTGTTTTGTAGTCAGTTTCTATAAATTACAATAAAATATTTTTGCTTTGTATTTTGTAGTAACTTTCACGTCCCATCATGAGTCATTCATAGGTCTCAGATTGAAGAAGTGCTCAGAGGAAAAGATTTCTCTTTTCAAGTTGTTTTATTCAGTGGTCATTGAAATCCTTTAAAAACACACAATTTTTAACCGAGTTCATTGTTTTCTTGATGTGCCAAGGGCCTTTTCTTCACACATTCCTGAAGTCTGTGTGCCTCCTCCTTTATTGTGGCTTGACCTGGTTTACTTATCATTCATGGTCTATCTCAAATCCTCTCTCTTCCAGAAAAAAAGCCTTCTCCATCTACCTTAGGCTACTGTGATTTCATTTTTCTTTTAGCTTCTCTACCGTTTCTGGGAGTGCTTGACTCATTTTGCTTTTTATTATTGAGTTTTTTTCTGATGATGTTCCATCTCGGATGGCTTTAAAGACAAAGCCTACAACTTCCCAGTCTGGGTTGTTTTTCATTCTGCAAGTTGTGGCTAGTTGGAACATGAAATAATTTTAGTGTGCTGTGATTATCATTTAAAAAAACAGTAGGAATATCAGAATGTATACCATGTAACAAAGGGAACTATTATGACAGAAAGCTTTCGTTTCATACCTTTGTGTATATATGGTACTAGGTCAAGATGTCACATTTGTACTGCATGCCTCTATCAAAAGAAGTCTGAAAATACTAGTTTAACCCATACCTGGCAAGCTGTTTAGTGAAGCATGTTTAGTGGTTGGAGTTTTGGCGCCCCCTTGCACAAAAGAGAGGAACCAAGACTCTATGCTTTGTCATCTTACAAAGTAGCTATGATAAAAAGTAGTCTTAATGTACTCACCTTTGGCTGTCCATATATGTGCTGTTGTTATTCATGCTGATATTTCACTTAGGGACCAGTTTTCATTGACATCCAATATCTCCAATAAAAATTACCCCTTTCCTCCTCTCAGCTGGGCACTTAAGGAATACACACTTGTGGATGGTTTTAGTAGTAATAAAAAATGAATCTAAGGGTCTTGATGAAAGCAGAGTGTTGAAAGTACTTAAGAATTAAATAGTAGCCGGGGATCCCTGGGTGGCGCAGCGGTTTAGCGCCTGCCTTTGGCCCAGGGCGCAATCCTGGAGACCTGGGATCGAATCCCACGTCGGGCTCCCAGTGCATGGAGCCTGCTTCTCCCTCTGCCTGTGTCTCTGCCTCTCTCTCTCTCTCTCTCTGTGTGACTATCATAAAAAAAAAAAAAAAAAAAAAAAATTAAAAAAAAAAAGAATTAAATAGTAGCCTAAGCAAAAATAAATAGAAAGTTAAATCTGCTATCAGAGAGAGAGAGAGAAGGATTTAATGTATTCCAAAATCAAATAGAAGTTATTTTTGTATCATGCATGCTGTCATTCCCTTCCATTATCTTGGATCATTAAGACTATGAAATAGATCTGCAAATAATTCTTTGATTCCTCTCCTCTGTTGTGCTGAGTATCGTTTGCCCTTTTGATTCTTTCTTCATCAGATCAATCTTAGCCTTACCACCATTTTTTTTTCTGCTGCTGTCTTTTTTTTTTAAGATTTTATTTATTAAAAAAAAAAGATTTTATTTATTCATGAGAGACACAGAGAGAGAAAGAGAGGCAGAGACACAGGCAGAGGCAGAAGCAGGCTCCATGCAGGAAGCCCGATGTGGGACTTGATCCCAGGACTCCAGGATCATGTCCTGAGCTGAAGGCAGGTGCTAAACTGCTGAGGCACCCAGATCCATATATTCTCTTTTCAGTCTTTTTTTATATTCATGTGCTATTATCCATGATCTTGTTGCCAAATCCAAAGGGGTTGAGGTTTTATTCACTTTTCTGTCTCATTTGAAACAGCCCATCCTTTCTACTGAAACTGTCTTCATTCCGAGATCCCCTTTCAGTGTATCTCCCAACTCTGGTATCCCTTGCTAGCCCTTTTCTCTCCGTATGTGAGTCTCAGCCTCCTCCTCTGACTCTTGGTCTTCCTAGAAGTGGGTGTGTCCCAAGGCTCTGCCATTGACCCTCTCATTTTCTTTGTCTTTGCTTTCTCCCTTAGGAGGCTTATCTATTTCTATGAGCTTCCTGTCACCTTTATTTTACTTACTTATTTATTTATTTGTTTATTTATTTATTTATTTTATTTTTTTATTTTTTTAGTTAATTAATTAATTAATTTATGATAGTCACACACACAGAGAGAGAGAGGCAGAGACATAGGCAGAGGGAGAAGCAGGCTCCATGCACCGGGAGCCCGACTTGGGATTCGATCCTGGGTCTCCAGGATCACGCCCTGGGCCAAAGGCAGGCGCTAAACCGCTGCGCCACCCAGGGATCCCCTCTCCCTGCCACCTTTATGAACATGACCCCTAGATCTTTTCCTAGCCCTAGCCCTAACTGCTAATCTCTAAGGACTAGGCCCATATTGCCAATTCCTACTCTAATATCTCCTCTTGAATATACTGCCTTCATCTAAAATTTAATGTGTTTTCTTGTACTGAATTCCTCCCATCTCATCCAAACCCCTTAACTAAGCAGATTGATAATACTAATTGTCATAAAAAACTCTGTGCCTTGGAATGCTTGAGTGGCTCAGCAGTTTAGTGCCTGCTTTTGACCCAGGGCATAATCCTAGAGTCCCAGATTGAGTCCTGGATTGAGTCCCACATTGAGCTTCCTGCATGGAGTCTGCTTCTCCCTCTGCCTGTATCTCTGCCTCTCTCTCTCTCTGTGTGCGTCTCTCATGAATAAATAAATAAAATTAAAAAAAAAAGTTTGTGCCTTTTGACCTAATATTCCCATTCCTGCAGATTTGTCCTAAGGAAAAATACTAGTCTGGAAACAAATTTCCTGTATTTAAATTCCACCCCTGCCACTTACTATGTGATCCTAGGCAAATTACTTAACTTCTCTGTGCCTCGGTTTTCTGATCTGTAAAAATAGGGACTATAATAATACCTAATTTATAGATTGTTGTGTGGATTAAAGTGAATTATTATGTTAAAGTGCTTATAACCGTACTGGTACATGGTAAGCACTGTATTAACATTAGCAATTATAGTGGGACTCACATTAGTTTTATTTACGATAGTTAAAAACTGGGAACAATCTAGAAGGAATGTTGACATAAAATTTACTAGATCAACTTGATAGAATATTATGTAACAAAGACCATAATTGTGAAGAGTATGATAACATGGAAAATGTTTATGATATACTTAAAGATAGTATTTTTGTGGGGCACCTGGCTGGCTTAGTCAGTGGAACACGCAACTCTTGAGCTCAAGATTGTGAGTTCAAGCTCCACACTAAACATGGACCCTACTCAAAAAAAAAAAAAAAAAAAAAAGATAGTGTTTTTCAATAGTGAGACTATAGAATGATGATTTTTCCTTCTAATTGTTATGTTTATGTGAAAATAAAAAATCCCAGAAAAGGGGGAAAAAGTTCTTCATCTAAATTTGCTTTCAGTATTACCATAATTCTCCCAGGTGTGATATTTAAGTCATTCTTGACTTTAGTCCCCTTGCAGCTCTATAGCCAGTCACTAAGTCATAATGTTTCTTAAATTCATGTCTTTGTGTTCCCATTACTGATAGTGTCCCTCCCAACCTTTAACCTAGAATATTGCAATAGTCTTTTTGACATATTTCTTTCTTCCATCCTGTTCTGTACATCATGACAGACTACTTTTTCTAAATTAGCATTTTGTACCCATCATGTTTCCTTCTCAGAAATCTTTGTTGCTCTTTGTTCTTTAGGGGTTGAATCCCAAGCTCATTAACTTGGCATTTAAAGTCTGCTCTGGGCAGCCCCTTCTGTGTCTTTCCAGTTCTGTCTTTTAGCCATTCTCATGAAAAAACCTTTGGTTCTAGCCAAACTATCTCCTTATAGATCCTCTTCAATTTTTTATTGCGATGCCTTTGCTCACACTGTTTTCTTTCTTGGATTTGCCTTACTCCTTCCATCTGCTTATTCAGATCTTTTTCTTCTTTCAGTGTCCACTTTCTCTTGAGGCCTTTTTAACCACTTGAGTCCTTACTGATTATATTTGCCTTTGAACTCCTGTAGTACTGATTGGATATAGCAGTTATTTATAATGACTTGTAACTTATGTGTCTATATCCCTTATCTATAAGTAGTTGGTAAGCTGTTTGAGGTCAGGGATGAGTTTTTACTTCTGTGTTCTCAGCACATAGCAGGTGCTCTCAGTGTGTGTTTTTTGAGACATAGAGTCAGTAAGTTTAGTAAAGATAGCCTGTAATAGTATTCAGGTTCTGAAAAACTTTAAACCTCACTACAGTACAAAGGAAAATGATTCTGCAGTTTTCAGGGAAGCTATGAGCTCAGGGTAGATGAATAGTTTTATGTTAAATAAAACGATCTATTTGGGGTTCAGTCTGAGCCTAAAGTTATTTATTCTGCTTTTAGGTTCTCCAGGGAACCAAAATTCTCAATTGCAGTTCCCTCTGAGATTACCTTACAAAGTAAATGACACAGTTCCCAGGTTTGTCAGAATGAAAGAAGGAAAATTCAGACTTGGCCTATGACACTAATGAGGGGTTTGAGTTAGCAAAGAGCAAATTTATTGATTTAAGAGTCTATTTTATAGTAATTTTCCTGGTTAGAAATCTTTAGGGAGAATAATTTTGCTTTTAATGGAAATTAAAACTAAATTATTCAGGGTTAATATGAAATTTCAAGTCCTTGTTTATTTCTTTAGCGCCAGCAGAAACTTCAGAAAGAACGCCTCATGAATGACTTTTCTGCAGCCTTAAATAATTTTCAGGCTGTGCAGAGAAGGGTATCTGAAAAGGAAAAGGAGAGTATTGCCAGAGCAAGAGCTGGATCTCGTCTCTCGGTAAGTTTATTCCCAAAAGAAGATGACCGTTGCAATTTCAGTACTTTCTTTCACACATTGTTGGGTTTTTTTCTTCCCCTCCTAATTTTGACCATTTTGACCATTAGCTTTTATTATCCCCCCCCCCCCCATAATAACAAACATAGACATTAGCTGTTGTGAAGATGCCAGATTGGTACAACCTATATAAAAAAGTATGTATGCAGGGTGCTGCCTGGCTCAGTTGGTAGAGCATGTGATTCCTGATCTCAGGGTCATGAGTTCAAGCCCCACATTGGGAAAGGAGCCTACTTAAAAAAAATTTTTTTAATAAAAATAAATTTAAAAAAATATGTATGCCTGTGGTCTAAGACTAGAAAGGAATATGCACAAAGCTTTAAAAAAGTGACAGGTAGGAGTATATGTAATTTCTTTTTTATGATTATATTTGTCTTACATTAAAAACAGAAACCATGAATCTATTTCCTAGAATGTAGCAGGCTAGGTTATTTGGACTAGACCTTCGTGTGAAACAAATTAACAAATGCTAAATTTTAATAACCCAACTTCTCAAAAGTATCAAAGAGCCATGAAAATACTAAGGTCAAAATCTAATAGAAGATGTGAACTCCTAGAGAGTTAAGCTGAGCAACTGCTTTTGCATGGAGTTTACTGAGGGCAAACTTGAACTTCAGTTTTGATGTCCTTATGACATGAGGGGGAAGAAAAGCCCAGGGTCCACACAAGGTGAAAAATCTAAAAGAAGACACTTCTTCAATTAAACTGGACCCCAAAAGGCTATATTCTTTGGGTATGGGTAAACCAAAAGTAAGCCCTTCTTGCCAATGAAAAGATTGCATCAGCACTGAGCTGAGCAAGTGGTGAAACACAGCAGGAGAGAGGGGAAATCCAGACAATAAGTGTACCACAAAGCAACCTTGAGGCAAATTTACTGCCCAAATTCATACTACATGAGTGATCCAAAAGCCTCAAACTTTAAGTAGTTCTGGATTGGTAGAGTACCAGGTGCCAGGCAGAAGCAAATACAAATCCTCTCTGGTTAGACCACGTTATCCTAGCCCTGAAATAATACCCTCAAACAATTTTTGAAGTATTACAAGCAGCACAGTGTTAAAAATACTCAAGTACACGAAGAAACAACTCTAAACAAGAACCAGTAGAAATAACAGTGAGGTGAAATGGTCATACAGAAACTTCATGTATTAGAATAAGATAACTGTCCTTATTGTATTTAAAGAAAATCTTGGAAACATGTGCAGGAAGCAGGAGACTACAAAAAACTTCGGAAAGGAGTCAAAATATTATCTAGAATTGAAAAATATAATATGGAAACTAAAAACTTTATGGATAGATGATTTAACTAGAAAATAGAATATATTTTCTAAACTAGAAAATAGAGTATATTTTCTAAACTAGAAAATAGAGTATATTTTCTAAACTAGAAAATAGAGTATATTTTCTATTATGTATCAGCATGTAGGACAGGGGGTTAAGAAGTTAAATAGGAAGAAAGATTATGAGAAATGGAGAATGAAGAGAAAGGATCTGACTTAGTTTTAATTGGAGTTTCAGAATAAGAGTGGAGCAAACATAGAACAGAGGTGTTATTTAAAGAAGTAATGGCTGGTAATATTTTAGGACTCATGAGAGACACTGATCTGCAGTTTCAAGAAGCCCAACAAATCTCAAAAGGAATAAATAGGCTGTCATCTAGATGCATCAGAGAGAAACTTCAAGACCAAAGACAAAGGGGAAATCATAAAAATAGCCAGGGAAACAATAGAATACCTTCAAAGATGCAGTAGTTGAATTGGCAGTTGACTTCTCAAAAAGCAGCAGTGGAAGCCAGTTGAGGGCGATCTTTAACGTTCTAAAGGACAATAACTGTCTACCTAGGATTCTAAACCCAGTGAAAGATATCCAGAATGAGGGCTAATTAAAGACATTTTCAGTTAGAAGTGGGTTTGCTCTCAGCACACCTTACTTAAGAACATTCTGGAAAATGTACTTCAGGCAGAAGGAAGGTGATCCCAGATGGGAAGGCAGAAAAGCAGAAAAGAATGAAGAGCAAAGAAAGTGGTAAATATGTGAAAAGGCAAACTACAGACAGGGTGAAGATACTGCTATATATATAATTGACAAGGGATTAGTAACCAGAATATATACAGAATATATAAAGAATTTCTATGAATCAGTATGAAAAAGATACAACCCAGTAGAAGAGTATTTTCTAAGATTTTTCGATCTCAGGACCCTATTACACTTAAACATTATTAGGGACACCAAAGAGCTTTTACTTGTACGAGTGGTATCTATTGATACATATTAGAAATTAAAAGTGTGAAGTTTTTTAAATGTTTATTCATTTACAAATAATAATAAACCAGTATATATTAACATAAATATATGTGACATTTTAATTAAAAATAACTGCTTTTCCAAAACAAAAATTTAGTGGGAAGAGTGGTATTGTTTTCATTCTTGCAAATATTTTGAAAATTTGGCTTAACAGAAGGAAGCTAGATTTTCATATAGGCTTCTGTATTCAGTCTGTTGTGCTATGTTGTTTTGGTTGAGGTATCTGAAGAAAATCCAGCCTGACAGCGATCTGCAATTAGAAAAGGAAGGAGTATTTTAATTAACCTCTTCAGATCATTGTTTATATTATTCTTTGACGCATCAAAATTTGACAAAAGTTAGTGGAATTGTAGAGTCTAAAACCATGTTAATGACTTTTTCATACTCTATATCCAAATCTGTTGATATGTCTTATATTTTGATTGGATCTTTTTTCCATGTATGATTTTTATATCATGTATCTATCATTTGGAAAATACTGATTCCCTGAGTTATGTAGGTCTTCCAAATGTTGATATATTTCATTATACAATATCAAAAGGTATAGTATCTTTAGTTTTATCAGAAAAGTCTTTTGGAGACTTAAAGAGAGTTGTGAATTTCTTAAGTTCACAAGTGATAGATAAAAGTTTTCCAGCATTCTGTTTTTTAATTTGAAAGCTAGTTTTCTATCACTGGCAACACACACTGTCCATTGTTTTCCTTGAAGTGACAGGCTTACATTGTTTATGTTCAAGAACTTATCTGCCAAATACCCATTTGAATAACCATAGGTTGTCAGTTATTCCTTATATGTATCATATATATAGGAGTTTGTGTGTGTGTGTGTGTGTATAAACAAATTTTTTAAAAAATTTATTGATTTATTTATTGGAGAGGGAGAGAGAAGGAGTGCACAGAGGGAGAAGGAGAAACAGACTCCCTGCTCATCAGGGAGCCTGATATGAGGCTCAATCCCAGGACCCTGGGATCATGATCTGAGCCGAAGGCAGACACTTAACCAACTGAAGCACCCGGGTGCCCTAATATAAACAGATTTTATTTTAAAAGCTTATGTATTTTTTAAAGCTTATAAAAGTTTTATTTATAAACTATATTAAATAAGTAAAATTATGTTCCCTAAAAGAAAGTAGGTAGTTTACCCAGCAACTCAATTACATGCATTCTTTTCCTGGAGATAAGCTTTGTATTTCTGTAGGCAGCAGAAGTGCTTTATGTGTATTTCCCATCTCATCATACAGGACTTTTTTTTTTTTTTGAGACCTGTATTGAAGTGTTGAGATTTACTTAATCTATAATTTTAATGGCTTTGTTAAGGACAAATTGGCTTTTTCACCTCTTGTGTATAGTGATGAATATAGTAACCCTAGAACAGTTTGGTGTCACTGCCTTGGATTTGTGTTAAAATGCCAGCAGTTAGGAGTGCCTGGGTGCCTCAGTTGGTTGAGTATTCAGGTCTTGATCTCAGGCTCTTTTTTTTTTTTTTTTTTTTTTTTTTTTAGATTTTATTTATTTATGTGTGTGTGAGAGAGAGAGAGAGAGAGAGAGGCAGAGACATAGGCAGAGGGAGAAGCAGGCTCCATGCAGGGAGCCCGATGTGGGACTCGATCCCGGGACTCCAGAATCACGCCCCGGGCTGAACGCAGGCTCTAAACCATTGAGCCACCCAGGCATCCATTTGATCTCAGGCTCTTGAGTTTAAGCCCCACATTGGGGCTTGACATACTTTAAAAAAAGTTTTATCCACCACTGCTGTGGTTTGTTTGTTTGTTTGTTTTAAGTAGGCTCCATGTGATGGGGTGCCTGGGTGGCTGAGTCGGTTAAGTGTCAGACTCTTGATTTCGGCTCAGATTGTGATCTCAAGGTCCCGGGATTGATCCCTGCATCAGGCTCTGTGCTCAGCAAGGAATCTGCGGGAGATCCTCTCCCTCTTCCTCTGCTCCTCCCCCTGCTCACGTGTGCGTTCTCTCTCTCTCTCTCTCTCTGAAATAAATAAATATGGTCTTTAAAAAAAAAAAAGTAGGCTCCACACGAGCCCAATGTGGGGCTTGGACTTATGATGCTGAGATCAAGAATCAGACACTCAACTGACTGAGCCACCCAGTCTCCACCACTCTTTGTTCCATGGATGTAAATATCAACACAGTGAAAACGGCAGATAACATTTTAGTATTATTTTGAGTAATGGTCAAACAGATGGAAAAATACTCAACTTAATAGTCATGAAATTACAAGTTAAAACCACAGTGAGGTACTATTTCATATCCAAATGTAGGGCAAAATTTTAAAATTCTGTGAACACTAAGGGTGGTTGTTATGATGCAACAGGAACTTTCCTCCCTGGATGGTTATAGTGTAAATGGGAACAATCACTGGAAAACATTTTGGTTGTAACTTCAGAACACATTAGTTCTACCCTAGAGAAAACTGTAAATGTTTATAACAGGATATAAGAATGTTTATAGCAGCATTATTTGTCTAGTCAAAAATTGGAAGCATTTGAATGTCCATCAGCAGAATAGATAAATGTGCTGTGGTATATTCACATACTATAATATCATACAGCAAAGAAAATAAATGACCCACAGTTACATTCAGCATCAGGGACGGATCTGGCACAATCAGGCATGATCCAGTCAAAGCATGAAAGAATACGGACAGTATAATTCCACTCACGTGATGTTCAAAAGCATGTAAAGTGTTATAGTAAATAGGGATACATATATCACTATATTAAAAATACAGGAAAATGATCACTACAGTCAGGGTAGTGGTTACTTTAAGGGTGCAGGAGGGGGCATTGTAATTGGAGGAGAGCACAGAGGTAGACTTGAGGACACTAGCAGTGTTTTGTCTCGATTTGGGAAAAAAGTAAAAGTTAAAAAACAATAAGAAAACCTCATGGTGTTCCTCTAGGGGGGTAAAATTTTGAAATTTTCTTCGTTTTGCTTGTTTTTTTTTTATTACTGCTATTTTAAGGAAGGAAAGACTTTAATGGGAATAGATTGCTCTTTTAACTTTTTTTAATACATGCATTAGACTGATTTTTGAAATGAGTCTGCCACTTTAGTGCCTGATATGCCATAAATGTCCATTTTTTTTAATGTTTACATATTCTGAAAATTTATTTCCTTGCAAGTTTTCAACTCTTTCCCTTATTTTACCCCCCTGAAGATTATAAAATAAGTTATCACTATTACTGTTGTTTACTCCTCTCTCCGATCCGTGTTATCTCCATCCTATTCAGTAAGGTTACCATTCTGAGCCCAGATTTGATTTCAACTACTTCACACCCATTTTCTAGTTGAGACAGATTGCCAGAGCCCTGTGTCATCTTACAGATCCTGTTGGAGCCAAGGGAATGTTGCTTCTTTATACTGTAGCGAAAGGAAGCCATTGTTTTATGTGTCTGTCTGTGGCATGTTTCTGGATAACAGCAGCAATAATGCCATCTGCTTTCTAGGCGGAGGAGAGGCAAAGAGAGGAGCAGCTCGTCTCATTTGATGGGTAAGGAATTTTCCGTACAACCTGCTGGCTAGTTGAGATGGGATTCTATACTTTCTACTTACTTCTAATTTTCAAAATCATGTGGAAAAGAATGAAAAATAAAGGGAGACCTGGGGTGGGTGACTTATAATCCACCAAATAAAATAAAAGTCAAAACCTTGGGCTTTTCCAAGATATTTGAATATGGAAGGAACAATTTCAAGGTGAGTAAAAAAGCCAGGGAAATCCCCGATGTCTTTGTGTTGGGGTGAGAGCTTGCCTCACTAGGAATAAGTACAAATACACAAATCTACAGATGAAGATTTTACCTCTAATTCAGAAGTAAGTTTTTCAAAGTTCTTGGATCTCTGTTTACCATATCCATCCAAAATGGAGGCAACTCGTTCTTTTAGGAGTAGTACAAGACGAAGCAAACAGTTTGCATCTGAAAGACATCTTCTTTCTTAATTTCTCCAAACTGAATTAACTAATTCCATAGAAATGTATTGGTGATATTAATTCAGAATGTAAATTGCTTTATCAAAGATACGTATCTCTCTCCCCACTACACTGTGAGCACCTCAAAGGGGTGCCTGCAGGGTGCTGTCTTACTCCGTTTTTGTTTTTTGTTTTTGTTTTTAAAGATTTTATTTATTCATTCATAAGAGAGACAGAGAGAGAGAGGCAGAGACATAGGCAGAGGGAGAAGCAGGCTCCCTGTGGGGAACCCAATGTGGGACTCGATCCCAGACTCCAGGATCATTTGACCTGAGCCAAAGGCAGAGGCTCAACCACTGAGCCGCCAAGGCACCCTCTTAACTCCGTTTTGTATCTCCAGCGCATGGAGGAAATACTGTGGAGATGATGTCTGCTTTATGAACATTGTTGGGAAAATGCTTAATACTGAATTTTCAAAGTGTTGTCTAGCATCATAGCATTTCTTCTAAATATGGTACCTGAAAGAAGAGTTATAACATTTCAGTAGCTTTTCATTTTAGTTTTCTCTTAAGAGGCATTTAACCGAAAGCATACACCCTCAAGGAATGTTCTGAAAACCAGAAGGTGTAAATCTGTTAGACTAATTGGAGATGCATTGACAGGTCGCTTAGCCTGCTCTCCTCCACCCATTTAGTACCCAAGAGACCATCTCAGCTTGCACTTTGAGAGTGCTCTAGAAGAGGATGGACCAGTATGTTTCATTGACTTCAAGTCTCTGTTTTCCTTGTCTAGCAAACCCTAGCAAGATTGCAGAGTGCACCCCTGACTGGAAAACAGCAAGGAGTCCCATCCCTCATAATCCTGCTGTATCTCAGTTTTGCTCAGGGAAGCTGAGACTTTGTTTTCTAGGTATTATCAACTCTTTGCCTCCAGTTATGAAAACTGTGACCCTCAAGTACTTTGTATTGTTACCAGAGGAAGTGGAGCCATGTAATGTCCTTGGATAAGTCCTGCTGGTAGTAGAAATGTTGTAAAGTGTCTCATGCACACTTTACAGAGGAAGAATCAACTAGTGTGCTTGTCTCCTTGCAGCCATGAGGAGTGGAACCAGATGCAGAGCCAGGAGGATGAGGTGGCCATCACTGAACAGGATCTGGAACTTATTAAAGAGAGAGAAACAGCCATTCGGCAGCTGGAGGTGAGAGCCAGGTTGTGTCTTTTGACTCCATGTATCTACACTCTAATCCACCTGGATTTTCTCTCATTTATTATGAAAAGCATGAAATGAATTCTTATTGATTTGCATATTATATCTTAATGTAATTATGGTGAATATGAACTACTCTTATGATGGTACTGGTCACGGTGCCTGAGAAGACTCAAATCCTTTCCTCAGTTACCATATCTTACATGGTTTCTGTGAGAATATGCATGAAGAACAGAGTAAGGCAAACAAATATTTTATTCCTCATTAAGACTTTGACCCCATGGCACCTGGGTAGCTCAGTTAGATAAGCATCTGTCTTTGGCTCAGGTCATGATCCCAGAGTCCTAGGATGGAGCCCCTCATTGAGCTCCCTGCTCAGCAGGGGGTCTGCTTCTCCCTTTCCCTCTGCCCCGCACCCTATTCATGCTCACTCTCCCCAGCTCTCTCTCTCTCTCTCAGATAAATAAATAAAATCTTTGTTTTTTAAGATTGTATTTATTTATTCATGAGAGACATAGAGAGAGGCAGAGGGAGAAGCAGGCTCCATGCAGGGAGCCTGATGTGGGACTCAACCCCGGCACTCCAGGATCATGCCCTGAGCTGAAGGCAGACTCACATAACCGTTGAGCCACCCAGGCATCTCAATAAGTAAAATCTTAAAAAAAAAAAGACCTCCCCCCACCCAGACCTCAATGCCAACTTCAGGTGGGATTCTATGGAGAGAGCCCCTTTGCTTTGTCTGAATAGCTCAGAATAAAGGCAGGCCAAAAAGTTGGCTTAATTTTTGTGCATCCCAAAGTCGAATCCCAAGTTGTGGATATGACTTTAGAGCAGAGAAACAGGAACAGTTTTTGAGGTGAGGGTTGAGGGAAAGGTCTTGAGGATTTTCTAACCTGATTTTCCAACCTTTAACTTTATATAATGACTAGTATATTCTTAAACCTGAAGAATTTAATCCTCCATGCAGCTAGAATGTCATCCTTGAGGGCAGTGAGGAGAAGGGGCTTGCAAAGGGGAGAAACTTGGAGTTCCTCAATGACCTTCATCTGTGGTAGTGGCTCTGAACTCTGAAAATGCCTTAGAGTCACTTAGAGATTTATTTTCCAGATACTCAGCTGTTCTCCCTCATTCATCAACTGTTATTTTAGGCTCTGTGAAATTCCTATTTTTCTAGGCTAGAAATGGACGAATAGCCATAAGTTTTTTTTTCTTAAGATTTTATTTATTTATTCCTGAGAGAGACACACACACACAGAGAGGCAGAGACACAGGCAGAGGGAGAAGGAGGCTCCATGTAGGGAGCCCAATGTGGGACTCGATGGATTAAATCTGGCTGTTGATGGTTGATTTCAGCCTCTAGCCCTCTGATAACAGAGGCTTTCCAAAAGACTTGTTCTTTAACTTCAAGTGTGGTTGAACAGGATTTGTTAGAAGCACCAAAAGATAGTTTCCTTTCTTTTACCACTTAGGAAACTTCAAGGAATTTAGGATCTTTGCTCCAGGAGTGGGATGAAGACTAAATATAATTATTTATTTTTGAGAGAGAGAGAACCAGGAAGAGAGCACGAGCGGGTTGGGGGTGGGGGCAGAGGGAGAGGGAGAAGCTGACTCCTTGCTGAGTAGGGAACTCTATGTGAGGCTTGAACCTAGGACCCTAGGATCATAACCCAGGCCAAAGGCAGATGCTTAATTGATCGACCCACTCAGGCGCCCTGTATATTTCTTATAAATCCCAGTTTCACATGCATGTTACATCCAAGCTGGGCTGTTTGCTCTTTTTTTTTTTTTTTTTTTTTTTTTGGCTGTTTGCTCTTTAACTCAATCATCTGCTTGTTTATATGGCTTCTCTTTTGCTGTAAGGTATACCTCAAGTTGTACCTCTCCTGCAAGCCTTCCTGTGCACACTTTCCTTTACCATTTACCAGTCACTTCTATATAATGACTTTTCTTATTTATCTTGTTGTGTACTGACTCCACCCCTGTTAGTCAGCAAGCAACTCCTCCTATTATGTTAGTCAGCAAGCAACTAGTAGACTGTCCTGATTCCAGCAGACTCTTAGTGGGTAATTGATGTGCTGGTAAGCTCTTGCCAAGTTATGGTTGGGAAGCTGTGGCTTTCAAGGCATTGTTTTTATCCTAGCCTTCTAAGAGGCAGTGTATTTCAATTGCAAGAGCAAGTGCTTTAGAGATACTCTGGCTGCAATGCTTAGTTTCTTCACTGACAAGGGTTGTGACTAGACAGGTAGATAACCTTCCTGAGTGTTATTATCCTCAAAGATACTTGACTTCGTAGAGTGGCTGGTTAATGTAACTATCAAAGAGGCATAGTAATGTAATGAAAACATCATGAACTTTTCATTCTGAGCTCTGCCACTTGCTAGCTTTGAGACCTTGGGATAAGTCATCAAACTTTTCTGAGCCCCAGTTTTCTCTTATTTATTTATTTTTTTTAAGATTTTATTTATTTATGAGAGACACAGAGAGGGAGAGAGGCAGAGACACAGGCAGAGGGAAAGCAGGCGCCATGTGGGAGCCTGACATGGGACTCGATCCTGAGGTCTCCAGGATCACACCCTGGGCTGAAGGCTGCGCTAAACTGCTGAGCCACCAGGGCTGCCCCCCAGTTTTCTCTTGTGTATGATGGGGATAATATATGTCTCATTGTGTTGTCATGAGGACCAACTAATGATTAGTAATAGCTGACACTTAGGAAGTGCTTATTGCACAGTTCTAAGAACTTTAAATATATCAATTTATTTAGTGCTTCTGCGCTTTAGTATGAGATAGGTACTGTCATTGTCCACATTTTAGAGGGGGCAACCCAGAGAGTTTCTTAACCTAAGATGGTACAACAGGACGGTGGAAGATTAACTTCACACAGCAAGACTCTGGATCCTCTCTACTAGGCTCCAAAAGTCTGTGTTTAATTACCTACCTGGTATAGTTCTTAGCACATAATAGGCATTTAGTAGCTATTAATTAACTTTATTTTCATTTTCAGTTTATGGAGAAAGGGTGATTTATAAGCCTTAGAAACATCTGTGTTATGTTTACAGCCAAAATTTTAGCTAAGTAGAAGGAATTGAATTGTCTAACGTGTTGCTTAATGTTAATTGTTTTTTGTGTTCTTTAGGCTGATATTTTGGATGTCAATCAAATATTTAAAGATTTGGCCATGATGATCCATGATCAAGGTGATCTAATTGGTATGTATATCGTTGATACTTTTAACCTCAAGGTGAGTTGATAGTTGGTACTGAAGAAGTACCAACTTCTTGGTGTGAAGAAGTCAGTAAGACATGTCTTAGGAATTTAGGAATGCCATTTAAAAATTATAAAATTCATTTTTTAGTCCCCTTTTTATATTGTCAAATATAGACACTAGTGACATGGGCATGATTACTCAGCTCACTTGCCATAGCCTCTTTTTAGGTCTTTGGCTGTTTAGGGAAATAGCTGTTGTCTTCCCAGCTTTTATCTCCGGAAACTTGCACAATTTTGGGATTAGTAACCTTTTTTTTCTAAGCTTTTTATTTGGAAATGATTTCAAGGTTAGAAAAGTTACAAAAATAGACTACAAGGAATTCCTTAAAACCTTTACCCAGATTTACCTCTTAACATTCTACCCTCATTTGGTTTAGATTTGCCCTCTATATTTCTCCAAATATACATGTGTATACATAATTTTTCCTGAACCATTTTGTGGTGAGTTGCCTACTTCATAATCCTTTATTCCCAAAGAACAGAGTTATTCTCTTACCCGGTTAGTAATTTTGATTACATGGCTGGCTAGTTGGAATGGTGGTGGTGAAACCAGGACCAATGACATAAGGAGTATGTTTAATTTACAATCTTGAAACATCAGTTATGATAAAAAATATCCACTGCCCTTCTTTGTTTTTTGCAGACAGCATAGAAGCCAATGTGGAAAGCTCAGAGGTACATGTAGAGAGAGCCACGGATCAGTTACAGCGAGCTGCTTACTATCAGGTAAAAGCACTTACCAAAGAAAGTCACTGTGCTGTATACTTCATGAGCTGTCACATCTCATTGACACATTGAGAGCAGCTGCAGCCTTTTGCTTAGGCTAAAGCTGGAGGCAGGTGGTCATAATTGCACTCCAGTCCATTTTTAATATTTTCTTCAGAGAGATCTACAAAAAGATATCAGTCCTTGAATAAATTTACAGAGAAGTCTCAGCTACAAAGCTAACCCCGTAAGCTGGCATAGTACCTAAATCTGGTAGAAGGCTAATTTTATATTCTTAACAGCTAAAATTTGTTTCAATTAGTATAGGAATAGGTACAAAGTATGACTTTGCAGGTACTTTATGTTGACTACAGCCATAGAGGATAGACATAAAATCAATTCCAACTGCTATTGTGAATAAATAGGGAGTTATCCTGTGGAGGTTATTTTTCTATGAATAAATGGAAGTTAATTGTTCTATGTTGTAAGAAGTGATATTCTTTTACATATTAGATGAAACTCTGGTTTTATGACCCTTACTTGGGTCTTTATCTCAAGTATTGCAAATATTGTGAATGCGGTCCTTTTCATTTCCCATCTCTTTGGTGCTATATGGCTTTTTAGAAATAAGCAGCATTTCGGTCATTTCCCATGTTCCTAGGATTGTTGTATTTTACCTGGAAATGTTCTTGAAGAAATTTGTATTTAATAATAGTGTTTCCTTTTAAAAACTGAGTGATGATGTTGGTGTCAGACAGTAAAGGAATTATGAAGTAAATTATATACATTCACTCAATATTATATTATGCGGGAATTACAAGAGATGTTTATGAAGAATTTTTAATATTTTTATGCTAAAATGTTAAGTGAGAAAAACATCGAACATCATACAGTATGATACCAATTCTGTCAAATAACAATATGCATAGATAAAAGATGATGAGAAAACACATTCAGAATGTCAACAGTTTTATCTGTAGGTGATTATTTTCTTTCTGCATGTCTGTATTTTTTATAATGAACATAACATTTTATAATAGATATAAAACCTTTATTAAAATACACATGAACAAATAACTTATTTTGTTACAAATACTGCCTAGATAGGGTTAATGCTGAATTACAAGGAGGCAAATTTATGAAGCACTCTTGGAGTCTTAGATATGAGAAATTTTACTTGTTTCATGAGGGTCTTTTTTATATATTTTTCTCCTCAGAAAAAATCTCGCAAGAAGATCTGTATCCTGGTGCTTGTCCTGTCCGTGATTATTGTAATCTTGGTATTTATTATCTGGCAAATTTATAAATGAAGTGATTGCCTCAGAGCTGCCTTCTGCTGAGCTGTTTTCAAGGGCACGTGCTTATTGGAGTCTTGCCAGAACAAACTGATCACAAGAAGAGAGCATACACCAGAATGTCCTGTAATAATTTAGTTAGAAAATAACTACTAACTAGTCCTTGGAATTAGTGACCTATGGAGACAGTATTTATCAATTTATGTATACATTTTATTGATTTCTCAAATTAGGAATTAATTTATGTGGATTTTGCTTTCTCTTGTATTCTGATTGCCCTTCATCTCAAGTGTTTACTGAAAATTCCATTCTTGATATTCTTGTTTTGACAGGTGACACTACAGTCTTGTAATATTGTCATTTTATGTGTCTACTCGATTCACCTTTTTGCTAACAACTGAGATAGAATTACTTTCTCATGGCCAGCACATTGGAGTCTATCAGAAACTGTATAATAAGCTGGTACTTTTTATTATTTAACATTTTAATTTGTATTTCCAAGGAGCCTATTCTCTATCTGCTTTGAAAGATTTTGGCAATGTATTTAACTGGAAAGTAAAAAATTACACATTTGATCTGGATTAAAAGTATCTATTAGAGCTGGCCATTTGGCAAGGTACCTGTTAACAGGGTTTAAAGTTTACTTTATTATCCACTAATGTCATCCACGGCAGTTCATCTGTACAGATACTAAACCATCTTGTTCAATTTTTTTTAAGAGGTTAATTTAATTAACATTATTATGCTCTCTGGGGTCCCTCTCCCCCTGTCTGTATAGAAAGGGAGAATTAGACAAAGCATGCTTTTGGAAAGCAAATAGGAATTGTTTGGAATGATTTAAACTTTTTGTTGTTGTTCACTTGTGGTTCTACATTCCTGGTGAATGATGAATATTGCTGTCAAAAGGCTGCTCCTTCCCCATAAGGGTTGCTGGGCATTTGATGGCAGGAAGATTTTAAAAGCTAGACTGAAGTTGGTCTAAAATTTAGTTCTGTGAACCTGGTGATAAAGCAAAGAAAAGGTTCATTTTTGTAAATACTGCTGGTTTGGAATAGTGATGTTAGACTTACCCTAATTTATGAACAAGAGATTAATCTCCGTGCATAGTTTTAGACAAAAAAGATGTTTCAATAAAATATTGTTGTCTTGTAATAGAAATGTTGTCCACTTCCCTTTTTCACACAGGTCTAGAGCAGTTAAAGGCAATGTAATTTCTGTAGGCTCTCACATAAGAGTGAATTGGGCCAAGAATTTCAGTTCATCCTTTGGTGAATTAGAGGACTGAGCTAACCCTGGATATATTTATATTCATTTCTTCCACTCCCTTTAATGTTACTTAATCTCCTTTTTCCCTAACTAATGTGAATAATAGGGAAACAAGGGCCCAAATGCCTACGTTTCTTTGTACTCTTGCACCATTCCACTCCTTAATACAAATAAACATTTTAAAAGCTTTTGTAGTAGGTTTTTATGAGTTAACATGCAGCAGCTATTAGATAATGTGCTGTCCTGGGAAAAATTGAGATTGGCAAGAAGGCTGGAGATCAGGTGAGGATTGGCTTCGGGGTGGAATAAGGGCGCTGCCGCCCCTTCCTTGAAAAATAGGATGGAGCTGTTGGGGTGTCACAGTGGCCTGTGCAGCAGCTTCAGGGCTAATTCCTTGGTTCTACAATCATGGCCCCTTCAGCTCAAATTATAGACAGGCTTGGATACATCATTTGTAACATTCAAGAAAAAATTCTTGATTGTGAAAAACTATCTCAATCTGGGTTAAATGAAGCTATCAGAATTCTGTTCTATAATACTGTGTAGTCCAGTGGTGGTGATAATAGTGGTCATGGGTAGCAAATACGACCTTGGCTTAGAATTTGAATGGCCTGGAGTTTACGGGGTTGCCAAGAGGTTCTGCTAGATGATCTTAATAAACCTGCTCACAGAATCCTCCTTATCTGTGCTTTGTTTGTCTTTGGTGGGGAGGGGCACCATGCCCTAAGACAGTGGTTCTTTTTTTTTTTTTTTTTTAAGATTTTATTTATTTATTCATGAGAGACACAGAGAGAGAGACAGAAACACAGGCAGAGGGAGAAGCAGGCTCCACACAGGAAGCCCGATGTAGGACTTGATCCCGGATCCTGGGATCATGCCCTGAGCCAAAGGCAGACGCTCAACTGCTGAGCCACCCAGGCGTCCCAAGGACAGTGATGCTTAACCATGGATTCATATTAGAAGCTAAAAAAAATACTGATACGTATGTGCCCCTGCCACAAGATTCTATTTTTTTTTTTTTTTTTTTTTTTTTAAGATTTCATTTATTTGGGCAGCCCCGGTGGCACAGCGGTTTAGCACCGCCTGCAGCCCAGGGTGTGATCCTGGAGACGCGGGATCGAGTCCCACGTCTGGCTTCCTGCATGGAGCCTGCTTCTCCCTCTGCCTGTGTCTCTGCCTCTCTCTCGCTCTCTCTGAATAAATAAATAAATCTTTAAAAAAAAGATTTTATTTATTTATTCATGAGAGACACACACAGAGAGGCAGAGACACAGGCAGAGGGAGAAGCAGGCTCCCCTTGGGGAGCCCAATATGGGACTTGATCCCAGGACCCCCGGGATCATGACCTGAGCCGAAGGCAGATGCTCAGCCACTGAACTACCGAGGTGTTCTGTGCCACAAGATTCTAATTCAGTTAGTTTGGAGTTTAGGCTGGGCATCTAAAAGCTCTGGATAATTCTCATGCATAACCATGGTTGAGAAGCATTAGTTTGAAGGTCAAAAACTAGACTGGAACACAGAAAGCCTGAAGAATCTTGGCTTGCCATTAACTTGAGGTAGATATTTGGACAAGTCATTTAACCCTGAAGGCCTCAAGTTTTGTCAGTAGCTGTCTTCTAGCTATAAAATTTTCTGATTATAAAAGTCACGGGGGAGGGGAGGTGGCTGGGTGACTCAGTTAGGCGTCTGCCTTTGGCTCAGGTAATGATCCCAGGGTCCTGGGATTGAGCCCTGCAACAGGCTCCCTGCTCCACAAGGAGCCTGCTTCTCCCTCTCCCTCTGCCTGCCACTCCCCCTACTTGTGTGCATGTTCGCACTCTCTCTCTCTCTCTCAAATTAAGTCTTTAAAAAAAATCACAGGAGTTTGGCTTGAACATACAAATTCTGTTTGCCTCTATATTCCTGTCCTTTTCTCTTCCCCTTTATCCTTCCTTTATGGAATGTTCTAGAAGGACTAAATCTACCATTCTCTCAAGTGAATTAAAACCATAGTACTATAGAGACGTCTAGGTGGCTCAATGGTTGAGTGTCTGCCTTCAGCTCAGGGCATGGTTCTGGAGTCCTGTGATCGAGTCCCACATTCGGCTCCCTGCAAGGAGCCTACTTCTCCCTCTGCCTCTCTCTGTGTGTCTCTCATGAATAAATAAGTAAAATCTTAAAAAAAAAAAAAAAACTATAGTACTATATAGGGTAAAGCAGAAATGTCATTCTGGGCCCTTCCTCTGGGAATGTTCCAGAACAAGAACTTGTAGCTGCTAGACTGTTGCTTCCAGGGCAGGTTTTGTCTTATTTGCTAAGGGATGGTGATGCCACTGCCTTATACCATTGGGCAAACATATCAAATTGGAATTGCCATTGTGTCAGCGCAAAGTAAAACACCCTAATCCTCCTCTTTTTTTTTTTAATTTTTAGATTTGTTTATTTATTCATGAGAGACACAGGCAGAGACACAGGCAGAGGGAGAAGCAGGCTCCTCACAGGGAGCCTGATGTGGGACTTGATCCCCGAACTGGGATCACGCCCTAAGCCAAAGGCAGTCGCTCAACTGCTGAGCCACCTAGGGGTCCTGCTCCTCCATTTTTAAAATTTAAGTATAGTTGACATATAATATTAGATAGTTTCAAGTATATACAACATAGTGATTTGATATCTATATACATTATGAAATGGCCACCACAGAAGTCTTGTTATCATCTGTCACCAGAGTTTTTACATTATTGATATTACCTATGCTATATATCCCCATGAGTTATTTTATAACTGGAAGTTTGTGCCTCTTAATCCACCTATGTTGTCTGCCTCTGATCCTTCCTCACTTTGATAACCAGCAGTTTGCCTCCTGTATATATGAGTCTGTTTCTGTTTTGTTTGCTTTCTTCATTTGTTTTGTTTTCTAGATTCCATAAAAGTGAAAAGTATTTGTCTTTCTCTGACCTAATTTTATTTTATTTTTTGAAGATTTTATTTATTTATTCATGAGAAAAAGAGAGGCAGAGACATAGCCCTGATGTGGGACTCGACCCCAGGACCTCCAGCATCACAACCTGAGCCAAAGGCAGATGCTCAACCACTGAACCACCCAGGTGCCCCTGACCTATTTTTATTTAGCCTAATACCCTCTAAGTCTGTCCGTGTCAAAATAGCAAGATTTTATTCTTTTTCATGGCTAATATTCTATTGCATATGTATATGTACCCCATTTTCTTTATCCATTCATCTATCGATGAATACTAGGGTTGCTTCCATGCCTTGCCTATTGTAAATAATGCGATGAACATAGGGGTGCATATGTCTTTTTGAATTAGTGTTTCCATTTTCTTCAGATAAATCCCCAGAAGTGGAATTGCTGGATCATATGGTAGTTCTATTTTTATTTTTTTCTATTTTTAATTGAGGAAACTCCGAACTGTTTTCCATAGAGACTATGCCAATTTGCATTCCACCAGTGCACAAGGATTCCCTTTTCTCCACATTCTCACCAACACTTGTTATTTCTTGTCTTTTGATACTTGTCTTTTGATACATTCTAACAGGTGTGAGGTGATGCCTCATCGTGGTTTTGCTTTGTATTTCCCTGATGATTGTGATGTTAAGTATCTTTTCATGTGTCTATTGACCATCTGTTTCCTTGGAAAAATGTCTACTCAGGTCTTCTGCCAATTTCTTAATTGAATTTTTTTTTTATATTGAGTTGCATGAGTTCTTTATATATTTTGGTTGTTAACCCCTTATTGGGTATATCATTAGCAAATATCTTCTCTGCCTGCCTCTCTCTCTCTCTTTCTCTCTCTCTCATGAATAAATAAAATCTTTTAAAAAATATTTAATTTATTTATTCATGAGAGGGATCCCTGGGTGGTGCAGCGGTTTAGCGCCTGCCTTTGGCCCAGGGCGCGATCCTGGAGACCTGGGATCGAATCCCACGTCGGGCTCCCGGTGCATGGAGCCTGCTTCTCCCTCTGCCTGTGTCTCTGCCTCTCTCTCTCTCTGTGTGACTATCATAAATAAATTTTAAAAAAATTAAAAAAAAAACTGTTATTTATTCATGAGAGACACACAGAGACACAGGGAGAAGCAGGCTCCATGCAGGGAGCCTGATGTGGGAATCAATCCCGGGACTCTGGAATCATGCCCTGAGCCAAAGGCAGACGCTCAACCGCTGAGCCACTCCGGGATCCCCCAAAGCTTTTGTTTTTCATCACTAAATGCAGACCAGAACCCAACTCATATTTCAGTCTATCCTGTTTCCTAGGGCTAGGAATCACCTGCTTCTTCCTGCTTTTCTAAACATGTTAAGTGTATCTCTAAGTTTCACAGGATATTTCAGTATTGTTTTCCAGTGCTATGAAATACAACTTTAGACTCTCCATTTAACTAGGATATAGTGTGAAGGGTTTTGATACCCAACACCTGATCTACTTTTAGGCCAATTGAGTAGTTTATTTTAATACTGAAGCAAGGGCAGCCTGGGTGGCTCAGTGGTTTAGCACCACCTTCAGTCCAGGGCATGATCCTGGAGTCCCAGGATCAAATCCCACATCAGGCTCCCTGTGTGGAGCCTGCTTCTCCCTCTCCCTCTGCCTATGTCTCTGCCTCTCTCTCTGTTTCTCTCATGAATAAATAAAATCTTTAAAAAAAAATAATACTTAAGCAAAATGAAATTTGGTTGAGTACAATGTAGCACTTAATTTTTAAGAGGTAAACTTGAAATGATAGGATTTTTTTAATGTTGGATTCTGATTATGGACTAAGTTTTGACCAGCCCATGAAGAAATGAGAAAAATGTAGTGGGCTTTTTAAAGTACTGTCTTGAGTCTGAGATAATTTGACCTTCCAACTTTTTAAAAAGGACATTTCAAGACTATAAAAATGAATAGGTGGTGATGTCAGAAGTCTTCATTTTTAAATCTCCTTAGTTGACAAAATAAAAGTTGGCACCACTATATTACTTTTTTCCCCCTGGTCCATGACATCTTTAATGTCTATGAGACACTCATTTAGACTAGCCCATCACTTTACAATTGAAGCAGCTGAAGCCAGGAATGGTAGTCTAATACAAGAATTTAAAGGCTAGAGGAAATGCTCTACATGTGCATGGTCATTTGTGAAAATATTTGAGCCCTTACTACCAGTAATTTACTATGTTAAATATAAAATTTATATGTTCCTGCCTCCTTTTTATGGATCAGGAAAATGAGGCATAGTAAGTAATCTGCCCATAGGGCCACACAGTTTAGGAATGATGGAACCAGGATTTGATCTCAAGCACTCAGACTTTAAATCCACACCTTGAGACATACTACACTGCATTTTTGCATCACTGATAGAACTGTCCTGCTCACCTCCTCTTTCATGAAGCATTCTCTAAAAATCTGGAGTAGTGACAATTTCTGCCCAATCTTTTCTTTGGTCAGCACCCTGTGAACTTTTCATTCACCACCCTGCTAAATGAAGCCTCTTGTTTGTAGTATCCATTTACAATCACAATTTTTTTCAGCATCTCCATTTGATCACTCATAAATAAAAGATGTTTTAAGAAAGTTTTCTGACATCAATATGCTTCTAATATCTCTAGGTTCTCTTCTACAGAGGTCTCAAAGTCTAAGAAATTAATCTTAGTTGAGATACCAAAATCCCAAGGCAGCTGGCCCATCAGGTTTTCCATTTCAGGGACTGCTGCCCTTCAGTTTGCTGATCTATACTGACATCATTGGCGCCCAAACAAAGAGCATTTTGCTTTATAAGACCTAGGTAAATGTAAGGTGCCATTACATCAGAAGCCAGTGTGAATGTCAGCTGTGCTGGAAACAAGAAACATGGCCAAGGAGTGAAGAATTATAAGGGTAAGAATATAGCTTTAGGTTTCTTAGGTGTATAATCAGCACTAGAAGGAATTAAATAATGGACTACAGACAAACTGAGTAATTGAAAGGCAGAGTTGATAAGATGTTATCATGTCACTGTTACCTAGAAGTGGCTTCAGTACCACCTTATGCCTGAAAAGGGCATGGAACCTAAAAGTCCTGGACAATCTCTGTAGATAAAAATACCTCATTATTTTCTGTACACTCAAAACACTTGAGAATAATTCCTTCTCAAGAATCATGTACTTGTGCTCAAAGGACGACTGATAGCCTGTTTTCTTGAAACTAAGTTTAGAATGTGTATTTTTCTTATAAGCCTGGTTTTTGGAATCATGTCTGAAAAAGAGAGTATTAACAGGCCATTTGATAAGTGATCCAATCAGCATCCTTGCTGGATAAGTTTACTGTGCTTTTGAAGGTCAGAGGAAGAGATAAGTCTTCTGCCTGCCTAAGAATTTAAAAATCCAAGTTAACATAATGCTGCAGTTAAAGTTTGATGCCTTGGAGATGTCAAAAGGGCAAACATCAGGCTGATGTTTGATTTAAAAATCCAAAGGACCAGTGGCAGGGAATCAAAAGTAACTCCATCATAAAGATAACTTGTGGTGCAGTGCCTGTTTTTGGGTGAACAATAATTTTGCAATTGGTGTCTTTAAAAAAGGCCAGGTGATCCTCTCATGTTTTCTACAAAAATGAAAGTGTTGGGAATCAGTCGTGTGCTAATAACAAATCTAACTATCAACATCTAAGTATAAGAGACAGTGGTGATTTAAAAGCATCGCCTTTGGCATCATACAGATTTAGGTTCGAATCCCACTCACCACTTGTTCTAGGGTTAGACTGGATAACTCAATTTCTCTGAGCCTCCCCTCAGGAATCGTTATACCTATCTCAACAGTGTTTGAGAATTAAATGAGACGATCTATATAAAACACCTACTTGAAAAAAACAAGCAAGCAAACAAACACCTACTTGCCCAGATAAGTCAGCACTCAATAAACCCATTACAACGAGACCCCCTGCTACTGGTCTCTCTCAGACAGCGGTAGGCCTAGGGCAGGCCTGAATCCCAGCGTTTCCTTGCACTCTCTAATGACTATGACCAAAATTTTAAAATCCAAAGGGGCCACAGTTTAACTATTTCATTCATGCACAGTTAAGATTTGGACGTCTTCCTTCTGATAGGATCCACCCTTTGCTGCAGTTTGTCCAGTTTTCATAAACAAACTAGATGATCCCCTAAAGTGGCCTCCCAGACAATCTACAGAAATCCTCAGACCCAGATTTGCATTAGAAAGGGGAAGAGCGTGCATGCAGCTCTGCGGAGAAGGTCCAGAAGAAGAGAAATGATCACCCCATTCTCTTAAATTCTGCCCTCTAGCTTCTCTCCAGATTGGGGTGGAAACGCTGATGGTGCAAGGGCAGGGTCCCAAGAGTTTAGAGCCCAGGAGCGTGTCTGGAGAACGCAGGGAGACTGATACACCTTCTTACAAGCCCCTTTCCTTAGACACTTCCCGGCCAAGGAAAGCCCTAGCCTGCCAAGACTTTCAGAGAAGGCCAGCGATCTCAAAATACCAAAAAAGAACTTAAAAATCAGTCCCCAGCCTCCACTACCACTCAGACACGTCCCGTGCGTGCGTAGGTGTACGTGCGCGCGCGCGCGAGTGCGTCCGCACAGACTGATGGGATGCCGCCTCTCCCCTCTGGGTCTTCCAGTTTCCCGGCGTGCTTAGGGCCCGCCAAATGGGAGGGGGAGACGCAAGATGGCGGCAGCCGCGAACTCCGGCTCAAGCCTCCCGCTGTTCGACTGTCCGACCTGGTGAGTGGCGGGGCGGCCAGGGCTGGAGTGGCCTGGCCTGGCCTGGCCTGGCTTGGCCCGGACTGGCGGGGCTACTCATTTCTCGCAGCAACCCGAACGGTTCAGAGACCCTGGAACTGATTGAGGGAGAACTGTCCGTCGGGCCGGGCGGCGTGTGGAGGAACCGGGAGCCTGGAGCCCGGGCCCAGAAACTGAGGAAACCCGGACTTGGGGGCTCTGAGGTGCTCGCTTAGGCAGTCCCTTGGGCGATCAGCCGGCTGCCGGGGCGCTTCGGGGCCTTGGCCGCGAACTTACCCCAACTCCTGACTGAGTGCCTGGTGCTCTTGTGGAGCGCCGTACCTGCCCCGCTGCTCTCCGTCCCGAGCGCGCCCGAGCCAGCTTCCCGGCCCCAGCCCAGGCTCAGTGCCCCGCATCCCTCTGTGGTCGCTGCATCTCCCGTGCGGTACTTGTTTCCCGCAGACTGGAAGCGCCCTGAGGGCAGGGACGGCTCTGACCCACCTCGCAGCCGGACACAAGTGGGCATCAGTCATTGTTGGGATGAACCCCTTTCAAGCCCTTTCAAGCTCTCGGAAATGATGGGATGATTTAATTTAGTCTTTGAGCGGAGTATGAGGTGAATAAATATGAATTGCCCTACAAGGAGACCGTCCGAGTTAGAGCTATTTCTGCTGTAGCTCATCACAGTTTATGCATTATGCGTTTCCCTTTCCCATTATATTGAGATCCTCAAGGGCAAGGGCTGTCTGATGCATCTTTGTGTTCCCAGCTCCCAGGCCTAAGCCAGGCACATAGTAGGAGTTCAGAAAAGCATATTTTGGATGTAACATTTAACATTCCTTTCCCTTTTCAGGACAAAATGGGCTTTTGTCGAATGCACTGCCCTTTCAGCAGCTGCCATAGAGGAGTTGGGGCAGGATTGTGAGATTATTATGTTGCATCTTCAGTTAGATGGATGAGGATGCGTATTGTGTGTGTGTGTGCGCGCGCGTGTCTGTGCGCGCGCGTGCACGGGGCGGTGGGGGGCAAATGTAGGGACTCTGGCAAGATTGTTCTTTCTTCAAACTTAAAAGGAGCAAAGGTCAGAAGCAAGTGAGAGTGTGGCTGTTTTCTGGGTCCCTCTGCGTTTTTTGGTTTTTGTTTTTTGGTTTTTTTTTTTCACCCAGTTGCTTCAGTCTACAAATTGTATGTCCGTTTTGGTCCCTTGCTGCATTGATTTCAGAAGTTAGACCAGATCTGTAAACTTATATTTGGGAGGGACTATTTGAGAATCACCTACCATTTCTTTAGAGTCTGGTATGTACCAGGCACTGTTTGGTGCTTTGACATATCATGCAATACCTTGAATAGTATTATAGAAATATAGAGAACAGTTCCCCTTAAACATGCCGTTGTAGAAAGACCTGTTCAAGGGTAACAAATATCTCTTGTATTTATTGGTACCTGGTTTTATGGGCATGCTTTTGGATTGCCCTAGCCCCCTAAATATGCACCTCTGATTTGGTCTCAAAGCTCAGGATAGAACCTTATGTTTATTCTGTGATAAGACTAATCTTGATCAGCCCCAAACATCAACTGATTTATTCTACCTTTATATGGTATTAGTGGTCCTGGTAAATCAGATTCAAACTCTAAGTAACCAGACTACCCCAGCAATAGTACTTGGACTCTCTGTGCTGCTTTTTCTCTGAGGTAGATACTCAGTGTTAAAATATAGGTTTCTTTGGTGCTGCTCTAAATACAGATCCAGTAAAGTCTGTTTTAGAGCAATTGAATCACTGGGGAAGTGTCAAATGTAGAAAGGAGCTGTAATAACAGTGAAGTAGATGACATTTCTGCTTGAACATGAACTAATTATAGGCTGGTAGGAGAGCTGCATTGTTGAATGGGACAGTGATTGTAAATGGCATTTACAAACTTATGCTGAAAATACTTTTCTCACTCTTATTTTTCAGGGCAGGTAAACCCCCACCTGGTTTACATCTGGATGTAGTCAAAGGAGACAAGCTAATTGAGGTATGGAAATACATGTCTTCCTTTTTTTTCTCATCACACTAAACATTTTTGCCAATGACTCACTTTTCCACCCCCTCTCCTGTGCTTTGTTTTCCAGCAATGCTACTTTCGTTCATCCTGATTTTTTTTTCCTATTAAAAGCACATGGTGATATAACACATTCAAACCTGGTATCTCCCACAGACACTGAGTTTTTTGTGACTTCTCTCACCTTCCAGATGAAGGATTTTAATTGATCATAGGCTTATAGATCCCCATCACACTGGACTTTGTGAATTCTGAGTATATGGAGTTGTATAGAAATTCCAAGATATGCGGTAACTGAAGAAGAAAGAATGATGTAGATTGTGTTTCACTTTTAAGTTGCATTTATGCAATTCAGGCCCAAGCCCTTCAAAGAAGTATAGTAAGCTAAGATGCTTGCTCAAAAAAGAGAATGGCATGGTGATGAAACTGATTCATTCATTCAAAACACTTATTGAATGAATGCTTACTGTGTGCCAGTCATTGTACTCAGCAGAGGGACTACAGCAGTTAACACATCAAACATGGTTTCTGTCTTCAGATTATCCGGTAGGAAACACAGTCACACAAAAATTACATGATTATGATTGAAATAAGTACTAAACAGGAAAAGTTTAGCAGAATTCCAGCTTTTATACAAGTTTTTAGAATGAACATCACATGGCACTTCATGTATTTTGATTAGCTATTAGGTTGTATACATTTCTTTTAATCCTCATGGTACCATTTACTTACCAAGAAATGGAGATTAAACCCAGTATGACCATGGAGTTGTGAGTCTTCATGTCTTAGAGCAGTTTTATGTTTACTTACTCAGAATTCAGGTTCAAGGCCCTGTTATTTAATGCAGTTGTTTTTCTTTAGCATGTATAGCAAAAATCAAGATATTCCATGGTTAAGCCATCTGTGAGATCTCCTGAAGGAGACCCAGATGTTTTGCAAAGTATTAAGGTAGGATTTGTGAGGAATTCTGTTAACTCATCATGCCCTTTGCCAGTCTCTTTAAAGAGGCCTTTTGTCCTGGGTACTTCTATCTTAAAGGTTCTAAAACATCCAGGTTGTTCAAGGAAATAATTTATCTAAAATGTCTGTAAAATCTTTTTTTACTATAAACTATTCTATAAAATATGGTTGCTAAATAACATGAAGCTTTGAAGATGTATAGGGATTTATTTTGTTACTAGATTAAGTAAATCTTTAATTTGCAATAGAAAGAAGCAGACAATGAGGCATAGCCTTAATGCTAATATCACCTTCCTTTGTAAAATAATTTATATTTTCAAAGCACTCTAATTTGTCAGACACCCCTCTGATTACTGGTTTCCATTAACTGATCATGTTTTCTTTTAGTGCTCTTAGGTATGCTGAATTGCCATACAGTTGTCAAGTTACAATCCTTAGACATCACTGTATTGCTTCTGAGAGGAATAGACATAAGATGTGCTTATTTTTAAGGATTTAGGCAGCACTTGATACTAACCGAGCTATCTATATCCTAGCCTTGTGCCAAAGGCTTGTGATGTGTTGTGATAGCTGGGTTTAAGAAGTGCAATATTAAAACAAAAGCCATGAGTCTTTTAAGCCCAGTGTGTAAAGACACACTCTGAGTTATAACTCAGAGGCACAACTGGATAGTGGTATTAGCCATACCTAGTGAAGAAATTGTGGTGTTAGTGACTTTTAAAGGCCAGTGCATTATTTCATTCACTTGACATTGTTGAAGAATTAACACATTTCCTTCTTTTTTTTTTTTTTTTTTAAGATTTTATTCATTTATTTGTAAGAGACACACAGAGAGAGAGAGGCAGAGACATAGAAGAGGGAGAAGCAGGCTCCTTATTATAGGGAGCCCGATGTGAGACTCAATCCCCCGACCTGGGATCACGCCCTGAGCCAAAGGCAGGTGCTCAACCTCTGAGCTACCCAGGCGTCCTCATTTCCTTGATTCTAAAACATACTATTATCCTCATATATTTGAACTTTTTGTAATTGAGGTGTCTTTAGTAATGAATGTATATATATATATATTTAATTTAGAGGCCCTTTCTCCTCTTTTCCCTCTCTTAATACTTAAGAGAGGTATGTCTGGTATGTCTTTGGCTCCTTACAATTATAGAAATTTGGTCAATATTATAGTAGAACCCAGGAGTGGGTGATGTTATACATTGTTTCCTTGAGACTAGCCTATGAGCAATGTAGTTAGCAAATCTAAGTTTTTGCAGACATAATCTGCGTGCATATAAATATGAATGAGAAATGCCATGAGATTCAGCCTGTGTAGACACTAGCTGGAGAGAACAAAATGTTGAAATTTCAGGGCTCTCTCAGTTCTAAATCAATGTCTTATTTGTAACCCAAATCTTAATTTGGAGATGACATGGGGATGGTTGAATGAGCTGTCAGGCTGTTGTTAAATCTTGGTGCTCCATAGTGGTACGGACCTGGGACAGGCTCTGCTAGCAGCAGATGGGCACTGTGGGACAGTTTCCCAAAGGTGACCCACATACCTAGGCTAGCTTGAACCAATTGAGCCTTAAGGCTAAACTTGAAAGAGACTAGATAAGTGATAGTTAACAGAAAAATTAAGAATGTGACCCATAGTTCTTATTCATTTCTTAAAATGTTCCTTGCCTTATGGTGCATTTTTTTTTATGTAGGTAGAGTGAAGAAAATCTATAATGTAGTGCTTAAAAGAGCTTGGACTCAAGTAAGACAGACCTGAGTTTCTAATCCAGCTTACAAATACAATAGTGTCCCCCCTTATCCAGTTTTGCTTCCATGGTTTCAAGTACTGACACAGATGATGATCCTCCTGACATGTTGTCAGAAGGTCAGTAGTGGCCTCATGCTGTGTCACAGTGCCTGTTTCATTCACCTCACCTCATCTCATCACATAGGCATTTCATCATCTTACATCATTACAAGAAGGGTGAGTACAGTACTATAAAATATTTTGAGAGAGATACCACATTCACCTTAACTTTTACTACAGTATATTGTTATAATTGTTCTATTTTATTATTGTTAATTTCTTACTATGTCTGATTGATAAATTAAACTTTATCATAGATATGTATGTATAGGAAAAGACCCAATATATGTAGGGTTTGAGATTATATGAGGTTTCAGGCATCCACTGGGGATCTTGCAATGTATCCCCCATGGATAAGGGGGCAACTACTGTGTTTAGCTGTGTGAACTTGAATATGTTACTTACTTTCTTTGTCAAATTGAATTTGCCTCAATTTCGTCATCATAAAAATAAGAATAAAAGTATGGACCCACCCCACGGAGTAGTTGTGGAGATGAAGTGACAGCAGGAAACTTAGCAGAGTGTATGGCACTTAAGTGCTCAGCAGTTGTTACAGTATCAGTTTGAGGTATATTTCTGGATTCATAAGGGGAACACTAAAACATAGAGGAGAATAGTGGCCCACTGTGAGTTCAGTGACACAGCTAGGAATGAAATCTAAGCCTCTTGAGTCCTAGCCTGGTACCATACTAACTTGACTATTTCTTTCTTTTTTTTTTTTTCTCTAAATTTTTAAAAAGATTTTATTTACTTATTCATGAGAGACATCGAGAGAGAGAGAGAGAGGCAGAGACACAGGCAGAGGGAGAATCAGGCCCTATGCAGAGAGCCTGATGTGGGACTCGATCCCGGGTCTCCAGGATCACACCCTGGGCCGAAGGCGGTGCTAAACCGCTGAGCCACCCGGGCTGCCCTAACTTGAATTTCTTTACTCAGCTTTGTGCTTTCTTCTTTTGGGGATTTTAGGAGGAGTGTAGTGTGAAATATGAACTAGAGCTTAAGGAGACATTGTGTGTAAAGGAAAAACATAACATATTCAAGTTGTAGATTTCTAGTACTGGGAGAAGTGTTAGCAATAATTCATTTAGAATCCTTCATCTATAACAGCCCAATCTACAACCAATCAGCAAAGGCTTTACTGATCCAGGATTAAAAGAAAAATAAGAGTGGGGCACCTGGCTGGCTTGGTGGTGGAGCATGCAACTCTGGATCTTGGGGTTGTGAGTTCAAGCCCCATGTTGGGTCTAGAGATTACGTAAATGAATTTTTTTTTTTAATTAAAAGAAAAATAAGGACAATATTGTGAGTGTTCCATAAAGCTAAAATGAGCTCAAAGAATGTCCTTTATCTTTACTCTTCCTACTTATCTGGTGTTGAAATGACCTTTCTTTTATAAAATGATTTTTTTTTTTAAATTTTTATTTATTTATGATAGTCACACAGAGAGAGATAGAGAGAGGCAGAGACACAGGCAGAGGGAGAAGCAGGCTCCATGCACCGGGAGCCTGACGTGGGATTCGATCCCGGGTCTCCAGGATTGCGCCCTGGGCCAAAGGCAGGCGCTAAGCCACTGCGCCACCCAGGGATCCCTATAAAATGATTATGATGATACTAATTGGTGACAGTTTTTTTTAATGTCCTTATTTGGCAAAATAAAAAGTTAACAATGTTACATCAGCTTCTTCTCCCCATATAATTTTTTTACTAATAGTCTGCTGGTCTGTGAAATCCTCCTTTCTGCTATGATATTGGGGCATTCTATAGTTTTGGGTTCTTTTTAGTGGCATAGCAGTGTCTAGAAACATTTTAGAGCTCTTCTCTTAGAATTGTTTTAGACCCATTGCACATTGTTTAGAATAATGGCATTGCATGCAGGTCATTAACACTTGAGTTCAAATCCCAGCTCTGCTGCTTAACCAGCAGAGCCATCTTGGATGAGTGACTTCATCTCTCTCAATCTGTTTCTTGTCTTTAACAGTAGAGGTGATACTTGTTTCACAGAGATGTTTTGAAAATTAGATGAGTTCATGCTTAAAATGCCTAGCAGTAAATAGTCTGTCAATACATGTTAACACCAATACGTTTCTCCCCCAAACCTAGACAGTCTTTGCCCCATGAAGTAGTTCTATGTTTTGACACAGCAGATACTCATGTAGAGTTAACTTAGAATAATATTTTTTTTGTAGCCAATGGAGTTAGATTTAGGTGCTCATACAATGATATCTAATGTAATTGCACTTTCTAAAGAGGGTTCCGAAAATACTTTGGGGCTATGGCAGCATGATTAAAATATGCATAAGTATTTATACCCTTTTCCTTTCCTAGCCAATTGTTAATACTCATTTGAATGTAAATTTTCTAAACAGTTTTATTACTTTGTAGACACGCTTTTTTTTTTTTTTTTAAGATTTTATTTATTCATGAGAGAGAGGCAGAGATACAGGCAGAGGGAGAAGCAGGCTCCATGCAGGAAGCCTGACGTGGGACTTGATCCCGGGTCTCCAGGATCATGCCCTGGGCTGAAGGCAGCGCTAAACCACTGAGCCACCCTGGCTGCCCTGTGGACATGCTTTGTACTTGTTTCCTGGTTGACCTAAAATTAAGATCCAGTGAAATCTTAAATTCCTAATGGATAGAAGATAGCCACTCCCACAGGCCACATTCATCTAATAGAATTAAGAAAAGTTCTTTTCATACCAACATAAGACATTAAACCACTGCATTTGGGGAGATTAATTGCCATCCATCCCCCAAAAATGCTAGTAAATTGTTCTGAGCTCTTTATCTTGAAGAATAGTGGGAAATAGTTTTGTTTTTACCTTGGTAAGAAATTTTATCTATTCAAGATTCTCTGCTTACTAGATTAGAAGAATTTTTGTTAAATCCTGTTGAAACAAGATTTAAGTAATATTTAATTTAATATTTATTTAGAAACTGATTATTGATGAGAAGAAGTATTACTTATTTGGGAGAAACCCTGATTTGTGTGACTTTACCATTGACCACCAGTCTTGCTCTCGGGTCCACGCTGCCTTGGTCTACCACAAGCATCTGAAGAGAGTTTTCCTAATAGATCTCAACAGTAGTAAGTAACTCACATCCTATCCTTTTTCACACATTCCCTTTGGGGTAATGTGAAAATGCTCTTTGGGTTCTTCAGTTTTGAAATCATGTTTTATTGTTTATAGGGAAGAAGTTTATGTTTGGTTTTTAAATCAGCTCTTCTCTCTTTCTGAGGTATCTCCTATTTTCCTGAAATAATTGATGACTGGAAAGAGAAGAGGGTTTTGGGGAGTCATGTCCTGGAAAAGGCAATAGGTATATTCAGAGAACCCCAAAAAAGATACCCAGGAACCAGGGGCTATGGGAATTCAGGTGTTTATAGGACTGCAGTAAAACTGTCCAGTTAAAGCAGAAGCTAAGGAGGGTTCCATTAGAATTAGTATTAGAATTAGTGGTGCAGAACATTAAAAAATACTTGCTTTCAGTGAAATTAAAATTTTAATTTTAAAATTTCAGTTTTTAATTTTTTTATGATGGGTTCTTTATTCCAGCTACATTTTGCTTTGACTTGCTAATAATACCAATTTTTATTCCATGAGCATATTCCAAGTTAAGATTTTCAACTTTGCCAAAGATAATCCCAGAAAAGCAATTGAGACTTAACTGCATGGGGCTCTAAAGTTTGTTCATTCTGCCCATGTATCAATAGAGTGTAAAATGTAAAGGCTCAGGAGGTGGGGGGTAGGGGGTGGGGTAACTAGTGACAGACATTAAGGAAAGCACGTGATGTGATGAGCACTGGTTGTTACACACAACTGATGAATTATTGAACTCTGCATCTGAAACTAATGATGTACTATATGTTGGCTAATTGAATTTAAATTAAAAAAACAAGTGTAAAGTCCCCTGCTCCTGGGCTGATCATGTGCTGCTATTTATCCCCTCTCTAATACACACACACACACACACACACACACACACACCCAATCTGCTTATATAATGGCGCCTTGTCTCACAAGTACTTACTTGCAAATTTATCTCATCTTTCTCTCCATTTTATAACATGCAGAATGCAGACATGGAAAAATATTCACACTCTCCAGTAGGATATTGGCTTTCCTTGGCATTCATATTGGGCCTATTTTAGCCAACATCCTTTATTGTCCTGGAGAAAACCCAAATATAACTGCCACCAGACCAGAAGTTCTTATATTCCTTATACTTGGGGATGGAGAGGTCAGAGCACAGCAATGTCTGTCTTCTGCCTTGTGGGGCATGGCTGTTGCTGGGTTGGAGCCATTTCTGCTGGAGCCAGAATGAAGCCAAAGCTGTCTGGCAGCAGAGAGCAAGCAGTGGTCTTTGTTATATGGGGTAAGGACATGTCTGAAGATGTGTAAGAAATCCACTGAAGAGATTTAAGACTCAGTGAAGAATTTCCTTTTCATTGTGACCAATGACAAGAGATGCAAAGTGGACCCAGTGCTATTTTCATTTAAAAAAACAAAACTAATGTGCTGGGAGGAGCTACTCACCCTCCTACAACTCTGGTTGGTTTTTGTTTCTGTTTTCTCTCTTATATTTCTGATTTGATTATTCCCAGCACACGGCACTTTCTTGGGTCACATTCGGTTGGAACCTCACAAGCCTCAGCAAATTCCCATCGATTCCACAGTCTCGTTTGGCGCATCCACAAGGGCCTACACTCTACGTGAGAAGCCTCAGACACTGCCGTCAGCTGTGAAGGGAGATGAGAAGATGGGTGGAGAGGATGATGAGCTCAAGGGCCTCCTGGGGCTTCCAGAGGAGGAGACCGAGCTTGATGTAATTCCACGTCCGTCTATGGCATTATTTTGTCTTTTGGGACTCTGGTTTTTGCAGTATGTAGCTGTTCTGAGTAGCTTGAAATACCAGTGACTTAGAATCAGGAGGTTTTTCTTGAGCCCAGTAGTGAGCTTTGCCATTTTGCCAGGACATTGTGGCCTGATGTGACACACCTGGAACAGCTCTGCTGTGTACACTTGGCTGTGTCCAGCCAGACCTCACAAGGAGTTCCTAACAGTAGACCTTCATGGTCTTCTCTGCATCCTCACTGGATATTAGAAGCCAAGGCTGGGAGTTACATTTCTAGAGCTGCACGGTCCTATGCAGTAGCTACTAACCACACTTCTGGTACTCAGTAGTTACATGTGGCAGGTGACTACCATATTGAATGGCAAGGATATAGAACATTTCCATCACCCAGAAAGCTTGGTTGGATAGCACAGGCTTAGAGAAACTGAAGCTTTCATTCAGTTATGTTGTTTTTGTTTTTGTTTTTTTGATATGGTTCAAATAACCTAAGAATCTTCTGAATAGAACTAGGCTGCTTTTGGTCTTAGAGGCCTAGCTGCCCTCAAAGGCCATGAATTTTATAAGATGTAATTTTAAAGTGCTAAAGTTTTCCTTTTCTAGAGGCCAGCCCCAGTGGTTTGTGATGCAACTGTTGTCCTTTACATGTCTGTTGCTACACTGGTGTGATTGGTCTATTCAGGTGGACCAAATGCCAGCATGTCCTTAACTTTCTTCATGCATTTACCTGTTGTTCATCAAGGCAGTTTCCCAGCTCTTGGGAAGAAAAGTACAGCAGAATCGTTATAATTTAGAAGTTACTTTGTTCAAAAGAAGTAGCCTCATAGCAGGGCACCTTGCTGACAGTCACTCTTACCCATTTCTCCTCCAGGTTGCTTCTGTGCTTCCCTGTCTTTTAGGTTCAGTTTGTTAGGTCCTCCCTGGGTCTTGATTCTCAAGACATTTGGAATGTCTCTGACTGCAGTGCAGATTGGAATAAGTCCAGAGGTTTGGGAAGAGGCAGGCAGCAGTGCTGAGGCCAAGTTAATCATTGAAATAGATAGGTGGTTATGAATAGAAATGGGGCCATATACAGGGACAGGGAGTGACAAACTATTAGTGCCAAATATTAAATGCACTGACCCTGTACTTCTGAGCTTTAGTAGGGAGGGCTGCGGAAAGAACCTGTCAGTTGCCCTCTCTCATCTCTGTTTCATTACTTGAAGGCAGTTCAGGGAGTTCATTCTGGTCACATTCTTTAATTTGCAGCATGAATACATGATAGTCTTTCTTTCCCCCCAAGACACAGAACCTCAACTCAAAGATATTTGCACAGACAATCTGTTCTCAATCCAAGGTTCTTTTTTGTCTCTTTGTGACCATCACTGCCCCCTAGTCAGTGAGGATGTTCCATAGTCTGTCAAAAGAGGCTTGTTAATAGTATCCTTCAGATTTCCTGTGTACTGACTCCTGTCTGTCTGTGTGAACCCTGGCCCAGAACCTGACAGAGTTCAACACTGCCCACAACAAGCGGATTTCCACCCTGACCATTGAGGAGGGGAATCTCGACATTCAGAGACCAAAGAGGAAGAGGAAGAACTCGCGGGTGACTTTCAGTGAGGATGATGAGATCATCAACCCAGGTGAGGTGTCTTCCTAGTTTCTTCCAATGAAAAGGTTGTGATCTCAGAGAGTAGTGTGCACAATGTGTAGGTTAGTTGTAATGTTTCTCAACAAGGTGTAGGATAACTAGTGCTATATAAAGGAGAGAGGATTCTTACAGGTCGTTGATGGAGTACCCTCAAACACTCAAGCATTATCCAGTTGCCTTTTGAAAGAAGTACCCAAAGGAAGGACCCGTGTAATTCAGCAGACAGTGCGAGGCTGTAATTCCCACCTGCTGATCCTGCAAGTCTATATCATAGTGGAGGTTGAAGTAGAGTTGTTTGTTGTCTTACTGTCTGTGGAGTTCTGAGTATGATTGGTAACTCTAAGATTGGAAAACCTATCACCATCAACCGCACTGAAGACTTGCCTCTCTATAAGGATTTAATGCATAGTTTGTATGGAAATGTCAGCAAGCTGAGAGAGCATCTGCTTATGGAAAGGTCATCAAGTTCACCAGTTTGTTCCATCATTCAACATCCATTTATTGGGCTCACATAGTATGTCAAGTTCTCTGGTAGGTAGATGACATCGAGCCAGGAGGTATCGTTTGTATGATAAGGATAGAATTGAGATTCCGAAAACCTTGTTTGAAGTCAGTCTCATTGGATGGAAACAAGGATCCCAAACTAACAAGTTGTTTTACTTCCCAAATGAAATACAATGAGAATAACTTTCAGGTCTTGCACTTAGGTTCAAAATATCAATTATTTAAATGCAGAAGATCCATTCCAGTGATAGCTCATGGGGAAAAAATGATCTAGGGAGTTTAGTTAATTGACTGAGTCATCAGGGGGATGTGGAAACTAATCAAGTGCAGCTTAAGTTGCATTAATAGAAGAGTAAAGTTGCATTAATAGACAGTAACCCCACTCACCTATGTTCTGGGCAGACTTCACCCAAACGGGTTACCAAATGCAAGTGCGGCCTCAACTACCAAATGTGTTATGTAGTCCTGAGGGAGGAGGAGACTCACAGCTATGGAAAACCATCCCCCAAATGCTGAGAATGTAGGGGAGCCATGCTTGAGGAGGCACAGCCACTGTAGTTTGGATATTTGCAGGACTGACCTTAGAGGAAAAGGAATAAACAAAGCCAGAGCCAGTGAGTAGAAGTATTTAGCTCAGCATAAAAAGCAACAAGGGCAGCCCCAGTGGCACAGCAGTTTGGCGCCGCCTGCAGCCCGGGGTGTGATCCTGGAGACCCAGGATCAAGTCCCATGTCGGGCTTCCTGCACGGAGCCTGCCTCTCCCTCTGCCTGTCTCTGCCTCTCTCTCACTCTCTCTGAATAAATAAATAAATAAACCTTTAAAAAAAAAAAAAAAGGCAACAACAAATCCTTCATATATTTAGAAGAATTTAAAAAGAGTCCTATGAAAGATCAAGGCATTCGCTCGTTTGGTGTGTGGATAGAGAGGATTACTCTCCAGGCAGTGAATGCCCAACGGAAGTGTTCAGGCAGGGGCTGAGTGACCTATTGGGGAAATTTATTCCTGGGCCCCAGAACCTATTGAATAAGAATTCCTAGGGGTTGGACCTAAAAATTTATAGTTTTAAACAAGCTCTTATTTGTACTGATGAATAGCCAGCAATTTGGGAATCACTGGACTGGTCAATCTTAAATATGTTTCAGAACTCAGAGTCTGATTTGCTCTGTTTTTCTCTTTGAGAATTATTGCCCTGAGGGAACCTGGATGGTTCAGTCAGTTAAGCATCCTACTCTTGGTTTGGGCTCAGGTTATGTTCTCAGGATCGTGGGATCAAGCCCCTTGTTGGGCTCTGTACTGAGTGTGGAGTCTGCTGGCATTTCTCCCCCTCTGTCCCTGCCATCACTGTGGTTACACTGTCTCCTCCCTTCAAATAAAAATAAATAAATATAAATAAGTAAGTAAATAAATAATCATCTATCTTTTTTAAAAATTAAAAAAAAGAAAAAAATATTGCCCTGGAGCAGAATGTGTATTCAGACAGAGCCTAACATAGCCGTTAAGAGGACCTGAGTGTGAAATGGACCTTTCCACTTAGTAGCTCTGTGACCTTGACCAAGTAACTGAACAGATATTGGCCTCACAGGATTGGTGAGGCTAAACGATTAATATATGTACAAATGTACAAATACTTTAGATCAGTGCTCGGCAATCTGTAAGCCCTTGGCAAATGTTAGCCATTATCCCCATTGTCCTCAATTACCACTTTTGTGTTTTATCCACACAACCTTTTCCTATACCAGAAGTAGACTTAGCAGGGAATTTGTCAGTAGATCTTTAGGGGCAGACATCTCATGAAATGGGTGTATCCTCTTTCTTGGAGTGGAATGACTAAACATGAGGAGAAGGTGAGAAGCCTGAGCACCATTCAGCCAGCACGGCACAGGACAAGGAGCCCTCAGAGAGTTAGCCCCACCTCTCCAGAGGCCTGTTGAACATGTGGAGTGCATACTCCATTAGCCACTCCTCTTGGGCTCCGGTTGCTATTGTGCTTCATTTAGCTTTCCTTGCTGAAGGGATGATTGGAACAGGGCTCCTATGGGGATGAGAAAAAAGGTAAGGATGCCTTTTATAGAAACCTCATCTCTTTCCTGATGAGCCTGGATCTTTTCTTCTTTCTTCATATAAAAGTCATTCATTTGTTCATTCACTGAACAAAGATTTGTTGTGAATGTAATGCCAGGGTATATTCTTTGGAGGCATCCTAATATGTGAAAAACCAGACTTATTAAATAAGCCAGGGATTAATTATTCAAATAATGAATCTTTGTTTTCCAAAGGGATTCGTAGGAGTGTTTCTTTGAATAGCAGACACCCTTTCTGCATTTAAAATAAGATCTACAGCCCCTATAAGGGAAACTGCTCCTTTCCATCACTATATTAAGACAAAGGGGGCTTGGAGTAGTTTTTTTTTTTTTTTTAAAGGAATTTTATTTTATTTTTTTTTAATTTTTATTTATTTATGATAGTTATACAGAGGGAGAGAGAGAGAGAGAGGCAGAGACATAGGCAGAGGGAGAAGCAGGCTCCATGCACCGGGAGCCCAATGTGGGATTCGATCCCGGGTCTCCAGGATCGCGCCCTGGGCCAAAGGCAGGCGCTAAACCGCTGCGCCACCCAGGGATCCCATAGTTTTTAAATTAATGATAGTAATTTTACCTGCCCGTTTCCACGATTTCAGCCTTCATCGAGAAAGGTCCTGGTCATCCTAGGTTATCCAGCCCAGTTGTCCCCTCTGTACTCCAGGAACACTTTTGCCCCCTTCATTGTACTGTAGCCTGCCCAGCTTTTCAACTGTAAACTCCTTAAAGGCAGGACAGTATCTTGCTCTTTATTCCTGTGCTTGATGTGCAATAAATGAGGCATGAGAGAGTTACAAGCATGTCCCTTACTTGGTCTTAGCACTTTCTTCCTGCAGTGAATGAGGCTAGAAACTTTGTAGGACACAATAACGTGTGTGTAACTTGTGAAAAGGAGCTGCTCCCCGGGCAGCCCCGGTGGCGCAGCGGTTTAGCGCCACCTTGCAGCCTAGGGCGTGATCCTGGAGGCCCTGGATCTAGTCCCACGTCAGGCTCTCTGCATGGTGCCTGCTTCTCCATCTGCCTGTGTCTCTGCCCGCCCCCCCCCTCCCCCGTGTGTGTCTCTATCAATAAATAAATAAATAATCTTTAAAAAAAAAAAAAAAAAGGGAGCTGCTCCCCATTCTGCCCAGATAGGGGGCTTCAGATCCCCTGTCTTGATTGTATACAGTTGTTCAGGTCGGAAGGCCAGTTAACTTGGAAGCCCTGGGTCTGAATCTCAATTTCTGTCATTTGGTAATGAGCAGTGGGCATCGTCAAGGTGCATGGTATGTGACTACTCCTCATGTGTCACATGTCATTGTTTTATCACTAACATGGGATTGATGAAATCTGCTCTTTGGTTTCTTCCTTCAGAGAGGGACATATATGGAATAGGAAAGAACTTGGGAAGGCAGTACACTGCAGTGTTCCAGAGCCCAGGCCTGTTTCTGACTGCTTTGACTCAAATCCTGGTCTGTCCAGTAATCATACTGGGGAGTCTGCTGGGGAGTCATGCTGAACCTTGCATGGTGACTGGACCAGGCACTTCACTCCTCTATGCCTGAGCATGTGTGTTAGATGTTAGATATTGACTCTAGTCGTCCTCATCTTGTGGAGTTGTGAGGATTTAATGCAGTGCCAGCACTCAGTAAGCACTTGAAGTGTTAGCTGTATTTTACTGTTTTAATATGAGTTGTGATTACTTTGTTTGCAGTGGGCCCTATTGCCTTAATCTTCCCAGCAGAGTATCAAACTAACCCAGCTCTTGTGTCTTCTGCAGAGGATGTGGATCCCTCAGTCGGTCGCTTCCGGAACATGGTGCAGACTGCTGTGGTCCCCGTCAAGGTAGGAAGCACATTGTAACAGGATTTGAAATGCCATACAGTCTAGTTTAAAAACCCACTCTATTACACGTGTAGGTAAATGTTAGTTTTAAGCACGTTCTCTATAGGGCATCTGGGTGGCTCAGTTGGTTAAGCATTTATCTTCAGCTCAGGTCATGATCCCAGGGTCCTGAGATTGAGCCCTGTATTGGGCTCTCTGCTTAATGGGGAGTCTGCTTCTCCCTCTGCCTGCTGCTTCCCCTGCTTGTATGTACATGGGTGTGTGCTCTCTCTCTCTCTCTTTCTGTCAAATAAATAAAATCTTAAGAAACAACAACACACATTCTTTGCTCTTCTCCTATTTTTCATCATGTGGAAATACTTTCATTCCACCTGAATCTAAGGGATCTGGAATGCCATAGAAAGACTGCAGGTGACGGGCCAGCTTTATGCTGCGTGTAAATTATGGTGTGCTGGGAGTCTCAGCTTACCTCCCAGCAGGGTGCAGAGAGGCCCACTTTTTTTTTAGCCTTCCCTTTTGACTCCAAGTAAGCTATTAGGCGAGGAAGAGGCATTGTTGCATTTCTGCACAGCACCTCCAGCTTTGGCCATGCCTTTGTGTTGTGATTGGGAATGACACAGATAGGAAAGGCAGCCCAGATCTGGATTAGGCTGAAAGATCAGGTGTGTTGAAGAACCAAGAGGTGGAAGTTACAGAGATGGTCTGATTGCTCAACATGTGGAAGAATTATTTGACAATGTAGACTGTCCAAAGGGGGCAGATGGCCCATTGAAGTAGTGAGATCCTTGGGAATTAGAGATATTCAGGAAGTGATTGGAAGATGCTAGTCAGATGTACTATAGAAAGGTTTATTAAAACAAAAAACAAAAAAACTTCAGGGGCATCTGGGTGTCTCAGTCAGTTAAGTGTGCAACTGTTGATCTTGGCTTAGGTCTTGATCTCAGGGTTGTGAGTTCAAGCCCTGCATTGGGCTTCATGCTGGGGGTAGAGCCTAGTTTGTTTGTTTTAAAATTATTTATTTATTTTTTTTTTTAAAGATTTTATTTATCCATTCATGAGAGACAGAGAGAGGCAGAGACACAGGTAGAGGGAGAAGTAGGTTCCATGTAGAGAGCCCTATGTGGGACTCGATCCCAGGACTCCGGGATCATGCCCTGGGCCAAAGGCAGACGCTCAACCACTGAGCCACCCAAGCGTCCCTAGAGCCTACTTAAAAAAAAAAAAAAATCTTTATGGATTGTATCAAACTAGATTGATTAACTATGTCAAATTTTTGGTTAGTCTTTTTTAATCCAAAAGGGGTAGAGGGTGGAGGGGGATCTTGCGTGAACATTCATAAGGCAGTGTGAAAAAGTACAGATGGAATGTTTTTCCATCTTCATAGCATTCATGTGACATTTCTCCTAGAGCTCTTTTTCTCTTTTTGCTTCTTCCTTTGAAATGTTCTGTTGTCATTAAAGTATAAAACCAGGGCCTCCTGGGTGGCTCGTTCAGTTAAGTGTCTGACTCTTGATTTCAGCTCAGGTCATGATCTCAGGGTTGTGGGATTGAGCCCCTAGTCGGGAGCTTGCCTATGATTTCTTCTCTCCCTTGACCCCTCTCTCCACCAACCCAAAAAAGTATAAAACCAGCAACGGGGCAGGCACCTGGCTGGCTTGGTCAGTAGAGCATGGGACTCCTGATCTCAGGGTCGTGAGTTTGAGCCCTACTTTGGGTGTAGAGATTACTTTTTTAAAAAAGTATAAAAGCAGCAGATATTTTTACTTGTTTGTCAATTTTATTATGATATAATTTATATACAATAAAATGCATACATTTTAAGTTTGTAGTTTAAGTTTTGACAAATATATACATGTGGGTAACCACCACTATACTTCATATATAGATTTACATCACTCCAGAAAGTTCCCTTATGTTCTCTTGCTGTCAGCCCCCGGCACCCAGTAAACTACTTCCCATCACTGCAGATTTGTTTTTGTTTCAGATTAATGTTTAAAAATCAGGCAGTCAACAAGATACTTTTTATTTAAGTACTTAACTATCACCTATTATCACCTCTGCTTCCTAAAAGGGTGTTTTAATGTCAAAAGGAGAGGGAGGCTATGACTTTGAGATAAAGAGCAATCACTTAAACTGGACAAGTTTTTTTTTTTTTTTTTTTTTTTTTATTTATGATAGTCACACACACAGAGAGAGAGAGAGAGAGAGGCAGAGACACAGGCAGAGGGAGAGGCAGGCTCCATGCACCGGGAGCCTGATGTGGGATTCGATCCCGGGTCTCCAGGATCACACCCTGGGCCAAAGGCAGGCGCCAAACCGCTGCGCCACCCAGGGATCCCTAAACTGGACAAGTTTTATGAAAAGCTTATACATTGTCTTCACTTTTCTCAGGATGGTGAGCCCTTTGTGGGGAGCAGTGTTTGGGGGCCACCATGTTAGACAACAACTGTCCCATCTCTTCAGACCCTGAGATTTCAGGATAGTGAAATAAGTTGTCCTGGGAAGAGCAAGCCAAGGGATTGGGGCCTTCTCCCAAGTTTCTAGGGATGGCTTAAAGAAGGCTAACTAACACCCTCTTGTGCCTCACCTCTTGCCTCCTTTGTTCCTTCTGAACCACAGAAGAAGCGGGTGGAAGGCCCTGGCTCCCTGGGCCTGGAGGAATCGGGGAGCAGGCGCATGCAGAACTTTGCATTCAGTGGAGGACTCTATGGGGGCCTGCCCCCCACACACAGCGAAGCCGGCTCCCAGCCGCATGGTATCCACGGGACAGCACTCATCGGTGGCTTGCCCATGCCATACCCGAACCTCGCCCCTGACGTGGACTTGACTCCCGTCGTGCCGTCAGCAGTGAACATGAACCCTGCACCAAACCCTGCAGTCTATAACCCTGAAGCCGTCAACGAACCCAAGAAGAAAAAATATGCAAAAGAGGCTTGGCCGGGCAAGAAGCCCACACCTTCCTTACTGATTTGATATTTTTGGTCATGGAGAAGGGTGGGATTGGGTGGGAATTGGGTGGAAGGGTGAGGGGGGAGCTAATGAACTAGGGAGAAAAACTTTCCATGTGTGCGGTCTCGTCTTTCAGAATGTCTCCTGGGGCCCTAACCATGTACTATTAAAGCTGGGGGTGGGGTTGAAATATCCCATAAAGACCTGTCTTCAGAACACTTTGAGTATAGAGCAGTATTTCCTATTTCCTGCTAGGTAGGCTGCCCTGGCTCTTTCCCAGTCCTTCCATTACCTCCTTTTCTTTTCTCCCTCGTTCTAGGGTCATTTTGATTTAAAGTCCCGTACCGTGGGGGGAAACTCCAGGCCCTCAGGGTGGGATCTAGAGCCGTGGCGGTGGCAGCAGCATCAACCAGCCTGTGGGTCCAGCAGCCTGATTTCTGTTTATTGTCCCTGTAAGTCCCAGATAGCGAAGGGGTTGCCATGGATCCCAGGTCGGTCAGAAGAGGGTTTAGAATTCTTTAGTTAAACTAAGGTTTCGACTCTATGTTTGCCTAAGTCACTGGTTTTGAGGTCCAATAGTTAGGCTTTTTTCTCTTTTGTCCTTTCTGTTGGAATGAGAACATTTTGATTTTCCTTCATCTGTGACCAGCGCCCATAGACATGGGTGGGTAGTTTGAAACTTGAGTATTGTTGGCACTTCACCTGTTTCTCTTGTCATACCTGAGTGCTCTACTTGCCGAAGTTTCTTGTTTGATCCCAGAGTACTGTCCTCTAAGGTGTTGCTTTCCTTTTCAAGTGTGTTGTGAAGGCAATTTTTTAAGGATATGACCAGTTAGAGCAACAATTCCAATTAAAAAGGAAAAGATTTTACTTTGCAAGTAACTGATGTCTTTAAGAGGACATTTTTAAGTGTTGGTTCAGAGGCTCTCCCCTCCTCTACTGAGAGCTCTCCTAACCCAGAGCTCCAGGACTCGGCCCAGCTAACAAACGTAGGAGACGAAGGTAGCAAACAGTGATATGAGCTTTGTACAGAGATTTGTACATTTGTGTAATAGGCCTTTTCACGCTTTATGTGTAGCTTTTTACCTGTAACCTTTATTACATTGTAAATTAAACGTAACTTTTGTCATTTCGTGCAGTCTGTGATTTGTCACCATCAAGGATTCCCGCTACCATCGGGAATGTTTGTCAGAGGTACAGCTATCGGGCTTGGGAGGTGATGCTCTGGCCCCATTTTATTGCCACAAATAAAGATGCCCCCTGCTGAATGTGGAAATTCTAATTAGAGATTCCAGTCCCCAGACTGAAGCCTCACTGAGCAAAGTGGGTTAAGAGGTGCCTGGTGCCCTTCATCAGGAGGCAGAGCCACAGAACTGACACCAGGAGCCTGGGCTTCAGGGCGCCTGTCCCGGGTGGGCATTGCATGAGTCGCCAGCTCTCTGCCTCCGGCTGCTCTGCCCACCAGCTCTCCAGCTCAGGAGGCTCAAGTTGTGTAGGTTTGTAGGGGTTTCAGCCAGAGTTTGGATCACATGTGTGTGTCTTGCACAGCAGGACCTCATAGGCAGGGAGTGGCTTTGTGGTGAAGATGCCAACTAGCTTCCAGATCGCTTGGGCTGAGAGTGGCCTTGGGGCCGGAGCAGCCAGTGGAGAAACGGATCCGTAAGGTCTCAGCTGTGTAAGAAGTTGACTTGTTATCTTCTGTAAAGATGAGGGTCCCCATCTTACCAGGACACCTCCCTTGTACTGTAGTGAAGGTGATGTGTTAGTGCTCCCCACAGTCCTTCACCCAGCACTTGTCCACCCTGCCCACCATTTACAGCAAGTCATTTAACTTCCACAGGCCTAAGGAGAAGCCTGTTTTTATCCCCACTTTACAGACGAGAAACAGATAAACTTCCCTGTGATCCCACTGCAGCAAAACTTTAGTCTGAATCCAGAGCCTGAGCGTGGGCTTCCACAACTTCCGGGAGGTGTGAGGGTGAGGGACGTGCTTGGCCTGTGGGTAGCACACCCACCATCGTGCTCGGTAGGCCAGAGCTCTTTCTATGCCTAGGTTTGTTTTGGAGTTAAAGTTTTCTGACCTGAACAACTTACTGCAAGTTACATGTGGGCTTAGATCTAGTTTAAATAATAAAATAAACCCTTCCTGGTGAGGGAGCCTATAGTGTGTGTTATTTGGTTTCAGAATCTGAGTCACAGAGGGAAACTTGCAGTGTTGTCTCAAAAACTCAGCAGAGAATATCCACGCCTGCCAAGTTCCACCTTTCCCTGCAAGTGCCCATTTGACTTTAGTGGAAGGAGGACTTTGGTAGTTCCGTGACACAAAGGAGTGTGTATGTGTGTAGGGCTCACCTGGCACCATATGTCCGATTCATCCCAGTCATGTTGTAGAGCCTCTCAAAGATGAGCACTGCAGACAAGGGCTCAGCTGCCTCTCGCCCTTAATGCAGCTCTAGACGGGACCTCTGGTGGATAAGCCCCTCCTGTTCACCACAAGGACTGGCAGATGGTTATCACTCTAGTGAGCACGACACTGCTGTGGGACACAGTATCTCCTAAGCCTGGGACACAGACCTACTCTGGAGGAGAAGCAATTGCAAGGTTTCCTTAGAGGCCTGTGCCCACTCATGGGCCATCCATTAAGGAGGGAGGGGATGACCCTTGTTCCCTTTCCCAGGGTGAGAGTGGGTGGTGAACCCTGTGGTGAAAGACACCTGTGGACAGGAAGCAACCTACCCTGGGGTGCCTGGGTGGCTCAGTCAGTTAAGCATCTGCCTTTGGCTCAGGTCATGATTTCAGGGTCCTGGGATCAATCTCCACATCAGGCTCCCTGCTCAGTGCTCAGTGGGGAGTCAGCTTCTCCCTCTCCCTCTGCATCTCCCCCTGCTCTATCTCTGTCTCTCACAAATAAATAAAATCTAAAAAAAAAAAAAAAAAAAAAAAAAAAAAAAAAATTCCCCAGGTGTTTCTGGCTTAAAATTAGCTTTTGGTGACAGCTTGCTTAAAATATGTCCTCTAGCTGCAAATCAGAATTCTAGAGTCCAAAGGACTTACGAGATCCTGTCTGGATCCTTCATTTTGCTTGTGAGCAAACCATGACAGTGGGGACCCACTTCTTGCAACTAACATGGATGGAAATGTGGGACCAGGCACGCAGAAGTGCACCACCCTGTCTGCAAGAGGCCTGCCTTCTGGAAGGAGGCACTCATGTGCACACACACTAGCGGTGCTGTCACGGCTGAGCGCTTTAGTGGAAGGACAGACAGGGTGAGGACAGTAGAGAAGGGCAAGGAGGTCAGGGAGACGGCATTTGACACATTTGAGCGGAGCACTGAAGAACTAGTAGGGAATTGCCATAGGGAGGAGTGTGGATCAAGCTTCTCCAGGCAGAGGAAACTGCGTGAGAGGGAGGACTCAGAACTGTGGGGGTGGCGGGTAGGGGTAGCAGGCAATCAGAAAGGCAGAGGCCAGATCCCACCCCTAAGCTTCGCGGGGCAATTGGAAAGTTTCAAGTTACGCAAGGTGTTTTTTTCTCCTCCTCCTTTTTTTAAGGTTTTATTTATTCATGAGAGACACAGAAGGAGAAGCAGAGACACAGGAAGAAGCAGGCTCCATGCAGGGAGCCCGACGTGGGACTCGATCCCAAATCCCGGCATCACGACCGAGCCAAAGGCAGACGCTCAACCACTGAGCCACCCAGGTGCCCTTCCGTAGTTTGTTTTAAAAAAGAAGAGAGAAAGGAAGAGGAAAGAAGGAGAGGGAAGGAGGGAGGAGGGAGGAAGGAATAGCAGAGTTAGTAGAGACAGGCTCCTGTAGAAATACTAGAAAATCCAGAGCACGGGCATCTCGCCCCACCCCCACCCAGAGTCCGGGAGGGACTTCCAGGGGCGGAGGGGAGGGGGGGGAGGGTTTCAGGATTCGGATGTTAGAAAATGCCTCTGGCCGCAGGTGAATAAGGTTGTCCCCGAGCACAGGTGAGTCTCCCTGGTTCGAATGCTCCCTCGCTCACGGTTTAGCAAACCGAAAGTTAAGTCGGAATGTTGGGAAAATATGGAGGAGAGAGTTTTGCCATAATTGTCTCCGCAGGGGCGGCGGGGCTGGGGTGCGGAGAAAGCTTCAGAGGGGCGGCCTTTGCTGCTGCCGGGAGGCCGCGGGGAGGGCGCGCCAAGCGGGGGCAGCCTCGGGAGCAGCGCGGGCGGGTGATTAAAGGCCCCAGCACAAGATGGGGGTGGCGGGAAGGCGCTGGGGCGCTCACCCACGGCGCCTGGACGGAGATTGGAGTGGGAGGCCCCCCTCTGACCCCGGGCGAGGCGCAGTCCCGGAGTCGGCCAGCAGGCGGGGCCCGCTCGCCTCCTTGGAGCGGCCGTGGGCGCGGGGCGACCTCCCGGGGCCGGGGGAGGCAGCGGGAGGAGGAACCGGCTGGCTCGTCCTGCGTCCTGCCCGCGCTTTGTCTTCGCTGTTCCCCTAACTCTCCCAACAGCCCCGAGAGCAGGTCGGCGGTGCGCCCGTCACAGCTGGGGGCGTCGAGGCTCGGAGAGCACACAGGCCAAGGCCAGCGCTGACCAGTGGCGGAGCCGCGGCCCCGTGTCTTGGACTGTGACCCGCACGGGGAACCTCCTGACCTGGGTGGCGCCCTGCCCGCGCCGGGGGTCCGGGAGGCACCGGAGCCAAGTCCCGTCCTAATTTTTCTCCTTGTCAATTTCCTACTGTAGCCGGGACACGGGGGCACCTGGCTCGGGGGCTCCCAAACAGGCCAGCTTCGGCCCCTGGCCACTGGCAGATCCAAAGGTGGAGGGAGGAGAGGTGGTGGAGCAAGAGAGGGGTGCACGTCGGTGAGGCCCACCCCGGGAAGACGCCCCCCGATCCCTGAGCCGCCCTCCAAAGTGCTGAAAACACAAGGAGAATGTGCGACAGGTGGGTGGGGCCGGGCAAGTGGGCAGCTCTAAACCTTCTCGTGATTCCATTTCCCACCAGCTACCTCAGCTTCCTTCCACTTCTCTGCTCGGCTTTGCGGTCCACCGCCTGGAAAGAATTGTCTTACTTTGCCGCCTCAGCTGCTTCTCCTCCACTGGCTCTTGCATCCACTCCCGGCAGGCTTTTGCCCCAACACTCCATCAAGACCTCGCCTGCTTATACCCTGTGCCGCCCAGAATGCTCCAGAGGCCCCTCATTTCCTCCAGAGCAAGAGCCCATCTTTCCGCTGCAGGTCTGGCCCTACTCTGTCCCCACTCCCATTACCTCTCAGCTTTCCTACCACACAGGGTGGGTGGCTGGTCCCCCAACCCTACCCCCATGGCTAGGGTGCTTCCCCAGATGTCAGCATGGCCCCTCCTTCACTGCCTTCAAGTTGTGGAAGAGAGAAGCCAGCCTTGACCTCTCAGAGCTTGCCTGGCACTCACAGCTGGGCCTCGGTGTTCTGTGGAGCAGAAACAACTTCACGTAACATCACCGTCGGACAGAGCCGCTGGGTGTCAGTGATGAACGCAAAGAGGACTACTCTGTGATTGTGTCTGAACACAGACCAAACATGAACATTGCCCAAACCACAAAGACCAGCCATCATTATCATGGGTTGACTTGTGATCATGTGGTTCCAAACAGTACGTACACCTGGAACCTCAGAATGTGACCTTATTTGGAAAAAGAGTCTTTGCAATGTAATCGAAGGATAAGGTGAAGGTCTTGAAATGAGATCATCCTGGATTAGAATAGGCACTGCATCCAATGATGAATGTCCTTATAAGCGACAGAAAGGAAGAGACAGGACACAGAGGGGGAGGCATACGAGGATGGAGGCAGGGGTTGGAATGGTGGGTCTACACGCCAAGGGCTGCCAAGGATTGCCAGCAGCCCCCAGGAACCAGGAGAGAGGCATGGGGCAGGTTCCCCCGCAGAGCCTCCAGAAGCCCTGCTGATGCCTAGATGTCAACCTTCTGGCATTGGGTCTTCAGGACTGTGGAAGAATACGTTAGCGCCCCTATAAGCCATCAAGTCTGGAGTGGTTTGTTATGGCGAACCTAGGGAAGGAAGGCAGTCTCCCTTGCCAGTTAGTAGGAGAGACTGTTGCCTCTTACCAAAGACAGCTGTAGCCTTGGCCTGGTCACCCCTCCTTCTAGATAGAATTTAGTAGGATCTCCAAGCATGGAATTGGCCTGGTCTCCTGAAAGCATCCAATCTAGAGTCAAGCCCTGCTTCGACCAGCCCTCCCGAATCCCCTGCCTCAGCTTAAATCCTACATAAGGCCTTCCTAACACTCTTACCGAGTCCTGGTAATCCCTCTGGAGCGCGCAGTCCCTCACTACTGGGTCATAAACCCCACTGGCCTCCTGCCCTGTGTTCCTGGAGGCCTTTGGTTGGAGGGCATTGACGAAGTCCACCTGGAGGCCATCATCTCCAGCTAACATTACAGCCTGCTCGCCTCCCCTTCCCTACCCCGCTGTCCCCCCCACCACCTCTCCGCTCTCCCCCACCTTACCCCCATCTGAATGTGAACTCCACAGGGGGCAGGGATGGTTTGTCTATTTTGTTTCTGGACCTATTCAAAATGGCAAGGAACCCAGCCAGCCGTGGGCACTCAGTACATTTTGTTGAATGAGTGAATCAGTGCTGGGACAGGGGCAAGCCCAGGGAGCTCCTAACCAGTTTGGCCCTCTGGGAAGCTTCCCTGGAAGGGGCCAGGAAGGCTGGTGTCAGACGGGTAAACGGAGGCGATCCAGGTGCGAGAGTGTCTGGGCCTGTGCAGGAAGCCTGGGGAAGTGAGGACTTCTTTCAAGACTGGGGGAGAACAAGCACTTCATGGTGGCCGAAGAGGAGGTTGTGTTAGAATAAAGCAAGAGCTGGGGCTGAGAGTTGTCAGGGGCCAAGACACGAGGGGCCAGGTCATCCAGAATGGTGCTGTAGACCAGGTGAGATGAGGTGGGAAGGCCGGCAAGGCTGTCACGGGTGACATGACGTGACTGGCTCAGTGGCAGCTGGAGAGAAGGGAGTCCAAGGAGAAGGGGGAAAGCAGCAGGAATCCTGGGTCCCTGGCCTGCGCATCTGGGGGTTCAGAGGTGCCATTCAGTGCAGAGGGGACCACGGGAGGGTGGGTTACAGGGAGAGTGCTGAGTTCCGGGCACTACATGCCATCGACCTTCAGGACAGATGTCAAGGGCGCAGTCCTACACAGGCCTGCAGCTCCAGATTGGGCTGGAAGGTGGACGCTGAAGCCTTGCAGAGAGGGGATTCCGAGGACTTCCGCCTGAGAAGCCAGAACAGAGCAGCGGAAGGGCTTCGGGGAAATGGGGGAGGCCCACTTCCCTCTCTCTGGGGCCCCCGGGGGCTGGAGTCATTTGCTGGGACAGAGGTCTCCCAGTCTCTGCTCCTTTGGAAAGCAGAGGGGAGGTTCCGCGTTGCAGCAGCTCCCACAGAGGCAGCGGTGGCCCCTCCAGATCCGAAGCCCCACGTGGAGGGGGAGATGGTAGCCTGGCCCTGGGACTCCCCCCAACCCCCCCCCCCCCACCCCGCCGCCCGCTATTCTGGGAAAGCTCTTTACTGGGCCGAAGTGGGCGGTCCCCAGACGAAGCCCAGCCACCTGCAGCAGTTCCCAGGCTGCAGGGCTGGGGGCGAGGCTGGCACAGGCTGGCACGCTCCCTCCTCGTCCCAGTGCCTCCCCGCCAGCCCAGGTGGGGCTCCCTCCCCTCCCCCTCCCCTCTGGGCGCAGCAACAGCCCCCCAGCGCCCTCCCCGCCTTCCCCTCCACCCTGCCCTCCTCCCCCAGAATCTTGCTGAAGTGCAGTTCCCCTCATTCAGTTAATCAGGGAGCATTCCCAAAACCTTTGGGTGAGAGGCCAAAGTCCCTTTGGGGGATTCTCGGGGACTGTTCTTACTAGAAGCTTCTCTCAGTTCCTCAGCGTGCATCCTCCCCCTGCCCTCCTCCTCCTCTCTCCCTCCGCTCCCCAGCACTTCCTCCCCAGGCAGCCTTCCCTGGCCTCCAGGCGGCGGAAGGGTCTGCTTGCCTAACCCTCACCCACTGGGTTCCCACCAGGAGCTCGGAGGGCAGACACTGGTGGCCTTGTTTACTGCGGTTTCCCAGGAAAGCCACCGTGGGCCAGAAACAGAGATGGCCTCTGAGGTCTTCCACCTCCCCTCCCTCCCCGGGGCCTCGCAGCCCAACCTGTGGGGAGCGTGAGCCCTGGGGTGAGCAGAGGTCGGTAGGCTCCTTCCTGGCTAGAAGGAACAGCCTGAGTCCAGAGGCTGTGCCCCCCAGAGGGTGTCTGCCCTGAACCCGGTGACCTCGGACCCCCCAGAGGGTGTCTGCCCTCCTCCTCATGCTGGGGAGGAGTTGCATTTCCAAAGGACTCCTTTTTTTTTTTTTTTTTTAAGATTTTATTTATTCATGAGAGACAGAGAGAGAGAGAGAGAGAGGCAGAGACACAGGCAGAGGGAGAAGCAGGCTCCTTGCAGGGAGCCTGATGTGGGACTCGATCCCGGGTCTTTAGGATCACACCCTGAGCCAAAGGCAGGCACCAAACCGCTGAGCCACCCAGGGATCCCCTCCACAGGACTCCTAAACCTTTGGGGAAGTAAGGGAAAGAGGAGACAGGGCACGGGTTTCTGTGGAGAGGAGGCACGAGGGCCCAGAGGCCGAGGGAGGGAACTCTCCCTGCTCTGAGCAGCACAGAGGGTTGCTGCGAACCTGGGACCCTGGCTCAGTCTCATCCTTACTGTGGGCACAAGGCTTCGCCTTTCCAGGTGGCAGTTTCCTGTAAAATGGAAAGCAGGACATAACCTGCACCTTGGGGTGTTTGCAGGCTTAAGGCAACAATGCACAGAAAGCACTTGGCCCAGTGCCTGCCTGTGGTGAGCCAAGTTCCCCTTCCTGGGCCTTCCCTAGGCCTCCACGAATGCAAATTCAAGTTTGTGCTCTGCCTGGAAGCAGGGAATGGGGAAGGCTCAGCAGAGGGAAAGAGGACAACTGTCTGCTGTGGGAGACAGGGTCCCAGGGCTGTGGAAGATGGAGAAGGGGGTGGGGACTTACTTCAGTCCCTTTTCATTACAGCTGAGGAAACTGAGGCTAAGAGTGCCCAAGTATAACTCAGAGCCGGGTTTGGTACCACAGCTCCCCTGTACTTAATGCACTGAATGCAAGTTTCGCATCTCTCTGGACGGACGCCAGGCCAAGAGAGTCACGGTGGTGACTCAGGCCACATGCTTTAGACTCAGACAATTACTTGGCTCAAGATTACGTGCAATAGGCTGTTTCGTGCAATAGGCTGTTTCGAGAAGGCCAGGAACCTAGGGCTACAGACTCCCCAAGACTCTCTGCCCCAGAGAGTGTCACCTTCCCCGATCTGGAGGAAGGGGTTGGGGGTTGGGGGTGGGGGAGTGAGGGCCCATCCCATTCTAAAATCTTCCCATATCTGTTCAAAAATGCCAGGCTCTGTGGAAATAGGCAAAAAAGAAACAACACCCTGTGGAAGTAGCATTTAAATCAGGAAATAAGCCTGTGATGGTAATTGGATATCTTCACTGATAATCTGATTTGTGATAATTATATTTCAATTGTCATCTCTTAGTTACTTATAAGCCTTTTTATTTGGAGGGTAGGTCAAGGCAGAAGACAATTCTTGGCAACTCCATCTCTCTCATATGATATGTAATACCTATAATATGTGAAGAACAGGATGAATCAAAAATACACTTTTGGGGGGATCCCTGGGTGGCGCAGCGGTTTAGCGCCTGCCTTTGGTCCAGGGCGTGATCCTGGAGACCCAGGATCGAATCCCACGTCGGGCTCCCGGTGCATGGAGCCTGCTTCTCCCTCTGCCTCTGTCTCTGTCTCTCTCTCTCTCTCTGTGACTATCATAAATAAATAAATAAAAATTAAAAAAAATACATTTTTTGTAGATTCTATTTTTAAGTAATCTCTGCACCCAATGTGGGGCCCTCACTCACAACCCCAAGTTCCAGAGTCACACTCCACTGACTCAGCCACGCACCCCTCAAAAATACAGTTTTTAGAAAGTTCTTGTAAATTAAAAATATAAAAGCGGAAACTATTAAAGGTAGAAGAATGGCTAGAAGATAAAGTCTGTGAAATTTCCTAAAAATCTCCTGGAATATAGAAGATGAGGACAGGGACTGAAAAAATGGTCCAGAAGATTCAACATATATTTAAAAAGGCTCCTGGGATCGCTGGGTGGCTCAGTTGTTCAGCGCCTGCCTTTGGCCCAGCGCGTGATCCTAGAGTCCTGGGATCGAGTTCCACGTCGGGCTCCCTGCATGGAGCCTGCTTCTCCCTCTGCCTGTGTCTGTGCCTCTCTCTCTCTCTATGTCTATCATAAATAAATAAATAAATAAATAAATAAATAAATAAATAAATTCTTAAAAAAAAAGAAAAAGGCTCCTGAAAGAAAGAAAAACAGAAAAGCAAGGAAGTTTCTAGAACAGAGGGGTTTGAATTATCAGATTGAAAAGATCCACAGATGCCCAGAAGCAAGAATGGGAGACCCACAGATGGCTGAGCATGTGAAATGAGAATCGGGGACTGAGAGAAGACTCCCAACCTTCAAACACAAAAGTCTAGAATATGAATGACATTGGACTTTCCAACAGCAAACATGTTACTACGAGATCATGGAGCCATGCTGCTACTTTTGGGGCAAACATTGTTTACAACCTGCACCTCAATACCAGCCAGACCACTGTTGAAGAATAAACAATGCTGTACATTGGATTCAGGCTTAGATCTGAGATAACTTTTTTAAGATTGTGATAAAATCCATATAACATAAAATTTTCCATCTTAACCATCTAAAACAATGTATAAAGAGCACAAGTGTGTGGCGGGGAGAGAGAGGGAGAGGGAGATGGGAGATTCTTTAGCAGGCTCCATGCTCAATGGGGACCCGGACCTTGGGCTTGATCTCACAATCCTGAGATCATGACCTGAGCTGAAATCAAGAGTCAGATGCTTAACCGACTGGGCCACCCAGGCACACCTAAACAAAAACTTTAAAAGTAATCTCTGCACCCATCGTGGAGCTTGAACTCCTGGCCCCAAGATCAAGAGGCACGTGCTCTTCCAACCGAGCCACCCAGTCACCACCCATCTCAACCCCCACCCCTTTTTAAAGATTTTATTTATATATTTACAGAGCGGGAGAGAAGCAGAGGGAGAGGGACAAGCAGACTCTGTGCTGAGATGAGCGTGGAGTCCGGCACGGGGCTGGATCCCATGACCCTAAGATCATGACCTGAGCCAAAATCAAAAGTTGGATGCTTAACTGCGCAACCCAGGCGCCGCTCAACCATTTTTAACTGCAGTTCCGTAGTGTTTAAGGACCTTCACGCTGTTGTATAGCTGATCTCCAGAACTTTTTCATCTTACAAAACTGAAACTTGATCCTCATCAAACAACAGCTCCTTATTTTCTCTCCCAGCAGCTCCTGGCAGCCACCATTTTACCTTCTGTCTCTTTGAATTTGACTACGCTAGGTACCTCGTGGAAGTGGAGTCAAACTTCGTCTTTTTTTGACTGATCTATTTCACTGAGCATAAAGTCCTCAAGGTTCATTCATGTCGTAGCATGTGTCAGGATTTCCTTCCTTTTTAGGCTAAATAATATTCCATTGTACGTTTATCCATTCATCTGTGGATGCGCCCTTGGGTTCCTTCCACCTCTTGGTTATTATGAATAATGTTGCTGTGAGCCTGCGTGCAGGAGTATCTACTTGAGTCCCTGATTCCAATTCTGTTGGGTATATACCCCGAAGTGGGTTTGCTGGATCATATGGTAACTCTATTTTTAATATTTTGACGCCTACTGAAAGGAGACAGCAGACCCAGGCTGCCCTCCTCAAACCCAGGAAGGGCACGAGGAAGTATAGCTTCTGGAGCTCAGAGCCTCACCCCTGTCCCAGAACTGAGACCGCTTCCTTCCTTCTGCTCACTGGCCCTGCAGGTGCCACAGTCCCTTCGCAGGGAGGAGAGGAGCCTCTGACGGAACTGAGTGGTGATTTGGCTTCCATCCAGTCCCAGCTAAGAAATATAGGGCCAAAAAGCCCTCTGGGCCCAAACCCACTTCCCCAGGCTGGAGGTCAATGGTTTCACTTTCTGGTCTGTTCTTTACCCGGCTTTCTCCCCCAGCTTGGGACCTCTGCAGTTCCCAGGCCTGAGGAGCTCTTGCCCAGGCCTCCTCAGCTCCCCTCCCCCCTACCCCGTCCTCCACTCCCTCTCCCCCTCTGCCCTCTGTCCCCTGCTGTCTCCTCCCCTCGTTCTCTCTTCTTCCCTTCCCTCTCCTCTCTCCTCCTTTCCCCTCCTTTCACCGACAGCTGCGCCGCCTCATTGAGGATCTATGCACAGTGAACCTCTCTCTCCAGCAGTGACTCCCCCACTCTCCTGGAAATCTGCAAGAGGGGAGCCTCCCTCCAGCATGGCCCTCATGGTAGGCTCAGAGAATCCTTAGCAGGGAGCTGTTCATATTATTCTTACAAACCGTGTTCTAGAAAATCTAGAACACAGGGAGAAGACAACAGATGCCCCTTCCAGGCCCTGTGGCTCCCGGTGCCGTGAGCGGTGCTGGTTTCATCTGTGAGTGCTATAGGCACCTGTCTCTGCTGAACCCCTGGAGCATGACAGCTTCTGAGCAAGCATGAGGTTTGAGTGGTTGTGTAACTGGGCTGGCACGGCAGGCACCCTCGAGGCCTACAGGTGCCTTGGGACTTGTGGAAGGGCCACCTGGGAGCAGCTGAGCGGGGCCTGTGCCAAGAGGCAGGAGTCCATGGCACCAAACCCTGACCGCTACGGTGTTTTCCACCGGCCCCCTCCTTGGCCACTGTGCCAGGCTGGTGGCTGTAAGTGGACGGCAGGGGATGCTGTTACACCCCCCCCCCCCAGATGCTGCGTCCCCCTCCTGGAGAGGACCCTGCCCCTGTACAGGCCCTGTGGAACAAAGCGCAAGAGTGGTGCCAGCACAGCAGGCAGGGGCCCAGCCCCACACCCTCTAGTCACCCTGAGTCACCCTACTACTGTGACCACAGGAAGCCTGGAGCCATCCACCGTTTAGATGCTGAAAATTGTGAGACTTACGGTAGAAATGAGGAACTCCAGTCTGGGTTGTGATGGGCCTTTCCTTGGGCCTCCTCCCCCACTTCCCCCTACCAGCCCTCCTCTCCCCTCTCGTCCCCTGCCCTCCCCTCCCCACCCTCCCCCCACCGCTATGCACCCCACTCAACTCCTGAGAAGACCCTGGCTGGTGCTCCCAGGCTGGGAAAGGGCAAAGGGCTGGGGCCATGGCTACCAGAGGCCCGGCCCTGCTTCCAATCCTAGTTCCTCCATTTGCATGCTGTGTAACAGCCAGGAGGACGGTTTCCCACTCAGAATCTCATTTTCCTAAACTAGAAAGCAGAGAATTAAGAGAAGTAAATGAGATCTGAGATCCCTGAGAAATGTCAGAGGCGCAGGAGACCCTCAGAAAACAGTAATAATAGATGTTGAGTGCCTGGCACGTGCCACCTGCACTGTCATTTCCACCAAGACCCTGCTCCCGCCAGTGCCCATGGTATACAAGGGACCGAAACTCAGAGAGGTAGGGAACTTGCCCGAGGTCGCACAGCTAAGAAGTGACAGAGCCAGGCTTTGAGGCCAGTTCGATTTTCAAAGCCCCTCTTTTTATTCTTCATCCTCTGCTGCGATTCTAGGCCAAACTAACCGATCGGAAATCCATCAGACTTCTTGGTCCGCTGAAACACGTGAGGAAGAGGTGACTAATTGGCCTCCTCTCCTCCAGGCTGCCTTGGAAGTCCTGGCTTCCCTGGGGCGCCTGGTCGGCTCAGGGGGAGAGCACGCGGCTCTTGATCTAGGGGCTGCAAGCCCAGGGCGCCACGTGGGGGGTGTAGAGATTACTCAAATGAATAATTAAAACTTAAAAAGAAAATTCCTAGCTTCCCCACTTTCTTGCTGCATGATCTCAGGGAATACTTTTCTGAGCCTCAGTTTCCTCACCTGCAGAGTGGGAATGAAAATGTCTGTCTTGGGCAGCCCGGGTGGCTCAGCGGTTTAGCGCCACCTTCAGTCCGGGGCGTGATCCTGGAGACGTGGGATCGAGTCCCAAGTCGGGTTCCCTGCGTGGAGCCTGCTTCTCCCTCTGCCTGTGTCTCTGCCTCTCTCTCTCTCTGTGTCTCTCATGAATAAAAATATTTAAAAAAATAAAATGTCTGTCTTGCTTGTAGAGAGAATTTTTTTTTTTATGATAGTCACACGAGGGGGGGGGGGGGCAGAGACATAGGCAGAGGGAGAAGCAGGCTCCATGCACTGGGATCCGACGTGGGATTCGATCCCGGGTCTCCAGGATCGCGCCCTGGGCCAAAGGTAGGCGCTAAACCACTGTGCCACCCAGGGATCCCTTGTAGAGGGAATTAAGTGAGCATGTGTTTGTGCTGAACCTGCTCAGAGTAGGTGCCCACAGAATCACACCTGCCAATGTTTCTAGAAATACAGAAATGCCCCGTGTCCCATCTCCTCTGCTTAGCATACCCTCCCTTGGGCCCGTGGCCCCGTGGTCTCTGGCATACATCTGCTTGCCACTCCTCTCAGCTCTTGCAATGGGCCTTCTCCTTCCTTATCTTATTGGCCCATTGGAGGCTCAGCAACATTTCAACATGACTGAAATACACCCTCAGAAGCTATAAACACCAGCATACCGTTTCACCCAGAGATTCCACCTACGGGATCTATCTCAAGGAAGCATTTTTCCACCCATTCATTCAGTGAGTCATTAACAACAGTGATTTATTGAGCACCTACTGTTTACCAGGTCCTGTGATACACTGGGGAGCAAAGAGACTGGTACTCCAACCTCTGACCACCAGAAGCCAACTCTTTTCTTTTCTTTTCTTTTCTTTCTTTGGGGGGGGGGGGGAGGGAGGGAGGGGCGGGCAGGAGGCGGGGAGGGGGAGGGAGGAGGAGGGAGGAGGGAGGGAGGAGAGGCGGGGAGAGGAGGAAGGGGGAGGGGAGGGGGGAGGAGAGGAGAGGGAGGGAGGAGGGAGGGAGGGGAGGGAGGGAGGGAGGGGAGGGGGGGGGGGAGGGAGGGAGGGAGGGAGGGAGGGGGGGAGGGAGGGAGGAGGGGAGGGAGGGAGGAGGGGGGAGGGATGGGAGGGGGGGGAGGGAGGAGAGGGAGGGAGGAAGGGGGAGAGGTGAAAGGAAGGAGAGGGAAGGCAGGACAGGAAGGAGCGGAGGGAGGGGAGGAGGGAGGGGGCGGAGGAGGAGGGAGGGGGGGGAGGGGGAGGGAGGGAGGGGAGGGGAGGCGGAGGGGGAGGGAGGGAGGGAGGGAGGGGGGAGAGGAGCGCGGAGGAAAGGAGAAGGAAGGAGAGAGAAGGACGAGGCAGGGATGGGGGGCGGGGGAGGGAGATGGAGGGAGGAAGGAGGAAGGAAGGGAAGGAAGTGGGGAGGGAGGGAGGGAGGGAGGGGTGATGGGAGGGAGGGAGTTCTTTCTTTATTCTTCCCCGTCCTTCCTTCCTTCCGTCCTTCTTCCTTCATTCCTTCCTTCCTTCCTTCCTTTGCTTTCTTCTTCTTTCTTTCTTTCTTTCTTTCTTTCTTTCTTTCTTCTTTCTTTTTTTTGTAAGTTCTGAGTTTAAAAAAATGTTTTTTAGGGCAGCCTGGGTGGCTCAGTGGTTTAGTACTGCCTTCAGCCCAGAGTGTGATCCTGGAGACCCGGGATCAAATCCCACATTGGGTTCCATGCATGGAGCCTGCTTCTCCCTCTGCCTGTGTCTCTGCCTCTCTCTCTCCTGTGTCTCTCATGAATAAATAAATAAATAATCTTTAAAAAAATGTTTTTAAAATTTTCTTTTAAGTAGGCTCCACATCCAATGTGGGGCTCAAACTCACAACCCCAATTAACAGTCACATGTTGTACCCATTGAGCCAGCCAGGTGCCCCCACAAGCCAACACTCTAACTGCTGATGAGACATTAAACAGTTACACATATATAACTGCAAATGATGAAGGCAAGAAAATATTTCAATATGTTGGTTGTAGTAGGCTTTTGCCTACTAATTTGTTAAGTCCACTTCAGCATCCAGGAATCTGGGAACAGATAAAGTCAAAGGGAAAGGGAGGATTTTAAAATTTTTTGTTGAGTGTTATCATTCAGGAGCTTCTCCTTGAAGGTCAGGCTGGACCTGATGTCAGCTGGGTCATGGGGTGGGCAGTGGTGTCTGTAATGTTCACGCAAAGAAAGAAAAAAACCAAATAATGGGCAACCCAGTGGCATGGAGTACTCTGTGACCGGCTCGTGGATGCAAAATGCTGTTCTCCAATAAAAGGAACCAGAAATGGCTGCGCGTAGGGATGGGGCAGAAAAAAGACAAGATGAGCCTAGAGTTGGGACACCTGGGTGCCTCAGCGGTTGAGTGTCTGCCTTTGGCTCAGGGCGTGATCCCGGGGTCCTGCATCGGGTTCCTTGTGGGGAGCCTGCTTCTCCCTCTGCTATGTCTCTACCTCTCTCTGTGTCTCTCATGAATAAAAATAAAATAAAATCTTAAAAAAAAAAAAAAAGATGAGCCTGGAGCATCTTGTAGCACCGGACAGTAAGGAAGTGCTCAGAGAGAACAATCAAGGCATGGCAGAAGGACCCCAAGAGCCAAGGAAGGAAGTCCTAAAGGAAGTCTCAAAGCTGGAACAATTTGAGCAAGAACACGAATAGCGTAGTATTACATTATAAGTCAAAGTATAGAGTAAATACCCATCAGTCCATACTGACATAAATAATTCAATTAATAAATAAGTAAATGGGGGAAAGAGACACATCTCTCTTACAGAGGACTCCCAAGTACTTTATTTGGATGTTCCTCACTCTGGAAGGTGGAGCTTAGCTTCTCCGGCGACTTGTTTCCAAAGAACAGAGTTTAGACAGTGGACAGTAGCAACTTTACAGTGAAGAAATCCAGAAACGTGGCCTTAACTAAGCGATCAAGGTTACCATCACAGTGAAAAGTCCTGTGACTAGGTCCTGTGCCCCCTTGGAGAGATGATGATAAGAAGGGCGTATCCCCTTGGTAGTAGCCTTCTAGAAAACCCGCAGCCCCAGCCTAGTCATGAGGAAAACATCAGAAAAAAATCCAAGTTGGGGGACATTCTGCAAAATAGCTGACAATTTGTCCTTGAGCTTGTCAAATTTATAAGAACAAGCAAAGGTTGAGAACCAGTCACAGGACAGAAGACGTGCCAGTTAAATGCAATACAAAATCCTGGATAAGATTCTGGAACAGAAAAAGGACATCAGAAAAAAAGCAGATAAAATCCAGATAAAGTCTACAATTTAGTTAACATTAATGTGATGCTGGTTTCTTAGTTTTGACAAATAAGCTCTGGTAATGTGAGAGGGTAGCATTAGGGGAATTTGAAACTATGCTGAGGGATATGGGAAATCTGCTTTTTGCAACTTTAGTGTAGATTTTATTTTTTTTTTAATTTTTATTTATTTATGATAGTCACACAGAGAGAGAGAGAGACAGAGAGAGACAGAGACACAGGCAGAGGGAGAAGCAGGCTCCATGCACCGGGAGCCCGACGTGGGATTCAATCCTGGGTCTCCAGGATCACGCCCTGGGCCAAAGGCAGGTGCTAAACCGCTGTGCCACCCAGGGATCCCTTTAGTGTAGATTTTAAAAAGTTTGGGACGCCTGGGTGGCTCAGTGGTTGCATGTCAGCCTTCAGCTCAGGGCATGACCCTGGGCCCTGGGACTGAGTCCCACATTGGGCTCCCTGCATGGAGCCTGTTTCTCCCTCTGCCTATGTCTCTGCCTCTCTCTGTATCTCTCATGAATAAATAAATAAAATATTTAAAAATAAATAAAATTTTAAAAGTGTAAAATCTGCACACAAACAGAATAAAGAGAAGGAAACACAACCTAGTGTTAGTAATAAGTGTATTTGGATAGTGGGAAAGTGTCCTCTTTTTAATTTGTCAAATGTCTTTAGGGTTTATTCCTTTTATTTTTAGCTTTTATTATTTCTTTTATAAAAGATTAATTTTTAAAGATTTTATTTATTTATTCATGAAAGACACACACAGAGAGAGGCAGAGACACAGGCAGAGGGAGAAGCAGGCTCCATGCAGGGAGCCGGATGTGGGACTCCATCTGGGTCTCCAGGATCATGCCCTGGGCTGAAGGCAGCGCCAAACCGCTGAGCCACCCAGGGATCCCCGCCTTTCTAAAAAGATTTATTTATTTACTTGAGAGACACAGAGCGGGGCTCGCCTGCAGGAGGAGGGGCTGAAGGAGGGGGAGGGAGAGACTCCCAAGAGGACTCCCCTCCCCCCAAAGGGCAAAGCTGGGCAGGGAGATCAGGACCTGAGCTGAAACCAAGAGTCGGAGGCACAACCGACTGAGCCACCCAGGTGCCACTAACTTATATTATTTCTTCACTTTACAGTGGTAAAAAAGTGAAATAAAGAATCTTGCACAGTACCTAAATGATTTCATTTTGTCCTCACAACCAGCTAAGAAAAGATCCTTTGCCCTATTTTACAGATGAGGAAACTGGGGCTCAGAAGTCAGGGATTTGGGGACGCCTGGGTGGCTCAGCGGTTGGGCGTCTGCGTGAGGATCAGGGCCTGATCCTGGAGACCCGGATCGAATCCCGCATCCGGCTCCCTGCGAGGAGCCTGCTTCTCCCTCTGCATGTGTCTCTGCCCCTCTCTCTCTGTGTGTCTCATGAATAAATAAACTCTTTTTTTTTTTTTTTTTTTTTTTAAGTCAGTGATTTGTTTAAAGCTGAATACCGGGATCCCTGGGTGGCGCAGCGGTTTGGCGCCTGCCTTTGGCCCAGGGCGCGATCCTGGAGACCGGGGATCGAATCCCACGTCGGGCTCCCGGTGCATGGAGCCTGCTTCTCCCTCTGCCTCTCTCTCTCTCTCTCTCTCTCTGTGACTATCATAAATAAAAAAAAAAAAAAATTAAAGTTAGATACCACTCAGCGGGCTCTCGCCTGTGATTTCTCTTTAGCCCAAGGAAGAAGTTTTAACTAGAAATGTCCAGAAGGCACGAGCATCCCGGAAAGGGTGAGCTCCCCAGCGCTGCGGGGCCGCCAGGTCCTTCCCGCGCCGACGCCCGGGCGGGGCTGTTTTCCCGGAGACCCAGAGCGGCGCGAGGCCGCGGACTCGGGGCAGGCGGGGGGCGGCCGGGGCCTCCCCGTCGTCCCCATCAGCGCCCCGCCCACCGCGCGGTGCGCCACCGACCAGCCGGGAGGGCCGTGGGGACCGGCCTTCGTGCGGTCGGAGCCTCCAGGCGAGGGGCCGACCGAGACCCCCCCCGGCCGAGGCGGGAAGCGGGCGCCCGCGGGTTCCCACGCCTCGCGGCGGGCGGCTCCGCCCACGTGGCCGCGGGGCGGGGCTGCGGGCTCGGCGCCGGGAACGCGGCCACTCGCTCGGCGTCGGGGGAGCCGCGAGGACCATGGAGCCGGTGTCGCTGCACAGCTTCGTTTGCACCCTGGACCTCGCCTCCCTCCCGCGTGTGCTGCGGGTCTGCTCGGGGGTGTACTTCCAGGGTGAGTGAGGCGCTGTCGCTGGGGCCGCTCGGCGTCTCTGCGCCTCGGCTCCTGCTTCCGTGGATGCCCCGCGGGGCGACGACGAGCAGTCAGTGAGCTCAGACCCTCGGCGGGCGAACCGGGCCGGGCGCAGGTGGAAGCGCGCTGCGCCCCGAGGGCGGCCTGGCGGTGGGGAGGCTCGTGCCAGCCCCCCCCCCCCGCCGACCTGCGCGCCTCCTCTCAGCCCTCCCAGCCCACCTGCGCCCTCGGCTCCGCTCCCCGTGCGTCAGCTCTGGAGTTGGGCCTCCCTGCCCTCTGCTCGGGCGCACCTGCCCGGCCTGCCCACCTGGTTCCCAGGGATGCGCGCACAGCAGGGGCTGAAGGGGCGAGAAGGGAGCGACTGACAGGCGGCAGAGGGAGCAGAAGCTGCTAAGAGGGTGAGGGAGGAACTGTGGCGAGGCGACAGCGGGGATGCTGGAGGGAAAGGAAACTTGGGGACTGGGTGGAGGGGGCGAGGCTCCTTCCTTCGAAAGCGAACGAAGGCAGGGATGCCCTGTGGCCTCCGTTCCCTTGCTCGGCCACAGCAGCCTCCAGTGTTCCGAGATTCCAAGGGGGGGGGGCAGTCCTAGACCAAGGGGGAGACTCGAGAAGAGCCATCCAGGAGCCACCACTGACTAGAGTTTGCAGGTCCACTTGGGAACGTGGAAGATGCGGGTTCAAATGCTGACCCCCCCCCGGGGGGCTCCCTGCAGGCCTCTGCTGTTTGTTCTACTGCCCACATCCCCTAACCGCTGTGTGTCACAATGGCTGCTTCCTCATTTTGCCTGAACCCAGGCATGGGAAGTGGTGAGGTGGGGGTGGGTGCGCAGAGGGGTGAGTGATGGGGCAGGTGGGCGGGCCCCACCCTCCGAAGCCCTAGTGTGCTGAGGTGTCCCAGCTATACAGACACACACCCTGGGCTGGAGTCCCAGTTCTGGCCCCTTTGACCTGGTAATCTGGGGACCCCACCCAGCCTCAGCCCGGAGCAGCTCATTATTTAGGAAAGGGACCCGGTCATCCCTCGGAGGGCAGTCACGGCGCAGTGTGGTGCCCCAGCGGCTAGTCCCGCCAGCCCTGGGGACCACCCCCTGCAACTGGAGACAGAGCTGCAGTTTATGAGCCTGGGTGCGTTTTCCTGGGATAAGGGGTAGGATTTTCAGCAGCTTCTCAGGGCTGTTGTGAAATGCAGTAGGTCAGGTGGCCTCAAGGCTGACCTGTGTGTGCAGTCGTGTCCCTCGTTAGCAGACGGAGCCTGTACCCCCTGTGGGAGAGATCTCTACTGAGCGCCTTCTATGCCCTGGACATTGCTTTAAACACTTTAAAATAGTTAAGTGGGGCTGCTGTGCTTGATGGTGGCACCCAGAACCCGCCTACGGGGCCCACTCTGTCAGTGGCCCTCCATTTTCTCCTGTGCTCCTTTTTTAAAAAATTAAATTAGGGATCCCTGGGTGGCGCAGCGGTTTGGCGCCTGCCTTTGGCCCAGGGCGCGATCCTGGAGACCCGGGATCGAATCCCACGTCGGGCTTCCGGTGCATGGAGCCTGCTTCTCCCTCTGCCTGTGTCTCTGCCTCTCTCTCTCTCTCTCACTGTGTGCCTATCATAAATAAATAAAAAATTAAAAAAAATTTTTTTAAAATTAAATTAAATTAAATTTTAAAGATTTTATTTATTTATTCATGAGACACACACACAGAGAGAGAGAGAGAGAGAGAGAGGCAGAGACACAGGCAGAGGGAGAAGCAGGCTCCATGCAGGGAGCCCAACGCGGGACTCAATCCTGGGTCTCCAGGATCACACCCTGGGCTGAAGGCAGGCGCTAAACCGCTGAGCCACCCGGGCTGCCCTGTGTTCCCTTTAAAGACAATTCATCTGAAGAAGAAAAGACAGTTTACACCCTATGGGGGTGTCAGGCTGTGTGTGACCTCCAGGCAGGCACCGACCATCTCAGGGCCTGGCAGTGTAGCTGTACCTTGGGCCTTCTGGCCTAACTCACTCAGGACTTCAGCACATGCTTAGACGCGGCCTGTGCAGCTGCAGTGATGCTGGGACGACCAGCCCTGCCTTAGAGCTCGGTCGGGGAGGCATGGGGATGTGGAGGAGGCCAGAGAAGTTATCGCAGAGGGGTAGCCAGCACTAAGAGCAGGCAAAGGCAGGGTGCACGCTGCCTGAGTACAGCTGAACGAGGGCCACGTGGTGGGGAGACAGGGAAGCCACTCCAGGCAGCAGGAGCATGTGCAAAGGTGAGGCAAAGCACAGCCTGTTGGGGAACAGGGCACGGGCCACCCGGCACTTGGCTCTTGCTGCACAAGGAAACTGGTCTCTCTGCAGGCTCCATCTACGAGATCTCTGGGAACGAGTGCTGCCTCTCCACGGGGGACCTGATCAAGGTCACCCAGGTTCGCCTCCAGAAGGTGGTCTGCGAGAACCCAGGAACCGGCCAGACCATGGAAATCACCCCCGACTTCCACGGTAAGGAAGGCAGCTGTGTCTCCTCCCAAGTGGCCCCTTCCGGGCACACCAGTGGGCTCGCCCGCCCCAGCAGGCACTCCCACCCCTCTAGGTTGGCGCATGTGCTCTCACATCCATCGCTGCCCTGCTCTAAGGCCTGGGGTGTCCTCTGAGCGGTCCGACAATGCCCTTAGCCTGGGGTGGCTGCACCCTCTCCATACCATCTCTCTGATCACATCTGCCTCTCAGCTGGGGCTCTTTCCTTTGTTCCAGGTCTTTGTCCATCTGCCTGTCTCTGTGTTTGCTCATTCGCTCACCAAACATTTGCTGACACTTGTGTGCCAGGCCCTGTGCTAGGGGTTTGGGGAGTGGGGCTCAGGATGAACCGGGTGCAGCCCTCCCAGCCGGGGCCTTCCAGGATGGCAGTGAGAGGGCGACAACAGTCGACACATAGTTTAGAGAGGGTTCCTGGCAGGGGGGGTAGCCTGCCTCAGGCATCTGTGCAGGCTTCCTGGAGGAGGTGACACCTGAGCTGGAAGAATTCCCAGAGGCAGTAACTCCAGGGAGGAGCATGTGCATATCTGGTGCTCCAGAAAGGACATAGCTCAGTTACGGCAGGAGGTGAGTAGCATGGTAGCCCATGGGCCAGGACACTGAAGTCGACAGTCTGGATGGGAATCCTAGCTCTGGCAGCTACTAGTCTTATCTTGGCCAGTTCCTGGCACCCCTCTGTGCCTCAGTTTACTCCTCTGTAATAATCAGGCTTGATGTGAGCATTGAGTGAGTTGCCATGCATGAAGTGCTTAGCACAGGGCATGGCACAGAGCAGGTGTACTCTGAGCGCTCATTCTACATAGGATTTACTGTGATTGCCTGAATGGGATAGGCGAGGCCTTGGGTTCCAGGTGAGAGGCAAGTGGTGGCAGGCAGACTGCAAGTAGGGCTTTGTGGGGCATTGGCACATTTTGATCTTTGCGAGCACTGTGGAGCCAGTGACGGTTTTAAATATGGAAGTGGTGTGCTTTATTTTGTATTTTTGAGGATTTTTTCTTTTTATTCTGAAATATGTTCAAGTTACAGAAGACTTGCTAGAACTACCGTACACCCTTTATCCAGATGTACCAATTGTTTCCCAGTTCACCAACACAAGGACATATATTACTATGTATGTCTATGTATTTTTTTCCTGAACCATTTGAGAATGAACTGCAGACATGATAACCCTTTACAACTAAATATTACTCCTTATATTTACTATTATTCCTCAGTACAAGGACATTTATTCATAAAAGTATAGTTCAATGATCAAATTCGATATAATACTACTGCCTAACATAGTTTATTCAAATGTCAACAACTGCCCTAATAATTGTCCTTTATAGCTGTTTTCCCCTTGATCCAGAAGACAATCTCAGATCACATATTGATTTTTCTTTTTCAATAGGAATTTCCTTCTCCTTTTCACTTATTTTCTTAGAGTGTGTGTGTGCGAGGTGGGGGGAGGGTGGGAGGAGGAGAGGGAGAGAGAATCTTGAGCAGGCTCCATGCCCGGTGCAGAGCATGACATGGGGCTTGATCTCATGACCCGAAGATCATGACCTGAGGTGAAATCAAGTCGGACTCTTTTTTTTTTTCCCCTCAAGTTGGACTCTTAACCAAGTGAGCCACCCAGGTATCCACTTTTTTTTTTTAAAGTAGGCTCCACACCCAGTGTGAAGCCCAGTGCAGGGCTTGAACTCACAATCCTGCGATGAAGACCTGAACTGAAATCAAGAGTTGGACACTTGACTGAGCCATCCAGATGCCCCCAGATCACATCTGCATTTCTTTTTTTTTTCTTTTTCTTTTTATAATAAATTTATTTTTTATTGGTGTTCAATTTGCCAACATACAGAATAACACCCAGTGCTCATCCTGTCAAGTGCCCAAGTGCCCACCTCAGTGCCCATCACCCATTCACCCCCACCCCCAGCCCTCCTCCCCTTCCACCACCCCTAGTTCGTTTCCCAGAGTTAGGAGTTTTTATGTTCTGTCTCCCTTTCTGATATTTCCCACACATTTCTTCTCCCTTCCCTTATATTCCCTTTCACTATTATTTATATTCCCCAAATGAATGACAACATATAATGTTTGTCCTTCTCCGATTGACTCATTTCATTCAGCATAATGCCCTCCAGTTCCATCCACGTTGAAGCAAATGGTGGGTATTTGTCGTTTCTAATGGCTGAGTAATATTCCATTGTATACATAAACCACATCTTTATCCATTCATCTTTCGATGGACACCGAGGCTCCTTCCACAGTTTGGCTATTGTGGACATTGCTGCTAGAAACATCGGGGTGCAGGTGTCCCGGCATTTCATTGTATCTGTATCTTTGGGGTAAATCCCCAACAGTGCAATTGCTGGGTCATAGGGCAGATCTATTTTTAACTCTCTGAGAAACCTCCACACAGTTCTTCAGAGTGGCTGCACCAGTTCACATTCCCACCAACAGTGTAAGAGGGTTCCCTTTTCTCCTCATCCTCTCCAACATTTGTGGTTTCCTGCCTTGTTAATTTTCCCCATTCTCACTGGTGTGAGGTGGTATCTCATTGTGGTTTTGATTTGTATTTCCCTGATGGCAAGTGATGCAGAGCATTTTCTCATGTGCATGTTGGCCATGTCTATGTCTTCCTCTGTGAGATTTCTCTTCATGTCTTTTGCCCATTTCATGATTGGATTGTTTGTTTCTTTGGTGTCGAGTTTAATAATGACAGCCTGAGGAAGAAAAACCTATGTTTAATTGGGGTTCCCGAGGGCGCCGAAAGGGCCAGAGGGCCAGAATATGTATTTGAACAAATCATAGCTGAAAACTTTCCTAATCTGGGAAGGGAAACAGGCATTCAGATCCAAGAAATAGAGAGATCCCCCCGCTAAAATCAATAAAAACCGTTCAACACCTCGACATTTAATAGTTAAGCTTGCAAATTCTAAAGATAAAGAGAAGATCCTTAAAGCAGCAGGAGACAAGATATCCCTGACTTTTATGGGGAGGAGTATTAGGGTAACAGCAGGCCTCTCCACAGAGACCTGGCAGGCCAGAAAGGGCTGGCAGGATATATTCAGGGTCCTAAATGAGAAGAACATGCAACCAAGAATACTTTACCCAGCAAGGCTCTCCTTCAAAATGGAAGGAGAGGGATCCCTGGGTGGCGCAGTGGTTTGGCGCCTGCCTTTGGCCCAGGGCGCGATCCTGGGGATCCAGGATCGAATCCCACGTCGGGCTTCCGGTGCATGGAGCCTGCTTCTCCCTCTGCCTGTGTCTCTGCCTCTCTCTCTCTCTGTGTGTGACTATCATAAATAAATAAAAGTTTAAAAACAAAACAAAACAAAAAAAACCAAAATGGAAGGAGAGATAAAGAGCTTCCAAGACAGGCAGGAACTGAAAGAATATGTGACCTCCAAACCAGCTCTGCAAGAAATTTTAAGGGGAACTCTTAAAATTCCCCTTTAAGAAGAAGTTCAGTGGAATAATCCACAAAAACAAGGACTGAATAGATATCATGATGACACTAAACTCATATCTTTCAACAGTAACTCTGAACGTGAACGGGCTTAATGACCCCATGAAAAGAAGCAGGGTTTCAGACTGGATAAAAAAGCAGGACCCATCTATTTGCTGTCCACATCTGGATTTCTTAATCTCCTTCAGGATGGCATAATTCTGTAGCCTTTGTCTTGACATCAACTTTTTGAAGAGTCTAGACTGGTACTTTTGGGGAATGTCCTTCAGTGTGGGTGTAGTGTGATGTGGCCTTGATTAGACTTGTGTGGGGGCATTTTGGAGCAGGAAAACTCTGGAAGCAATGTTATGTCTGGATGTGGGGTGTTTAGGGCCAGTACAGTGGCAGGAGAAGAGCGGATGGGGACAGGGGAAAGAGGTGGGTGAAGAACAAGTTGGGCCACCAGAACTGGCAGACAGGATGAAGGGGGGTAGTGAGGTCATTTGGCTAGGAGCTCCTGGGTTTCTAGTTTGAGAGAGAAGGAAAATGGCACTGCCCCAGCATGGGGTGATAGGTGTCGGATGTACGGGATTGGAGCAGTGGTGAGGAGTATGGAAGCAAAGTTGGAGGTAGGTGCGGTTCAGGATGTAGGCAAATGTCATTGTCAGTGTGTCTTTTGGGAAACACACTGCTGTTCTGTCCTTGGCAACCATCCCTCAGTGTTCTTGCCTGTCCGAGCGAGGAGGAACTTGTCCCTCAGCCCTGCAGCCTGGATGTCTAGATGCTTGGGGCCTGTCTCCAGGGAATTCTGATTGGGTTCTCTGTGGCAGACGGGACCTGGTATACGTGGCTCTGAACCCTGCAAAGGCCTGTCCTGCCTTGACACCCTTTGCTGTGCCCCACAGGCTACTTCAGCCCCCTCACTGGCCGTCAGAGCTATGGGACCCTGGAGGAGCTGCTCTCTGCTGCAACCCAGTGCTCCAAGACGCTGCCCATTTGCTTCATGTCGACCCACAGAATCACCACAGAGGCCAGAGTGGTGCCTGAGGACCAGCCCCTTAAACTCGAGGCTGTGGAGACATACCATGGGACCTACCGTGCCCGCTGTGTACTAGACACTGAAACACATCCGTTCATTCTGCACCTGCCTCTGTCTCAGAAGGGGCCCTTCTGGGAGTGGAAGCCCGGTGCCCCTCGGCCCCTGCTCAAGGCCCTGCAGGACCCAGCACTGAGCAACCTCCTCTTCACCTGCCCGACCCTCCCCTGGCGTACCCTGATCTTGAGGCCCCAGTATGAGGTCCAAGCCATCATGCACAGTGAGTTGCCTGGGCAGGTTGGTGGGGTGAGAGGGGGGCCCTGGGAAGCAGCACAGATGGAAGGTACCAGGTGGCTTACTCAGTACATTACAATATAACAGAATAAAGACTCCCAAATAGTGGGAAGTTTGGTATAAAAGGAGACAGGAAAATGAGGGGACTTAACTGTGAGGTCCTACATAGCAATTTTATAAAATCAGGCAAAAGTTGGGATTGTGAACTGGCTAGCAACTAGGACAAAACAACAGTTACAAAGTAAAACCCTCCTGTCTGGGTGATGAGGGCACCGGGTGAATCCTTAGCTGTTTCACGGGCTATTTCTTAGGACAGGCTGGAAGCAGCGTGCAGAACAGGGCTGGTGAAACAGGCAGACCTGGCCAGGTTTGGCCACTTGGAGGCCCAGTCAGAGCAGAGGCAGAGGAACAGGTGCCCTGGGGCCTCTTCCCTGGAGGGTAGAGTTTGAGGTTCAGCTCCCTGGCAGTTACCTGGGGAGCAGCTGGTCATGGCTGCTGGTGGGCTATGGTGGGAATTCCTTATCCTGATTTTTAAGAATCTTTGAAAACTACTTTATTATGGAAAAATTCAAACAAATACAAGCACAGACTAGGATAACAAACCTCTGGACCCCATCACCTGACATCATAATTATTAACTCATGACCTATCTATCCCATTTCATCTCTTCCCCACCTGCCAGATTATTTCAAAACAAACCCCAGGTATCCTATCATTTCTCATACAAAGACTTCAGTGTCTCTCTTTTAAAAATATATTTTTTTAAACAGACACACAATACCATCATCACACCAAAAAGAATTAACAGTAACTCCTAATACTACTACTTGGTGTTTGAATTTCCTCTATTGTCTTATAAATTGTTTTTTTTTTTTTAAGATTTTATTTATTTATTCATGAAAGACACACAGAGAGAGAGAGGCAGAGATGCAGGCAGAGGGAGAAGCAGGCTCCATGCAGGGAGCCTGACATGGGACTTGATCCCGGGTCTCCAGGATCACACCCTGGGCCAAAGGCAGGTGCTAAACCACTGAGCCACCCAGGGATCCCCCACATAAATTGTTTTACCGTTTATTCACAGCAGGATCCAGATAAGATCCACACATTGCTGTTGATTGTTAGGCTTAAATCTGTTAATCTATAGATTCACCTTTCTTATTTTTCTTATACTTAATCTGTTGAAAGGTCTAGGCCATTTGTCCTGTGGGCTCTCTCCCGTTTTGGATTTTCTTGCTGGCATCCTTGTGCTGGTGCCAGCATGCCTCTGTCCCCTGTATTTCCTGTTGTGTTGGGCCCAAGGCCACCCCAGGTTTGATGACCCGCTGGGAGGCCTCATGGGACTTCACATATGGTTGTACTCACAGCCATGATTTATTATAGCAAAAGGAAGGAGAGTCCTCTTCTGGTGGAATCACATAGGACTTGGCGAATCCCTCTAGCACTGAACTATGACAACACATGTAGGTGTTGTCTATCAAGGAAGCTCACGGACTCAGTGCCCAAGGTTTTTCTCAGGGGCTGGTCACATACTACCCTACCCTCTGCTTAGCACATACCAAAATTCCGGACTTCCAGACAGAGAGCAGGTGTTCAGCATCACCGATTGTTTTGTACAGTCTAAGGACAGGAAACCGCCCCCACCAGTTAGAAGACGGTGGGAACACGTGCTACACCATGTTCTCAGATGCCAGCCAAGGACCAAATTTGCAGGCAAGCTTTCCTCAGGCCAACTGTTAGCTCTTTTCTGTCCATCTGTAAACAGGCACTTAGAGTTTTGACCAGACACACGAGGCAGTTCTCACTGCTGCATGAGGTGTGGGGCAGGGAGTCCCCACCTGGCTCTATGTCTGTCACCAACCTAACTTGCAGCGCCAACCTTGCCATGTGATGTAGTCAAATACAATGGATGGGCCAGCATTTGTAATGTGAGTGTCTGTTGCTGATCCTTACCTGATCCATGATATCCTTAGGAACCGAGATAGTGATTTTAATCCTATTGTCCCTCATTCGTCTATTAGGAAACTACTATAAAAAGCCCCTATGCCCCTTTGGTTAGTTTGTACAAGAAATATGGGACATTGGGCAGCCCGGGTGGCTCAGCAGTTTAGCGCCGGCTTCGGCCTGGGGCATGATCCTGGGGACCCGGTATCGAGTCCCAAGTCAGGCTCCCTGTGTGGAGCCTGCTTCTCCTTCTGCCTGCATCTCTCTCTCATTAATAAATAAATAAAATTAAAAAAAAAAAAAGAAACACGGGACATTGTGTTTATATATGTCGAGGTTCCAGGATACCATTCTACCTCCACTCTGGCAGACCTGGCCAGGTCCTGTTTCATGAGCAGTGCTCTGCACACTGCCTCTAGCCTGCATGGAGGGACACCCTAAGAAATGACCTATACTTTACTAGTTTAACAACTTATTTATTTATTGAGAGAGAATGTGCATAGGGGAGAGGCAGAGGGAGAGGGAGAGGATCTCAAGCAGACTCCATGCTGAGTGCAGAGTCCTGCTCGGGGCTTGATTTCACATCCCTGAGATCATGAGCTGAAACCATGAGTTGGACATTTAATCGACTGAGCCACCCAGACACCCGTTTACTAGCTTTTAAAATGGATTGGCTCCCTAGCATTCTTCAAGGATGATTATTTAAGTTTTTTTTTTTTTAATCATCATTATGAACTCACAGATGAAATATTTTCAGTGTTCCAATCCACTGGAATTATTATTGATGCTCACACATCTCAGCTTTGACCTATGGGAGCCTTTTCAATTTGGCTCCTGAATCCTTGTGACACACCTGCATGGTCTCGAATAGATTTTTCTTACTTTCTGGTGTAAGATGTTCCAGACCATTGCACATTTCCTCTCTAGGAAGTTTTCTCTTTCCCAGGGAGCCCTGGAATCCTGTGGGAAATAGTAGTAAGAGACCACAGTCTGGGGAACAAAGGCTTTTTTTTTTTTTTTTTTTTGAACAAAGGCTTTTGATGGTGGGTTGGGCTTGGGGGCTGTCCTGGATAATGAGGCAGTTCAGGTAATCCATTAAGTGCTTTGAAGAAAAAAGCCAGAACAGTATAATGAACTCCCCATGCCCATCTCCCAGCTTCAACCAGCTATTAGCTCACCTGGCACAGAGCAAAAATCCCAACACTGTGACCTGAGGCAAGTCACATTGAGCCTCAGTGTCCTCATCTATAAAACGAGGATATTCCTTGCTCCATCTTCTGTGTGATATGGCTCAAACACAGCGGAGCCACCTCTTGAATTTATAAACCAGGAACTAATCGATGCCAAGAAAGGAAACAAGTTGCCAAGGTCATCAATCAGTGTTTTTCTTTTTCTTAAAGATTCATGCATCTATTTTATTTTTTTTTATTTTATTTTTTTATTTATTTTTAAAGATTTTATTTATTTATTCATGAGAGACACAGAGAGAGGCAGAGAGAGAAGCAGGCTCCATGCAGGAGCCTGATGCAGGACTCGATCCCGTGACTCTAGGATCACGCCCTGGACCAAAGGCAGGTGCTAAACCGCTGAGCCACCCAGGGATTCCCCCATGCATCTATTTTAGAGAGAGAGAGCAAGCGCACAAGCAGGAGGGGCAAAGAGGGAAGCAGAGAGAATCCCAAGCAGCCTCTGCTCTGAGTGCAGAGCCCATATACAGGGCTTGATCGCAAGACCCTGAGGATCATGACCTGAGCCAAAACCAAGAGTCATTTCATTGCCCTGTGAAGAGTCGGACGCTAAACTGAATGTGCCACTCAGGAGCCCCAACCAGTGTTTTCCTTAATTTTTTTTTTTGGGGGAGAGAGCATGCATGAATGGGGAGGTGGGGCAGAGAGAAAGAGAGAGAATCTTTATTTTTTTATTCATGAGAGACACAGAGAGAGAGGGAAACAGAGGCAGAGACGCAGGCAGAGGGAGAAGCAGGCTCCATGCAGGGAGCCTGACGTGGGACTCGATCCTGGGTCTCCAGGATCACACCCTGGGCTGCAGGAGGTGCTAAACCGCTGCACCACTGGGGCTGCCAAGAGAGAGAATCTGAAGCAGACTCTATAGTCACAGAGGAACCAGACTCAGGGCTCGATCTCACGACACTGAGATCATAACCAGAGCGAAATCAAGAGTCGGACATTTAACCAACTGAGCCACCCAGGTGCCCCTCTTGATGTGGTTTTATACTTAAAATGCAGAAAGGATCTGGAAAGGTAGCTTACAAAATTACGTTCAAAATTTAAAAATGTAAACAGTGGTTGAACTAATTGGATATCTGATGCTATTAATGAATTATCAAATCATCATTATCTAGATGTGGTAATGGCATTGTGGTTTTTAACTACTCCTTTTAGAGATACAGTGAAAGATCAAGATGGCATGATGTGATTTTTCTAATTAAAAATAATCAGTGGTGGAGGACAGACAGGGTATAAGTGAAAGAAGATGGGCTGTGCATTAAATGTTGAAGCTGGTGACAGGGGGTTCACTATACTATTCTACTTTTATAAATCTTTAACAATTTTTTTAAAGATTTTATTTATTTATTCATGAGAGAGAGAGGCAGAGACACAGGCAGAGGGAGAAGCAGGCTCCATGCAGGAAGCCCAGTGCGGACTCAATCCCAGGACTCTAGGATCATGCCGTGGGCCCTAAGACAGGTGCTAAACCACTGAGCCACCCAGGGATCCCCAAATCTTTAACAAGTTCTATAACAGCTTTTGAAAAGAGGTTAAAGAACAGAATGCTTAAGGAATCTGATACCACAGGAAAATGCTGCCAGAACAGAATAGGAACAGGTCAGGCAGCCCAGACATCATTGCCAGGGGTGGAGGGGCACCCCCGGGTGGGTGTGAGTGCCTCTGAGCTGATCTCTCTCCACAGTGCGCAGGACCATTGTCAAGATCCCCTCCAGCCTGGAGGTTGATGTGGAAGATGTCACCAGTTCCTCTCAACACATTCATTTCATCCAACCACTGCTGCTGAGTGAGGCCCTGGCCCGGGGAGGCCCCTTTCCTCTGTGCATGGAGATCCTGGAAATTCCGGAGGGGCCCTCCATCTTCCTCAGCCCATGGGCAGGCTCCTTGCATAAAGGCCAGAAGCTCTGTATCCATGGCCTGGCCTCACCACCTTGGCGGGTCCTGGTTTCAACCAAGGGCCGGAAGATACCCAGACACTTCATGGTCTCTGGGGCTTATCAGGGCAAGCTGCGGCGGCGACCCAGAGAGTTCCCCACAGCCTATGATCTCCTGGGTGCTCTCCAGCCAGGCCAGCCACTCCGCGTAGTGGCCACAAAGGACTGTGAGGGCGAAGGGGTGGAGAGCCCTGGGTTCACTTCCCTGGCTGTGGGCGACAGGCTGGAGGTGTTGAGATCTGGCCAGGCCCATGGGGCTGAAGGCAGGGACATAGATGTCTTGGTGTGTCAGCGGCTGAGTGACAAGGCGGAGGAGGAGGAGGAGGAAGAGAATGAAGATGTAGAAGACGACGACCAGATTCTGCTGCCCCTTTACTTCTCTGGTAGTTTTGTGGAAGAGATGAATGATAGTCGGCGCTATAGTCTGGAAGATCTGACTGCCCATTTTTCATTGCCCTGTGAAGTCAAGGTGGTGGCCAAGGACAGCAGCCATCCTGCTGACCCTCTGCCCTCCTTCCCAGGCCTGCGGCTGGAGGAGAAAATCATGGAACCTTTCTTGGTGGTCAGCCTCAACTCCAACCCTGAGATGTGCTTCGAGATCCCTCCCCGGTGGCTGGACCTGACTGTCGTGGAGGCCGAGGGGCAGCCAGGCCAGCCGGCTGGGCCTCTCCCTGTAGCCACGGTGGAGGAGCTGACAGATGCCTTCTACTACAGCCTTCGGAGGTTACCGGCCTTCAAGAACCAACCCCCCCCACCCAGGCCCCCCAAAAGTCAGGGTCTCAGTGGGCAGAAGAAACAAAGCAACAAGGAGAAAAGCGGCCAGGTACCAACCTACCAAAATGGGCAGGGAGGGGAAGTTGTCGGGGTCACTGCAGGTCCTGCCAGTTTTGTCCAGCATCCCATTTCTCTTTCGGTTGTGAAGAACTTACAGTTTATACACTTACACACTTTGTACCTATTATTCTTATAATCTGATGTTGGTACGATCATTCATATTTTAAGGGTGAGAAAACGAGGACTCCGAGACCTCCGAGACTTGCCCAAGTCAGTTACGAAGCGGAAGCCCTGAACCATAGCATAAGCACTCTGCCTCCAGGCTTACCTTGCTTTCCCTGCCCATCGTCCCCTCATGTAGGCCTCATCATCTGTCACCTGAACCGTGTCAGCAGCTTCTCCCACCCCTCCTCATGGCTGTCAGAACGGCCTCTCTCCCTTCCCTGGTTACTGATGGGCCTCAGCCCCATCTTCTGAACCGTCTGTGGCTCCCTGTGGTAAGGGGGTAATGCCAACCCCTCAGCATGGCATCCAGGGAGGGTCTTTTATAAACTGACTTCAATGTCCCCCTCCCAGACCCATCCTCCACTACCCACTCTGGTCCATACTCAGCCATAAACTCCTAGAGCTTCTTCAGTATGCCAGGATTCTTGCCTCAGCACTTTACACATTCTGGTTCTATTGCTGGAATGTTCTTCCTCTTTTCAGTGGACAAGGCTCAGCTCAGACTTCCTCTGGCAGTGACAGCCTTCCCCCTTCTGCATTCACACTGATGTGTGTGGTATGCAGCTTGGGGATGTGGGTAGGGGTGGGAGCAGGTGGGATGACACCTAGTTTTTGGTGTGTTGTGAGTGGTCTGTGAGGGCAGGGGCCTCGCCCACTTCCAGGTAGGCAGACAGCGCCAGTGAATGCTGAACTGATCCAAACTAAATCACGGGGATGGGGAAAGGACCAGACATGGAAGCAGAGGGACCCAAGCTTATGGCCCAGTTCACTTGCTCCATGGCCTGCTTCCTTTCCATTTTCTCACCAGTGCACCTGAGATAAGGTCACTAACTCACAATTCTAGTTTCTTAGCTGCTGCCTGGTGGGTGTCTACTCTGTCACAGGCTCCTTATGTGCATAGCCCCACAGAGCTCTCATGACCTGAGAGGTGGGCACTGTGAAGTCAGGCACTGATGGATAGCTCTTTCTACAGTTGAGAACACAAGAGGCACAGAGAGGTCAAGCAGTTGACCCGAGAGCACACACCCAGCAAACAGCAGGCTGGGGTTTGAAGCTGGGTCTGACCACCCAGCCTGGGCACCTAACTACCGTGGTCTGCTGACAGCAGTTGATTTACATCAAAAGCACTTTGTAAAGTGTAACAGGCTTACGGTTTTGGGATTTGGAGAAACTGGTATTTTGTACTGTGAGGGTAGATGGTGGGAGGGCAAGGGGAAGTGAGAAAGACAAATCAGGGGCAGTTTCGGCCCCAGAAGGAGACTGCATCTGTGGAGGAGGGTGGAGGGCAGTCCTTTTCTGATTGAACACAGACTGGACTGGGGCATCTGAAACACAGGCCTTCCCGACAGTACCGGAGAACATAGTACAAAAAAATTGAGAGACCTCAGTTCCAGCATTTGTTCCTGCTGGAAGTGACTTTGGGCCTGGTCCCTGCTCACTGCCCTTGATCCTGCAACTTTTCTTCCCTGGGGAAGTATTCCCCACTGCTGATCAGGGGCCCTATATGGTTTGCTCTCCAAAGCATAGAAAGAGCATAAGCTTTAGAGGTCACGAACATGGCTCTGGGTCTGAACCTTGGCCCAGCTTGCAATCTTGTGTGAGGTATGACCTGACACTCTGAGCCTGTTTCCTCGTGGGTACATTGGGAACTCAAAACAGCTACTCAAGAGGGTCCCCTGAAGATAAACGAATAGGTGTGCATATGGCAGAAGGTGGGAGTTCAACAAAAGTCCTCCTCCTTCTAGGACCCCTCTCAGCTCCGGCACTCTGTCCTGATATTCTGTGACTGCTTTCTTCCCCTTCAGCAGCAGATGTGAAGGACACTGATTGAATCCCCTCTGGGGAAGAAACTCAGGGCACCCTGTCTCTAGCCAACTCTTTCCTCTTTCATTCTGGCCCCTCTCCTCTGCCAAAGAACATTTCAGGCACTAGAAACAAAAACACTTGGGTCTCACGGAGCCCTACCCTGGCAAGGAAGTCAAGAGGGGAGCAGAGGAAGTGACAGTCGAAGGAAATGACATTTCATGGACTCTGCTGCCCATCTCTTGGGACCCTGACTTCTGCTTTTTCTCTCGCCTAGTCTTCTGAACTCTTAGAACTGCAGCAAGCCCCTCTACTCAAGCCCAAGATGCAGACGCTGCCACGGAATGCCAAGGACAGCTCAAATACATACAGCAAGGTCTCAGGCCACAGGAAGGACCGCAGGCACACTAAGTCCATCATAGAAGATGGAGGTGAGTCCATGTCAGCCCCAGTTCACCCCTGTCCTCGCTTCTTCCCTCCTTACCCTGCTCCTGCTTGTACCTCTGACTGCGCTGGCCTTACCCTCAGCAAGGCCCCACCCATGAGCAGCCCCCTTCTGCTGCTCTCTGCTGGACAGAGAGGCTTTTAAGGGGATGGGCCAAGGGGTGCCTGGATGGCTCAGTTGGTGAAGTGTCTGCCTTCAGCTCAGGTCATGATCCTGGGGTCCTGGGATGGAGCCCCGTGTCAGGCTCCCTGCTCAGTGGACGAGTCTGCTTTTCCCTCTTGCTCTGCCCCTCTGCTCCCTCCCTCCCCCTCTCGCAAATAAATAAAATCTTAAAAAAAAAAAAAAAAAAAGGATGAGCTTAGGTTGGAGGGTCCCTACTGTCCCTCTCCCACGGGCTTCAGAGTCCTGGCAAGGAAAATGAGTTCATCCTCCAACATACTACCCTCCCCGAGGCATGCAAGGGGAATATTTACACAGTATTCAGACAGAATAATTTATAGTTTCTGGCCTAGCAAGGACCTTAGAGCATCCAGACCAACTACTTCCCTGTCCAGTACCCTAAAAAGGGAAGGATCCTGCCTAAAACCAAAGATCATCACTGACTTGGACTCTTTTGTAGATAATGATGACCATGATTATGAAGAAATACTTGAGCAATTTCGGAACACCCTTTAAATGCTGGAGGAACCTTGCTTCTTACCTGCTGTTTCTCAGAGAATCTGAGATACCAGCCAACGTTACAAAGCCTTTACAAGACCTTTGGACATGATCTCACTGAAATCAGACTGTGGACAGGAAATGGCTTCGTGCGGACCAATCTGAAAAGGGATAGACATACCAGCTCTCCTGAGGTTCTAGGTTCCTGCCACAGAGGGCTGGCTTGTTTGGGGCCAGCACCTTGTGCTTGACTCCCTCAGCCTCAGAGCTCTGGTATCCAAAGGAGCCAAGGAGGTTCTACTCAATCCTGAGTCCCCAACACCAGCTGTCTCACTGGTTGGTGCAGAAAGGAATCAGAGACCACCAACCTTGATGGTGGCGGCACAGTGTTGCTTGACTCTCAGTAAAAAGGGCTCAATGCTGAACATAACGCACTGAGAGCCTTTTCTTATGTTTGCCACTCCCTCGCCACCCCACCCCCAAACTCTAACCCCTGAGAAAACAGGAGCTGTGTTATCTGTGCAGAATGCAGCACATAATAGTTGCATGTGACTATCCAAGATTTTTTCACTCTAAAACCATAGAATAAAAATTACATCTGGAAAAATAGGAACAGAAACCATTTAGTAAGGTCTGTGTGCCAGACCCTTTATAAGCATTATCTAAATCCTCGACTCTCTAGATAGACAATGGCCTGATTTTAAAGATCAGAAAACAAGCTTAAGTGGTCAGGTGTTTCAGGAGGCAGACTAGTCATGAGCCTGGGTTAGCATCCCTGCACCACCTCTCAGCTAGGACTATGAACAAGTTATTTTAACCTAAGCTTCAGTTCCTTCACATGTAAAATGAAATAGTTATCTACCTCACAAAATTGTTTTAAAGATCAAATGAGATAATCTTGGTATATAGTGCAGTGCCTGGAACGAATAAACACTTAATAAGAATCTTAGTATCATTACTGTTGACCTAGATCACATAGGTATACCTGTGTATGGACTGGTTGGAGAGCCTCATCACCTCACATAACAGAGATAAATCTGTGTCTATGCAGAGACTAGCTCAGCTTCTAAGGTCAGTCCAGGCCTGTTCCGTGAGGTAAGACCACAGGAATCACCCCCTGGAAGTGGTAGGGTTTTGGTTCCTAGATTGAGGCAGTCACAGAACTAAGCACTGTGGTCAGTAGAGGTCAGATGAACAAAAATGTGCCTGGAGTCTCCAGCTGTGGTGGGAGTGGAGTGTCCATCTGCAGCTCCCAGATTCTGGGGAGCACACCTGAGCCTGTCCTTCCTCTGCCTGCTAATAACGCCTCTGGGCTGTCCAGACCCATGGCACTTCTGGGCCTCCTGGCTTCCAGAACTGTGCATGGATTTCTCCAGGTGACTACCAAGCAGCTAATCCAAACTGCTGGGTCAGTTCCCATGCCTTCCTCCAGAGAGACAGTCTAAACTGAATGGAAGGACTGAGGAAAAGCGTATTCTGGGACAAATAAACAAGGGAAGTATGCAAAAAGGTTCCTCCTTGGCATGGGATCCCTAGGGCCAAGACAATATGCAAAATGCCAATAATTTTCACTTTCAGTCTGCATTTAATTGTGGCATCAAAAAAAAAAATAATTGTGGCATCAAACTGAGCAAGCTCACAAAAGGGGGGCAGAGAGGGCTACCAGCTACTACAGAAGGGGATTTCTAGTGGCCAAATGCTGCAGGAAGAAAGCAAGCCAATTTCATAGCTAGGACAACTAGGCTTAAAAAGAAAACATGTCGGCAGCCTGGGTGGCTCAGCGGTTTGACACCTGCCTTCAGCCCGGGGTGTGATCCCTGAGACCCGGGATCGAGTCCCATATCGGGCTCCTTGCATGGAGCCTGCTTCTCTCTCTGCCTGTGCCTCTGCTTCTCTCTCTCTGTCTCTCAGAGTAAATAAATAAAATCTTAAAAAAAAAAAAAGAAAAAAGAAAATGAATAAATTTGGTCCCCCCCCCCTTTTTTTAGATTTTTGTTTTAAGATTTTATTTATTTATTTGAGAGCAAGAGAGAGCACACAAGTGGGGGTGGGGGCAGAGGGAGAAGCAGACTCCCCACTAAGCAGGGAGCCAAATGCAGGGCTTGGTCCCAGGACCCCTGCATCATGACCTGAGCTAAAGGCAGCTGCTTAACCAACTGAGCCACACAGGTGCCCCTTGTTTTAAGAGTTCTTTATATATTTTAGAGAGCATGTGTGCATGTGCGTGAGCAGAGGGAGAGGAATCCTCAAGCCGACTCCCCACTGAGCTTGGAGACCAACACAGGGCTAGATCCCAGGATCCCGAGATCATGACCTGAGCCAACATCAAGAACTGGATGCTTAACTGACAGTCACCCAGGTGCCCTGAATGGTTTAAAAAAAATAATGCAGTTGAGGTATCTGTCTGGCTCAGTTGGTAAAGCATGTGACTTGATCTTGGGGTCATAAGTTTGGGCCCCACTTCAGGTGTAGAACTTACTTTTTAAAAATAAAGTTTTGGGGAGATCCCTGGATGGCTCAGCGGTTTAGTGCCTGCCTTCGGCCCAAAGTGTGGTCCTGGAGTCCCGGGATCAAGTCCCATGTTGGGCTTCCTGCATGGAGCCTGCTTCTCCCTCTGCCTGCCTCTCTCTCTCTCCCTCTCTCTATCTCCCATGAATAAGTAAATAAATAAAATCTTTTTAAAAAAAGTTCCGGGACGCCTGGGTGGCTCAGCAGTTGAGCCTTCGGCTCAGAGTGTGATCCCAAGTCTGGGGATCGAGTCCCGCGTCAGGCTCCCTGTGAGGAGCCTGCTTCTCCCCCTGTCTATGTCTCTCTCATGAATAAATAAATAAAATCTTTTAAAAAAAAAAAAAGTCTTTTTAAAGAAAAAAAGCTTTAAGAGGGGGATCCCTGGGTGGTGCAGTGGTTTAGCGCCTGCCTTTGGCCCAGGGCGCGATTCTGGAGACCCGGGATCGAATCCCACATCGGGCTCCCGGTGCATGGAGCCTGCTTCTCCCTCTGCCTGTGTCTCTGCCTCTCTCTCTCTCTCTGTGTGACTAACATAAATAAATAAAAATTTAAAAAATAAAAATAAAAAAAAAATAAAACACGGTTGAGGGAAATTCAGAACTCGATCCATTTTTGAGTATGTATCTCCAGTTTATGTTCATTTACTTAGCAGTTATTTACATCTGTTACTGTTAGCACGTTCTCTATATTATTCAAAATAGAAATGAGAAAAGATATGAAAAATAAATATGAAGGGATGAGCAATTCTTTTCTCCCAGTATACATCTTGTGTATTCCCAGAAGTTTGTGTTCACTTTGGAGACCACTGTTCAGGGGGAGCCCCTAGCCCCACTATAACACCCTCCCCACCACCCAGTAGCTTATTCCAGAGTTAAGACAAAAGCACCCCACGGGCATTGTCTGCTTTTGTTCCCTGCCAACCCCAATTGCTCTGATAAAACATTTACAGTTGTGGTTTTCAAACATGTTTTCCTTTTATTTTTTTAAGATTTTATTTATCTATTCATGAAAGACAGAGAGAGAGAGGCAGAGACACAGGCAGAGGAAGAAACAGGCTCCATGCAGGGAGCCCGACATGGGACTCGATCCCAGGTCTCAGGGATTACACCCCGGGCTGAAGGCAGGCGTCAAACTGCTGAGCCACCCGGGCTGCCGACATGTTTTCCTTTTAAGCCTAGTTGTCCTAGCTTGCTTTCTTCTTGCAGCATTTGGCCACTAGAAATCCCCTTCTGTAGTAGCTGGTAGCCCTCTCTGCCCCCCTTTTGTGAGCTTGCTCAGTTTGATGCCACAATTAAATGCAGACTGAAAGTGAAAATTATTGGCATTTTGCATACTAACCCGCTGAGCCACGCGGGCTGCCCCAAAATTTATTCATATACATCAGACACTATTTCTTATTGGCCCTTTTATAGTTAAACCTGATAAATACTATTTCCCAAGGCACCTAATTTCCCATCAGTATACCTAGAGAAAGACTCTCCTGAGAACAAGCTGGAATCATTGCTTGGCTGTGATAAATGCAGGAGCCTCCTGCTCAAGCAGGGTAAAGGCTCTAGAAGGCTGGCGTTTCATTCTGCTGAGGAGGGCCTGGCTGTGCTCAGCCCTACAGGCCTCCGTGGTGCTCAGAAATTACACATCTTATGCAAGGCTACGTAAATGCCAAGATGGCAGGGAATACAGCACTGCTAAGCAGCCACTCTGTGCTACTGGGAATGTGGAACCAGCAAATCCAATGATATTACTTACTTTGCTTTGTATTCCTAGTGCTTGACCAATGGGCCAACATGGTAGGTACTCAACAAATACGTGTTGAATTATTAAATAGTTTGTAACTGCTGAATCATCAAATTCAAAATCAAAAGACTTCTATCCAGAATTACTCTACTGCCTTGCCCATTTGAGAGTGCTAGATAACTAGATGTCAACCACTCATAAAAGTATCCTATGCATTCAAAATTCAAATTCATGGATGATTTTTTTAAAAAAATATTTATTTATATCAAGAGAGCAAGCATGCACAGTGGGGAGGAGCAGAAGGAAAGGGAGAGGGACGCCTGGGTGGCTTGGCAGTTGAGCGTCTACCTTGGGCTCAGAGCAGAGTGTGATCTCAGTTATGGAATTGAGTCCCAAAGCAGGCTCCTATAGGGAGCCTGCTTCTCTCTCTGCCTATGTCTCTGCCTCTGTGTGTTTCTCATGAATAAATAAAATCTTAAAAAAAAAAAAAAAAAAAAAAAAAAAGAGGGAGAGAAAAATCCAAGCAGACTCAGATCTGAGCATAGAGCCCAATGTGGGGCTCAATCTCACAACCCCTAGATCTTGACCTGAGCCGAAACCAAGATTTGGACACTTAACCAACTATACCACCCAGACACCCCCAAAATGTATGATTTTTTTTAACCTGTTTTTAGCCAGTACCTTTTCTTTCAGGATATAATCAAGGATGGACAAACCTGTAGGTAAACATATTGGCTGGCTGACTGACTTCTTAAGCATCAGTATAGCTCCCTAGATAGGAACTGTTCTTCGGGTACAGAAACAACCACCAGACTGTTGTTCACTTTTAGAAACTGGATGGTGGGCATTTTCCACATGGCTGCTAGTAGGTTTCATTTTGAAACAGGTTAGAGCAATTATAGAATTTTTATTTGCATGTTACATCTCATTAACTTACCTCAGAATTAGTTCTTTTATTCAAGATGTACCTTACATTCTGGAGTTGTCAAAAACATCTTTGAGCTAGTTTGCTCTCTTGTAAGAAATAGAACTGATTAAGCTCACCAAAGGCTGCAGGCCTTTAGATAGTCTCATCTCGAGGTTAAATAATAGATATTCAATTCAGTTACGTGACCATATATTGCTAGAGTCAAGATTAAGGTTCACTTTATAACCTCTACTAATGGCAATGGTAGATGCTTTACAAACCTTATTTTGCTCAATCTTCACGACACACCTATGAGGAAATGACACAGTTCTCTTCATAAATAAGGAAATGGGAGGCCTTTAGAACTGACGTAGTCTACCCAAGATCCTAACTAAATATGGGAAAGCCAAGATATCAAACCCAAGTCAAGCTATGCTACACATCTCAGATTATAAAAGTATTAATTATACCATCTTAGGAATAAAAAAAAAAACATTTCCACAGATTCTGCAATAGAACTTTTATTAAACATATGGATTTTGTATTGAAATCGAAATATTTCTTTCTCCCCTCTCCTCTCATGAGGTCACGACTCTAGAACTTCATGTTCATAAAAACACACTTTCGGCAGCAGTCATGACAAGGTGAAGGAAAGTGCAATTCTGAAAATAATACCATATAGCCAACTAAAGGGTGGAACAAAACCAGGCAGAGGTTAGCAGGTTTTTTGGCTAGCTCCCTGCTGAAGGCCCTAGTTCTGCTCATCTTCTCTCAACAGGGAACATTATAGGAGCAGAAACTCCTGAGTATTCTTTAATTAATACTGCCCAACTCTCTTGGTAGTATGTCTCTCCCACTTCCATCAGTCCTGATGTTGTAAATGGCTGATTCGTAACTTTAAGAAAGTCCACCCAGGTTTATATTCTCATCAACTGCCCAAAATTGAGCTTCATAAAAACAAAAATTAAAAACAAAAAAAAATAAACAAAACAAAACAAAAAAGCCAGAGCACTAAGTTTCAAAAGGATGTTAAATGAGACCCTTTCTAGATGAAACCTACTCCCTAGACGTCAACTGACCAAACATATGCACAGTTGGAGACAACAGATTATGAAATCTGGTCCAGCTGGAAAATACCTGGAGTACTCAATTAGATCCAGTTAGTCTGCATCTGTGGATTTAAAATGATCATCATCCACAGTGGAATAGATGTGGCCCTCATTGCTAAGAAAATCCACAGCTTGCCTAGAAAGAAAGAAAGAAAAAAAAAAAGGCTCATTATCAAACTGATGCAGAAGAAAGGAAACTGTCTTTTGGGTATGGCCAAACACAGATTTTGCTCACAGGGGACTCTTGCGGGGAGAAGTGCGAGTAAAATTGCAAAACTGAAACAATGCATGGAGACAATAGCTAACAGAGCTGCCCTGGACCCCTCTACCAAATGGTATAAAGGCAAGAAAATAGAGCCTAACTCAAATGCCAATCTATGCAAATTGAAACAAGGATCTAAGAATATAGTCCGCATGCACATAAAACTCCTAGTATAAACACCTATTTTTCAAAGTTCCTCCTCCCACCAACCCTCTGGGAAGTTGAAGGACATAAAGGAAAGACCTTTTGCAGAAACAATAGAACACCTTCATACCCTTTAAGGCTCTCAGGATCAGTATCTGTAACATGTTTAATAATATTAATAGTATTAACTGCCTATTTAATAACAGCAATAATTTACAGAGCAACTACTACATGACAGTGTTTCTGTACCTCATCATCACTGGAACTCTGAGATATGAATTAATATCTTCATTTTATAAAACAGGAAATGAAATTAGACCCAAGCCTTTCTTTTCTGTGTAAACCTAGAATATCAAGTGATTTACACTAACAAAATGCACCAAAATACTCTGCTTGTTTGATTCTTTCATCAGGATCAGGAAGCTGCTTGTCTAACATGGAAACAAAAGATGTTGGAAGGACGCTCTATGGTTTCAGGTTCAGACAGTCAAATGCACATCTCCACAGTGGAAACAGTAACACCAATGGGACAATACATGTGAGGACCAGGAGCTGAAGATCTCACTCCTCCAGGTCAAATTTTATCTGGTCAACTTTGACAAAATTATATCCCTTGCCCATAATGGGAATCACTGTTTGTTAAATGAACAAGTTAGGGATCCCTGGGTGGCACAGCGGTTTGGCGCCTGCCTTTGGCCCAGGGCACGATCCTGGAGACCTGGGATCGAATCCCACATCGGGCTCCCGGTGCATGGAGCCTGCTTCTCCCTCTGCCTGTGTCTCTGTCTCTCTCTCTCTCTGTGACTATCATAAATAAATTAAAAAAAAAAAAAAATGAACAAGTTAATCAGTGATGTGACGGGAAGCACCATCATTTTGAGTTCTTTTTTTATGTTTCCATGACTGAACAACTTCCCTTCTGTCAATGAGACTGCAGCTGACAGTTCTATTTTTATTTTTAATTCACTTCTCATTATCAGGAAACCCTGGTGAGTTGAAATGGGTACAATTCTAGAGCTCCAGTTGTTAGAAACCAAATACTCACTTAATTGAGGCTACAGACATGTGTTGAAGCTGGTTCTTGAGATCCTGAAAGTTTAATCCTTCAGGTCTTGGACAAGCCTTAATCAAATTCAGCACCTGAAGATTCAATTCAAATGAGAAAGATTTTAGCAACTACTCTGAATCAACTTCTTTATGTAAACCTGAGTCCCTTTATAAGAAAGAAATGGTTCAGGTCCCTAACCTTAGAGATTCATTAGGGAAGTAACAAATTTAAGACTGCCTGTGTCTTGAATTTCTGGAGCCACACAGTGTTTACCTGGTTTTGGGCCACAGTGAGGCCATTTGCTGGGATGGAGCTAATCCCACCAAAGTTTCCTGTTTCACCCATTCCTGGATTGCTGATAGGTGCTCTCCCTGCTGGGGGCTGAATTAAGAAAGAAGTTCACAGTGTTAGAAAATTTACCAATTTAAACACAGTCCTTGTTATTGTTAGATAGCCTGTTGATTAAGCAGCTCACAAAAATAATTTAAGCCATTCTCCCAATAACAATTGCTTACACTGGAAAGGATGACTGTCATCATTAACAAGTATTTCAAGGGAAGATAAAGTGACTCTTTGAAGCACAGAATATCAAACAGAGAGAAAGGTACCTCTTAGCTCCTTATTTTTGCTGAGGGGAACCAGAGGAAAACTAGCATCGAGAAGAAAATTACCTGGAGATTTGCTATAATAGTCTTTATTTATCCTTGGTACTTTACTATTCAAACATGCACTTATTTATTATTTATGGCTTGTTTTTACCTTCTCCCTCTGCCTGTGTCTCTGCCTCTCTCTCATGAATAAATAAATAAAATCTTTAAAAATAATTATTTAATAAAAAATCTGTATTATTGAAGTATAGTTGACACACAAGGTTATATTAGTTTCAGGTGTATAACATAGGGATTCAATAATTCTATACATTACTGGATGCTCACCAAGCTGTATTCACCCATTTCTTTTTTTTCCAAAGATTCATTCATTCATTCATTCATTCATGATAGACATAGAGAGGGAGAGAGAGGCAGAGACACAGGAGGAAGAAGCAGGCTCCATGCAGGGAGCCCAATGTGGAACTCGATCCCGGGACTCCAGGATCGTGCCCTGGGCCAAAGGCAGGTGCTAAACCACTGAGCCACACAGGGATCCCCTGTATTCACCCATTTCACTCACTGCCCTCTCAAGTATTTACTGTCACCTAGACATGAAGCATGACAGAGAGAGGAAAAAAAGATGGTTCCCATCACTCTGTTATTCTTTTTTTATCACCAAATTTTTAAGAACAGCAGACTATAATCACTGTTTCCATTTCACTTCTCCTTAATGACTCTCTAGCCCACTACTATTTGGACGCTCACTACTGAATATACCTCTGCAACCTCTTATGAAGTCACCAATGACTTTTTTTTTTTTTAAGATTTTTTACTTATTTATTTATTCATAGAGACACAGAGAGAGAGAAGAGGCAGAGATACAGGTAGAGGGAGAAGCAGGCTCCATGCAGGGAGCCTGACCCGGGTCCCCAGGATCACACCCCGGACTGCAGGCGGCACTAAACCACTACGCCACGGGGGCTGCCCCCCAATGACTTTTCTTTTTTTCTATGTTTGGAATTCCTAGTTCAATTTTCTTTTTTTTTTTTTATTTTTATAAATTTATTTTTTTATTGGTGTTCAGCCAATGACTTTTCAACCAACATACCCAACAGTCTCAGAAAGACACACTGACCACATTCCTCTTGGAATGTACCCATCCCTTCATAGGCTTCTTGAAGGCATGTTCTTCTGGTTCTCCACTTAACCTCTCAAACTGTACTGTCTCAGTATCTTTTACCAGCTTTTCTCTCTCCCTATCTCCCAAAAGGCTGACAGCTCCCCCAGGATTCCATCCCAGAGCTCCTCCTAGGCCAAATTCTTGTTCCCAGCCATTGACTGGATACATCCACCTAGCCCTCTCACACACTCTGAAGTAAGATTATGACCGTCCCCAAATCTGCTTGCCCTGCTCCATTCCACCTCAGTGAGTAAAGCTAACCCCATCCCACAGACTCCAGTTGTCTGGGAGTCCATTCACTTACCTCCCACAATCTGTCACCACAGCCTATCACACAAGCTCCAGCGTAGGTCAAGTCCACCCTCCTTATCCTGGCCTCCCAGTGGCCTCTCAGCCACTAGTCTCTCTGACTCAGGTCAACCCTCCTTTGCTACCTCCTTTGCTGTTCAGCTTCCGATCACATCCCTCCTCTGCTGGAAAGCTTTCAGGTGGCTCCCCCTGCCTGTGAAAATAATAGAAACCTACACATTCGAGACCTACCACAACTAGACGTCAAAAATCTCTATTTGACTGTTCTTTTTTTTTTTTTTTAAGATTTTATTTATTTATTCACGAGACACAGAGAGGCAGACACACAGGCAGAGGGAACAGCAGGCTCCCTGTGGGAACCCCGATGCAGGACTCGATCCCAGGACCCTGGGATCATGACGTGAGCCAAAGGCAGACACTCAACCACTGAGCCACCCAGGCATCCCTCAGACAGTTACTTTTTTGACACACTTCACTCCCCAGTGGCACCTGACTTCTTGCCAACTATAAACATGCCTCTGATTCGAACATGTTGTTCCCTGTCTGGAATGCCCTTCCTCTCATCTGCCTGGGAAACACTGACTTCTCATCCTTCAAAGCCCAACTTAATTGCCACTGCCTTTGTAGAGCTTTCTGACAAGCCCCAAACCAAGTCAGCCGTGTTCTTCCTTCTCAGCTCCTCCAGCATTTGGCCCATTCCCTCTCACAGCAGTCATTACACTATTGGCCTGGCACTTCCTGCCACCAGCCTCTCCACCTTCACACTGTGTCTGGTCTGGTGCAGGATGTGTTCCATGCTTTATCCACTGAACTGAATGAATAGGATGATACAACATTATATGTGTTAAGTACCTATACCAGATATAAGAACACTGTGGAAGCTCATTAGGAGAAATCCCATCTAGTCAGGAGATGCATTCATTCAATAAATGTTCATTAAATGCCTACTGTTTGGAATAAATAAAACACCAGTCATGGTCCCCTGTTTTCAAGCTAAATGCCTTCACACTGCCTGCTGGTTAGACAGAAGCCTCACATTTTATGATCCAATAATACTGAACTGAATGCTGTTTCTTATCCCGACACTGCTTAAAGTGGCTCATGTCCTGGTAACCCCACCTCATGTATCCTTTAGGACTTGGTTTAGGCATCACCTCCTCCAAGGGTTTTTTTTTTTTTTTTTTTTTTTTTAAGATTTATTCATGAGAGACACAGAGAGGGGTAGAGACACAGACAGAGGGATAGGCAGGCTCCATGCAGGGAGACTGATGCCTGATGTGGGACTTGATCCTGGGACTTCAGGATCACGCCCTCGGCTGAAGGGAGGCGCTCAACCACTGAGCCACCCAGGGATCCCTCAAGGGGTCTTTCTTGATGTCAAGGTTTCAAAGCACCCTGTGCTTGCCACTTATCCTGCATTTATGATTAAGTGATCTGAATCTCCAAAGCTCAAATACAAACTCTTTGCAGGATAGCAGGATTTTGCTTTGAAGATTTTTATTTATTTGAGAGAGAGCACAGAGGGAGAATGAGAGGGATAAGTGGACTCCTAGCCATAGCCAAGTAGAGAGCCTTACATGGGCCCAATCCCAGGATGCTGAGATCATGACTGGGTCCAAAGGCGGACACCTAACTGACTGAACCACCCAAGTGCCCCAGGGTGTTTTGTTTACTCCTCAATATAACTGTCGATATTCCCAGTTTCCACTCCCTAACTACACATTCTCACTTTGAAATCATTTTTATGAAATATGTGATACATACACATATGTCATTAAGTATGGTAATAAATACCCTAAACCTTCTATGCAATTCCATTCTTTTTAACCCACTTTCCCCATCCTCTATCAAAGCCTCCCTTTTGAAGATCCAGGTTTCCAAATCCAATAGCAGACTTCTCTCATCACCTTTCCTGACTTCAAGGCAGCATTCTACAGTTGATCACCATCCCCTCCTTCCTAAAATACTATTTATTTATTTGTTTGTTTGGTTTTTTAAAAAGATTTTATTTATTTATTCATGATAGACAGAGAGAGAAAAAGAGACAGAGACACAGGCAGAGGGAGAAGCAGGCTCCATGCAGGGAGCCCGATGTGGGACTCGATCCCGGGGCTCCAGGATCACGCCCTGGGCCGAAGGCAGGCCCTTAAACCGCTGAGCCACCCAGGTTGCCCTCTAAAATACTTTTTAAAGCATATCCTACAGAATCACATTTCCTGGTTTCTTCCTGCCAGTTGGCGACTTTTTTGACTTCTAGTGGCTTCTGTTCTACTCCAGACTTCTAAAGGTTAGTGTGTTCCAGAGCTTAGGTCTCTCTGACCTCTTACCTCCCCAGCTATCTCATCTCATCCAAGGCTTTAACTCCCAAAGTTCGGTCTCTACCCCTAACCTCTCCATTGGAACCCACTTCTACACATTCAACCATCCATTCTGTTCTCCACTTGGATATCTGACACCTCATACTTGCTAAGTCCAAAAGAACTCTGGATTTTACCCTTCAAATGTGCTGGCTTCATTTAGTTGCTCAAGCCCTGAACACAGAAGTCATTTTTGAACCCTCCCTCTTTATATCCTGTATGTAACCCACCAAGAAGTCTTGTCAGCTCTACCTTCAAAATATGTCAAAGTCCAACCACCTTTTATCTCAGCTGTTGCTATTAATCCTAAATTATCTTGCTATTTCTAGTGCCTCATAATCTATACTCCATACATCAGCCCAGCCTAAGTGAATTTTTTAAAAACTCAAGACCATGTCACTCCTTAGTTAAGACCTACCAAAGGCCTAGAATAATAATTGGTACATACCAGGCTCAATAAATATCTCTCGGGATCCCTGGGTGGCGCAGCGGTTTGGCGCCTGCCTTTGGCCCAGGGCGCGATCCTGGAGACCCAGGATCGAATCCCACATCAGGCTCCCGGTGCATGGAGCCTGCTTCTCCCTCTGCCTGTGTCTCTGCCTCTCTCTCTCTCTCTGTGACTATCATAAATAAATAAAAATTAAAAAAAAAAAAAATATCTCTCAAAGGAAGGAATGAATTTCTCTCTGTATCCCCAGTGCTTACCAAATTGTTTGGTACAGAATAGGATGCAATAGCATCCTTAGTGGTTCATGAGTTCTCCAGCCTCTCCTACGCTGTAACCAATAAACTTCCAACCTGAGACCAGAATAATCAAAGGACATTTTTTTTAAAAAGTAGGCTCCACAACTAATATGGGGCTTGAACTCACAACCCTGAGATCAAGTCACATGCTCTACCAACTGAGCCACCCAGGCACCCCAATCTAATTATTATTTATTTATGATAGTCACAGAGAGAGAGAGAGAGAGGCAGAGACACAGGCAGAGGGAGAAGAGGCACCCCAATCTAAAGACATTCTATTTTTTTTAAAGACATTTTAATACAAGAATAAACAAACCCTCTGTGGTCATAGACAGACTGGACAAATGGAATTCACACAGCAGAAAATAATGCTGAGAAATTTCAATGTGAAGCAAGAAAGATAACTTCAGGGAGAAAATAATGGTGCATCGTTTTAGCCAACAGGTTAGAAGAAGAGCAGTAAAATGCCATCCTACTTGGGATTTTTCTCTGAATATAATCCTGGAGCCAAGTGCTCAGCCTATATAATTATGTGTCTACACTTAAAGATTGTCTTAGGCCTCAGCCTTCCAAGTAAGTGGGGTCAGAGGAACTTGTAATTCTGAAAAAAAACATGAGTGCTTCCTTTGGAATAAAATAACATGGGAAAGTTCATGAAGAAAATGTTCTGCAGACTGAGTGAGGCCTCTGTTCTGGCTCAACCTTCAAAACGTTAAGAAAATCAAAGCCCCCCCCCCCCCCCCAATCAAAGCCAGAGCACAGTGGATGTCTATGTTCTTCCAGAGAGGAGGAAAAATTCTGAGAGTAAAGTTGCTCACCTGGCTGTTAGATTTGCTCAGGATCATGTGTGCATTGACAACTTCCAGAATATGTGCGGTAAACTCATTCATATCCTCCAGAGGCATGATCTTAAAGGCTACAAGGCTTTTCTTGTTCTATTAAAATAAAGAGAAAAATGGGAATAAAGGACAAGCACATTAAAATCAACCTCAGGTTAAAACACTGTGGCACTTGTCTTGGTTATATTTTGTCAATATAGAAAAAATGTGTTATGTACTTAAATTTTTTAACTCAAGGTTAACCCTAATATAGTCATTAATGGGACAAAAACAAAAACAAAAAAACAAAACCAGCTCAGAGTTCAATAACTTGCCCAAGGTTATACAACCAAGCAGAGTATAGTCTCCTGAACTCCGAATCCAGTGTCCTCCCTTTTACCCCTAGTGGATGCCACGGATGGCAATTATAGGCAGGGATCCTGTTCTTTCTCTACCATTCCATTAGTAGTAGTTGTTGTTTTTTTTAAGATTTTATTTTTTTTATAAGTAATCTCTATACCCAATATGTGGTTAGAACTCAACCTGGAGATCAAGAGCTGCATGCACTTCTGACTCAGCCAGGCATCCCTGTTAGTTTTATATTTTATATTAAGCTAAAAACCCATTATTTCTCTTTGAAGAGAATAACGAAGTAATTTCAATCTAACTCTCATTTAACATAAAGACTTGGTTCAATCTTAAGTATCCTAAACTCAGGAATGATTCCAGAAATTGCTTCATGTAAATATATTTTAATTATTATTTCTTCTGACTTTACCTGAAAAGATCGCAGATGGCCAGCCACTTTCACATACGTCTCTGGAGGAACCACTGTGTTTTCACTGCTGGCATCCTAAAAAATAAATACAAACCCATCACATTAAGGTTTTAGGGATGCCAGTGAAATTTTTAAAATGCTCAATTAAAAAAAAAACTGCTAAATTATATATGGGAAGAAAGCATTATATAGTAAGAGCACGAAAGGATCCTCATGTGGCACTAACTAGTTTGCCTGCCTTTTAGAATTTACGTTTTTAAAAAATCAGACATTAGAATAAAAAGGCTTCTATAGACAACTTCCAGTTCCAAATTCCTATGTTATGTATATCATCAAAAAACACTTTGTGACAGTATATACATTTCTCTATCACCAGCTATGTATCATGAATATACCATGGTTTAATAGTGCTCTATTGCTCGCATTTTGAAAATTATTTTTTATTTTTTTAAAGACTATTTATGGGTAGCCCGGGTGGCTCAGCAGTTTAGCACCTGCCTTTGGCCCAGGGCATGATCCTGGGGTCATGGGATCGAGTCCTGCGTCGGGCTCCTTGCATGGAGCCTGCTTCTCCCTCTGCCTGTGTCTCTGCCTCTCTCTCTGTGTGTTTCTCATGACTAAATAAATAAATAATCTTTAAAAAAAAAAAGGGATCCCTGGGTGGCGCAGCGGTTTGGCGCCTGCCTTTGGCCCAGGGCGCGATCCTGGAGACCCGGGATTGAATCCCATGTCGGGCTCCCAGTGCATGGAGCCTGCTTCTCCCTCTGCCTGTGTCTCTGCCTCTCTCTGTGACTATCATAAATAAATAAAAAAATTTTTTAAAAAAAGACTATTTATTTGGGAGAGTCAGCACAGTGGTAGGGAAGGGGTGGAGGGAGAAGGAGAAGCGGATTCCCTGCTGAGCAGGGAGCCTGATGCGAACTCAGTCCCAGGACCCTGGGATCATGACTTGAGCTGAAGTCCCAGGGGCAAAAATTTTTTTTTAAAGATTTGAAGGGGCACATGAGTGGCTCAGTTGATTAAGCGTCTGCCTTTGGCTCAGGTCATGATCCCAGGATCCTCCCTCTCCCTCCTGCTTGTGCACACACTCTCTCTCTCTCAAATAAATAAAAAAGGATCTGGGGGGGCAGGAGGGCACACGGCCAGTGAGGAAGGGGGAGAGGGAGAGGGAGAGGGAAGCCAACTCCCTGCTGAGTGCAGAGCCCAATTTGGGGCTCAATCTCACAACCCTGAGATCATGACTTGAGCCTAAACCAAGAGTCTGACACTTAACCAACTGAGCTACCCAGGTGCCCCTGAGATTGTTTAATTTTTTATTATAATAAACAATGCTATGATCAACATTCTTACAACTGAATCTCAGCATACATCTTTAATTATTTCCTTAATGTAAACTTCTAGCAGTGGAGTGCTAGATCAATATTTTTATGATGGATGATTTTGATCACCAGTTAATTTTTTTTAAAGATTTTATTTATTTATTCATGAGAGAGAGAGACAGACACACACAGGCAGAGGGAGAAGCAGGCTCCATGAAGGGAGTCCGATGTGGGACTCGATCCTGGGTCTCCAGGATCATGCCCTGGGCCGAAGTCGGCGCTAAACTGCTGAGCCACCTGGGCTGCCCTCACCAGCTAATTTTTGAGGTAGGTTTTATCAGTTTATACTCAAACCATCAAGGTCGAATGGTATCCATTTCCCTAAACAAACAATGACAAATCATTCATCAAATATTTAGTAAGTACCTACTAAGTGGTAGAGGCACTGTGCTACCTACCACTCTTATCAGAGGTGGACAATGTCATTCTTTTTTTTCTATGCTAAATTAATAAATTAAAAATGGTGGGCCACCTGGGTGGTTCAGTGGTTAAGTGTCTGATTCTTGATTTAGGCTCAGGTCATGATAGCTGGGTTGTGAGATCAAACCCTGTGTGGAGACTGCTTCAGATCCTCTCTCCCTCTGCCTCTGTCCTACTACTCCTTCCTTCTCTAACAAATCAAAACAACAAAAAATCCTGTTTTCACAGTTTGTATTCTATTGTCTCTGTCACTTGCCTTTTAACTTTGCTTTTAGTATAGTAGGGTTTGGAACATTTTAAATTTCTATGAAATCAAATGTAGTAACTTTTCATTTTAGGGTTTCTGCCTTTGATGCCTTGCTTATAAATTATTTTTATACTAAGAAATTAAAAAGACTAAAAAAGTTCCCCATCTCCAGAGTCCCAAAGTAAGCCCACTCTAATTCAGAAATAACTGCTTACGTCTGTGTCAACCCATTGGCGAACATCCATGGGTGCAGCTGTCATGTCATCTATTTTGTATACAATGTTGGTTGGGGCCTTCTCTGCGTGTCTGATTATACCCACAATAGTGACCTAGATCAGAAGGGAAAAAAAAGTTTGGTTTTCCTGGAAACTAAAACAACATTTATGTATTTTTAAATAAATAACTTTTATTTCATTTTTCATATGATGAAGTATCTCTTCCATGACCTATTTTACTTACCTGTGAAATCTCAACATTCCCAATTTTGAACATTTCATCAACTAGAGTGGCAGAAAGCAGCTGAGATATGGTACAGGGTACAATGTGTTGGGCTCGGGCTCTCTGAAAATAAAAAATATGTATACATTCAATTAAGAAAATAATATTACCACCCATTAACACCTTTCATGTACCAAGCACTTTACAATTTTAGTATATGTGCTGCTGAAGCAAGCACAGCACTCTACATACATAACACTGAATCTTCAGAATGAACGTCATCACCCTTGCTTCACAGAGATGGAAACCAAGGTCATATAGCTAACACATACCACATTTTTGAATTCAAACTAGGTGTGCCTGACTCCAAAGCTCCTTATCAGTGGTTAATTTTTTTGGCATTATGGATTCACTAGAACAAACAAGCCAGAGTGGGGACAACATTAAGGAAGGATGATCTGACCTGCTTTTGAAAAAAAAAAATTTTTTTAAAGATTTTTAAAATTTATTCATTTGAGAGACAGATACACACAGAGAGAGCAGGGGGAGGGGCAAAGGGAGAAGCAGACTCCCCATTGAGCAGGGAGCCCCATAAGGGCCTCCATCCCAGGACGCCAAGATCATGACCTGAGCTGAAGGCAGATGCTTAACCATCTCTGAGCTACCCAGGCACCCCTGGAATAAAACAAACTTCAGTTTTAGGATGAAGGCAAGCTGGAACTGGCTACTACTAATTACATTAGGTGGTATTTGGAAAGGGTTTGAGAAATGGCTAGCAGAGACAAAGTTTTAGAGTTGCTCTAAATCTTGTAATAAAATATAACAAAAGTTAGATGTATAGCTTTCTCTTAAGGACAGATGCTCTCAAGATTGGATGGAAGTCTGGGGAAAATGGGATAAAGGCTTGGCCACACTGGCCATCTTAAAGGGAAAGGACACAATGTGTTGAGCAAAAGAATGTCTAATGAGGACACTGAAATCCAATTCAAAAGCAGCCTAAAAAAAAAAAAAAAGGCAGCCTAACAACAGTATAAACTCTTATTGTCACCTGCCACTGGCCAGGGCTTGTGTCATGGCATAAAGATAAAAAAAAAAAGTAATATGATTTGCCCTCAACACACTCCTACCTAATGGAGGTACAACAAACCTGGTATTGATATACTATAGAATGAGCATGGGACCCCGAAAAACGTATTTGCACTTTCAAGAAGTAGCACTCATGCTCTACCTTGAAGTATGAAAACACTGACAGTGAAAACACAGTAAGGGATAGGCATTACAGGCTAAGGGTAAATATGCACTCTTATAAACTCATTTAGGAAATAACTACAAGGAAGACAATGCATGGTGGATTAAAGATTAGAGTTCTTCCTGTCAAAAACCAAGAACTTGATAGCTATTCTACATGTAAGACAGAACATAATGGAATCTTGGCACTCAGGGATTTAGCAGTTACAGCTTTGTCCTGAAGGTCCATGATACTAGCAACATTTCCTTCTGCTGAAGCATAATTTTGAATGATGAGCATTGCCAGGATGGTATAACGTAAGCCCTGCCAATTACCAGCACAAGTCACAAAAGGCTTGAGGGTTAAGATTATGGCTCTATCACTCAGGAGCAGTGTGCTCATAGTCATGTTTTTCAACTCATTTGGATCTTAGTTTTCTTATCTGTAAAACTAGGAATGATAAAATGATGAAAATTAAGTATATGGTGTAGTACTTCAAATAATACCTGGCACATCATAAGAACTCAAAAAATGTTAGCAATTATTCTGTCAGTGTTCCTCACTGTTTATATCTGCAATAGCTTTTAATAAGGATACGAAAGAATCAATAAATGCTTTTCAATTTTACCTTATGGAATTTTTTAAGTGAAGTTACATGTGATATTGGTATTTATAGACTGAAAATTTGCTGAGGTCATGTTTTAGCTCTCACTACTATATATTCCGTTTCCACCTATCACAGGTGAGATTTTCATTGTATTTTCAGCATAAGAAAACTAAGAACCACTACTGGGAACAGGAACAAGAACATGGGCTTTGGTGCCACACAGTCCTATGGACCTGTGTTCAATCCCAGCTCCATAGCCCTGGACATGCCACCACCAATTCTGTCCAGTGGACATCCACCTTTCAAATTCTAAACAAAACATACAATGTATATAAAAATACTAATGCTGATTTCTACGTGTATTATGTATTCAACAAACATTATCATTCCTCAGTTAAAAAAATTACGTATGGGTAATGCCTGAGGTGTTACCTATACCTTCAAATTTATCTCAAATCACAGACACTTGTTTTTTAACAAGCACCTATTATGATTGCAAGGAGTCCCTGGTTTGTTCCAAGAGATTCACAGAGAGTGTGCCAGGATAAGAATATTTAACTTAAAAATTATTTTCTAGCTATGAATCACAGGTTACTCTGACAGCACTGTATGAAAACACCATTTTTATGGGTAAAAAGTGGTCAGTACTGAAAATTTCACATGGTTCAATAAAATGTAACAGGTTTACAGTAGATAGGAAATTAGATAGGGTGTTTATCTAATTTACTGTGGAAAAGGCACTAGATTTAAAAACATAAAGATCTTGGTTTGAATTTCCTTTTTTTTTTTTTTTTTTAAATTTTTTTTATTTATTTATGATAGTCACAGAGAGAGAGAGGCAGAGACACAGGCAGAGGGAGAAGCAGGCTCCATGCACCGGGAGCCCGATGTGGGATTCGATCCTGGGTCTCCAGGATCGCGCCCTGGGCCAAAGGCAGGCGCCAAACTGCTGCGCCACCCAGGGATCCCTTGGTTTGAATTTCCAGCTTATAACCATCATCACTCTCTGAAAAGCTGTCTTAATACACAATCCAAGTTAGGGATCTGAGAGAAAAATTCTATCAACTAGAATGAAGAAAACAGTCAAGCTTAGAAAGATGAAAACCAATGGTCTAATTTTTGCTTTCTCCTTCACAACCTTAGGGAAGACAAAGAGTACGAGAGTCCCCTCTGGTCTTCCTGGGAAAAAGAAAACTGCAATAGAGAAGCTGCTCACCAGATTTTGGATTTGTGTCCCGTGTGTACTATCTAGTCCCACTTACTTACTAGCTATAGAAGCTTAGGCAGTCCCTCCATCTCCCAGAGCCTCTGTTGTATAAGGAAGTAAACAATACCTTATGGAATGATTATATGAAATTGTATGAAAAATATAAAGCAACGCCCAAATGTATGGGAATTATCAATGAATTCTTTCCCACCGACATACACTCCTGAATTAACGGTTTAGGTAAAAGCTTTTCAATCTGTATAAAAACCATAGAACCTGCTAATACTGAATCTTAACACCACATCTGAAGGACACCTAACAGAGTAGCCAAATCAACCTTGCATTTAAAGGATGAAATCAACAGTAGTTGTGAAATGTAAACTCATTTCTGAAAGGGTAAATAACAAGAATCTGGACATCTTTTTACAGATTGTTTCCCCATACATTACCTTATTTATTAATTCTCAGAACCACCCTGTGATTTAAGTAGTACTAGTACCAGTATCAGATGAGAAATACCAAGGGTCACAAGGTTCAAGTTGTGCCACTAAAGATACTGCCAGTGAGAAGGTGATTCTGGACACTATGTATTCTGGGTCCAACACTTGTGTTCTTTTTAACTAAAATATGTGGGATCAGGGGTGCCTGGCTGGCTCAGTCAGAAAAGAATGTGACTCAATCTATGGCCTCTATCACTGAGTTTGAGTCCCACGTTGGGTGTAGAAATTCCTTAAATAAAAACTTAAAAAAAAAAAAAGAAAAAAGAAATCTGGGACCATTTATTCAAAGTGACTACAGGGCAGGCACTTTATATATACCATAAACTAGAATATTAAGTCTCACAACAACCTGTAAGGTATGTATTATTAATCCCATTTAGTAGCAATCCCATCTGATTCCCAATGTTAAGAAATCTGTCCAATAAAACCCTGTAAATAGTGTTGGAGCAATGGTAGCACATAGATCTATCCAAGAACATGCTCTTTCCACAGCTTTTTATCACTTCATTACGTTTAATTAAAAAAAAAAAAAATTAGGGCAACCCTGTCGGGACCCCTCTCACTTCTGAGAGCTTTCTCCGTGTTTCTGCTTAATACTTCTACCGCTTTGCTTTAAAAAAAAAAAAAAAATCGATTACATGAAGAATGCAAAGTAGGCTAATACAAGTCCAGTTTTTCCACAAGACTGATTCATTAGCTACATTGGTAAATTTCAAAATAAAGCCGATTCAACAGTGGAAGTGAATGTAGGAGAAAGTTTATTTTTTCAAAAACTTCCAGCACTTAATTCTAAGATTCGGTAAGGCAAGAATTGCTAATTATCCAACCAGTTCAGGTTTGGAATCTTTCGCCGCATCAAGTTTCTCCCAGGGGTGTTAGGAGCTTCAAGACAGAAAGAAAGAAAACGAAATACTCTTTCAACCTACTGATTTCTTTTCAGCCTGCGAAGGTGTCGGCGATCCAAAGCCCCCCGGGGACTGCGTGTAGCCGCCGGCTCCGCTAAAGGCGGAGTTGCCGTAGCTCTCAGATCCGCCTGGTTTGAAACGGCAGTATTAGTGCCCGCGCTGCTTCCCGAGCCTCTCGACAACACCAGGCCCCCTCAGACTCCCCCCACCGCCAAGCACCCCCAGCACCGCGCTAACCTGTCCCACCGCCGTGCCCCGGCCCCCCGCCCCTTCGCCACCCTGTGCCTCCTCCACTCCCACCGCCGCGCGCCTCTCTCCGACCCCCGCCCTCTCGCTCTATCCTCCTCGCGACTCTCATGCTTACCGAACCACATCTTGGTCACTATTCCCTCAGGAAAGAGGTCCGCGACACTCCCGTCAGGTGGGCTCGCCGGACTCCTCAGAACCCTGTTGCGGCCGCAGTGCTAAGCGCACTTCCCGCTGGTGCCACAAACTCCTTCCCGCGAACGACGGAGCCAATCAGCGTCCAGGACGCTTCTGGCTTCAGCCAATCAATGCTCACGAACTCTACGCTTTTTCCTGTCTCAAGAAAACGCGCACTCTGTTTCCGATGGGGCCGGAAACCTCTACGGCCATTTTTACTAAGGGCAAAACAAGTTGCGTAAGCGGAAGCAAGGAGCGGCGAGAGGCTGATAGGGCCGTTTCTCAAAGTAACAACCAATCAAAATGACAATTACGAATCTCCGGCCGTATAATCCCCCCTCCCCCCCGTGAACGACACTTTACGTCACTTCCTTTGTTCGGCGTCTTCCTTTTCCCGCCAAACTGTCACCAATCAGATGACGCCTTAATCAACACAGCACCCCGCCCCGCAAAATTCTTGCTTCGGCGACTCCGCCTCGTCATCGTGCGGCGCTTGCGCACTCGGTGACCTCGCCACGCTGTCTGCGAGGCACGTGGTGGGATTGCTAGTTCATTAGCAAAAAACCAAAACAGAACAAAACAAAAAGCCAGGTTGTCTTCGTTTGTTGGCATTCCCTCGTCCTGATTTTCCCCGGCGAGGCTGCAGTAACATACACCTCTCCCCCAGGACGCCCCTGCCCACCTCCTGTCCCCTCTGCCTCCCCGATTGTTTAAACCATCCTTCACGTAGCAGTGTTCTGTCCCTCCTGTAGAGAGAGCACGTCGGTCAGCTCCTTCGCTAGATTGTTAGGCTCCCTCATGCCTCACTTATTTTGGTAAAAAGTATGTATTGCTGCCTCTTTTGTTCCAAGTTATGTGCTGGTCAGTGGGATTCAACAGTGAATGAGATAGGTACGGTCCCTGGGTTTCTGGGCCATTTTATTTTTCTAAAACTGCAGCCACTGTCTTAAATACTTCACATTTAGCAACTCAATCCAGTGAAGTGGATGCCGCTACGGTCTCGGTTTTAACAAAGGAGGCAGCCGAGGCAACGAGATGCTAAGTGGTCTGATTGCATCCACCAGTGTAGTCGCTGTACCTTCCTGAACATTCTAGAATTGGGGCACAAACTCAAGTTGACATGTGAGTCAGGCAGGAAAACTGTAAATGTAGTAGGTTGGATAATAGAGGGGATTTTATTTATTTATTTTTTTACTTTTTTTTCCTCCACAGTGACAAAAATAACCACACAAAATAAGGACGAATAGCAACTGACAAGGAATATGGTCTCAGTGGTGTCATCTATCTATATTTTTAGCAGACGCCAGAAATTTTGATTTTTGTCTAAAAAGTTCTGAATTTTAAGTGCGGGTAAATTTAAAAATTTAAAAACACCATGTGGGCCAGAGAAAAGGTATCTGTGGGCCAGACATAGCCTGCCTGCCACCCCTTACCTATGGAAATTCTGTAAACCTCCAAATCGAGATACAGCCAAGGACAGAAACCTGAGGCAAACATGAGGACGTTGTTATATTCAGGGTAAGGTGACTGAAATTTACACAGTGTAACAAATAAGAGCATATTTATGATATATAGGATAAAATGTTTGAAATTAAGAGGATTCTGGGAAATCTAAGATGTGGATTTGCTCGGGGTAATTGGGTTCATTTGGGGTTCGATTAGTTATAAATTCAGCTGAGACAATCATACATTTAAGAATGAAGGAAATTATGGCAGGGCTTGTATAAAGAGTGTGACCAAAATTAAGGAGAGGGGGCAAGAACCTGCAGCCCACATTGACCTTTCTTTTCCATAGAGATTTATATCACCGTATTTGTGGGATAGATGGTGGGGAGATCTTTTACCTGTGACCCCACTTTCAGAGTTAGAGCTTCTTCTCTGTTCCCTGCTAAAGATTCCCCTAGGAGTTAAAAAGGATGTGTAACAAGTATTTTCTTATATAGGCTTGCCAAGGCTGAAGCTATCTGGTATCCAGGATGAGAGTGCTGGTAGTCCTATGTATTGTTTGAAGTTTTAATAATAATAAAAAGTTTTCAAAGAGAGAGAAAAAAAAACCCACCAAAGAATATAAATGAAATGAAAATGTCTTAATTAAAATACTTCACAATGCAAAACATCGAAATAAGATTAATTAATTTCCTGTTTAATTTTCTCTACAATGAGATTTACTCACTTCTAATTTTTTTCATTTTTAATTTTACTAAGTCATTTTTATGTGAGTCAATTCTTTCCTGGACAATTTTTAAAAAGATTTTTATTTATTTATTCATGAGAGACACAGAGAGAGGTAGAGACATAGGCAGAGGGAGAAGCAGGCTCTCTTCAGGGAGCCTGTTGCGGGACTGGATCCTAAGACTCCAGAATCATGCCCTGAGCTGAAGGCTGACACTCAACCATGGAACCACCCGAGCACCCATGGGCAAATTTTCTAAGGAGTGCTTAATTCATCATTCAAATTTGATCCGTACAAATGTTACTGGTATTTCACATCTGCCACTGTAGTTTTATGGGTGCTCATTATTTCTATCAAGTACAGTTTGATCCAGGGGACTTTTTGAAGCTTTCAATATTATATACATTTGATTTTCTTTTTTTAAGATTTTATTTATTTGTTTTTTTAAGATTTTATTTATTTATTCATAGAGACACACACAGAGAGAGAGGCAGAGACACAGGCAGAGGGAGAAGCAGACTCCATGCAGAGAGCCTGACGTGGGACTCGATCCAGGGTCTCCAGGATCACGCCCTGGGCTGCAGGCGGCGCTAAACCGCTGCGCCACCGGGGTTGCCCTACATGTGATTTTCTAATTGTGTGTGTGTGTGTAAGACAATTTTATTGGGTACAGTAGCCACTTTCAGTTTTATATTGTACTGATTACTTCTACCAGTAATAATCAGTATGAATTGGATAATACTGATAGAATTTTTTAAAAGATTTTATTTATTTATTCATGAGAGACACACAGAGAGAGGCAGAGACAGAGGCAGAGGGGGAAGCAGGTTCCATGCAGGGAGCCCAGTGTAGGACTCGATCCCGAGTCTCCAGGATCACGCCCTGGACTGAAGGTGGCACTAAACTGCTGAGCCACCCGGGCTGCCCCGATAGAATTTTTTAAGGATTTATTTTTAACTTATCTCTACCTCCAACATGAGACTTGAACCCACAACTCCAAGATCAAGAGGTTCGTGCTCTATCGACTGACCCAGCCAGGTGCCCCCTACAGAATTATTTCAGTATCAGAGAGGCCTTTTTATGTGGCAGAGCACCCACAACTATTTCATGCTCTATCTATTCAAGTCTTACAGCTAATAAAACTTGAAATCAATCTTTGGAATATTTAAACATTGTTTACAAAATTAATTAAACATCCTGGGATCCCTGGGTGGCTCAGCGGTTTAGTGCCTGCCTTCAGCCCAGGGCTTGATCCTGGAGTCCCAGGATCGAGTCCACTCCCACGTCCAGCTCCCTGCAGGGAGCCTGCTTCTCCCTCTGCCTGTGTCTCTGCCTCTCTCTCTCTGTGTCTCTCATGAATAAATAAATACAATCTTAAGAAAACAATTAAACATCCTTAAATTTTTAAACCTCAAAGTTTTGGTATGGCTGATTCTTCTGAGTACTTTAAATCCCTTAAAGAACAGACAAAATATTAAAAAAATGATGTTTTCTTGTGAGGCTAATGTTGTTTAAGCTTCAGAACTCCTAGTCCTCACTCTCTTCCAGGGCCCCTTCTTTTGTCTGGATACATATTTACTTTCATACTTTAGCATTCTTTTTCTTACATACATAAAATACACAAATTGTATTTTATTTTTTAACTTTTTTTTTTTTTTTTTAAGTAATCCCTACACTCAGCATGTGTCTCAGACTCAAGATCTGAGATCAAGAGTTGTATGGTTTACCTGAACCAGCCAGGTACCCTGGGGCATACAAATTGTATAAGCCTTAGGTCCCACAGAATCTGGATCCTCCCGCTGCCCCCCCCCCCTTGCTTCCTTGGATCACTGCTTTATTTATTTTGTTATCCTCTTAGAGTTTCTATAAGAGACTATTTTTATTCCTCTCTGGGCTTTCAAAAATCCCATCAGACTGAAAAGAAAAAGAAATGTCATCTTAGTCCAGTTGAAGTTATTGGATCTGGGTCTTTAATCAATCAGTTCTTGGTCAGGACTCAAGACTTGCTTGTGCCAGTGCCAGAAGGCTGTCAGCACAGGCCATGCATGATCTTCTTTTTGTTACGTCTCTAAGACTTTTCAAGTCATACCTCCACATAGGTTTTAGTTTTTTTTGTAACTTTATGTCTTTCCTCAAAATCATGGGTTGTCCATCTAACTTGGGCAGCATTATATAACTCACTGTCCTGTTTGATAGCACTGATGGGGACTTTCACATTTTTGAAAATTCATGTATTCCTATTAATACATTATTTTGTTATATTAATAGGACCACCTGAAGGCTTCACTTCTTAGAAGAGGAAGTGAGTTCTGTGGAGTTAGCAGGATTTGAGGATGGTCAGCTAATTGGCTCTTGTTGTCCTCACCTACTTACCCATTCTGCCTACAGTTCCCTTTGTCTGAACTATTCGGCTCCTTACAGTCCTGTGAGTTTCATCCCTTATCCAGGTGGGAACAAGTACACATGTATACTTCATGAATAGACATCTAACTAATAAAAGAAGCAAAGTACTCATATGTGTTAACATTACTTATTAAGATTAAAAAGTTAGAGGGCACTTGGCTGGCTGAATCAGTAGACATGTGGCTCTTGATCTCCGGGTTGTGAGTTCAAGCCCCATGTTGGGTGTAGAGCTTACTTAAAAGAGAAAAAAAAAAAAAAAAGGAAAAAGGTTAAACATATTCTATAATAGTCACTATTTTTTTTAAAGATTTTATTTATTTATTCATGATAGACAGAGAGAGAGAGAGAGAGAGGCAGAGACACAGGAGGAGGAAGAAGTAGGCTCCATGCAGGGAGCCCGACGTGGGACTCGATCCCGGGTCTCCAGGATCGTGCCCAAAGGCCGGCACCAAACCGCTGAGCCACCCAGGGATCCCCCTATAATAGTCACTATTCTTGCACTATTCTTTGTGCGTTTCAACCAGTTTTTGTACTCTTTTTCTAATTGGGACTTTCTTATTTGGGTTGTCATTGTGAACTCATGGCCTTTCACAGATTTAACTTTTCCAGTAACCTTGGCAGCAACAATAATAAAATAATCATCATATTGTTACCGATGCCACGGTTGCCGCATCTTAGCTGGTGAAAGGTAAGTTCCTTTGTCCTGTCAGTGCTGCTAATGCTATTTATAGCCTTTTGGCTTTCTGACAACAGGAGAGGATGTTCCAATGCCACAATGCCATACAGTCTGATTTTTTTCTTCTTCCTCCAAGCCATGGACTCAGCGTCCCTCCTCTGGGTGGAAAACAGAACACATGAGCCTTTTGAGAGTTGTCTGTGGGTGGGGGCTGCTGCTCTTGGAGTCCTCTTAGTAATCACTCAGCAATGACAATAGTTAATTTTTTAAAAGATTTTACTGATTCAATTGAGAGAGAGCACGAGTGGGGGGGAGCAACGAGGCAGGGGGAAAGGGAGAGGGAAAAGCAGGCTCCCCGTTGAGCAGGGAGCCCAATACAACAAGGGGCTCTATCCCAGGACCCTGGGATCATGACTTGAGCTGAAGGCAGATGCTTAACCGACTGATCCACCTAGTGCCCCAACGATAGTTATTTTTTAAGGTTAGGAGTTTGCGTTTATTTTTCCAATTTAACATGGAGTGCTATTACCTTACATTTGTTACACTGGCAGATAATTTGTGGATAGCATTGCTTGTTTGTTTTAATCTTGAGGGGAGGGCATCCGATTGGCAGAGACTTAGAATCTGGGCATGTCGCTGGGTCAAAGGGCAGGATCAAAAGGTCCTGCTTTGGGACGCCTGGGTGGCTTAGCAGTTAAGTGTCTGCCTTTGGCTCAGGTCATGATCCTGGAGTCCTGGGATCGAGTCCCACATCGGGCTCCCTGAGTGGAGGCTGCTTCTCCCTCTGCCTTTGTCTCTGTGTCTCTCATGAATAAATAAACTCTTAAAAAAAAAAAAAAAAAGGTCCTGCTTTATTCACTTAATCTTCACAACAGCCAAATGAAGTAAGCACTCTTAGCATCCTCATTTTACAGATGAGGAAACCGAGTTTCCCAGCCTTCTCCATACCATAGGCTCATGGGCAAAATAATGCTTATACAGCACACTGGATTAAATATTCAAGGCTGACAGGAGCCAAAGGTACAGGTTGACCAGTAGTCCCCATTTGCCCAGACTTTCCCAGTTTTAAAACTAAAAATATTTTGTCCTGGGAACACTTCCAGTCCCAGTCAAACAAGGTAGTTAGTCACTCTTGCAGAGGTGTCTGGCCAGGGGTCTCTGGCAGCCCCACAGCCAGCCTGCCTGGCTGACCTCTGGATGAATACCTCCTTGCTCTTGTAAACTTAGTGGTGCACTGCTGTGCCTGACCAAAGCTAGTAAAAAGAGGAGCCAGCATTGAACCCAGCCCTATGTGACTCCTGAGCCTAATGCTTAACCACAAGCATTGTCCTTCCGTGTTCCTTTATGCCCATCCCCTCAGCCTTGTCAGTACTGCTACCTCCTTAAATACTTAGCACTTTGATGTTGTCTTATCAAACCAACAGAGGTAAAAGGGGCTTATATTCACTTTTCTCAAAAATATTTGCAACTTTGAACTTTGAAGAGTGCCTCAGGAAGAGGAAGTGTGCCCCAAAAGAAAGATGGTAAGAGAGGTACCTACAAGGGGTTGACAGTGTCCTATCTGGATGTCATGCTAAGAATTTGATTTTTTTCCCCCTTGGCCCTGGAGAGCCACTGAATATTTTGGAGCAGAGGAGTTATGTGGTCACCTCCAGGTTTTGAGATGATCTCACTGGCTGAGTGAAGGAACAAGGACAGGCCAGGGGAGGCCAAGACTGGAGATAGGGTGGTCTATTAGGAGGCTGGTGGGCCTGCACCAGGGCAGGGAGTGAGAAAGAGAGGCAGAGTTAAGGCAGAACCATGGGAAAGGAAATGGTTGAAGAGGTCTGCAATTTATTAGTTTGTTCTTCACTCAGGCTTAATTACTCAACCATTCACTTATTCAACACATATTTATTTAGTGCCTATTATTTTTTTAAGATTTTATTTATTTATTCATAGAGATGCAGGGAGAGAGAGAGAGAGAGAGGCAGAGACACAAGCAGGCTCCATGCAGAGAGCCTGACGTGGGACTTGATCCAGGGTCTCCAGATCACGCCCTGGGCTGCAGGCGGCGCTAAACCGCTGCGCCACCAGGGCTGCCCTATTTAGTGCCTATTAAGTGCCAAGGGCTATGCTAACCTTGAACCGACTCTAGTTTTGAATCTGGGTGACAAGAGGAAACAGGTCAGGAATTCAAGAGCAAAAGCCAGCCTCTTTAGTGAAGATTTGGCCATGCTGAGTTTGACAGGTATGGCCAACTTCAGAATTTCTCTCTGGGATCTTTAAGAATCATCCATCACAAAAGCCCAGCTTAAGGACGCCTGGGTGGCTCTTTGAGTGTCTGCCTTTGGCTCAGGTCATGATCCGGGGGTCCTGAGTTTGAGTCCCACATCAGGGACTCTGTGGGGAGCCTGCTTCTCACTCTGCCTGTGTCTCTGCCTCTTTCTCTGTGTCTCTCATGAATAAATAAAATCTTAAAAAAAAAAAGCCAAGCTTAGATCAGACACAAATTATATGGTATACTTTGAGGCATTTCATGTTTCATTATGAGATAATTATTCTTTTGGATCAGTCATTGCTGCTGCAAAGGGAAAACTCAGGGAATTATTCTACGTTCTTTTCTTTTTTTTTTAAAGATTTTATTTATTCATGAGGGACAGAGAGAGAGAGAGAGAGAGAGAGAGAGAGAGGCAGAGACACAGGCAGTGAGAGAAGCAGGCTCCACGCAGGGAGCCTGACATGGGACTCGATCCCGGGTCTCCAGAATCACATCCTGGGCCGAAGGCAGGTGCTAAACTGCTAAGCCACCCAGGGATCCCTCTATGTTCTTTTCATGTTCTTGCTCCAAAACCTTCAGTGATCCCCCATGACCTATAGGAAAAAGCTTGAGGTCCCTTAGAATGGCATTCAAACTGGGCACCATCAGAGTTACAGTTTCACATTAATCTATATGGATTTTACTGAAGCCTATTTCTCTCAGTAAACTGTAAACTTTTTTTTTAAGATTTTTTTTTTTTTTTTTGAGAGAGGGAGAGAGCATGGGTAAGGGAGAGGGGCAGAGGAAGAGACAAGCAGACTCCCTGCTGAGCAGGGAGCCCTAAAGCAGGGCTCAATCCCAGGACTCTGGGATCATGACCTGAGCCAAACACAGATACTTAACCAGCTGAGCTATCCAGGTGCCTCAAACTGTAAGCTATTTTTTGTCCATCATTGTATCACTAGCACTTGGCACTCAAATGTGTAAATGTAAGGAATGTGCTTATTCTAGAGTAACTGGACTGTCAGCATTCACAGATTCTATTATGGCCTCACTCTTGACCTTCTTGGACTCAGTGGACTTGAACCTCAAGACAACCACAGATAAAGGCTGGCTTCCCAGAGGCTCTGGGGCCTAGACAAAGGGCATCAGTCACCTGAGGGCCACCCCACACCTCCAAGGGCTTTGCTATTGGGGTGTTTGTGTTATAGGCATTGCTGAAATGAACTTTTACACAGAAACTTTTCTCTAAGAGTGATGGTGGGATTTTCTGGAGTTTATAGTTGCCAAGAATCAAATGAATGCTTTGGATAATATGAAGAAAAGGAGCTGTTTTGCACTTAAGAAGGCAAAGTCCTAACCTTTCAGATTTCTCTGCCTCACTTATCTCTTCCAGCAAACCCAGGTCCAGCAGGGGCTGAGTGAGGGCTGAAATACCCCCTGGCTTTGCTTTGAGCCCTAGCTGTGTCTCTCTGTGTCTGTCTGGGAGGAAGGCATCTTTTCGTAATTCACACAAAGGCCTGGAGGGGTGCCCTTTTCTACTTAAACAGATACCTTATTGGTTAGCAGGGGGTGACAGTGATGAGGGCCTTCTGGGCACATTGACCAAGATGCTGAGGTATTTAAAAGAAGCCTCTGGTGAGGCACCTAGGTGGCTCATTTGGTTAAGTGTCTGACTTTGGCTCAGGTCATGATCTCGAGGTCCTGGGATCAAGCCCTGCATTGGGCTCCCTGCTTAGTGGAGAGCCTGCTTCTCTCTCTCCCTCTGCTCCTCTTCCACCTGTACACGCACTCTCTCTACCAAATAAAATAATAAAAATCTTAAAATAAATAAATAAATAAATAAAAAGAAGCTTCTGCCTCCAGTAAAAAGCCAAGTGAGACTCTAGCAGCCCCTGAGATGGGTTTATAAGGAGCTCCCAGGCCCCCTCAGAGCTCTCCACCTTGTTCCAGTTTCAAGCCTAGTCTTTACCAACTCCCTGCTCAGCCCTGGGGAGACGCCTACCCTAACCCCTTGCCTGCCCTCCTTCCCCACCAGTCCCATGGGTTACCTTCCATACATGCCTCCATGTGGCTTGGATACTGTCCAGTGGTTTTGAATCAGGCCATAGGCTCAGGTGCAAGAAGCCACACTGCCTTATTTTTGTTAAGTCAGCAGCACTTGGTCTCTGAGCCCTCTTCCTTCTGCATGGGCAGAAAGTTCACTCTTGGTGGTGATTTTGATGCCTTCCTCCATCTTGGGGTGACCCAGGGCCCTGAACACAGGCTGGACTTTGCTCCTCAGTTGTGTGTGGGCTCTCTTAAGAAACGAAATTCAACCTAGTAAATTTGAAGAACTGATTGGCTTCATCAGGCGACTCATGAATTTGGCAGCATCCATCAGGAAGTTCCACCAAGGAGCTCAGAGGAGGTGTTTTTATAGGAAGGAGGGTAGGGCAAGGAAGTTATTAGCAAAAGAAAAGAAAGGAGTATTTCAGGCAAGGTCATTTTTCCTTAGCGGGAAGAGCAGGAGTTCTGATCAACAGATTAGCTCGTCTTTCTTTGCAGGAATGGTAGAGAGGGCCCACATGACAGATGACCTCATTGGTGCTAGCCAGAAAATTCCTGACTGACTGCTTAGGACTATGTTTCTGGGGAAGGTTAAAACTGCCATTAGGTTGCATATTGAGTCCCAGTTTGATGGCTTGGCCTAGTCTCAGTGACTCCATTTTGGCCTTGTATTTTCTTGTTGCTATTCTTTTTTTAAAGATTTTACTTAGGGAGAGGAAGTATGAGTCGGGGAGGGGCAGAAGGAGAGAGAGAACATCCTCAAGCAGACCCTGCACTGAGCCTGACATGGGGCTCCATCTCACCACCCTGAGATCATGACCTGAGCTGAAATCAAGAGTCAGATGCTCAACTGACTGAGTCACTCAGGCGCCCCAGTGGTTTCCTTTTTGAAAGCCCCTTGATTGAGCTTGTGCAGTTACAGGGAGCCCGAGGCTTCTCCTGCGACTCTGGACCCTGGGCTTTGCCAGGCCAAGAGCCTTGTTGATTCATTTGTGTCATGTCTGTCTCTTCTGCTGAATGTAAGCTCTAGGGGAACAGAGGCTTTGTTTTGTTCACTGTGTCCCCAGGCCCAGAAGCAAATAGACATCCAATATTTATTGAACCCAAGTAAATATCCAAGTACCCCCTGTCTGAAGATCTGCTCACTCCTGGAAACAGCCTAGACACGTTTGGAACCCAGCAAGCTGTGTCTGCTGTCCTGGCTGGGCCAGTCTCCCCTCTCTGAGAGATGCTTCTCCTCCCCACTCTATTATTATCCTTTTTAGGAGGGCAGAGGATAAAAGCCCCAGAGGTGGCTGTCTTCAAAAAGTTATGGCCTTCCACTTGAACACATCCTCCCCCAAGGGAAGGGACCTTTGCTACCTGCTTAGAGCAGGGTTTATTTATTTATTTTTTTATGATTTTATTTATTTATTCATGGGAGAGAGAGAGAGAGAGAGAGAGGCAGAGAGGCAGGCAGAGGGAGAAGCAGGCTCCCCACAAAGGCAGATGCTCAACCGCTGAGCCACCCAGGTGTCCCTAGAGCAGGGTTTAAAAAAAAAAAAAAAAAACAGCGAGAATACAATTTAATACCTCAACCAATGCCTCAGCCACAGTCTGCTTCATTCTTCCCTACCTCTACTTACCTAGTCCCTAGTGTAGACTCTCACTGCTTTTCACCAGAACTTCTCTGCTTCAGCCTCCTTACTGGTCTCCCCAGAAACCCACCTTCCATGAAGCCAGTGCAGTCTATCTAACATGTTAATTGGGCTGTCTCTCCCCTAGTTAAGACTCTTCCATGGCTCCCCACAATTCTCACTTGGCAACTGAGCACGGCCTGGCTCTTACCCGCTTCCCTGGCTCAGAACTCCAAACTCTCAAATCACTCACCACTGCTCCCTGGAATGTTTCAACATCTCTGCCTTAGCAGGTGTTACCCCTCCTGCCTGGGATGCCATCCTCTCTCTTTTCCCCTTCTCCTGGCTACCTGCTGCTTATACATCAAGATCAACCATACAGTTTATATGCCTTGTGATGCAGTGTAACAGGAGCGACACAAGACCACCTGAGGAGTCTTCTTGCCAACAAAGCAAACCCGAATGCCATCAAACCTCTAGGTCTAACTACCGTTAATAGGAAGTATGCAGGATAGAGGAACACGTGAAATTACACTACCAAGAAGCCATCAGCCAAATCCTCCAGAATGTGGGAAATTTAATAGGACAAACAACCAGGTTCCTTTGAAAAGAACAAGGCCAAAGAGAAGGAGGGAGAGGGAGGTACAGATTAAGAGAAACTTAATAGACATATCAAGCAATTGGAATGTGTGGACCTGAGGTAGGGAAGCCAAAGGGACCCCATTTTATTTCAAAATGTTACTTATTTATTTATTTGAGAGAGAGAGAGGGAGAGAGAGAGAGAGAGAGCACAAGGGAGACGGGCAGAGGGAAAAGGAGAAGCAGACTCCTCACTGAGCAGGGAGCCCGATGCAGGACTTAATCCCAGATTCTGGGATCATGACCTGAGCCAAAGGCAGGCGCTTAACCAACTGAGCCATTCAGGTGTCCCAGGACTCCATTTTAGAAAGGCTCTGGGGCTCATTCACTCATGTTCCATATTTTGCCTCTGAATACACCAAAAAAGCTATGTTCCCACTTCAAAGGGAAAACAAGAAAGTTAACCATTCTCTGAATTTTGTCTTAGACCCCAGACACCTAGTAATACCTAAGAAGAGTCAGATATCAAACATGTTCCGGGACATTAGCTTCAAACAAACCTTAGCTGACACTGGCATCAATACCCCCTACCTTCAGTGATTTATGGAATAACATCTATTGTTCACCTGACACTTGCCTGTGACTGACCCTACCCTGGATTCCTGGAGAAACACATACCCTAGACCCTTTTCTAATAAAGAACCCCTACCCCCAAGCAACAAGACTCATTCTTCATTCCTTTCTGAGGCTTCTAGACACTCTGTCTGCTATTCTCTACCTGTCACTTCACTATTCAATAAACCAGGTTTTCACTTTCTCTGGCTTGTATTTGATTTCGATCTATCCTGCATTAAGCCAAGGACTCTCTTGGCTGGCCTGGTCAGGACCCTCCTCTGCATTTTCAGATTTAGTCTGCCTGCATCAGACCTGGTTTGGATCCTGATATGAGTGAATCAGCTATAAAAAAAATAATGAGACAATCAAGACTTTAAACGTTGACCAAGTATCCACCTGGTGATAATAAAGAATTACTATTTTATTGCTCTGTTAGGAAAAAAAGAGTCCCTATCTTCTACAATATGGGCAAAATGATATGATCTCTGAAATTTACTTTAGAATAATTCAGGGGGCAGTCCCAGTGGCGGAGCGGTTTAGTGCCTCCTTCAGCCCAGGGCGTGATCCTGGAGGCCCGGGATCGAGTTCCACCTTAGGCTCCCTGCATGGAGGCTGCTTCTCCCTCTGCCTGTGTCTCTGCCTCTCTCTCTCTGTCTCTGTGTCCCTCATGAATAAATAAATAAAATCTGAAAAAAAAAAAAAGAATGATTCTGTACAGTTGGGTGGGGGTACAAACGAAGTAGATTGGCCATAAGTTCCTAATCACTGGAATTGGAAGATGGGTGCCGAGGGCTCATGATCTATTCTCTCTATTTCTGTTTATGTTTGGCAATTTCAATAATGAAAGAAGAGATTAGGCCCATCACCTCCCTTTCCTCAAGAGTTAGATTCCTCCTCTGGGCTTGTCAAGCCACCTAACACGCAAAGCTGCAGTCCATTGGTTTCCTTCTCCCTCTTGAAGGCAGGGGCTGCCGTGGGTCCCCTCCATTTTCTGGGGATGTGGCTCCTGGCATAAATGTGTGACCTAGTCTTGGTTGGCATGTGGTAGGGCATCTGGAGCTCCAGCTAGCAGTAAGTTCCTTTGATGGCAAAGGCCAGAATCTCATCCAGGTCTGTCTGTTGGGCCGGGGTGGGGCAATGTAAAAGCTTGGAAAGTAGATGATTTTGCCACTCAGTGATTGGGGCTGGGCCAGTTTCCTGGGGAATCTGGTTGCTGTCTGGACAGACGTGCTCTGAGGAACAGGCAGGACAAGTGCTGCTTTCTACCTCAGAGTTCAAAGGCCTGGCTGGTGCATCTTCTTGGGCAAGCCCAGCTCACACCCTGCCAGGCAAAGGAGGAAAAGCCAGAGGAGGCAGTGCCTCGGATGACTGGGCACACAGGGAAATAGGACGGAAACTTCTGCTTGGGCCCATGGCCACAAGCACCCAGAGAGGAAACCTGTAGTGTCATCCACAGTTCCTGGAGAATCCAGAGGCTCCCTTAGAAAGTGAGCCCCAAGGATGAGGCTGCTCAAGCTGCTAATTTTCCTGGCCCACTGGGGAGTCGCCAGAGCTGAACCAGGTAGGTGCTGCAAGTGCCTTCGTTTTGTACTATGAACTTGGGATCCGTGGCTCCTGGAAGCTGCCCAAAGAATGCTGAAAGTGCTGCTTAAAAATAGCAAGGCAGGAAGCAGGGAGGTCAGGAAGAGAGTTAGTGAGTGGTGGGGGTATTCTTTGAGCCTAAAGATTTTTTAAAATGTATTTATTCATGAAAGACAGAGAGAGAGAGAGAGAGAGAGAGAGAGAGAGAGAGAGAGGCAGAGACACAGGCAGAGGGAGAAGCAGGCTTCCTGCCAGGAGCCCAATGTGGGACTTGATCCCAGATCCCGGAATCATGCCCTGAGCTGAAGGCAGATACTCAACTGCTGAGCTACCCAGGTGTCTCTAAAGATTTTTTAAAAATATTTTATTTATTTATTCATGAGAGACACACACAGAGAGACAGAGACATAGGCAGAGGGAAAAGCAGGCTTCCCACAGGAAGCCTGATGCGGGACTCAATCCTGGGATCCCGGGATAACGACCTGAGCCATAGACAGATGCTCAACCACTGAGCCACCCAGGTGTCTGGAGCCTGAAGATTTTAAGTGGAGGCCGGAACTGACCAGGCGAGGGATACTGACTTTGCTAAGAGTTCATGCGTAAGAGCCAGCCCTCTGGTAGAGGTAGTTGGTGGCAGGCAGGTTTGTGGAATCATTCAACAAACATTGGTTACGGGCCTTCTGCATATCACACAGCATTCTAGGAGCCAGGAATGCAGCAGGAAAGAAAAGAATCAAAGCCCCAGTCCTAGTGAGGCATTCCTTCAACTAGGGAGAAGCAGACCAAAAGACACATGAACAAGTAAATGGATGATATTCCAGGAGTAATAAGTGTTCGGGAGAATTATAAAGCAGAATAAAGGGGTGGGAGTGGGGCTGGGGGTACTTACGGTGTGGCCAGGGAGTGCCATTTGAGTAGAGACCCGAGTCAGTGAGGGAGGGAGCTGTATGGACATCCAGGAGATCATTCCAGCAAGAGAGCTCAGAAAGCACACAGGCCCTGCGCCTGACACTCTGGGGGTGCACGTGAGGATGAGCCCGGGGCCAGAGTGGCTGGAGCAGGGTAGGCAAGGTGGGTGGCAGAGATGAAGTCGGGGACCACGGGAGTGGGGCTCGGGGCTGGCACCAGCTCACATATAAACATGTAGATAGCGTGAGGACTCAGGGTGGGATGGAACATCATTGGAGGGTTTTAGGCAGAGCTATGGGGTGATCTGACTCCTGTAAGCTTAAACGGCGCCCGGGGCTATGCACTGAGAAGAGACCATAGTGGGACAGAGGCAGGGTGACCAGATTATCTCATTGTGCCTGAGATTTGCCTCCTTTTAGCACCTGGAGTTCGGTGACCTGGGCACTCCCTCAGCCCTGGGCGCACTGGGGAGGGGGGGGGGTTGGTCACCTCAGTAAAGGAGAAACAGCCAGACCCATGGTTGTTGTCATCCTCCAGCGAGCCAGACCTCCCGGCTCTTGTCATCCTCCAGCGAGAGGAGATGGAGGCTCGCCAGGATGGTAGGAGCAGGGCTGGCTGGAGATGGTCTGATTCTGGACAGGACTTGCTGGCAGATGGTGGGGGTGACAGGAGGACTCCAGGGTGACTCCAGGGTTCTGTCTCAGTAGCTGGGAGGACAGAACTGTCATTGGTGAGGCGCAGGAGGAGAGGATGGCAGTTTGATCAGGGATGTGTCCAGTTGGAGATGCCTGTTAGATTTCCCTGTGGTGGAAGACGAGTCAGTGGGCAGGCTGGACCTGTGATTCTCCTTAGGATCCTAGGTTGTCCTTTCCTGGAGTTCTGGGATGGGACCTTACAGGTGACCCAACACCCTTTCTGTAGCGGCAGAAAGAAGGATGAAAGAGGGAAGGGAAAGGCTCAGGGCTCTGCTCGTTGTCTGTTCTGTGGGGCTCAGTTCTCTCAGGCTGGAGCCTGAAGGGCTGGTGGCCTCTAGGGACTGCCTTGGTCAGTGCACACCCTTGGACACTGCCCAGGAGTAGCTGGGAGCCCTGGCCAAGTGCTCTGCATGCATGGCTGGGCATCTCAGAGGCCAGCGAGGTGGAACGCCAGGGCCTGGGGCCAGGAGACCAGAGCAAATTGCCAGAGAGGGACTAGGCTCCAAATGCTGTGACCCAAATGCGGAAATATCATGGGGACAAGCCCTGCGATTGTGCCATTCCCTGTGAGGGCAACTTGCCTGGGAGAAGGCTGAGTGGCAGTCCTCCTTCCATCCAGGAGGCAGACCCTAGCCACTCCCTGGGGACCTGGGGGCCCTGCCAGCCTGACTGGAGAACAGAAATGGTTGGAAGCATCTCCCACTCTCTCCGTCCTTCACTTTCAATATGCTTGCTTGGAAATCCAAACACCAGTGGGCGGGCAGCCTCAGAGGCCACCCCAGAGTCCTAGTGGTTAGAAAGGATCCCCCTCCCCACAAATGCACTGAGACGTTCATTGTAGTGTTGTTTACTGTAGTGAAAAATCCTGACAGCAATAATGGAATAGCTGAATGGATTGTGGTAAAACCACCCGGTGGAAAAGTTTCAAGGCGATTCAGCAAAACCAAAAACAATAGTGACAATTATTAAGTACTTGTTTTGTGCCAGGCACTGCTGAAGTTCTCACGTAATACCCTCTCGACAGCCTTGTCAAGCAGGGATTATCGAAGTCGCTGAGGAAGTTAACTAACTACCCCAAGGTTACACATGTAGTGTCTGAGTCAGGACATGAGCCCAGGCTGTACAACCTCACCTTGTTTATAAAATGATGCTGTCAAAATAAACCAAGAAACACTGGAGGTCAGTGTGAAGAAGAGCTAACATTTTTTTTTGGGGGGGGGCGGTTTGAGATTTATGATGGCCCAAGCTGGTGCCAGTTGCTTGACGTCTACTGTTCATTCAAAACCCACTTGAAAAATGAAAGAAGAAAAACCTCCTTTGGTTTTTATAGTCCCTATAAAGCAGGTATTATACTCATTATACCCATTTTGCAGATGAGGAAAATGAGAGTCAGAGGATGCACAACACTTGCCCAAGTCCCCAGAGTCAGGAAGTGGCAGGACCAAGTCTGTTCTCAGCTGCCTTACACACTATGCCCCATGAAGGGTCCTCCTGGGATGGTGGGTTTTATAGGGACTATTTTTTCCTCTTTTCTCCAGACTTTCTGGAATGTATCTATCTATACTTTAAGAACAAAATTACATTTTTAAAAAGATTTATTTATTTGTATATTTATTTATTTATGATAGAGAGAGAGAGAGAGGCAGAGACACAGGAGGAGGGAGAAGCAGGCTCCATGCCGGTAGCCTGATGTGGGACTCGATCCCAGGACCCCAGGATCGCACCCTGGGCCAAAGGCAGGTGCTAAACCGCTGAGCCACCCAGGGATCCCCAGAACAAAATTACATTTTAGAGGAATCCCTTACAGCACCTGTAAGTTTTCTCCGAATCTGACACTTTCCTGAAGTGCAGGAGAAGGTGGAGACACCCCGTCAGAGAGCAAGCATACCTGCTCTGCCTCGAACTGTGGGGTTTCTACTTCCACCTTCCTTAGCCAAGAGCTTGGGTGGGGCACCAGCTTGTTGGCTCCGACTCCTCCCACGTATCCCCTTCGCAGCACTGTGTTTATCCTTCAGCTTCTAATTGCAGAGAAAGGGACAATCCCTTTCGGTGTGGGTCAGCATGGGAGGCAAACATTTCCCTCAAGAATAAAGCCTATGGGGCTGTCATGTGAAGAGAGAGCAATCTATGGACGTAACACTAGGGGTCAGTCAATGTTGGATTTAACAAGGGAAGCTTCTGTGTTTCAGAGGGCCTCAGTTTATAGGGGAGGAGGGTTATTGCCCAGGGTCAAAAGCAAAAGACTAAAATAGAGACCAGGATCGCCTTGTGATGTGGCTTATACACGGTAAGAGAGAAAAGTCATGGAATCACAGAGCATTAGAACCAGCAGGACCTTCAAATAACTTTGTGCAAGACTTTCATCCTATGCTCGAGGGAACAGAGGCTCCAGAAAAGAAGAAAAATTGAGGCCTGAGGGACAGAGTGGCCCAGAATATGCACCCACGCTGGCTTGTCCACCACGTGGCCAGGGGCTCTATCTGAGATCACTCCTCTCATCCACGCCTTTATTACTGTCATCATTACGCCCATTTTACAGATGAGGAAACTGGGACTCAGCTGGGGAAATCTCTTATTCAAGTTGCCATTGCCAATGTGGAAGAGTCAAGGTTCAAAACCAGATTTCCCTTATTCCAAGTTCCATGCATGCCCTTTCCAAAACAACCTGCTGCCATAAGCCAGAAAACCTGGGTCCTACCTTTCAATACCTATGTGATCTTGAGCCTCTATGTCACTATCTGTAAAATAGGATAATGATAAAGTAGAGATTAAATATGATAGTTAAGTGAGATCATACACACATATTGTAATGTGCTGTAAAAGTTTAAAGGATCTTTTTTTTCCCTTAAATATCCAAGGTCACACTGCTTGCTAGCGACAGAGTAAAGTGCATTGTGATCATTTCTGCTCTGACACGATGCAAATCACAGGTCTGCCACTAGCTAGCTCACTTTCTTCATCTATAAAATGGTACAATAATAGAATATATTTCATAATTTTGTCATGAGTAGAGTGCATGGGTAGAGTGCTTGGCACAACATCTGGCATTCAGTTAGGCGCTAAATGAAAGGCAGGTGTCCTTCTGCCTTCCTTTTCTTGCCTCCAACTGTAGGTAGACTCATCTTTTGGTCAGTTTAAGACCTTCTTAGGCTCTAGGAATTATTTTTGCAAGTCTCCCTCCCCCTATCAGGCATCATAGTTAAAGAATCTCACATTATATGATTTTACTTTATTTTAAATTTTAAAAGATTTTATTTATTCATGAGAGACACACAGAGAGAAGCAGAGACACAGGCAGAGGGAGAAGCAGGCTCCCTGCAGGGAGCCAGATGCGGGACTCGATCCCAGGACCCCTGGGTCATGACCTGAGCCAAAGGCAGATGCTCAACCACTGAGCTGCTCAGGTGCTCTACATTATATAATTTTAATAAACTTTAAAATACATTATTGTTGTTGGGTTTTTTAAAAAAGATTTTATTTATTCATTCATGAGAGACATACAGAGAGAGAGGCAGAGACACAGGCAGAGAGAGAAACAGGCTCCATGCAGGGAGCCCGACTCGGCACTCCATCCCAGGACCCCGGGATCACGCCCTGAGCCAAAGGCAGACACTCAGCCACTGAGCCACCCAGGTGTCCCTACATTACTGTTTTTAAAATGAATTATTGATTTTTGATGGTATTGTTTTTTTCCCTGAACTTGGGAGCCAATGCATTTTTTTTTCAGCTCTCAAACATTCCCCTGTCCCTTACAAGGCTACAAGGCCCTAGCCCCTATATTTGTTGTCCCCTGTGGACAAGGAGGCCTGGTGACCCTTTGGTGATGGAGAAGGAAGACCAGGAGACTGTTTTGCCTGCCCAGGGATGGGAAGCAGAACTGAGCTCTCAAAATTTATTTTATTAAAGATTTTGTTTATTTAGTTTAGGAGGGGGGAAAAAGTGAGCAGGGGGAGGAGCAGAGGGAGAGGGACAAGCATATTCCACTCTGAGCGTAGAGCCCAACATGGGTTTGATCTCAGGTTCGAGCCTGAGATTATGACTTGAGCTGAAACCAAGAGCCGGATGCCCAACTGACTGAGCCATCCGGGTGCCTCCCTGAACTCTCAAATTTTAAACTAGAGGGAGGACTGTGGCCACCAGCCCTTTGCTCAAGGAGGGCCATCCAGGAGGAGACAGGATCTGTCTTCACATTGTTCTGCTTCAAATTCTGGCCCTGGATCTGCACTTTATCTGCAGAGGACAGTAGCTAAGGGGACTCTGGGGTGACAGGGGGAAGGTTGCAGCCACTCCCCCCTCATCCCATCTCCCTCCCAAGGTGAAAGGGGGACTTGCAGGACACCCCCCCCCCCCCCCCCCCCCCGCAATCAAATTCAGAGTACCTGCTGTTTCGCAGTGCTGAGTGCCTCGGCAGTATCTCAATTAACCCTCACATGGACCCTGAGAGGTAGGAGGCACTGTAGTCCCCCTTTTACAGATGAGGAAACTGAAGCACAGAACTGCTCATGCTCACATAGCTAGTGGGCAATGGAGCTGGAATTCCGTGCTCTCAACCACTCGCTGTAATTGGTACCAAATTTATTCATAGTCTCCATGGTTAATGAACAATAATGACAGCTAAGACTGATACAGCTTTTCCTAAAACTGAAGGAACTCATGAATACTTTCTTACTGTAAAAGATTCAGGCAGTATGGATATATAAAGACTCTTCATTTTAGTGGGACCCTCAGGTGAGGCATCTGCCCAGTGAAGTCTGAGGAACTCTGGTCTAAGAGTAAAGTGTTGAAGTGCCTGATTCCCCACACCTTCCCAGTCTCTCCTGGCCCCAGGGGTCACTGCCAGGGACAGCAGGTGTATCGGGATTCTTCTCCACCAGCCCTTTCTCTTTATTATTTTATTTGCTGCTTGCAGACAAGCGGGCCAGATGTCAAGCACCTATAGGCTCAGCAAGGCTAACCAGCTTGTCAGAATCCTCAGCCAACACACCGAGGAGCCTGCATTGGAAACCAGATAACTCACCTCCCTTAGGGTCCTTCTATTCACCTTCTCCATGATGTTTTTGAGCTTAATTCCTCATAGTCTGTGACTACTTCCATAGAAGCCTGTGGCTCCCACTGTTTTATGGGCAACATGTGTGTCTTATGAAAGCCATCTTCTGGAGGCTGAGTCAACATTTTGTCTCAGCTTTGGAGTCAGAGAGGGCTGGGCTTGAACCTCAGTTTCCTCATCTGTGAAATGGGCATAAGAACCCTACCTCACAGAATGGCTGCAAGGATGAAATGAGATGAGCGTGTGAAGGGCACCTAGCTCACATTCTCTGAGTGTGTATTAGTCCCCTCATCCTCCCCACAGTCTCGCTCATTCATTGAATACATGTTTGGGCGTCTTCCACACCCCAGGCATTGTTCTAGGTGCCGAGGACACAGAGATGAACAAGACAGGCCACACACTCTCATGGCACTGACACTGTAGACAAGGAAGATGGATGATAAACAAGTCAGCGAGATAATTTCATTACGTGAGAGCGCTCTGGAGAAAATAAAAGTGAAGGAGGTGATAGCTAGTGACCAGATGGGTGGTGAGGGGTGGGACTGGAGAAGAAGTTGTCAAGGAAGGCTTCTCTGAGGTGGTGACCTTTTGAGTTGAGGCCTGAGTGGGGAGGAGAAAGCAGCCGTGGGATCACTGACCTGGGGAAGATTGGGTTAGGCAGCAGAGGAACCAGGCAAAAGGCTGTGCGAGGTGAATGAGTGGGCTGAGTTGCTCCGTGTGAGGTCTGGGTGATCTACCTCCATAATGAAGCCACCAGAGCCCAAGGAGGTGGAGACCTCTGCTCTCCGTGCTATTCCGTCCACTATCGTAGCTTCTCCTGGAAGCTCTGGGAGGCCTCTGGGGCACGTACACACACACACGTGCACACACACGTCACTCCTGGGGAGGCTGGAAGGAGTTTCAGTTCTGTGCTCCGACTAGACTGGAGCTTGTGGGAAGAGGGAACCTGCCAGCTGATGACCTGTGAGCCTGTCAGCAGACAAGGACTTTCTGAAGTGAAGCAACATTCACTGAGTTTTTTGAGGGCTGACATCAAAGGGGCAGAACCGCTCACTGTTTACGATTAGTTGAGAAAGGAGTCTGCTTGAGGCCCAGGAATGGTCTCTGCATGGCCTTCGGAGGAAGTCAGGGCACCACACTCTGGAGAGAAGGGCGAAGGGCCTCTTGCTGCATCTGACCTGGCCAGCGGGTCTCAGGCTTGGAAGCAGGTGCGCCCCCTTTCAGTTTCTGTGCAGGGGCTCAGGAAAACCCACCAACTCTGCCCATTTACTAGTTGAAATGGGGCAGTTAGTTTCTTTGGCTTGGGGTTTTGTCTCCGTAGGAGTAATTTCGCATATATTAATCACAATTTGTATGACAAATTTTCATTCCCCCAATTATAAACAAAGACTCTCAGTTTGGGTAAAAAATAAACAAGCAGGCATAGGCTGTCTACAAAAAGACACATAAAAAAAAAAAAAAAAAAAAAGGCACCGGTTTGGGGCCCCTGGCTGGCTCAATCGGTAGACATCCAACTCTTGATCTCAGGGTCATGAGTTCAAGCCCCATATTGGGCATGGAGCCTACTTCAAAAATAATAATAATAACAAAAGAAAGACACTGGTTTTACCCCCTTAGCAATCACATCTTCCTGGGAGAACACTGAGAACCACACGCCGTCCACCGTTTACCGTGTCATCTCAGAAGGTTGACATCTTAGACTTAGTTCCCTTATCTGCAAAATTGGGATAATGATCAATGTAGTTGACCCTTGAACGACACAACCTTGTACTGCGTAGGTTCACTAATACACAGATTTTTTGATAAACCCAGTACTATAATGTATTTTCTCTTGGGATTTTTCTTAGTAACATTTTTTCTTTAACTTACTTCATTGTACAAATACGGCATATAATATATATACAAAATATGTGTTAGTCGGCTAACACTGTTAGTAAAGGCTTCTGGTCAACAGTAGGCTATTAATTACTGTTACATTTTGGGGAAGTCATAAGTTATGCACAGATTTTTGACTATGGGGATTGGTGCCTCTAACCTGCACTGTCCCAGGGTCAACTGTACCTTCAGGGCTGTGGTGACTGTGTAATGAATGACCTTGGGAGGGATCATGATTTACTTAATCAGTCATTTGCACCTTAATGTAAATAAGCTTCTGATCCTTTCCTGGGACCAGGTTTAGATAAGGAGAAGTGAGAAGTCTTGGAGAGAGGATCAGGGGCTGGACTTTGCCTTCCCAATTCTCCTAGAGCCACGCTGAGTGTCCTGTGGCTTGGGTGGTGCCCCGGCTTTCCAACCTTGAAGGCAACCCTGGGAAGCTAGGACTCCCAGGCCCAGGCAGGGATTTGCTGGGCTGGGGGCAGGGCTGGGGGTATGACTGTCAACACTGAGTGATACAGGAAATGGAGGAGGAAGTGACAGCAATGATGGATGGGGAGGAAGTCCCAGGCCTCACCCTAGTCTTAGCCAAAAACACAGAATTTAGGGCAGCGCCTAAACCTGTTCAATAAGCATTGTTGTAACTACTTATCTAAGGCCCTGTGTTGGGTTCAGATGACAAATCCACCCCATGGGAACTGTTTCTTTGTTTGGATTCCTTTCTCTCCATCACACCAAGAGATTTTTTTTTTTAAGATTTTATTTATTTATTGATGAGAGACACAGAGAAAGAGGCAGAGACATAAGCAGAGGGAGAAGCAGGCTTCCTGAAGGGAGGGGAGCCCGATGCAAGACTTGATCCCAGAACCCCGGGATTATTACCTGAGCCGAAGGCAGACGCTCAACCACTGAACCACCCAGTGGTGGTTTTTTTTTTTTTTTTTTTTTTTTTAAGATTTTATTTTTAAGTAATGTCTATATCCAACATGGGGCTTGAACTTACAACCCTGAGATCAAGAGTCGCATGTTCCTCAGACTGAGCCAGGCAAGCACTCCTCATGCTGAAAGATTTTGGACATTTTAGCCACCCTCGGTTGGAAGCAAGGCCAAGTTTCAGTGGACCACTCCCAGCTGCACTCAGAATTGCTAGCCACTACACACACAAGAAGTTCAGCCCAATCTGAAGTTGTGTTCCTCCTTTTCTTGTCCAGCACTCTTGAATTCCATCTCCACACACGTTCCCCAGGCCTTTGCTGGTATTAATTCACAAGACCTTACTATGCAATTGGTGCTATAAACCTTCTCCCAGGTCAGATTTTTGTATATATTTCCCTGTAGCCTGAGAAGATCTGGCTCCAGTTCTGGACTCAGAGAGGTGCAGCGAGTCACCCAAGGTCACACAGCTTGTAGGTGGCTCCAGAGCTCGAGTGCTAACCGAGTGCTTAACCATGACACTCCTCAAACTTTGCTTTCAAATAAGCACTCTGCTTAGAAGCCCCAAAGGATTCTTTTGAGAGTCATGAAGTCCAATTCCTGTGCTGCTGGGTCCCCTGAGGTGGGGAAATGGAAAGGTCAAAGGTCACAGGGCAAGGTCAGACATGTGGCTCTTTCTCTCTGAACCCTGGCTTCTGAGGAGACTTCGTTTCACATTTGCAGCTCTTCTCCCAGCTCAGGACCCCTCCTGGGCTTCCTCCCCGTCTAGGCTCAGGGAGGTACCAGCATCCAAGAGGGTCTCCTTTCCCCTGCAGGGAAGTTCTGGCACATATCTGACCTGCACCTTGACCCTGACTACAAGGTATCCGAAGACCCCCTCCAGGTGTGCCCATCGGCTGGCTCGCAACCGGTGCCCAACGCAGGCCCCTGGGGTGACTACCTCTGTGACTCCCCCTGGGTCCTCATCAACTCCTCCATCTACGCCATGAAAGAGATTGAGCCGGAGCCAGACTTCATCCTCTGGACTGGGTGAGAGCAGTCACAAGGGCTATAGTTCACTGGGCCGCTGCTGTGTGCCACCTGCTGGCCTGGCCCCCTCCCCACCCTGTCCCCCTTACTCCCGATTCAGAGAGGATGCACGTGAGGCTCCAGGGGCACGACCTGCCCAAGGGACAGTGGGCCTGGCTGGCCCCACAGCCTGTGCCCTTGACTCTGTGTCTCCTAGCCTTAGCAGAATGCACCTCTCTGAGGCTGGGGATGCAGTCATGGCACATCTGGTATCTGGAGAGCTTCTGGCTTTTATTTTATTTTTTTTTAAAGATTTATTTATTTATTTGAGAGGGGGAGAGATAGCGCAAGTAGAGGGAGGGGCAGAGGGAGAGGGAGAGAGAAAACCCCCAGCAGACTCCCAGCCAGGGTGGAGTCCCACACTGAGGCTTGATCCCCTGACACTAAGGTCATGACCTGAGCTGAAGTCAAGAATCAGAGACTTAACAGATTGTGCCGGGATCCCTGGGTGGCGCAGGGGTTTGGCGCCTGCCTTTGGCCCAGGGCGCGATCCTGGAGACCCGGGATCGAATCCCACATCGGGCTCCCGGTGCATGGAGCCTGCTTCTCCCTCTGCCTGTGTCTCTGCCTCTCTCTCTGTGACTATCATAAATAAATAAATAAACATTTAAAAAAAAAAAAAAAAATAACAGATTGTGCCACCCAGGTGCCCCGGGAACTCCTAGATTTTAAGTCAGGGGGATGAATACTGGGGTCATTCCCACCAGGGTTTAGGGACTCTAAGCCCTAGAGATCCACATGAAGAGAGGGAAGAAGGGAGGGGGGCTGAAAGTGGTCCTGGCTTTGGGACCAAGTGCCCTGGCTGCCCTGGCCCTGGGGGTTCTCACCGGTCAGAGCACTGCTCTGCTGAGGATAGCTTGTGGGGTGATTTCTACTTAGCCAGACTCCATTTCTGCTCCTCATCCAAGGATGCTGCTGTGAGTCCTCCAGCTTCCCTCAGAACTGGCTGTCCTTGTCACTCATGGTCCCGGCTCCTTTTTCCCTCCCTTGGCAGGTGGCCTGTCTGGTGCTCAGCCCTGGGTAGACACTGGGGAGCTGAGATGAAAGAAACCTGGAGCTCCCGGTCTTGTGGGCGTTACAGACAAACGCATGGACCATCATATCCCTGCCAGGAAAGAGGGGAGCACTGGGGGTGTGGGAGCTTTTCCAGGGCACCTGACTCCATCCGGCCGGTTGGGGGAGGACTTCTCACAGGAAGTGGCAACCAGGGAGCTAGGGGGGAAGGTTGGCAGGTGCTCTGACTTCCTGCTCCTTTGTCCAGCCTCCATGGACACTTGCACAGGACAGGATCAAACCCATCCTGCCCCCAGCTGTCCACCGGTGTGGTGTAGGAATGACTGGGAATGACCCCCAGATGGACCCTGTGGTCGGCAGCGGGAGGCTGCAAGGCTGGACACTTCAGAAATGTGACAGTGTCTCAGGAGGGGCCTGGGCGGCTCAGGAACCAGCGTAAGAAGAGAGTGAGCTCTCAGGCTGTGACCCTGAACTCTCCCTCCTAAAGGGATCTTGCTCCAGCAGCCTCTGGATTTTCCAAGGAGGGACCCTGGGAGGAACACGTAACACTCTGAAAGTCATGATTCCTCTGGGAAAGGCGACTGCTTTGGGATATTCACATCCTTCCACAGAAACATCATGTTGGGCAGCCCCGGTGGCACAGCTGTTTAGCGCTGCCTGCAGCCCGGGGTGTGATCCTGGATACCTGGGATCAAGTCCTGCGTCGGGGTCCCTGCATAAATTAAAATCTTAAAAAAAAAGAAAGGGAAAGAAAGAAGAAAGAAAGAAAGAAAGAAAGAAAGAAAGAAAGAAAGAAAGAAAGAAAGAAAGAAAGAAACATCATGTTTCCGAGAAATCTCTGACACCTAGAGGAGGTGTATCATGTTGAATGAGATGACCTCTGGGACATTTTATAATTCAATTTCTAAAAAGTTTAACTTCTCTGGGCGAGTTGCAATCTCTTAGGGGTAGGCTGTAGAAACTGGAAGTGTTTTCTAAAAGAAAGAATTAGATCCTCCAAACTAGAAAACAAAGGGGAGGAATCCCTGGGTGGCGCAGCGGTTTAGCGCCTGCCTTTGGCCCAGGGCGCGATCCTGGAGACCCGGGATCGAATCCCATATCGGGCTCCCGGTGCATGGAGCCTGCTTCTCCCTCTGCCTGTGTTTCTGTGCCCCTCTCTCTCTGACTATCATAAGTAAAAATTAAAAAAAAAAAAAAAAAAGGGGAGGGGGTGGTGAATTTTGTTGTTTTTGGACCTGCTGGCCTGTCCCTAGGGAGGCCAGAGTGAATAGGTGCCTCTTGCGGCCCTAGGGAGGGTGTCAGAGACAGAGCAGGGTGTAATGAGGGTAAGCACAGCCTCGAGCCAGCCTCCACCACTTTCTAGTTCCACAACTTACCCAGAATTCTCCACCTCTCTGTGCCTTGTTTCTTCATCTGTCAAATAAGACTAACAATAGAACCCACGCTGGGGGGCTATCATGGATAACTAATTAGGAGATGTAGGTACAACACATCCCTGCACAAAGCAAGCCAGGGTGAGCTGCTAGTAACAGTATCAGTACTACTATGCTAATTAACTTCTGTGGGGGCTATCGAGGCAGCAGCTGCTTCATCCCATTGGGTCCAGCAAGGTCTTCAGACTTTAGATTGTTGGGGCTCCTACCCATCCCACACTGCACCTTTCCCCTTACTCCTCCCTTGCTCCCTGCCCTTGCTGTGCAATTTTTTAAAGCCCAATGTGGGACTTGAACTCATGACCCTAAGATCAAGACCTGAGCTGAGATCAAGAGTCAGATGCTTAAGTGACTGAGAAATCCACGCACCCGTTGTTGTGCATTTCTGAGTTGGAGGCAGGTATTTAGGGCCAAACAGGGGATTAAATGGTCCTGGGGCAGGTCCTGGATCTGTCCATAGAGTAGGATGAACTCTAAGCTCTGAAGCCAGTTCCAAACTCCTTAGGACCCTTGAGGTACAGAGCAGGACTCAGAGATGGCTCTTCCACCCCAAGGTCCCTGGGGGTTTGCCAATGGGACTGGAACCCCCAAGCTTCCCTCTTTACATAATAATATTAACTGCAACCTAGCAGCTACTATTCTTTTATTTTACTTTATTTTTATTTATTTTTTAAAGAGAAAGGAGAAGAGTTTTATTTGAGCTCAAGATAGGATAGCTGCCTGGGAAATATGCTCTTTGCAAGGAAGAAAGTGGTTCCACGAGTCTACATTTTATATGTATAATATCCTCCCCTTGCCCTTTTTAAAAATCTCACAAATACTCTAGGAGTAGGTACCATTATCACCCCTATTTTGCAGATCACGAGGCTCAGAGAGATTAAGCAGTCAGCCTCCTCCTTCTCCAGAGTTTTCAGCGCTCCCAGATCTTGTAGGTTAATATTATTATGTAATAGTGACCCACAGCAGGTCAACGGCAGAGCCCAGGTTTGAACTCTGCCCTGCGTGACCCCTGCCTCCCGGCCAGCCCTTGCCTCACAGGGGGTGTCTGAGGGGCAGTTCCACAGCCCATCTCTCATGGCTGAGCTGCCCCTTTCCTGTCTCGTGCCCCTTCTGAGCTGCCCACACCAAACTGGCTCGGTGGTGTTTTGCAGGGATGACACCCCTCATGTGCCCAACGAGAGGCTGGGAGAAGCAGCCGTGCTGGGAATTGTGGGGCGCCTGACCAGGCTCATCAGAGAGGTCTTTCCAGGTAAGACCCTGCCCTCGTGCTCCCCCTTCACCCTCCCCCCACAACCCCAGCATTTCCAGAAGGTGGAGTAGCAACAGCGGTAAGATGTGGGGAAAGAACCTTCAACCACTGACCATGCTGGCTGCTGGCCAGGCTCCTCACAGCGATCGATGGCTCCTCCGCTTCAGACAACCCTGCGAGGAACACGAGCCATCCCCGGCCTGTGTTTACACGCAGATTCCTATTAAGGGGAGCACCTGACCTTCACAGTCCTCTGCCCCAGCCTGTTTTACACGGGCTCACAGCCCTTCCCAGAGCACCTGCAGCTGCATGGAGGCGCGGTGGCCTGCTGGGTCTCACAGGGACTCAGGCACATAGCCCTGTGTCCTGCTCTGGCCCCGGAGCTCCCACTCACCGCCCTCAAACCACCCCGGCTCCTGGGGCCTCTGGGAGATGCTCCTTTCCAGCCAAGGTGCTGTTCTTGGCGTTCCCAAGGTCTCCAGGGCCCAGGAAAGCAGGCAAAGCCTGTGGGTGATGAGGGAGGCAGTCCCATGGGACTTGACAAGGAGAGCGGGATCTGCACACCCCATCAAAAGGCCCCCCAAAATGTTTTTAAGCAGACTGTGCCAAACACAGGGTGCTGGGGACTGACTCAGGCTCTCAGGCTGCCAGTTGGGGGCTGGTCAGAGCAGCCCGCTAGCCCCCAGCCCTACCTCCTCCGAGTTGGGGCACCACTACATCCTCTAAAGGTCTTACTCCCGGACCCCCAGGACCCAGATATAGATTAATCATAATAAGTCATCGCTGCAGCAGTAACTACATGTGTCTATGTACTGAGTGCTAAGTGGCAGGCACTGCTCTCAAAATATTATATGCTGTGGCTCCTTCATTGTCGTGATGCTCCTGGAGAGAAGTGCTATCAGGATTTCAATTTTACTGGTGAGAAATGTGAGCCCTGGGAGTCAAGTAAACTGGTCAAAGTCACGTGCCAAGGGCAGCGACACAAATCCTGGTTTGAGCACCACTCTTATCCATCACTCCCGCTGCTGCTGTAGGAGGGGCCCTGCTCTGCTGTCACCATCCCACATCTGTCCTCGAGGCAACCTTCTCTCTGCCACCTCCTTCCCTGGACTTGAATCGTTTCGTGCAGAGTTGTCTGGATGTGTAGCTAAGGCACCTGGGGCTCAAAGCTAGTCAGTTTGTAGGGAGGGATTCAAACTCAGATCCAACTCTGAGCACTCCTTCCTCTGCTCCACATGGGCTTCCGGAATAGAAGGGAAATAGTGGACAAGAAAATGCTTTACATGCTCATTACTATGAGTTCACATGCAGATGTCAATTAGAAGATCCTGTAGTTTATTACACATGTGCACATTTTTATTGAATTTCCTAATATCCAACATGCCATCAACCACAACATGCCTCATTATTTTAGGTATTGCTCAGAAAAACATGCTTGTTAAGGTATGACGGCGCTCTCTCATGGCCTCAGGGGTAAGTCACAGCCCACCTGCAGGGACGTTAAAATAAGAACATAGGAGAAGCACTGAAATGAGGTATTATCTTATTTGAGAGTTATAGCAACACAGGCCATGCAGAACATTCTCCATTTTATAAATAAGCTGAATCACAGAGAAGTCAAAGCAAATTGTTAGAGAGGAGGAAGGGACTGGAAGTTGATATCTAGGGTCCACATCATGTGTCATGTGATCTTCCTGCCATGTGCCTACTACCTGCATTTCCCATCAGAGTCACCGTGAGCGCTGGCCCATCTGCTCCAGCACGGCTGAGTGGTGTGCACAGGTGCACTAGGCAAACCGAGCCTGCTCCCGACTCAGGCTTGTCAGTTCCAGGGGAGCCATGCCCCAGAGATTCCATTTTCTGTCTGTGCAGAAGGAGGAAAATAATGGTACCCATCCCGTACGTTGTTGTGAGGATTCAGTAAAGCAATCCACTCACTCATTTAGCCAACAAGTATTTACCGAGGGTCTACTGTGAGGGAGCTATCAAAGGAACTTGGCTGTGAGCTAGATGCCAGGTTGTGCTTCTGCATGTAGGGTGGCTTCTCACCATGCCCAGCACAAAGCAGCAGCAAAGAAGGGGAGAGCTTCTTTCTCTTCTCATCTGTCCTTGGAATTCCAGGGGTTTGTGTTTTTTCTAAATGGATTCTTTTTTTTTTTTTTTCAAGATTTATTTATATTTTAGCATGGGGGGGGGGAGAAATAATCTCAAGCAGACTCCTTGCTGAGCATGACCCCAAGATCATGACCTGAGCTGAATCCAGTCTGAATCTTAACTGACTGAGCAGCCCAGGTGTCCCTCTAAATGAATTCTTTTTTTTTTTTTAATTTATTTATTTATTCATGAGAGACATACAGCGAGAGAGAGGCAGAGACACAGACAGAGGGAGAAGCAGGCTCCATTGCAGGGAGCCTGACATGGGACTCCAGGATCAGGCCCTGGGCCGAAGGTGGCGCTACACCGCTGAGCCACCCGGGCTGCTCTAAATGGATTCTTAAGGGCTACCGGCTAGTGGCATGTATGTAAAAGGGGTGAGGTTTTTCCGGGCCGTTATGGAGATGGCTTCTGGGTTTGCAACGATTCCTGATGGGAATGTTACAACCTCCTCCTTCTCCAGAGTTTTCAGCGCTCCCAGATCTTGTAGGCTCCGTGGGGCAAAAAGTTTGTGAAAACTTCTCAAGTGGGAATTAGAGGCTCCAGCCTCCCTCATTGGTTCAAGGTCACTCCCTGGGGAATGCCAAGCTCATGAAAGGGCACAACCCTGCCCTGAGCTCAGAGGACTTTTTGGTTAATTGTCCAATATTTATTGAGCAACTACTACTTGCCAGACATAGACGTAAAATAAAAGCAGGAATGAGGTTCCTGGCAAGGAGGAAGTGACTCTGATGGGTTCCCCTCCCTGAGGGGTCATCCACAAGCCACTTCCTCCTCTGACTCCTGTTCCCCCTTCCCCCCAATCTCCATTGCACACTTCCACAGAAAGTGGCTCTTCCCTTTTTGTGACAGCCCTCACACCTCTATTAACTCAATACCTGTCAACCCTATAGCCCAGCAAGGTCCCTGGGACTAGGAATGGGTGCCTGGTTCCCGGGGCTATGCATCAGTACCCATGAGGTGTTCAATAAACACCTGTTGAATCACGAATGTGTGAAACTCCTAGGGCTCCCAGAGTGAACCAGACCCCTTCCTTACCAGGAAATGGACCTGGAATTGATAAGAACAAGCAGCTCACAATACCCAGGGGCTCACAAGGGATATGACGATCATTTAGGTCTTCTAGCTTTCTTCTCATCCTCTGATGTTTCCTTCCAAGCGGGAAACTTTCTTCTGGGAATGGGGTTAGGAGCTGGAATCAGAGAACTCACTGTTCTTCCTACCCAGATCTGAGCAATGTTGAGCCAGATTGTACTGAATGTTGTTCTCTGCCTGTCTCTGTATTTGTGCTATGGCCCTTGGTTCTTGATGGCCAGTGGCAGGGCAAAAAGTACTAATTCCCCCAAGCGCTTTCACATAAATATATTTATATGTCTCTTTTTCCTCCCAGATACCAAAGTCTACGCTGCTTTGGGAAATCATGACTTTCACCCTAAAAATCAGTTCCCACCAGGAAACAACAACATCTACAATCAGGTAGCAGAACTGTGGACACCCTGGCTCAGTAAGGAATCCATCGCTCTCTTCAAACAAGGTACTAGCACCATTTGCAACTAGAAGCATCTACTTGTCTGCCAGGGTCTGGTCGAATTCTCTTCACAACGACCCCAGGAAATAGGTACTGATTTTATCCCCAGTTTACAGAAAAGGAGACAGAGGCTCGAAGATGTCGAGTCCCTTGGCCAAGGTCAGCCAGCTTAGAGGTGGCCTACTTGAGAGCAGAATCCAGGGCTGGCTCCACTGCCCATGCTCTCCACGGCACTGGGGATCATAAGTGAATGTTTATTGAGCATTTGCTGGTGCCAGGCACTACTCTCAGCATATTCCAAAACTCCTTACGGAAACATGAAAGGGGCAGCGGTCACCTCCAGTTCAGTCATGGTTTCCCACCCTTGGCCCGAGGGACATCTTGGGCCAGATAATTCATTGTGGGGGCCATCCTATGCATTGTAGGATGCTTAGGGGATTCATGGATGCTAGATATGAGTAACCACTGGATACGAGTAACACCTTCCATTGCCAATACAAAAATGTCTCCAGACACTGCCGAATATTCCCTGGGGGACAAAAATCTGTGGCTGAGAACCACTGATCCAGAGACACAGCCAGCCCAAGGTGACCCTGGCCTACTCTCTTCCCTGTCCTCAGTCCCCACTGGTCAAACCCGCCCAGAGGCCTGCTGATTTACTCCACAGAGAGTTGAGTGAACAGGGTTGATGGTGGATCTGCAGGGGCAAATGCATCTTATTGTCATGCACATTATAGAAAGGAAGAAACCAAAGCCCAGAGAGGTGAAGTAAAGATTTTCCCAAGATGCACAGCTAATAAGTGCTAGAGTCAGGACTTGAGCCTAGGCAGCGGGCCTCCAGAGCCCCTGGTCTTGCTCACATGCCCCTCCCATGGGGACGATGGGAAGGGGGATGCAAGGGCGGGAGGAGGTGGGAGTGATGGGGAGGGACACAGAAGCGTTCTCATCAGAGGCAGGGGGCCGGCCCTTCAGATGCTCTCTGGCTGTGACACCTTAGGCGCCTTCTATTCCGAGAAGTTGCCAGGACTGAGTGGCGCTGGGCGAGTCGTGGTCCTCAACACCAATCTGTACTACAGCAACAACGAGCAGACAGCTGGCATGGTGGACCCCGGCCAGCAGTTCCAGTGGCTGGAAGAGGTGCTGACCAACGCATCCCGAGCTAAGGAGATGGTAAGGCTCCTGCCTCCACCTGCTACCTCTCTGGGGTGGACTCTGAACACGTCTCCCACCCCTGTTCGACCTCAGCCACTCGCACGAGGTGCCTAGCTCATGGAGGGTCCTTCATCAGCCTGGCCCGGGAGGGCGCTCCTTCTGTCCTTGCCACAGCCTGTGTAAAAGAGCAGGGTACTCCAGGTGGCAGGCTCAGCACGGGCAAAAGTACAGAGGTGGGAACCACATGGGGGAAAGCCATGGCTGGGTACTCAGTGCTGGAATCTGCCTCAGGAGGGGGCTGGGGGTAGCTTTGAGCATCCCTGAGCCCCCTGGACCACCCCATCCTTGCAGGTGTACATTGTCGGCCACGTGCCCCCGGGATTCTTTGAGAAGACGCGGAACAAAGCGTGGTTCCGGGAGAGCTTCAATGCGGAATACCTGAAGGTGGTCGGGAAGCACCATCGAGTCATCGCAGGGCAGTTCTTCGGGCACCACCACACCGATAGCTTCCGGATGTTCTATGATGATGCAGGTACTCGATGAGGAGGACAGCTGCCAGCCCACCCCCTCCCACTCTTGCCAGGCTCTCAGGCCTGCTATCTCTCTCCTGAAAGGTGCCCCCATCAGTGTCATGTTCCTTACACCTGGAGTCACCCCCTGGAAAACCACCTTACCTGGCGTGGTCAACGGGGCCAACAATCCAGGCATCCGGGTATTTGAATACGACCGAGCCACACTGAGCCTGCAGGTGAGGGGCCCTGGGTCTGCTGGGGCCAGAGCGGGAGGATGGGGAGGGACCGAATGTATTACTGTCTTGCCTAACTCCTTCCAGCTGATCCACTCTCCTCTAGAATTCGGGTTTAGAACCCTTGAGCCACTCCAAATTCTGCAACCAAGTCAGGTCAATTCTTGGTCCCCAGATCTCCCTTCACCCCAGATCACAGCCTCCTACGTGGCCTTCCTACCTCTAGCCCTGCCCTGTCATAGCTCATCTACTCCATACTACAGAAGGCACTAATCTTTTTAAAGCACTTGTCTCTCTCCTGATCAAAAACTTTCAGTGGCTCCCCAGTGCCCACAGATAAACTGGATCCCTTTGGCCTGGTATTCAAGACCTCCCACAGTATGACCTCATGCCCATTGCCTACCTCATGCCTGCACCGACTAGGCCTCAGCCAAAGCAGGCTCCTAACTCATCAAGCAATCCCTCATCTCCTGGGAACTGCTTGTGATTGTTGAAATGGCAAAGAAATAGCATTCCGTAACTTTTTCAACAAAATGTACTATAAGCATCTACCATGAGCCAGGTTGGGCTCAGGAGATAGATAAGTGAACAGCTTTCCTGCAGCTGACAGTCTTACGGGAGGCACACAATAAATAATAAAGGAAAGTTAAGCATGGCATGGAAAGAAGCACTAAGGACAAAGCAGAGTGAGGAGGCAAGCGGGCTTGTTGTCGGGTGTGTGGCACATGCACGTGCATGCTGTGAGGTCGGTGGGACTGGAGTGCCACCAATCGGGTGACATTTGAATTCTGAGTAAATTGAGGGTGGGAACCAGGTGAGGATCTGGGGAAGGTGGAGGAAAGAGCAAGTCAGAGGCCCTGGGTGGGAACATGCATGGTGTGCCAGGGAAGAGCAAGGTCTGTGGCTGCAGAGGAAGGCCCCAAAGGGAGAGTGGAGGGACGAGATCCTGTCAGTCATGATTAGGACTCTGGATCTGGAGGGTTTGGGGCAAATATTCTGGCTTAGAATTTTACAAAATCACCCTGTCTGCTATGCAGAGAACAGGCTGTAGGGGGCAAGGGCAGAAACGGGGGTGACAATGAGTTAGGGGGTGACCCCACAATAACCACTGAGAGAAGACGGTGGTGTGGGCCAGGGTGTGGCAGTGGGGCAGTGAGATGCCTCAGATTGTGCATGTAGGCTGAAGGCCGCGAAGACAGGATTTGCTGGTGGCTGGATGAGGGTGTGAGAGAAAGAGAGGAGTCAAGGCTTTGGCCTCGGTGCCTGGAAGGGTGAAGCCACCCTTTACTGAAATGGGATCACTGTGGGGGGGGGGGCAGGTTTCAGAAGGAGGATCAGAAGTCTGGTTTGGGACCTGTTTACTTTGGAAGGTCTAAATGGTGTCTTAGTGAAAATGTCTGAGCTGAGGAGGCAGCTGGGTATTCCAGCTGGATGCCCAGGAAGAGGCGGGTGTAGAGGTTTAATCCAGTTGTTGAGGGAGGACATTTAAAACTAGGGACTGGGGCAGCCCCAGTGGCTCAGCGGTTTGGTGCCGCCCTCAGCCCAGGGTGTGATCCTGGAGACCTGGGATCGAGTCCTGCACGGGGCTCCCTACAGCAGGAGCCTGCTTCTCCCTCTGCCTGTGTCTCTGCCTCTCTGTGTCTGTCTTATTTATTTAACAAATAAATAAAATCTTAAAAAATAAATAAATAAAACTAGGGACTGGATGAGGTAAGCCAGGTCAGGTCCTTGATTCTAGAGTCAGTGTGCATGGAGAGGTCTGACGTCTTTCAAGAGTGTGGCCTGTTGTCCACATGGGCACTCAGAGGGCCTCAGCACAGGAATCACAGGCTGGCTCCCCACACCCCCCACCCCCAACATGCCCTACATCCTTCTCAGGGAGGGAGTCAGAGACTTTGAATCCTGGCTCCAGCACTCATGACATTTTTGACATCTTCCCGCCTCCACACATCTGTAAAACGGGAGTAACAGTACCTCACAGGGTTTGGAGAGGACCCACTAAAATAATGTAACGTGCCTACGGGGAAGCTGCCATCCATACATGGCAGCTCTTCCTACCCCACTTCTAGTGACCTGAGGCAGGTCCACAAAAGTTAAGTGGAAAGCAGGGAACAGATCAACCTTTCCAGATTCTAGTTCTGAAGATACATGTGATCCCAAACCCTCCTCAACCACAATTCCACAACCTCTTTCAGCCGGGCACCCCATCCCGCTTCTTCAAGTGGCTTTTTATCTGTAAATATTTACTGAGCTTCTCTGGGTACCTGGGACAGAACATGCGGAGGCCGCCGCGGGGTTAGCAACCTGGATTCCAGACCCCGCCCCTGCCACTAAACACCTGTAGGGCCCTGGACAAATGAATTAACCACTTAGGCCTCAGTTTGCCCATCTGTGAAATGGGGGTCATAAGGTCAGTCACCTCATCGGCACAGCGGGCCTACCCGGTAAGTAGGAAATGCTAACCAAAGGCCGGCATTGTGGGAGCTGTAAAGAATCTGGGGGCAAATGCGAGGTGCGGGATTGTGGGGGTGAAAGCTGCCAGCTGCTCACGGCCTGCCCTCCCCCGCGCCCTCCCTCCAGGACATGGTGACCTACTTTGTGAACCTGAGCCAGGCGAACGCGCAGGGGACCCCGCTCTGGGAGCTCGAGTACCGGCTGACCCAGGCCTACGGGGTGCCCGACGCGGGCGCCCGCTCCATGCACGCGGCGCTGGGCCGCATCGCCAGCGACCCCCGCGCGCTGCAGCGCTACTACGTCTACAACTCGGTCAGCTACGACCCCTCGGCCTGCGAGCAGGCCTGCCGCGCCGAGCACGTGTGCGCGCTGCGCGAGGTGGCCTTCGACGCGTACGCCGCCTGCCTGCGCGCCCCCGGCGCCGCGCCCGCGCCCCGGCTCGCGCTCCTGCTTGCGGCGCCGCTGGGCCTGCGCGCGCTGCTCCCGCGGTGACCCGGGGCCGCCCGGAGCAGCCGCCGCTCGGGGACCAGGCCCGGAGACCCCCCCTCCCCACCTCGGCACGGGGTTTAAAAGTTTCATTGGGAAAACAATGCTCACCGAGCATCTTATGCTGTGCGTCTTTCCTCTTAGTATATAAGTAATGTGTGTTGTTTTTTTTTTTAAGATTTCATTTATTTATTCATGAGACACACACACACACACACACACACACACACACACACACACACACACACACACAGAGGCAGAGCCACAGGCAGAGGGAGAAGCAGGCTCCGTGCAGGGAGCCCGAGCCGGGACTCGATCCGGGGACTCCAGGATCACGCCCTGGGCCAAAGCGGCGCTAAAGCGCTGCGCCCGCCACCGGGGGACCCCTATGGATAATGCTGAATGCAACTCCCCTGCGCAGTTTCTGGACGGGTCTTGCAGGTCCCCCCACCCTGGCCTCCCCGCGTGTGGATGGTCCGAGTACCGGGGGCCTCCGGGGAGGGGCGCCCCGCGGGCCCGTGCCCTCGGGCTCAACGGGCGCTCGGCCCGCTCGAGGCACACCCGCTTTGCGAAGTCCCGCCGTCGGGGAACAGAACCCGCCTCGCTGTCCCGCGACCGCGCGGATGCGAGGGGTCGCAGTCCCAGCCCGGGCGCCGCTCTCCGGGCCCTTCCGTCGTCTCCATCGCAAAGCGAGGCGAAGAGAAGTCCGGGGAGGCTAAGGACGGACGGAGTGGCCGGCGGTCTCCGGGCCCAGCGGCCCTCGGGCGCGGCGGGGCCGGCCTCCCGGGGCGCCGGCGGGCGCGGGCCGCATCGCGGGCGCCCCCAGCCGCGGGGTCCGCGGGCCTCGCTCCTCCCCGGACGGGGCGGGGCGGGGAAGTCCCGCCCAGGAGGCCCGGGTCCTGGGCGGCCCCTAGGGCTGCGCCCGCCTCCTTCCTGCCGCCGCGACCCCGGGCCCCGAGGGCGGGCCTGAGCCCAGAGGAGGAGGAGGGGGAGCGGCTGGCGGGTCATGCCCTGGTTACCCCGCGCCGCGCTCCTCTGGGACGTGGTCCTGGGCTTTGGGGGCACCGCCGCCTTCCTGATCGACCTGGGCGCCGACCTGTGGGCCGCGGGCCAGTACGTGGTCAGCGGCCGCTACCTGTGGGCCGCGCTGGTGCTGGCGCTGCTGGGCCTCGCCTCGGTCGCGCTGCAGCTCTTCAGCTGGCTCTGGCTGCGCGCCGACCCCGCCGGCTTGCACGCGCCGCAGCCCCCGGGTCGCTGCCTGGCGCTGCTGCACCTCTTGCAGCTGGGCTACCTGTACAGGTGAGCACCACGCCCTCGGGGAGAGGGAGGCAGGCGCCGCGGGCTGCTAGCCCGGGGGAGGGCCGCGACACCCCGAAGGGGGCGGGAAGGGAGGATCCGGACCCTGGAGAGGAAACTAAGCCCTGTGGGCACTCCTGCCCACAGGTGAGCTCCCCGCCCCTAAAGCCACGGAGGCCAGGCCGGCAGACAGCCCTCTGAGCGCCTCCTCTAGCCCTACCCTCCTGCCAACCCTGGGGAAGAAACTGAGGCACTTGGTCTGGAGTCAGGCCTCTCTGGGCTCCAGTCCTCGCTAATTTACCGTCTATGGCCTCATGCCTGCGTTCTCTAAGCCTTTTTCCTCTTCTCTGAAAAGGCAACAGTGATGTAGAAACAGGTCTGGCAGGCGGCCTCTTGTGGGGAGTGGAGGCAAGAGCTGAGGTGCCTAGTATGGTGCTGGGCTCTTGGTGGGCTCTAGGGTAAGGGCAGACTCCTTATATTTTCCATACAAAAAAAAAAGTTCCTTTTTTTCCCTGGGTGGGGCCTCAGGCAAGTCACTGGAGCCTCCGGGTCTGTTTACTCATTGCTCAGTGGGGATGGTTGTAGCGCCTGCCTCTTTTATTTATTTATTTATTTTTTAATTTTTTTAAATTTTTATTTATTTATGATAGTCACACAGAGAGAGAGAGAGAGAGAGAGAGAGGCAGAGACACAGGCAGAAGGAGAAGCAGGCTCCATGCACTGGGAGCCCGACGTGGGATTCGATCCTGGGTCTCCAGGATCGCGCCCCGGGCTAAAGGCAGGCGCTAAACCGCTGCGCCACCCAGGGTTCCCCCTGCCTCTTTTAGTAGAGATTAAATGAAATAAGATCTGTAAGTTGCTTTGAGTAAGCATTCAACAAATGTCAGCTGGCTTGATCACTTGGGTCACCGTGTATGGAGCGGGGTTGTGTGTGTGTGGGGGGGTGCGGGGCGGGGAGCTTCAGCAGCCCTGACCCCCAGAGCAGAGCTTGTTGTTTCAATCCCTCTTTCCGAGTTTTGTTCTCTCTGCCCCAACCTCTCACCCCCAGAGCAAGTGAAAGAGCAACATGGGGTCTGACTCACGCATGTCCCTTGAGCCAGCCAGGGCTGGACACAGGCTGGGTTCCAGAAAATCTGTGTGGGTTATACTCCTCCTCTGAACTGGCAGGGCCCTCTAGAGATGAAGAAACTGAAAGAAAGCAAGGGATCAGAGTCATGGGATGGAGTCAGGACACATGTGGTCTGGGTTGGGATGGGGTGGCTGGAGCCAGGATCTGCTCTTGAATCGATTTTACAGATTCTCTCCAGGTCTTGCTTTGACAAAGCTGCATCGGGTCTTAAGGAGTGGACAAGAGGAGCTTTGATATTGCAGTTTTGCCCGAGGGGCTGCACAGGCATCAGTAACATGCTGGGCGGGCGCGAAGGAGTGGTTATTCGGGTCCTGGCAGACCTCGCGGAGCCCTGAATCCGTAACTGTGTCATGCATCTTCCCTTCTCCTATTTCTGCTGAGCACGAGGCCAGCAGACTTTCCTACACTTTGGTTTTGAAAATGGGGTCTCTTTGACTAGACTGAGGCAGGGGCCTTGGGGGACCAGGGGCCGAGGCTTTTGCTGAGGGAGGAGCCCCAGCCTGGGCCTACCCGCCCTGCTCCCTTAGTGTGTTAGTCCATCCAGGGGGAAGTGACAGTAGATGACTGAATTTGCTGTGACTGAGTGGGCTCAGTAGCCCGCTGAGATCAGCTCTGTGGGGGAGATCGTGGTACATCTTCCTACCACCTCATGCCAATGCCAGTGGGTCAGTCACCCAGGCCTGTTTGGCCAACCTCTGGACCCCTTAACTCTGCCTCTGTCTCCATGTCCATTACTCTGGACAGTCCTCTTAAATAGATCTGTGCTCTCACAGCTGAGGGCTCACCCCTCCACCCCTTCCTCTTCTCCACAGCCAGGGTAATCTTCCTGCAGCACCATCTGACCTATCTTGTCTGTGCTCGCAAGCTCTCAATGTCTCCCCACTCCACCCCCCGGCCCCCAGAATCCTAAGAAAAATCTTATGCTTGCTAACATTTGAGAACTATCGCCCGAAGCAGTTTCACAGTAAACCTTTGAAATTCACACAGCTTTGGGGCCAAATCCTGTTTCCACCATTGATTAGCTCTTTGGGTCTATTCCCCATCCGTTAAATGGGAATGTTGTCAGGAGTAAATGGTTTGTGATGACCTTAGGACACCCCGGCCAGCTGGAGCCCCGGTAGCTGGTACTGCTCCCCATTCTACAACAAAAAGCAAGTTCAGGGAGGTTAAGTCACTTGTGCCCAAGGCCCCTCAGCATGTAAGTGACAAAAGCTAGGACTGGAGGCCACCTGCATCGACCCAGTGGGTGAGGGAAGGTGGGACGCCACCACACACTAACCTGGCCCCTTGGAGCATCCGTGTCCGCCCCCCCCCTCCCAGGTGTGTGCAGGGGCTGCAGCAGGGGCTCCTGGTGTGGCGGCAGGAGGCGCCCTCGGAGTTTGACTTGGCTTACGCCGACTTCCTGACCCTGGACATCAGCATGCTGCGGCTCTTTGAGACCTTCTTGGAGACGACTCCACAGCTCACGCTGCTGCTGGCCATTGTGTTGCAGAGCGGCCGGGCCGAGTCCTACCAGTGTGAGTGATGGGCCCTTGGCCAGTCCCCCTGTGGTGACTTGGGAGAGCTTCTGATGAACATCATGAGTGTTTTAACTCTTTTATAAAGGCTGCTTAGAAAATAGGAGAATGTCCCTTAGGCAAGGTCCGAGTCCAATTTGGAAGTTCTTCCTTAGCCTCCTGAATTAGGACAAATAACAGGAATGGTGGCCGTGATGATTGAGGGCCTGCCATCAGCCAGGCACTGTGGGAGGTGCTCTCCTTTTGACATCGCTCACATGCACAGCAGCCCTGTAGGCTCACGTGCTCTCCATGTCACATGAGGGCAAAGACGTGTCAAAAGGTGAAGTGATCTGCTCCAGGGCACGTGGTACTCACTGGGCACGTGCTTCGTCTGTTGGAGCGATGTGGGTGTCTAGATCAGGGCTCCCTGGGGACAGTCTCCACTGTACATGCAGGGGTGGCAGGGAGCTAGGGAAGAGACAGATTTTTCTGACTTTTTATTTAACCAACATTTATTCGGCTGCTATTATGTGCCAGGTCCTGGGCTGCTGGGGACCCCAAGGGAGCAAAATGTTTTATACCGTGAAGGAGCCCCGAGACAAGGCAATAGATAATTACTGTGCTAAGACTCCAGACAGAGTGGGTGAGGTGCTACAGGTCACCTGCAGAGTGGGGCGGGGTGCGTGGGGTCAGGATGGGTGACTCTAGGGGATAGTCAAGCTGGAGCTCGCAGGGCACGTGCTCCTGGCCTAGTGGATACTGTGGGCTAAGCTTGTCCAGGTCAGCGAATGCAGCATGCTAGGCGGACTGTGAGATATCGGCCCCGCCGAGACCTAGCATGGGGTAGTCAGAAGGGATGTTGCCACAGATCTGCTCCCCAGGCGATGGGGGGGGGGGGGGGGGAGGCGGGGCAGTGGCCTCCTGGGCCACAACAGGTTCCCAGTAAACTTCTGTTGATGGTGGGAAGGGACAGGGGAGGAAGCATTCCAGAAACGTTCCAGTGCTGCTTTCATCCCTCCTCAGAGGTCCTAGTGCTTCTTGTCCAGCCTGGGCACCCAGGAGGTGGGATAGGATCTCCATCGTAAACTGCGAGCATTGAAAAATTGAAAAATCAAAACGAAGGCCCAGCCTGAGCTGGGATGTTGTTTGTATGGCAGGGACGGCCCTCCTGGCCTGGAGGGCAGCTTCAGCCACCGGCCTGTTGCCACCCCTGGGATTTCCTGCTTCCGTTTCTGAGACTACGAAAGAGGAAACTGGGATTGTTGGTTTTCAGGCCCCAGAAAGGCTGGGCTCTTCTGGGAAAGGGTTACAGGGCCCTAGAAGATGCTCAGGATGTGGCCAGGGCCCAAGGTGCCAGATGCTGGGTGACAGGGGTGCAGATGCGGGTATGTAAGTCACATAGTCCCCCACCCCAAATCCTGGAAGAATTAGCACCATGCTAGCACCTGAAAAGTAAAGCCTTGTGGCGAAGGGCAGACTCCGTATTTGGGTCCTAGCTCTGGTTTTGGTTGTGTGAACAGGTGCTACCCAGCTGTGGTTTCCCTTCAGCAGTCGGGGGCTCTCACACCCTCCTCAGGGTGGCTATGAGGTCGCGTGGTGTCTGCGACCCCTAGGGAGTGCCGGGCAGGCTGCCCACAGGGCTCACCTTTTTCTGCTTACTCTCTGTAGGGGTCGGCATCTGCACGTCCTTCGTGGGTATCTCGTGGGCGCTCCTTGACTACCACCGGGCCTTGCGCACCTGCCTCCCGTCCAAGTCGCTCCTGGGGCTGGGCTCCTCTGTGGTCTACTTCCTGTGGAACTTGCTGCTGCTGTGGCCCCGAGTCCTGGCCGTGGCCCTCTTCTCAGCTCTCTTCCCCCACTATGTGGCCCTGCACTTCCTGGGCCTGTGGCTGGTGCTGCTATTCTGGGTCTGGCTTCAGGGCACAGACTTCATGCCAGACTCCTGCTCTGAGTGGCTGTACCGGGCAACGGTGGCCACCATCCTTTATTTCTCCTGGTTCAACGTGGCTGAGGGCCGCACCCGAGGCCGCGCCACCATCCACCTGGTGTTCCTCCTGAGTGACAGCGTTCTCCTGGTGGTCACCTGGGTGACCCACATCGCCTGGCTGCCCGGCGGGATCCCACTGCAGATGCTGCTGCCTGTGAGTGGCATTTGCTTCCTCTTGGGCCTGGCTCTACGGCTTGTGTACTACCGCTGGCTGCACCCTAGATGTCGCCAGGAGCCCGACCGGGTGGATGGGGCCTGGGGCCTCCGTTCCCTTGAGTGGCGTCGGCTACCTCAGAACAGGCGCATGGCCCAGCTGGCTCAGAGCTTTTTCCCCAGGGTCAGGGATGAGGCTGCTTTGCCACAGAAGGGAGAGGCGAATGGGGTCCTTTGAGGCAAGGCCAGACCCAGCAGGTTCAGAACAGATGGAATCAACTGGTAAAATGCAGAAGATAAGCTAATTTTGCTGCTATGGGTGTTGATTCACCCCAGAAGCACTTACTGCCTGATGTGCCGGGCACTGGCGACCAGAGTTGAGTAAGACAGAGGCCTGGCTTCAAGGATGAGAACAAGATGAGGACGGCTGGGCCCTGGGAGTCATGGGCTCTGATTACGTACAAGACACTTTGGGAGGAAAGAAGAGACCCCCTGCCCCACCGCCTACCCCCACCCCGCCAGCCAGTAGAGCTGGTTCCCCAAGGCTCTTAGAGCTGGCCTTTAACCTCCCTGGCCACCTCTAAACCAATTGGTGAAGGTGCTGTCCCAGTGCCTGGCTCCCCGATCCTTGGCTAGAAGGCCCAGGATCTCCGGGACGTGTTCAGAATTCTTCCTTTCTGCCCCACCTGTCACTCTGTTCATCTGACAAATGTTTACCGAGAGCAACTTCTGTGCCTGGAATATTCTATCCTTGGAACCTGGAACAAGATGAGCTGCCACCCAAGCTTCATCCCTTGCCCTCTCCAGCTACTCCTGAGTAGGCTGCCATGCGGGAAGCCAGGGGTGTCCCAACTGGCCACCCTGTCAGCCTCCTCAAGGCCTCGGCACAGCTGGCCCAGCCTCTGGCCCTGCTCTCAAGTAAGCCACCTTTCAACCAAATGCTTGTGAACCTGTGGTCTGGGCCATGGCTCAGCCCAGAGAGTATTTTTATACTTTAGGCAGTATACTTTCTACCTCAGAGTCTATGTGAGAGCAAGAGAAGGGGTGTGCATATGTGTCTCTGCAAGTGAAGGACATGTATGTGTTGTTTTTGTTTAACAGTATTATTATTAAAACCTCATGAAACCCTCCAACCTAGTTGTGTCATTAAATCTACAGTGTTCAAAGACACTTGGAAAGAAGGGTCCAGGGACATGAAGTCCATCCTTAGAATTGGTAAGGGCCCTGGGACCAGACAAGAGGGCTGGTGCAGGCAGGATTTCTCAACCTTGTTTTCCAAGTTTCAGGAGCTGGTAAGCCATTGTGGGGTTGATTGTTGCCAGGCGGGCATCAGAACCCAGATCTGGACCGACCCTAGTGCATGCAGCTTTGCTGCTAGGTCTGGTTGGAGTAGCCACAGACACCTCTGCAACCAGGAAGTGATTCCCAGAGCCCGGGTGAAGAAAGGTACCTGTGCTGGGAGCTCAGGGAGGGTGTAAGTGAAGAGGCAGCTTCGGGGATGTGGGTGTGGGCAATGATGCCAGGGCGGTGGGACTTCTGTTGCTCTGGAAGATCTGTGTTTGGAGAAACTAGGGAACAGGGAAAGGGCACAGAGACAGGAAAAAAAAAAGTAGCAGTCATCCATGTGAGGGGATCCAAGACCGTCTAAGTTCTAGTATTCTTTTTAGTGGAGACACGATAAACAGGAGAAGTCAAACTGTTGGAGATAGCGTAGATGTGGGGGAGGGCACAGGGAGAGGGTGAATGTAGGCTGTGGGTGGGGGTTACGGTTCTGTATACAATGGCCAGGGAAGGCCTCCCTGAGAAACGGATTCAGCCCTAAAGGAGGGAGGGTGAGGAGCATCCAGATGCACTCTGTCCCAAGGACCAAATCAGCAGTGTCCGGCGGAAGGCTTGCGCAGCTTTATGGGCAGGCCCAGGATGAGAGATGAGTGGGGTGTGGGAGGGGGGAGCCCTGGGGAGATGATGCTGGTGCTTTTTGACATAGAAAGGGAAGGTGGAAAGGATCTCCAGGATCATGTTGTCCAGTGTTTTCCAGATTTGAATATCACGGACCAGGGACACCTGGGTGGCTCCGTGGTGGAGCATCCCTTCAGCTCAGGGTGTGATCCTGGGGTCCTGGGATTGAGTTCCGCATAGGGTTCCCTACAGGGAGCCTGCTTCTCTCTGTCTTTCATGAATAAATAAATAAAATCTTAAAAAAAAGTATCATGGAGCAGTAAAAAGGCCAACATGGTTGCTGACTTAATTGTAACAAAAAAAGGTGGTAAAAACTACCATCTGTTATCTTTATCATCTCTTATAGGAGATAAAGGCCTCAGAAAAGGGACCATTCTTGTAATCAAATATATTTAAATACATATAAACACATCCATAAGTGAAATCATTAGAATTTCTCTCAAATCAAGGGTTGAGACCCTAGAGGGTGGACTTAGTGCCTAACCTAGCCTTGGACATGGGTCCTAAGGGTTTCACTGAAACAAAGATTGACGTTATTTACTTTTCCAAGCTACTTGTCATAATGATTAGGATGTAATGTAGAGATTAGGTTCAGGGGAGATGCCATATATGCCCAAATAGAAGACACAGTTTTAGGCAATTCCCTACTTTGCCCTGACAAAAATCCCAAAGATGTGTTTTTAATATTTTGGCGAAACTCTCGTCTATAATCACTAAATTGTCAAATAATGGTAGTATGTACCTAAATTAAAACATAGAGTGTAACACTTAAATCTATGGAATGAAGCAGTCACTTCATTTGTATATAAAGCTTGCAGAATTACATTTTTTTAAAAAAAGATGACAGTGACGTTATTTGCAATTAGAAATTGCCTTTCAAGATTCCCACCAAGAATTTTTTTAAAGGTCAAGAAACTTGTTTTTGAAGAATAAAACCATCCTGAATTACTAACTTGTACCTGCCAGCAAAAGGTTTTTGAGAAATACACAGATGTTATACTTACTATACACGAGATGTTTACTCCTAGGGCTTGAAAAGCAAATAATACTCTAGTATTTATTTGTACTTAGGACCAAGTAAAGATGTAACAACTAACAAGTTTGCTTCAACTATGATGTGGCTAGAAATATGTACCTTCTGATGCAAACATTTAAAGCCTAGAATATAAGGTAAGTCCCTTTTCTAAAGGGGAATTAATTTGGAGGAAAATACATCTTAGAGTCTGACGCGTGTACTTAGAAGCTAAACTCGAATTCCGGCCTCCTTCGTTGGAATAAAAGGCAAAGGGATTCTCGACTGTTTTCCAGACAAGTTAGTGACAGATCCAAATATGAAGAAATGAAATGAGATACGGTAGTTGATGTGACAGGAAATCAGGCCAAATCAAGCGATGTTTGATATCAGTTTGTCAGTTTTATTGCTTTTGCATTTTAAGCTCATCACAGCAAGGTATCGATTTCTCTTTAATAATTATATTTCAGCACATTTGACAGCAAATGAAACCTCTTATCATTCCAGTCCTAAATTTTAAAAAGCAATAGGTTTTAGAAACAATTAATAAACTTTCCCTTGCAAGTTATTTTAAAATATTTATTTCCCCATGTACATTTATTTATACCAAATGGGTTAATTTGTTTTTGTTTCTGATGAAATGAATGACTGGGTTATTGAAGGGTGCCATCTTTCTAATGAGCTCTTCAGGTTTTTTTTATGAAGCCCTACTTAGCCTACTTAGCTGGGCAACTGGGCTGATCCTACTCAGAAAAGACACAGGAGCAAACTGTATAGAAAATAAAAACTTTATTTTTTTCAAGTTTATAAGATAGTTCCCATTACATATAACATTATGGTCAAGGACTCTACACAGCCACGAATGCCCGCAGTCACATAAATATATCTGATCCACTCAATGCCTTTTCCTGCTAAATGAGGCATCTGAGGTCCAGAGGGTCATGTTTTGAGTAAAAGTTGTCCTTAATGAGATGGCTCCCGTCAGTGCATTAGGAACTAGCCACGGAGCCTTGCTTGCTGGAGCTGTCTAACTCAGAGGAGAGGAAGGGGCAGAGGGACTGCAAATCGGGGATGGGACAAAACGAGATTTTTCTCTCATAGTTTAAGATATTTTAGAGTCCCAGAATTCAGATTTAGCTTCTTTGTAAGTGTGAACATCTGGGGAGTTCCAAGTTTTGGATGAAAAAGGAAGCCAATTTAGTTGTAAGAAATAGAAGCCTGCTTAGGAAGGGCCTTAACTAGCCCCCTTCTATAGGAGTGAGGAAAGGAAGGCCCAAGCTCACCACCCTTGGCTTAGACCTTTATTCTCCCAGGAAGAGGAAGCATGTGGCTCTGCCCCTCCCCCCTCTCCCCCATGGTTCAGTGGCACTGACACCCATTCAAGGTAGTGAACATCTAGATGCTCCATACGCTGCAGCTAGAGTTTGCCAATCAGAATCTACTTGGAGCTTTAAAAGTGAGTTTGTATGAACTTTTTGAACAAGCTGTGGCACAGGTCTCCTGGGACACTAGCTTTGCCCCCCAACTTACAGAGCAGAAGACAGGAACACCCCAAACCAAATAAAAGCCCAAATAGGCATCTAAATTTGGAACAGGCATCTATTCTCCTGGACACCACCAGCTGCCCCAGGGGCATTGGACAGGGTGATGCTAAGGCACAATCAGTTTTACATTCGAAAGTCAAGCCACCTCTTAAACCCAGGACACATCTGACAACTCCAGGTCCCATACTAGAGACAGTCCTCACCGTGAAATGTGCAGACCCATTTTGTAGAACCCACAGTGCCCAGCTGGGGGAAAGACTGATCACATGGCCAATTTCAAGGGTATACTTTCTAGCAAAGAGGGTTTCCCCCTGAAGAAATGACTCATGGTATCCTTTTGCCCTGAGCTTCTAAGAACTCTTGGTGCTACCCACTTATTTTCCTTTCCAGCTCTTTGTGCTGGGGAGGAAGAAAACACAGGGTAAAAGGAGGACACTGTGTTCCCTGGACAACTCATTTTGGCAAAGAGGAATCAGGAAGCTCTCATTTTCTGTCTGTCCTATAATGAGGGCAGCAACCATCAAAAAAAAAAAAAAAAAAAAAAGGCAGAGGTTGCTCTGCTCAGTAGAGCTCCTCACCTCTTGTAGCCAATTTCAAGTTCCTTTTGCAGGCAGTCAGGGCAAGGGTGGGGAGTGGGGGATAAATGCCATTGAAAAGAGGAGTCCAAGTCATATTACAGGGATAAAGAGCTTCTCCCAAAGGGCAGGGAGAGGAAAGTGTTTGTGTGTGGACCGGTGTGCATGATGGGGGTACCATTCCACAGCCTCAAAAGCCTGAAGTACAGCACCAACTACATGGCCTATGTCCAGTGCAGAGAACCAACAGTTATACTGTCGTATGGGGAGAGCTTGGGGCCTGGAAGAAAGGCCCCTCATAGAGCTTTCTAAGGTCAATTATCAAGCAAGGCAGAGTAGCATGTGGATAACTATGCTGAACACAGACCACAGAAGGCTGGCCTCAGACTACATGCCTCATCTCTTCCCCACCTGCCAAAGGAGACTGGGTCAGAGACGCAGCTAAGTAATGAGCACTGACTTCAGCTCCTCCCCCAAAACTGCTTCCCTAAAATTGAGTAATGGAGCACTTTCTCAATGAGCTCTGAAGGAATGTGTCTATCAGTCAGTCTTTGTCTGCTGCCATCTGGGTGGCCTGGCATTGGAAGGAGCCGGGCCCCTTTGTGCCGCAACATCTCTGGAAATGGATATGCAAAATCTCTAGGGGTGAGCAATTACAGCTGGGGTTGGTCAAGGGATGCCTCCTGCTGAGGACCCAGACTGCACACCTGAGGTGCTTATATGATCGCCTCTTCATGCCGCCTGGGAGAGGCTGAACTTCCTCAGCTCTAGGAATTTTGTCCTGAGCAGATAGATGCCCACATTGGTCTTGGAGAGATGGAGCATCCACAGACACAGCTAGGCTGCAAGGTTGGGATTAGTTGCCTGGCACCCACCAATCTTCCCAGAGGTCAGGGTGAGATGTTCCTGCATTTGGCCCAGGATTAAAATTTCAGGCATGGAGTAGGGTTCCAGCACTCTCATTTAAATCAGGAAAGTCTTTCTGGCCTTCTAGTTTCCCATTTTAGAACAAGATTTGAGAAGCAGGAAGGGTGTTCCATGGGAAAAATGGGTTTTGATCACAGCAATCTGTTCTTTAGTTTCAGGCAGAGATTTGGGTAAATATAGGCCCAAAATACCTTTTTTGGCTTAAGGGCTTCAAAGGAAGTCAAATGTAGTTAGAAGTCTGTTTTTAGACTTAACTTCTTAGATCCAAAGCAGAGGGACTGGCCAGAGCTGCATGGAAGTGGATGTGAGGTACAGGGGGCAGGAAAGGGGCAAGAGTCTAGTACTGATGACTAAGAAGGAAGAGAAGGTTGTAGGGGTGTCTGCCGGGAAGTGTGCTTCTCTGCAGGAGGAAAAGGTGGAATCTTCTTGTTTCAAGAGCCAAAGAAGCAGAAATTCCTCAGAAGCCTTAGTCCTTACCCTCCAGTTTGGAGGTAAGCCCTCTGGGATGCAGTCTTTGAATAAAAGTCAAGCTGAAGGCTTAGAATTTACTGTCAAAAGGGGGCGTTTCTAGAGTTGTGCCATTTGGTTAAAGGGGAACAGGGATTGGGATGGGGACTAAGGCTTCTAGGATGGGAAATACCAAAGCCTAAAGTTAATCAGTATTCAGTGCCCCACAGTTCAGCAAACTAGGAGATGGAAGAACGGGAAGGAAACCACCCTAGAGAGCAGACCACTGGAGCAGCTAAAGAGGTGCTACTGTCACAGAGAGGTATTTTAGATATTTCAATTGCTATTTTCCAAGGAAACTTTACACACTCCTTTCTTGCTAGAAAAAGAAAGGAGGGAAAACCTGCTTCAGAGACCAGACCCTTAACTATAAAAATAACATATACATTCCCTGGGAATATTTTCTAGAGCTAAGGAGATTACAAAGACTGCAAGAGATGGTATCACAAAAGTCTGCCATGTTTATCCTGTTACCGCAAGTCCAGAACAGTTCTCAAACTGGGCACGAACTAAGAGTGCAACTCTGCCCCAAGAATTTCCTTTTCTTTTCTTCATTTTTTTGAAACAAAATAAAATGAAACAAAAAACAGAAGAATTAAAAGCACTGTAGCTGCGGTGAGTCTATTGTTCTCTCAATCCAACTGTCTCCTGCCTCTACGAGGATGAACACAGGGCTGCAGCTCACTCTTGGCAAAAAAAAAAGCTTCGTCCCTTGCAGCTGTTGGTTCTGATTGTGTTCTCGCCAGCATTCCATGGAGAAAGAGAGAGAGACACACACACAGAGACAGAGACAGAGAGAGAGTTCCCAGATGGTTCCGGTCTCTAGCTCCCTTGACGAATAAAAAGGAGCTCATGGGGAAAGGTCTTCATTCCAGTTCTCAGAGAAAATCAAGCTCCAAAGCCTGGTGGAGGGACACTAGGTCTCCATGGTTTGTGATTCTCCAGAAAGGCATGTTGTGCTGGAAGAAAGGAGGACAGCTGATTAGCCCAACTTCTTTTGCGAACTTATATTTACCTATATATACCTCTTCCTCTCCCCAAGATACTTGGGAACACTCTCTCCTCCTGCCCACCTTATAGGGCTGTTACAGGATCAAGTCAGTCATATGTGTAAGGATTTTGTACACGCTAGGATACTTTATAAATGTGAGAGATTTTTATCAGGTCTTCAGTTGTAACTCTGCTTTTATGATATATACTTGTTCTAGCCATTACATAGGGTCTTCAGGATCAAATAAAATGACCCATGTAAGACATTACAACTAATATTGTATTTTCTTATAGATGGTCAGGTCTTCTGTAAGTTTCAGAGCTACAAAGCTTAAATATTCTTCACAACTAAGATACACGAATCTAAGAAATATGATCCCATTTACTATATTGTCAAAATCATGTCCAGGAGACCATGTGCTGTTGTGGAAGCCATATTTTAAAGAAAGGATTTGAAAAAATCGAAGTATTGGAAACCATGTTCAATGAAGCTAAAGGGGATTAGCTTTACTGATCATTTTGCTCAAACTGGTTGCAAGTCACCCAAAATACTGAAGTCTTATTACAACAGTTCTTTGGCAGTAAGCTCAGCGTTTTTCAAGCATGTGGCTTGCACATAATATTTAAAAGGCTTTTAATATGCCGAAGAGGAAACAGACTTGTTACGTTGTGCTCAAGACTAGGCCCAGGATGTGAAAGAGACACAAGTTTTAGTTTAGTGGAAGGAGGAACATCCTAACAGCTTGAGTGACTTCACAGAAGGGGATACACAGGAAGCAGTCTCCCCATCCTTGGGTTTATTCAAGCAAGGACTAGAAAGTCTTCTATCAAAGGGCCACAGAGAAAAAACAAAAACAAAAACAAAAACAAAGGGCTACAGAAAAGGCCCCTCACAGGGTAGAGTCTGAACTGGATAGAGCTCTAAGGCATCTTCCAGTGGGTATATTCTATGGTAGATCACTACAGGCATCAGCTTAGAGGCACCAACTCTGCTAATGACTTAAGTTGTTCTTTATCTCCCCAACTCCCTTCTTCAAACCAAGCAGCACTATTGCCTCCATCCACTAGTGTCTTTCCTAGAGCGCAACAAGCACTTCAGAATCAAAGCCTTAGAAATAACACATTAAAAAAAAAAAAGGTCCTTGAATTGCTACATAAAATGGTAAATGAAAACATAATGAGGTAATAGTGCCACCTGATTAGCAATCTCAATTTATTAATAGTTGAAGTTTTTACATTAAGTGATGAAGAAAAGCAGGACAGCTAGTCCTAGTTGGCAATCTTCCACTTCCAAACCTAAGAAGCAGAGTTGCTGGAAGGAACCAGAGTAGAGGAAAAGAACTTTTGTAGATTCATTTAATAAATGCAGATGAGGAAACTCAAAGAGAAGTAAACTGTCCAAAGTCACACAGCTAATAAATGGATAAGATCTGACCCAGTCTAATTTTAGATTCCATAGGCAAGACTCTTTCATCCACCATTTCCTGTAATGAGAAGAGGTGGCCTGGAGTTGGGACCTGCACAGCTGAATAATCTTTTCTGGGCTCAAAAGCAGAAAGGACTTTATCCAAAGAACTTTCACTTGGTTGTATTGGCCTCTACCAGGTTTAATGATGGGGGTCTCTCCAGCAAGGCTCAATGATTTTAAGATTTCTGAGTGGCAGGGAGGAGAGAGAAAGGAAGGATCTAACAACTTATAGGGAAAATTCTATTTGGGGAAAAAAGGAACCTCTTTCTTTAAAGAAAAGGGAAAACATTATAATGCATAAGATTACTAAGATTTCTGACTTTTACCATTTTTCTAACTGCTTGATGCATTACCACATGGGATTATTCTCTTAACCATGTTTACCTGTTTGGCTGCAATTTCTTCATCTCGTCCATCTCCAATCACTACGTATGTGACTTTCTTTCCAAACCTAGACACAATTCTCTCGAAGCAGCTCTCCTTACCTGGTAAGAAAAATAAATTTCCCATTAGGATAGTCTCCCTACCTTTTTTCAGCACCAAAGAGGGCTGCTGCTGGTTCACCTGCCTAAGCTTAGACAAAATAAGTGGCAGCCCAAGTAATTTGTCTGGTGGGGAATATGGGTGGCCGCTAGAGATCCAGCAGGCCTGCTACCCAAAGAATGTGAAATTGTGCTATTAAGATGACAACAGACTTCCTAGGCATTGTTCTTTTTAGGTTCTTATTTTAATCTGCATACTGAGGGTAAAATCCCTAAGATCTTAGTGTGGGGATTTTTTTTTTTTTTTTAGTAGGGTCCACACCCAGCACAGGCTTGAACTTATGACCCTGAGATCAAGGTCTGAACTGAGATCAAGAGTTGGACGCTTGGGGCACCTGCATGGCTCAATGGTTGAGTGTCTGCCTTTGGCTCATGTCATGATCCCGGGGTCCTGGGATTGAGTCCCGCATCGGGCTCCTGCAGGGAACCTGCTTCTCCCCTGCCTATGTCTGCCTCTTTCTCTGTCTCTCATGAATAAATAAATAAAATCTTTAAAAAAAAAAAAAAAAAAGGGTTGGATGCTTGACTGACTGAGTCACCCAGGCACCCCTTAGTGTGGGGAATTTTTATAAATGGGAAGCAAAGGGGCCTAGGCAGTGTGAGAGCTGAGAATACCACCTCCCTCTTCCATATCTCCTGTAGCCTACAAAGCAGTTCTCAAGGTATTCCTTTAATGAACTCTCAAAATAATCCAGTGAGATGAGTATCATTTCCCTACTGTAAAGATGAAAATGGAGCTGAAAGGATTAGTTACTTGTCCCAGATCACAAACAAGCTAGTAGCTATATTTTGGGCTCCAGGCTCCAATCTAGGCTCTAGCTATCTTGCCATGATATAAGAATGATTTCAGAGGGAACCCGTTTTAGTGTAGGAAAAAAAAAAAAAAGTGGAAGCATATGGTCCTGATTTCTTGTTGGTAACAAGAAATAGGCAAACAGCCATTTCCTCCAATTCTTCACTTTCCAGAAACAGTCCTTAGGCTTTCAGTGGGGGAACAGCCCCAGACTACCAATGAATATGGCAGTAAATCTGTCACATCCAGAATATCCTATTATACTTTGTAACGTCAACTGAGATAGTGTCTCTCTGAAATTGACCTTGGGGAAGGTGATTTCAAGCCATGGTAGACAGCTGAGAAACATGGCAGTGTATCAAAATTCAAATCCCATCTGGAACAACTGGAAACATGCACTGATGATAATGCTGTGGGAAAGATACTTTATTTGCGTAAATAGAAAGGAAATTATTTCCTTTGCTCTTATTTCCCTGTTTCTGCCACCTTCTTCAGTTAAGCAAGGTCCTAACTCTGCTTTCTTCTTCATCCTTTCTTCCTGCAAGATCCAGTGACTTAGCACCAGGGTTCCTGTGTGAACAAGAAAAAAAGTGCCTCTTCCCCAAGGCACTTGTCTGCCATCTGCTGGAAATTTTTTGTAATAAACATATAAATACATGAATTTGAGATGACTACATCAAAATTGACAAGAACCTATCCACCCATACTCAGAAGTCCTGCTTGGCACATGTGAGCAACTGCAAGTCTTTGAAACTCCTAGCCTAACTGGCACCTCAAACCAGGTGAACTAGTCACCTGAACCAAATTCTGGTCCATTTTGGACTTTAGCCTCCCACTTGTAATAAAAAGCTTGGCTCAGGTGCACGTAGGTCCCTTTAAGTGCTAATGTTTTACAATAGCATTGTCAAGCCTGACATTCAAATCAAGCAATGCAGTCAATGTTTGCAGAATAAATACACATTAATCTCATAAATGATTCAGTAGATGACTGCAGTCCATGTCTTGAGCCCTAATTCAAACATTAAATAGTTCAACTAATAAATTTTTATTATGTTCAAAGTGTTGAAGAGCTGTTTGCGTAATTCCATGCCAAATATTACATCCTTACAACCTAAGCCAACCTCTGCCAGATCCAATCTCCTTTATGATCTGTTTATAGAAAAGAACCTTAAGTCAGAGTTTAGATTTTTTTCTGTAAGACCCAACAAAGGGAATGTCTCATATTTAAAGGACAAGGACGTAGAAAGATTTTTGTCATGGCATGTAATGATCAAGGATGAAATACATTTAGGAATGTCTCCTCTAAAAGGATGGAGACAGAAAGATTTATTAGCAGCTCAAAGTGAAGAAGTAGCTATATAAAAAAATGACTCCCATACTGTTGGTAAATATACTTCCTCCATTTTACACTCTCAAAACAATCCTGAAGATGAGCCCTGCATGCAGGAGGATATGGCCAATGATCACTCAGCTTACCAAGTATCAGACAACTAAATCTGTAACAGCAAGACCAACTAAACCTTTGGAGAATATTAGGTTTCTAGGATTCCTGAAGCATTTTTGAGAATTCTTTTTATTTATTAATTATTATTATTATTAAGATTTTATTTATGAGAGAGAGAGAGAGAGAGAGCGCAGAAACAAAGGCAGAGGGAGAAGCAGGCTCCATGCAGGGGGCCTGATGTGGGATTTGATCCCGGGATTCCAGGATCATGCCCTGGGCTGAAGGCAGGCACAAAACTGCTGAGCCACCCAGGGATTCCGAGAATTCTTTTTAATATCCAAGATAACAGAGTGGCCATTTAGAGAACCTTAACTCGAAATCATTTCAGAGGAAGAAAACAAATATTTCTTCTCCTTACTCCCACTTCACAGTTCTGTACAGGAAAGCCTCAATTCTCTCACTGTGGTTACCAAGGTCCAGGTACCTATTGCTTTGCAAATTAGCTCTGGGTGAAATGAGACTGAGAAAAATTACCAAATAAACACAGGTACTGTCAAAGGGAATAAAATCATTCCCATTAGTTGGATGAGCCTTTGGATGTCAGGACTCAGTATAACAAGGACTACAGAGAATTTACCTTTCAGGTGTGAAAGGCATAAATTATTAGTAAGTGCTCTGCATTCTTATGAAACGCATAGTGAAGCAGTGGCAGTGATACCAAAACACAAAGGGGAGTGTGTTTCCTGCAATCCCTTGTAAATGAAATAACTAAACATACAGAATAAGGAGAATAAAAATAAATTCTTGTGTATCTACCACCAACTCACTTTTGTCAAATTGTAACACTGTACATAAAAAAATAAGAATAATGAGATATTACAGATTTGATTTCCTGTGTACCCCTATCTGTTGACCCTTCATTTATCTGAGTATATAGATATCCATAAACAATATATGGTTACATGGTTATGTACGTTTTTGACCTTTAG